>NW_023425404.1:15053053-15653053 GCF_014108245.1 Pipistrellus kuhlii | reverse complement strand
TGTAGCACCTTGGCTTTGATAAGGTTGAAGACCTCTTGTTATAGGCTAACTTTTGGGAAGGATGTTTGATTTTTGGCAACATTTATATTAAGGAAAAGGCACTTACAGAAATACTTTGTGGAAGGATTAGTCATTAGAAATGTGTGATTGCCCACTGTGCTATCTTTTAGGGCTGCTCTAAGGAGCTGTGGACAGTTAAGATGAAGTTGGTGAAGTCAGTTTGTGCTGGTCCAGGAGGACATGGGAGTAGAGGTAGTGTATTGTGAGTGAACTTGCCATATACTGTTGGTTTAATGCAAGGATTAGACTAAGACTTTTCCATTGAGGAAGGTAATATGCACTTTTTCTACTTACTGATGAATTTCCTGGTTGTATTCTAGTGTTTTAACAAGTGTGTGTTCAAGTGTTTGTGGCTGTCATGTTTTATCAAGTTTATCTCCTTTTCCATCCAGCCTCCTAAAGAAAAAAGCAAGAAAGAAAAGAAACAGAAAGTGACTTAAAGAATTATACAATAGAATTTTTGGAGCCAGAGAAGCTCTTTAAGTAGCACTCATCTATCTAGCTCAACTCTTACATTTTTAGAGGAGGATGATGATAATGATAGATGGTGATAACTGTAATACCTACTACCATTTTTGACAACTCATTAAGTATCAGGTATTATGTGAAATGCTTTATAAGCATTTCCTCATATAATATTTAAAGTAGCCGTATGAGGTATGTTATTAGTGCTATTTAATTTATTTATTTTTAAATTTTATTTTATTGATTTTTTACAGAGAGGAAGAGAGGGATAGAGAGTTAGAAACATCAATGAGAGAGAAACATCCATCAGCTGCCTCTTGCACACCCCCTACTGGGGATGTGCCCGCAACCAAGGTACATGCCCTTGACCAGAATTGAACCTGGGACCTTTCGGTCGGCAGGCCGATGCTCTATCCACTGAGCCAAACCAGTTTCTGCTATTAGTGCTACTATTTTAGAGGTCCAGAAAGATTGGATAACTGCGTTGGTATTAAGAGTGTGCTGAAGCAGCTATGGGCAGAGAGGTGAAGCATCTTACTTTCTCAAGATCAAGTTTTCCAGTTAGAGGCAGACATGCACTGAATCCAGATCTTCTGACCTTGAACTCAGTGAGCATATAATTTTGTTTTGACATGAGAATTCATTCTCTGGTCATTTTTGTCTCATTTCTTGCCCAATCTCTTTTTAATTTTAGTGAAATTGAATGAAATAGAGGAGGAAAGGGTGGTTTAGAATTGGGGATTTTTGGTGAGGTTTTAAAGTTTATTTTTAAATAGGCAGTCTTCCCAGACTGACTGGGAATGTAGCAGAAGGCCTGAGAACCAGGAAGTGACACAGACCTGTTTATGCCATCCCACTTGCAGGCCTTTGGAAAGGATCCACAGAGATGCTAAAAAGTAAACATAACTGTACCAGCCAGTTCTCTTAGGTTCGCTATTTTTGACCTGGAGGAGGTGTTTCCTGCACAACTCTGAGTACTTTGAAAACCAAAATGTAGCACTTAAACATCCCCTTGAGTAAGCACGTATATAGACATATTTATTTCTTGTTACCAGACAGCAGCATTCCATGGGTCTTGGCAGGCAAAATTATTAACGCACATCCCTCCTCCCCATCCTTTTGGTGAGTTGTTCTTCCATTTTCTTTTCTGTATAATTAGCACTGTGCATGTAAAACTGCCCTGAGACCTCACTAAATATATTCTCAATATATTTATGATCTTCAAGGTCCAGCTCAAAGCTGCTGCTTTCACCTTCCCTCTACTTCTAATCTAAAAATAAATTCTTTGTTTCTGTCTCCCCTGTGTTCTCATAACACTTTTTAAAACCTTTTTATTGAATCATAGTAACAATTTCACAATGCTATACAGATAAACATCTAATTCCTCTCATGTGGATTGTGAATTCCTTCAGAATTATTCCCACTTCATCTGTGATCACCCAAGCCTTGCACGTAAGACAGGCAGTAAATATTTGCTGAATTGTAGTATAGTTGCTGCAAACAGAGTCCTAAGAAGTCAGCTTTAGTACATTAGCTTTCCAGACATATTTGCCAAGTGAAGCCTGCTCCAGTCAGTTCTGATGGAAGCCAAATAGAGGGGTGTGATGACACATAGATACATCTCTGGGGTCTATGGACCAAATATAGCTGCTACTGCCAAGCATCTGTTTTGCTACTTGGCCAAAACTTTAGGATTTTTTGCCCTTCTCTTTTAAATCTCCTGCTATTTTGCCATCTGGTGTTGCCTACACAAATTGTCTTTTGTAGTTATCTTTTTTCTCCCTTCAGAGAACAAGTAAATGTTGAGTACCTTGGGGGACAGGAAGAGGCTGAATTGGTGGTCTCTCTGGGGAATTTACTGCTTGTAGTAAATGCAGCATACAACAGTTAAGTAACTGTGAGTGGATCCTTGGGAGGGATACGATTGGTTGTTCCATTCATGGTCCAACCAGTTCTGCTAAAGGTTTAGAAGAGCATTCATGCTTGTGGATGGAATTGATGAGTTTTCCCAGAAGAGAGGCAATTAACTTGTATTTGGAAAACAAAAGAGCAGGGAGCCCTTTGCAATAGAAAAGCAAGAGGAAAGACTTTTAGGCTCCTTGGCTTCCATTTATCTGTAAAGTGGGGGTAATAGCACCTATTTAATGAAGTAACAACTCTGCGTGTGTGTGTGTGTGTGTGTGTGTGTGTGTGTGTGTGTGTGTAAAACACACATGTAAACTCCATCCCCTCATTCTTCTCTACAATATATTCAGGCTAGAAAACACCTACGTTCCCTGAGACAAAAATACTACTTTAATATACACACTTATTTAACTTTTGGGGAGGAATTGCTAAGTTCTTTAAAAATATTTTTATAAAGCCATGGGAGGGAACTTTGGCAGTTCACTTGTTTAACCTGTTGGCTGTTCTTTTGTCTAACCTAACTTTGTGTTTTGAGCCTAGTCTCAGGGCCTATATTTCCAGCCCAGCTGAAAGAGTGCCCTGGGGGAGTCAAGGCTGTTAGAACAGGGAGGGGCCCTTAGCCAGCACAAACTTAAGGGCCCACTGTTCCAGATACTGTCCTGAATCCTTCATGTTTACCTGATTTCTAGCCAGCAACAACTCAGCGTGGTGGGTATTGTTTATCCAATTTATAGATGGTTACTGAAAATAACTTGGCCTAAACCACCAAACAAATAATTCCAAGCAGACCAGAAATTCTGGCCCAGTCTGGCAGCATCATTTCACTATGGCAGCCTCCCTGAGAGATACTTAGTTGAACTGTTTCATTTTACTGAAGAGGAAGCAGGCCTAGAGAGAGGAAGGGATTTGTCCTAGATTTAGCCTATCGGTCCTTTATGAAACTGGGCCTAGAGAAGTGGTGGGTATCCTGCCTTCGGGGATGGACATTTATGCCTGAGCCAGATTCCTCCTTGGGGGCACTTTGCCTTCCCTCTCCCTTTTTCTGTCCTGGGTGAGTCTTGTTTTGTTCTCTTTTGTCCTCTCTTGCATCTTTTCTCTTTCTCTCTGGGCCACTACAGCTCTCCAGTAACCTAGTGTGTGGAGGCTGGGGGATTTTTTTTTTTTTGGTGGTTTGTTATTTTTGCAAAAACAGTTTAGGAACATTGTGTACAGATGGCCTATACAAATGTACTGATGGATTGATAAAGCTGTAAATGGGAAAGTGAAATCTTTTTAGTTTGCTGCATTGCAAAGGAAGACAGGTGCTAGGATGTGTCTTGGGAAATGGGGGGGGGGGGGGGCAATAGGTTTTGCAGAATAAAGAGGCTGAATTTCACGTTTCTTCCTTCTAGTCAGAACTTTATCGACTTATGTTTTCAGAGGAAATACTTCTGGGCCCCTCCTATTCCCTAGAAGACATTCCAGATTTCTCAAAACTGAAAGGGCATTTGGGGATCATCCAGACTCCCCCCACCGCACCTCCACCCCGCCCCTACCAGTACTAGGAAGAATGATGTACTTACTTCTGATTCATTGTGGTTGGTGGAACTGGGAGTTAGGGCTTCCTTCCACGTTCAGGTCCATGCTGCAGTCATCCTGCAGTTAGGTTCTAGAAAAGAGAAGTTGGAGACTTAAAAGAGGCTTAGGGAAAAGCCAAGGGTTATTTGTAGGCAGAGAATTTTAACAAGCATTTGATGTTTGTGTCTTTAGGCTTTGGAACTGGAGATTAAAAGGAAATGGGTAAGGTAACCATTCTGGCACTCACTGACCTCAGGCCTACTGAAGACTCTGCCTATTGAAGCACTCAGATAGTGGCACAGAAGAAGGGAGAAGATATAGAGATTAGCAAGATTGGAAGGAGACATTTGAAGCACTCAGATAGTGGCACAGAAGAAGGGAGAAGATATAGAGATTAGCAAGATTGGAAGGAGACATTTATGGGGGGGGGGAAATAAATGAAAGAGATCTAAAAATAACTTAGTTTTATCATTGGGGGCTGGGGAGAATGGGAGGCATTAGGATTTGATCAACATGTAGATACCTTTTGCTGCTGTGGCCCAGACACTTTCGGGGTAGTGGGAGTGAATAGGGCAGAAAAGGAGAGGTAAGGGGGAGGCTTCCTTAGTATGTTGGTCACTTCTCTTATTACACTTATCCTTATACTCTGAAATGTAATTAACTAGTTAAATTCTGTTCATACTTCATGAACTATACTTTGTATTCCCCATCATATGGAAGTATAAAGTCAGGGAAGGTGAGTAAGCAAAGTAATAAATTTCCTTGGTCAGAATCTCTACCACCACCATCCCCTTTCTGGACTAGTTTGAGATAAGAAAAGAATTTATATTGGCTTTACTGATCCAATGCCCTCTCCTAACTAATGGAGAAATGGGCCAAGGTTTAGGAACTAATTTATCCTAGGTGGGGTTCCCTCACAGAACTGTAGGGAACCCCACCTAAGATCTGGGAGCCAAACTTGACAGTCTGGACCATTTGCCTCCACAGAGGAAAGCTCGATGAGTGTGACTCAACCCTGTCCCTCCAGCAGAACTGTGACCATTCTCTGCAGGGCAGAGAATCAGGCACATGGCCTGAGGAAATCTAAGCCCCAGGGTGTCTAGGGGACAGGGTGTCCTTTCTGCTTCATTGCTGGCCCCACCTACTGCTGCTGCCTCCCCAGGCTGTGAGCCATTTTTGAAGATGACTTCCAGGACACCTTTAATCTTAGCAGGCTCTTTAGCTAATCTGGAAGCATCTATGGCAACCACAAGCAAGCAAACCGTGTGAACTTTGGGCTCATGTTCCAGGTTCTCCTTAACATTATAAACCTGCCCTATTAGTCATCATCATTTTTATGATGAGAAATTTCTCAGTCCTTTGCTGTCATGGCTTCTGGTCTTAGCCTGTAATAGACCTGAATCTTTTCCACTTTACATAGTAGTCCCTCATATTGTGTCTCTTTGAGCCTCACTAGAGACCAGAGAGATATTCAAAGCAAGCAACAGCCCCAATTTACAGATGAGAAAACATAGGGAGAAACAAGGTAAGCGGCTTCCCCAAGATCAGAGCTGTGGCTTAAGGGCAGTTCTTCCTCTTGGAGGGTCATTGTGGACAGGAAATGAATGTTAGTGACATCACATTCAGCAGAGCACAGTCACCTGGTTTTGGTGTTCTGGGTTTATAGAGATGGGAAAGGCCAGACCCTGCCCTTGAGGGGCTGACAGTCGGGATCTCCCTTTGCCACATTCTATTGGGACAGCAGCTCTAGTTCCAAGAAAGAAAATAAGGGTGAACGCAGATTTTCCATGACTCCTCACCCTTTGTTTCGGAGGGGGGAACTGGCTGTTGGAGGAAGAGATGGCTTCTACAAAGAGAATTTTGGAATGTAGAATTCTTGTGGCTGAGAGAGAACTTAGAGCTTTTTGAGATGTGGAAATGGAAGCCAGAGATATGACCAGCTATTTAGTTGGTGGCAGAGGTGGGACTAACTGTAGCCCCAGAACCTCCTCTCTCTTCTCACCTCTTAAGTTTACATGTTATATGCCTTGTTAGGATGGGTGAGTGCAGGCTTTGGAAATGAAGCTGAGTTCCAGGTCCCTCATTAATCCTAATCCCTCCCCCCCCTTTATTTTAACTGGTAAAATATAAAGTAAAATCGACCATCAGTCATTTTTAAGTGTCCAGTTCAGTGGTATAAATACAGTAATAATGTGTGCAACTATTACCATCATCCATTTTCATAACTCTCTTCATCTTGCAAAACTGAAAACGTATACCCATTAAACAATATAACTTCCTATTCCACCCTCCTGATAACCACTATTTTATTTTCTGTTTCTATTTAATTATACTTCTTTTTTTTTTTTTTAAATTAGGGGAAGTGGTCCCTAACATTCCAAAGGAATACTGAAGTAAAATGTATTCTCTTATTTTTCTTAAGTTTTTGCCCATTTGTTTTTCTAGGGATAATGAATACTTAGTCTTAATTTGTTCTGAAGTGTTTTTCTTTTGATTTGGTGTAAAGCCACAATTCAAGGACAGGTCTGCCTGCTGCTGCCTGCCTCCCTCCTGGCTTCTCCTTCCTCCCTCCCTTCCTGTGTTCAAAACAGATTATTTTTTAAAACTATTGGATATATGTTGTGACCCTTTCTCCACAGTAGCTGGAGTTTTCTGTTGTGGGGATTCATTTTTCTCTATTATTTCTGAAGTACTGACCCTTGGCTCAGACTTGCATGTAAAAATACACCATTGACTGCCCTCCATTCATCTTCTCTCTCTCTCTCTCTTTTTTTATTTTGTAAAGCCCCATTTTCATCATCCCATCTGTTGTGCACTTGATCAGGTCTTAGTCTTCGTGGTGGAATTGGTCCCTTGGCAGTAAGAAAGGAGCCAGCTGTTTCTTTAAAACAGAACAAAACAGGAGCTCTTAAGTGTACATCTTTCCCCCAAGTTATACTGGCTTTTCCACGTGCCACCATAGCCTGTGACCCTACCAGGTAGTCGCCATTTCCAGGCAACAACCAGTGGATCATCAAGAACAACACCTGCTGTGTCACACACAGCACATACACACAACACATATTTCTGTAGTGAATGGATGAGTCCAGTCAGAGTGGCGCTTTGGGAGGAAAAGGGGTTTTAGTTCTACGAAGGGAGTAGGAAGACGGTCCTGTACTGAGCCCTGACAGTGACTATATACCTGGCGGAGAGAGCAGTCAGGTTTATTTGAATGTCAATTTGTTGAGGGAGGAAACAGATGGTCTACAGGACAGCCTGGCTACATTAATTTTATTTATATTTTATCTGTTTGAACAGATAGTGCATGCACAAGATAAAACACTTAAGGAGATGTACATTATCTTGTTCATTATACCAGAGAGATTTTCTTCACATACTAATTTTGGAAGTCATTCCATACTACTACAGACTGAACTTCCCAGTTCTTTTTTAACTACTGCATAGTATTCTATTGTATTGCAACTTATTTAACTAGTTTCCCTTCAATCTTTTGCCAGTACAAATAATGAAGTGAATATCCTGCACACATGTGATTTCTGAGGAAAGATTCTAGAAGTAGAAGTGGAATTTTGTGCATTTTCACAGATTGTCCAAGGAGTTTTACATTAATTATAAAATACTAAATTTAAGATTGTTTACCACTTAACATTTCCTTCTGAACCCCCAGTCCTCTAAAATCCCTGCCAGAGTGAGCTTTCTAAATGAATTTGGTGTTATAACTTCCCTGTTTCTAATCCTTATAAGTTCCACATGGTTTCAGGGTACAATTTAAATGCCTTAGCCTCCCCTCTGTCTCTAGCTTCTGCCAGGAGTGTTGTGCTCCCATTGCTTTGATCCGCTTGTATGCGGTATCTCCTTTTACCCCCTTCTTTTTCATTGGACACATCCTTTTGCAGTGAACCTAGCAGCACTTCCTCTCTTGCACAGAACATCTAAGCACCACTCTGATCCAGCCTCGTCCATTCACTGCAGAAATATTTGTTGTGTGCATGCTGTGATGTCATTCTCGGGTGTCATTCCTGATGATCTACTGGTGTTGCCTTAAGGGAAAGGTGACTACCTGGTAGGGTTACCGGTTGTGGCTATATGTAAAACAGCAGCACCAGAGGGCCCATTGCTAACTGGCTGGTGGCCCTGGGCATGTCCTTTAACCTCTTTAGACCTTGATTTGGTATCTGTCAAATGAGGAGACAAAGCCTGATAACCTCCAAGGTCCCATGGCTCAGATCTATTATTACTGTATCAACAGCTGGCAGAGTTTATTGAGGACTTGAAAAGTTTGGGCATTGTGTCAAATACTTTTTCTAATCCTAATCCTTACATCAAACCTATGAAGACAGTATAGTTACTGTCTCCATTTTACAGAAGAGAAAACTAATGCTTGAGAGAGTAATTTGGCTATAATAGAAGCAACATTTGAATTCTGGCATTCTGACTCTATGGTTCTTAGACACATAAATGTATACACATCCCACACATTTACATACCCACAGTTTTGTGTACTGTTTTGGGTCAGTCACAGATTCCACCCCTAGAACTCTCCACGAACCATCCTGTTCTAAAACTAAAAAGGCATAAATTGGAGTCTGGGTAAAAACTGGCAACAAATGACTGCAGTCACAAATATTTGTGGGTAGTGGGTAGTGGGTGAGGACCCAGTGGTTAACTCTGTTCTTAAACCCCTGGGTCTTACTCATTGAGGATATGACAGATGTTTTTTCTTTGGACTGAAACAACTCATTGCTGTTTGCAGTAACACTCCTTTCAAAAAATTGGTACCCAAGGATATGTTTAGAGAGAGGAAGAGGAAGAGTGAGCGCAAGCGAAAGGAAACAGAGATGTGAGAAACATTGATTGGTTGTCTCCTGTATGTGCCCCAACTGCAACCTAGGTTTGTGCTCCGACCAGGAATTGAACCCAAGCTTTTGGTGTACAGGATGATACTCCAAACAACTGAGCCACCTCGCTTGCGCTGCAGTCGCTTTTTATAAGGGGAGCATAGGTCTTTTTAATGGAGATGGAGGTGTGTATGGAATTAAAATTTAAAAAGAAGCTTAATCTTACTTTTGGAATACCTATTATAAACTAGGATAAATGAAATCAAATGAGTTAAGTAAAATATAAGATCCATATAATAATGTATCATCAACCCAACTGCTTCCCTGAAGGCATGTAGAAAAACTCTCTTAAAGTGTCATGCTCAGTGGTTAGAGTGTCAGCCTGGGAACCGAAGGGTTGCAGGTTCGATTTTGGTTAAGGGCATGTACCTGGGTTGCAGGTTCCCCACTTCATTGGGGCATGTTCGGTAGGCAACCAATTGATATAGCTCTCTCCATCGAAGTCAGAGTCAGTCAGTCTCCCTCCCTCCCTCTCCTCTCCTCTCCTCTCCTCTCCTCTCCTCTCCTCTCCTCTCCCCTCCCCTCCCCTCCCCTCCCCTCCCCCTTCCACTTTTCCTAAAAATCAAAGGGAAGAATATCCTCCAATGAGGATTAACAACAACAACAACAAAAAGTAGAAGTCTTGTACCCTATTTTTTTTTTTTTAAGATGCTGATTTCTACTCTTCTGAAGTCTTTATCTGAACTAGAATGGATGGTAGGACTAATTAATAATTGTAGCCATCCTCTCCCACTCATTATCAGGTATAGCCAACAAGTATGGCCTCTGGGATCACAGGGTGTTGCGTGAGCTGTTAAGTCAGAGTCAGATCCTAGGGCTCATCCAGCCTCAGGCAATACAGAAGGCCAAGCTAGGGGCCCTTGGCTGCCATTATTGCATTCCTTCTCTAGGCAGTGTAGTTCTCCCTTTAAGACACGTGTTCTCTCTATGTTGAACTTACTGAGTCCAGGTGTCAAAGGCAAAGCCACGCTCCAGTATAGCAGCTCTGTGTCAGCTGCTGCCTCTCTCTTTCTGTGTGCTGGAGCCTCTGAGGCAGGCAGCCAAGCAGAGCCAGGGCAGTCTCTGAAAGCTTTGCTGTGACACAGAATCTCCAGGTGAGCCCATGCTTGTCTCCTTGTCCTATCGTAAGGATCCGGCTCCTAAATGCTGATGCTGCTGGCAGCTTGCTGCAGGCCCTGGTATTTCTCTAGGAAGGAGTTGAAAAGCCACCTATGTGCTTGTCTCTTCTTCTGAAAGCATGAATTCAGTTGCTAGAAATCTTTCAACTTTGTATATGATTATGGCTTCTTTAGAGCAAAGGGCCTACTTGTGACATATGGGTAAAGTTTTCACCTCACTTATGTCTTGTTTTTTTTTGTGTGTTTTTTTTTCTATAGGTGAATCTACACCTGGCTGACTTTAGAATTCTTTTGGCTTTTAATTTTTTTCTTTTTAAAATAACTTGGACGGATAAAAGATGTGCCATGGCAGGATAGCACCAAAGAGCACCTCAGCGTCTGCCGTGGCCTCCGTGGGACATGGAGCGTTCCTTCCACTGGTGATCCTTAGCACCCTCCTTGGAGACGGACTTGCCTCAGGTGAGTCCTGGCCTTCGGCCGTCTGTCTGTGGGAGGGAAAAGACACAATACCCTTGTTTCTCCTAAAAGCTGGGATAGGGTAGAGGTCTGCATACCGAGGCTCGCGAGCCACATGCGGCTCTTGGGCCTCTTGAATGTGGCTTGGCTTTAGAACCGCTTCTTCAATTGGGAGGAACAATTAATGATTCTTTGTTATAGCTTTCTTCACCACACACACAGATTTCTTCTGCTGATCCCTCTTATTCTTACTTTTAACCCAAACCTGTCCTATAAACCTGAGACTTCATTGTCTGAGGAGCCCCTGGCATAAGCAAGGGGGCCACAAATGGTTAGGACATGATGGTTATATGAGATTGCAAAGGAACAGAAGGCCAGCCTACACCAATGTGCAACAAAATGAAGCATGGCCTATGTTCATAGGGCCATTCCAAAGCCAGAGGAGACCTCTAGAATGGTAGTCATAGAGCCATAGAATGTGGAGACCCTCTCTTGTTCACCACTGTATCTCTAAAGCAGGAGTTGGCAAACTGGTCCATGGGCCAAATCCTACCTCTTGTCCATTTTTCTATATGGCCTGTGAGCTAAGAATGGTTTTTATAATTTTAAATAGTTAGGAAAAAAGTAAAAAAAAAAATACTATTTCACAATACATAAAAATTGTATGAAACTTACATTTCAGTATCCATAAATAAAGTTTTATTGGAACATAGCAGTGTTTATTTGTGTACATATTGCCTGTGACTACTTTTGTGTTATAATGGCAGAGTTGAGTAGCTGTGACATAGACTAAGTGGCCCCCAAAGTCTAAAATGTTTACATTAAAAAATATTTTGCCCTTCATAGAAGAGATTTGCCATCCTACCCCAGTCCAGAACAAATAGTATTCAATAAATATGTGCATGAATGGAATGGCTTATCAGAGCAGGAAGGGAGGAAGCTAGGACTGGTCAGAGCTAGGACGGACTTTAGAGGTTGTGCACTTGCCCAGAGTCTGAGAGCCAGCACCAGAATCTGGCCTAGTGCCTGCTGCACTACCGTGACCATCCTCTTCAAGACTCCATTGGGGAAGCTGTCTCAGCTTGTTACCTGGCAGTATTAAGGTCTTTCTTCTGTGTCTGAAGTCGTCGTTTCCTTTTATTTGTTAAGGCCCCCCCCCCCACACCTTCCTTTTTATGGGCTTCCCTCCTACCTCCTCCCACTTTCCAAAAATTCACACCATTTAAAGTTTCCATCCAAAGTCCAAAGTCAGTGATCAGAGACTGATGTTTCCAGACTGGCTGGATAAAGGGATTATTCTCCAGGGTGGAAAAATGTGTCTATAGTGTGGGCTTAGCCCAGAATGGGAAAGTTACCTCTGTTGTTTTCTACCTCCTTGCTCCCATCTACAAAGAATCCTTTCTCCCCTGCCATCCACCCTCCAAGTCTTTCTAATCCCCATAAAACATGTGTATTGGCATTGAGCAGGGTGCATGCAGGGGAAGGCGTTTCACCGTTTCTTAGATCTAGTGCATGAAGTTGCTGTCAATATTTCTCTCTCTCTCTGAAGTAGTTTGTGGAGGAAGGAGGTACTTACTCCTTGGCCTGAAACCTAGAGCACACCTGTATGGCCAGGCCTGCCATGAGCAACGTGGCAAGCAAGCTTGCCAAGAAACTAAGATTCTCAGGTACTCTGAAGTCACGGGAAAGCAGTTAGTTGAGGAAAGGTCTCGTCTTCGTCCTGCATTTCTTAACTTCTGTAGCTACCTTCTGAACACCCATTCTAGAGGCATTTTAAATGAGGTGCTTGTAAACTCACAGCCTTGTTATCCAGTGGGTTCTAGTAGACCCTGAATATGTTAGTGTCCATGTGCATTCATGACTGGAGATCCAATTGGACACAGGTAAGCGTGCATATTCTGGGGGAAATTTTGTCTGCATAGTCTCTGGTCATAAATACCATAGTCACTCATTAGTCTTGGTCATACTTGCTCACATTTAGAAGAAAGGAATCATGTAAAGAGGCACTTGAGAGTTCTAGAATAAAGTTACATCATGTTTGGGTTTAAATTTTCCATCCTAGTTTCTCTTATCTATAACTCAGAGTTTATTTATTGTTATAAAGGAAAAAGGTATAAGAGAGTCATTGGATCTAGATTCCACCCAGGTCATTCCTTTAGCAGAAAGGAGAGAAATGATTGAACGTTTCCTTTTTAAAAGTGGCAAAAGGAAATATATCTTATTCTTCATACCTGGTCAATCATCCAGGGGAAGATTAGAATTAAAAATAAGATTTATGCACATACTACTCAACTTGCCTTAAGGGTGGTGGGCTAAAGAGGAATTAGGATACCAGTTAATTTTGCAGCCTCTCCCAGACCTCACAACTCCTTTCTTTTACCTGTGATCTTAAGAAACTTGCTATATGACTTTAGGCAAATCACTTGACCTCTTTGTCTCTTCTATAAAATAGAAACAAGATACTTAAGGATGCTAGTTTGGTGGTGTGTAGACTAATAAAAATGATTGGAAAGCACTTGACATATAAAATGTGCAGTGTAATTTCCAAATAACTACAACAGAAATCGTATGTGACCTACTGTTGAGTCAGTTGGGCAGGATACTTTATTCAGATGACATAATTTACTGTCTTTCAAAAACAAAATTGAAGATGCAAAGTCACTTTTTGGTTCAGAGATAAGGTGTCAGACTTGACCAGGAAGGATGAAATACTTCTGAAATCTCCTTTGTCTTCTATGTTTGCATAGTTGGATGGTCTCAACCCAACTGGCTTGCTGACCCATATAAAAAGCTTTTTTATTTTACCCTACCCCCTCAGCATATTTACTGAAGAAACTCAGTATTTTATTAGTTTATGAATTTTTTCCCCTTAAAATGTTGCCATAAAATTTTAGGCCATGTTAAATATCACATAAGTACCTAATGCAAATTTAAAATGGCAGGAAAAGCAACCGTCTGTATTCGTACGTGGCAGAGAGAAAGCCAGGCACTTAGTGTTCACTGAAGATGGAAAATGTTGAGAACTAGGCTTTCAGGGGGATGGTGTGGCTGTGGCCCTTAACAGTGCTGTGGCAGAAAGATGTTGGCAGGTGGCCCTGGTTCACCTTCCTGTGTCTGAGGAACCTGGAGTCAGAGATAATGGACACTGAACTAAGAGAAGAGAACAGATAGGAAACTGATGCATATAAAAAATTATTTGTCAGGCTCTGTGTTATCATCCCATTTAAAGCTCTCAAAGTGTGTTTGAGTTAGCTGATCATGCTTCCATTTTACAAATGAGAAACTCAGGCACAGAGGGGTTAGATAACTTGCTCAGAGACAGGCAGTTGTAGGTGAGACACTGGTTGGGATTTGCCTGTCTGTCACTCTGTTGTCTTGTGGTCTGCTGAGAGCCATCCTGTGCTGAGTTGCAGGCTCCTCTGAGATCCATTCCTTATGGTGCTCTATTGGAGTAATCAGCTCAACTTTCAAAAGAGTATTTTGACAAATAAAGATACCATCTCTTTTTTCTTCTGGATAAAGGATGTAGGATTTACCATGCTTCCCTCTGTGGTTGTTTCTGTCCTCATTTACCATTGCTCTTGGTTGTTTGGTTCCCAGTTTAGGCACAAGATTTGCCAAGGCAGTTCTATTCCTGGGAAGGATCAATAGAGGGACCACAGCAACCTGTTTGGTAAATGAGGATGTAGTTCCCAAAACATCCACAGAACATCTTCCTGTCAGCTGCAACCCTGCTGACAAAGTGACATAATCTCTCCATGGTGTAATTACCTGTGACTATAAAAAGATTTGAGGAATGTGGTAGGAGGATGTGGATAGATCATTAGAGGGCTTGTTACACTTTGGTGTCATGAAAAAACATTGAGAAATTACCCTCTGCAGGTTAATTGTTGTGCCATGTTTAGGACATTGCAAATGCGTGATACAAACCTTGCACTGTAACTTTTGAAACAAAAGAAACCAGGAGTCCATCAGCCTGAAACCTGAGTGGGTTATGGCCCTCATTAAATACAGATTCCATTTGCCAAGCAAAGGTGCCCTCTATCCTGGGCTAACTTTAGAGCTTGAAATTTACCCTTCCTACCCTTTCTACAAAAGTAGGACACGGCGCTAATTAAAAAAAAAATAATAATAATAATAGAAGAACTAGGGTTTAGCACTCAGTCTTTATTTCTAGGCAGATTTGCAGATCAACTCTTTTTAGCACCTGTTACCCATTGAAAGCTTTTGTCCTCCTCATCACTCAGAAGCATGAGCCTGCAGAGGGTTTGAGCAACTCTCCTAGTCCAGGTGGCTTGTATTGGTGTGGCTGGCTGCCTGGACTGTGGTGAGATCAGGAGTAGTGACCTTGGCTCACCTCATGTTTAACTTTGGGGCCTAGAGCAATAGCGGCATTTAGAGACAACCTGTGGGGTGAGTGAGATAGGTGCTGACTGCTGGCTTCTTCCAGCCCTGTTCACCTACCTCACCATAAGCAAACCTAAAGCATGAAATGTGAATTCACTGGAAGATGAGGATGAGATTATAACTACTGAAAACCCCTAGGGTTTCTCTTGTCACTGGAATAGGATTAAATTAATAAATGGCAAATGCCACTTGCAGTTCTTATGGAGCCACTGAGGTCACTAGGATAGCTGAGTATAATAACAAGCTGTCATTATGCTCCAACCCCATCCCTTGGTTTTTAGAGAGGCATGTACTCTGATTAAAAGCATGGACTCCAGTCAGAGTGCTTGGGTTTGAGTACTGCCTATACTCCTAGCTACCGGTGTTACCTTGGATAATTATCCTGACTTCACTACCTTTGTTGCCCTAGAACAGGAATGATAACAGTGCATAAGATTGTTGCAAGGATTGAATAAGATAGTATATATATGTAAAGCACTTAGGATAATGCCGGGCATACAAGGGAATAATTCTCAAGTTGGAAGATCAAATTGTAGCACCAATTGGTACAGCCTATACTTCTGACATCACAGCTAACTAGTTAGACAGACTTGGGGTTGGAAATGTTCCTTGTTTCTTCTGTTATCTCTTGGAGTCTCTTGGATTTGATTCAATACATCCTGCATTCTGTATGAGTTATTCATAATTTGTGTTTCTAATTCTCAAATGCCACATCTTGGCATTCCACACATGAAGACAAATAGAAAAAGAGCAGTAATGCTGGGGGGTCAGCTAGGTAACCTCAGAGAAAGCCATTCCCTTCAGTGAGGCTGTCTTATTGACATTTCAGAGCCAGGTTCCTTAAAGCTGCTATTTGTTAGGCACTTAGGAATCATTTTGAAACCTTATAAATTTGAGAATGCTGTCTGTTCTTTCAAAGACATATTTCATTTCATCAGCACCAAGATGTGATTGAAGGATTACATTTCAAAAGATTCCTAAACACATCTGGAAGAATACAACATTAGAATTAAAAAATAAGAACTTTTTTTTCTCTCTCTAGTTGGTAGTCTTTTTGCCTTCTACTTCTCTTAGTGAGATTTGACAGCATTCCTTCTTTTAAAAGCCTTTCCCACCTAGATTCATTTGCTTCCTCAAAGGTGGATATTTCTCCCTTGTTTAACTTCTTTGACTTACTAGCTTTGCCAGCAGCCAAATGTTTCAAAGTACAATTGCTTAATCATTCCAAATTCTGGATGTAGCCGAAACCGGTTTGGCTCAGCGGTAGAGAGTCGGTCTGCGGACTGAAAGGTCCCAGGTTCGATTCCGGTCAAGGGCATGTGCGTTGGTTGCGGGTACATCCCCAGTAGGGGGTGTGCAGGAGGCAGCTGGTCGATGTTTCTCTCTCATCGACGTTTCTAGCTCTCTATCTCCCTCCCTTCCTCTCTGTAAAGAATCAATAAAATATATTTTAAAAAAACACCAAAAAAACAAAAAACAAATTCTGGATGTAGTACAGAGAAGATAAAAACAGATCCTCTTTAAGATTTTTTTCTTTGCAAAGCTTTTTTTCTTTTTCTTTTGAAATTCACAAAACTATTTTAGGCATTTCAATCCAGCAGAGGAAATGTGTTTCAGGAAGTTATGGCCAACTACAAATAGGGTTATAAAGTAATTCTGCTGAGGCCTATGTTACTGTGAGTAACAAACGACACTTTATTAAATACAAAGGGCCTGATGATCAGTGCTTCACGTGTAGTAAACACATGTCTCCTTGGGAAAGGGCAGGACCTGTGTGTTTATTGTCACTGGCTTGTGTTCTGACAGTTTGGCCTTGTTGACTTTGGCAGTGGTAGGTGGTACAAGAGATTGTTGCTGGGATTGTCACACAATGGATAAGGACTGAGTGGGCGTGTGGTGCTGCCTGTCATTGTTTACTGAGCACTGAGCTAAACACAGAAGTGTGGGACAGATGGGAGAAGCCTTGGATGCTTCTGCTTCCAGGTTGATCTCATTACTTTTGAAGGCCAGAATGCCCAGGACCCTGTGGTGCTTTGAACCAATGCAGCCACACTAAAGCTCCTGATAACCAGCTGTGGTTGGTCAGGATTACTGATTAGTGGCCTGTGAATTTAGCTGGTGATTTCAGTAGGCTGTGCGGATCTCTTCTTTACACCCCTCATTCAGTAGACACCTTTACTCTTTGATATTTGAGGCCTTCTCTTATATTCATGTGTTTCTCAGGCTTGGTTCTAGTTTTGTGTTCTTGGTTTCATGTTTGCACATAAGCTTCTTGAAGGCAGGGACAAAGTTCTTTATACTTTGCTATAAGTAGGCCAATGATCACCCCAGGTGGACTCAACAAGCACATCCTGGAGAAAATACTGGGGTGAGGGGGTCACTCCTGACAGGATTGTGCAGAATTGTGGCCTGTCCTGTATGTGAGGATGAGCAGGACAAGTCCACAGCCCTGTGAGTAGCAGCTGCCTGTGGGGCCTCCCCTCTGATGGATGGTTTCCCATAGAGTCTGGGAAGTTGAGAAGCATGTGAAACTGTCCCCATGCCTCAGGAAGCAGGTGGTGGGGCCCTTCTGAGAGGAAAGGAGCGAGACTGGCAGGCTGCCCAGAAGAGTTTATCATGGCGTGTGCTAACTTTCAACTTGGATGCAGATCTTTGAACCCAGGGCAGGTCTCCTTAGGTCATGAGGACGGAGGAAAAGTAGACCTTTATTGCCCGTGAGGAGTGAAGATTACGTGGAGGAATGTATGTAAAAACCAGGATGGCTCTAAATCCTATTCTGATGCTAGAGAGGGCCAGAGAAAGGCTTGGATGGTTGGGCTTCCCTTTCTCACCCACAGCTCCCTTTAGCTTATTCCCTAATGTCAAGGCTAAGGAGACTCCTTTTTTACCCTTTCCTGAACATTAGCACCTTCAAACCTATTCTTACCCTGTTCTTCCTGTGGCTGGAGTCCTGCCTTCTCCCATCTCTGTCATAATTCTCTTCATCCTTTAAGATCCAGTTCAAAGTCCCCTCCTCTGTGAGACACTACCCATCCCTTTACTCCTAGAATTAGCAGGGTCTGAAGGAAGGAGAGTAGGCTTTGTGAGTATTTTCTAAATGGAATTAGCAGGAGCTCCTGGTCTCAGTTCTTTCTTTTGGGAAGATGTCAGAGATGTTTCCTATAAATAGGATTCTATTTCCAAGAATCTTGACTATCTTTAATTTGAAAGGATTGGACAGCTTGTTAAGATTTACGGGGCCCTGGCTAGTGTTGTTAAGTGGTTAGAGTATTGGCCTGCCCATGAGATAGGTCTCATGTTTGATTTCTGGTTAAGGATACTGACCTGGATTGCAGATCAATTCCCAGCCCCGGGTTGGGGTGCATACGGGAGGCAATCAATCTATGTTTCTCTCTCCCTCTTGCTCTCTTTTTCCTTCCCCTTTCTCTCCCTCCCTCCTTCCCTTCCACTCTCTAAAAAAATCAATGGAAAAAATATCCTTGGGTAAGGTTATCAACAACAACAAAAGACTTCTGGGAATTGCAGCTTTCGGGAACTGGAACCCTTTGTTCTGCAGACCATGATACACAAATCCTTTAGACTTGCTCCTAATGACCACCAAGGGTTGCCAGGGTTGCTGTGGGACAGGTTTGGTTTGGTATTTTCATACATGGCACTAACTAGTTTAGCCAGTATGACTTGACATAAGGTGGACAGGGAGTTCAGCAGGAGATACTACATAATGCCATGGAGAGCTTTCTGGGACAAGATATTGGCGTGGATCTTGATGGAAGCTATTACATGTAGTTTGGTCTTTGTGGTCAGCCTGTGAGAGGAGGGCACCCAAGCGAGAAACAGTGCTCTACACCAGGAAGAAACAGAGCTGACAGTTTAACACTGTGATTTATTCAATTACTTGTTGAGCTTCTGCTGAATGCCAAGACTGTACCAGCTATGATCAGGAAATCATTGAGCCGTACTGGAATACACATCTGAGGGGCTCCTGACTCAGATTGGGATGGACATGGAAGACTCCTGTGAGGGAGAGAAATGTACACTGAGACCTGACAGCAAATTAGGGGCCAGGAAATAGGAGAGACAAGATGGCAGAGTAAGATTAGGAATGTAGTCTCTTTGGCCAACAGGCTGGTTAGAATCCAAATTCTTCCACCAACATGTTGTGTAATTTTGAACAAGTTTCTCAAAGGTGATGTCCCTCAATTTTCATATGTGTGGAATTGGGGTGATAGCATACCATATAGGGTTGTGGTATAATCATACTTGTTACTCATGTGGTACCACATCAGTGGCCATGTTGGGCACAGTCAGGAGGGAGGAGAGAGAGAGAGTGTTAATGTCTGATCTGTTCCCCATTGGCATTCCCTTCCTTTGTAACTTGCCATGTCATTTCTGTTGAAATTTTGGAAATCCAATATACTCTATCCCCCAAACTGGTTTGCCTCTGGCCCTAGTGGGTAAATGAGTGGCCTTCTCTACTTTGGAGTAAGTTGTAAAGCTGGCATTTCAAAAATGAAAGATAAAGTCTAGTCTTAGTCCAAGATTTCAGAGAATTAGGCTGAACATCACCAAAAGCACAGTTTGAGGGAAGCACCCAGAGGGGTGAGGTGCTGCTGGTGGAGGCAGTTGCCTTTCCTGAGTTGTCAGAGTTTTGGGGGAGGGAGGAGGAAGGAAGAGGAGAGGAGCAAACTCCCTGTGCTGGAGTGTCCTAAAGATCACAGGGTTAAAGAAAAAACAAACACCAGTTAATGGATTAAGGGTTGAATGAGTCCAAACAGGGAAATAAAGAGGGCTGGAGGAGGGTGTTGATTTTGGTACAAGTTATGGAGAAGATTGGGGATGAGAAGAATGTCAGTAGAGCTCTTATTTATTTACCCAGGGGAACAGGAAGTGACTGGCTAAGTGAGGCTGCCTTTCCAGCCTGCCTAAGGTTGCTTGGGGGAGAGACACATTCAGGGCAGGCCCCTCATCCTCTGCCTCAGCCCAACAAGCATGTGGGAGGTGTGTCTGACAAGGACTCCTTATACTTCAGCCAGTCTGACACACCACACAGGATCCTAAGTAGTCTTAGATGGAGTCACAGATTCGCAGGGAGGCCTAGAGAGTGTGGGAGGTTCCTAATTGACTGGGAAGGAAGAAGAGGGAGGAGCAGCTGGCATCTGGGGCAGGTAGATGTATTCCTGGACTCTTCATCTTGGATCAGGTCAGGGTAACTGGAGACATTGGGGTGAGGATTGCCTGTGATTTGAGGTGCAGAGAACTGTTGTGACTTCCAGCAGAGGTGTGTCTCAGGTTTCCTTAGAGTGGCTTTTAACAGAGGAACCTGTTCTCCATCCTATTGTTTTCAGTACCATGTTGTTAGGCAGTTTAGAGGCTTTGTAGTCCTTTCACTGGCATTCAGAAATTGGGTTGCCAGTTGGCAGACCCTGGCTTTGCAGAAATGATTAAGATTGTGAATAACAGGATTAAGTGAGATATGTAAAATTGCTGGGTCAACAATAAAAGTCTATTTCAGTGGAAGGGATTATTATAATGCTCTATTTTTTAGTATCTCTTCTGAATTGCTCAAAGCACTGCATTAACACCTAACCGGTTAATCTTTCATTTATCTCTAGGCAGAAGGCTGACGTTTAATAGCCTTCTTTGTATACAAGATCGAAAACTAAAGTTTTCAACAACAGAGTCCCAAATCTTGAGTTTGAAGCCCAAATCTGTGGAGTAAACCTCTGAATATGATACCGCATTCCTGAGAATAAAGAAGGTGGGAGGAGAGCATTAAAAAAAAAATTGTTTTCTCACAGACAACTGGTCATGCCTGACAAGGGTGTCACAGTCAGGATTTTGAGGGACCTGGAAATATGACATCCCTTTTTCACTGAGAAGCCACAGAGTCCTAAAGGGAATGAGGACCTGGTATAAACTGGAGAAGCAGAGGGCTAAGAGCAGGTTTGGGACAAAGACAGAGAAGCAGAAAGGGACTGACAGGGTTCTTAATTCTGTTCTGTTGGTTGTGGTTGGTGGTTCCTGAGGTGTCAAATTCTGCACCACAGTGCCAACTTCCTGGTACACAGCAGTGGAAACCCACCTGCCACTCTGATGTGCTTCAGAAAGTGTCAGTAGGACCCTCAAAAAGTGCTTGTTATATTCTGCAGTTCCTATGGTGAAACCCCTTGGAGGTGGATTCAGGAATCTCCCTACCTGTCTGTCTGGCTCAGGTCAGTTTTACTGCAGAACAAGCACTGCATTTATCAGGATGGCATCTGGACAGATTGGCTTCATGTCAACCTTCCTGTAAGGGGGAAGCATATGCCTGTTGGCCCACCATTGCTCCTTCTAAAGACTGGTGAAGAGAAGTTCTGCCTTTTTCACTTTAATAGATGAAAGATGAAGCCCATAAGGGTCATCGGGACCTTTTTTCCTTAGCCCATGCTTTCCTGCCTCTGGTCAAAGCTTAAAGGACAGTTTGTGTGCATTCTTGCACAAGGACTTGAACCTTGGAAGCAAGAGAAGGATATGCTGAGTTGGGATGCTCCTCCTTCATCCAGCCTAAGCTTGAAATTCTAGAGGTCATTCAAGTGTGTCTGTTAGTAGTCACATACTTGTAAGAGAATCAGCAGGCTGAACCTTCTAGGTTATATGCTCCACTGGGTCTCGAATTTTAGCGTGCAGTAGAATCCCCTAGAGGAGCCAGATTGCTGGATACCACCTTCAGAGTTTCTGATTCAGCAAGTCTGGGATGAGAACTGAGAATTTGCATTTCTCCTGAGTTCTTACATGCTGCTGCTGGTGACCTGGGGCCCATGCTTTGAGAACCACCAGTTTTACATTTGGAGTGAATAAGCCCATCTGACCCTTTTCAGAACAAGTTCTGTTTGGTAAGGTGGGAACAGAAATGGAGTGGTCTTAAACCCATTGGAGAGAGAGGTGATTCAGAAGTAGGATGCTTCAGATGGACCAACTGAATTTGAAAACGGAAAAGATTAAATTATTAAGGGTGATGCTGGCTGGTGTATCTCTTTTCTGGGCTGGCTTTGGTCCTTGTCAGTTATCCTACTGAGAGAGGAGCCAGACTGGTGAGTCCTTAGCTGGTCACCTTGGGCATCTTCTCCTTCCACTCATTCTGCCTCTTAGGCAGCAACGAACTCTGAAAGTCTGCATTTTAGGAAATCTTTCCACAGCTTGGGCTCATGGTATGAAGAGCTGGGCCCCGAGCTGGGGGTCCAGGCATGAGCCCCAGTACCATCTCTAATGAGCAGTAAATAACGGCCCCTCACTTTGCTCAAGAGTGAAGGGTGGTTTGGACTAGTTCTCCAAGGCCCTTTGAACTCTATTTCCTCTTCCAGGGTCAGGAACTTTGCTTGCTTATTACTTGTTCTCTTATTTTTTATGTGTGTGTGAGAACTGTTAATAAGCAGTACTGAATCAGAAACCCATCCAGAGACTGACTGACTGAAAGTGAAACTAGAGAAACGTTTGGGAATTGAGTAACTTTTCCTTTAGAAAGTCTCTGGCCTCCTTTCAAATTAGTGTTTTTGTTTTCTTCAGATAAATACCCAAAAATGGAATTGCTGGATTGTGTGGCACCTGTATTTTTAATCTTTAAATGAATCTCCCTTCTATTCCCTATAGTTGCTATACTGACTTACAATCCCACTAACAGTGTATGAGGGTTCATTCCCTTTTCTTTATATTATCAATTTATTTTATTTTAATGACTGGCTTTGACAGTACTTCCAGAAAGAAAATAATACTAATCAACTGTAAAGCAGCAGTGGTTCTCAAACTCTTTGTTGGCAGGTCCCTTTACACAATTGAAAATTTTTGAGGACCTTCAATGAGTTTTCTGTGTGTTCGTCACATCTATTAACATATACCACAGTTGAAAATAAAACTAAAAAAATTTATTTGTAAATTCATTAAAATATTAGAATAAATATCAGAGGGAACATGTACGTACACATCAGTGAAATAATCCATGCACAAAAGGCAAATAGCACCTTAATCTATGTATATAAAAGCCTAAATGACCAACTGACCACCAGGGGGCAGACACTCAATGCAGGAATAGAAACCACAGGCATGGAAACATGGAACAGACTGATGAATCTGGAGGGAAGTGAGGAATGGAGAGGGCAGGAAGAGATTAACCAAAGATTTTACATGCATACTAGAGGCCCGGTGCATGGATTCATGCACCAGTGGGTCCCTCATTTGGCCTGTGGGGATCAGGCTGAAACTGGCTCTCGAACATCCCGAGTGGTCCTGGATTGTGAGAGGGCACAGGCCAAGCCAAGAGATCCCACTGGTGCATGAATCTGTGCACCAAGCCTCTAGTATTAACATGAAAATAGTTTGAACCTCATCAATCTCCTAAAAGGATTTTAAAGACTCTAACCTCTGCCATAGAGAAAGTTCAAAAAATTTACAAACTGGGAGGAGATAATCAAGAAACGCAAAATTAAAGCCACATTGGGATTCTATTTTATGTTCATGAGATGGGCAAAAATTAATACCTAACAATACCATTTGTAAAGCATGTGGAGAACTAAGAATTTTTTTTACATCACTACTGGTGTAACTAATATAACTAGTTTGGAGAACTATTAGAAAATATGAAGAGTTGAAATTGTGCACTCCATAGTTAGAGATGTATATGCTAAAGGAATCTTACATACCTGCTTAGGATACATGCACAGGATGTTCCTTACAGTATTGTTTCTAACAGTGAAAAACTGAAGTCACTTATTTACCCATCAATGATTGAGAATGGTTACAAGTAGTTTGGTATGCTAATACCATGGAATGCTATACTACAGGTAAAACTATCCTGTCAACATGGCTAAATTAAAGAATGTTGAGTGAACAAAAGGAGGCTATGGAAGATTCCACACATTTTAAAACATATAAAACACTACTCTATATTGTTTAGGAATCCATTTTTAGAGATGTAAAACCTATAAATGTAAATACACATGTAAATGTGTAAAAACATAGAAACATGGTTGGAAAGGATAGGTATCATGATACACTAAGGATACTAGTTACCCCTGGAAGAAGAGATCTGAAGCAAAAATGACAAAATATTAATCTAAGTGGCAAATATTCACATATGATGTTAGTCTCCATATTATGTAATGAATGAAAATTTTCATTGAAAACCTGAAATAGATTTAAAGTGGCTACCTTAACACCCAAAAAAAATCAATAAAGAAAAAATGGGCAGAGGACCTGAATAGACATTTCTCCCAAGAGGACAAACAGATGGCCAACAGACATATAAAAAGATTCAACATCACCAATCATTAGGGAAATGCAAATTAAAACCACAATGAAATAATACCTCACAGTTGTCAGAATGGCTTTCATCAATAAATCAACACCTATCCTTATAATAGACTTTTTGAGGGAGGGGGAAGAAAGTGTGAGAGGATGGGGGAATGCTAGGCAGGGATTTTGTCACCTTCTCCAGATCCCTTTTGTTCAAGAGAGCTTCCTAGCATTTCTCCAAAGACTTTCCTTGAAATGGTGTATACTCTCATGTTGGATCCTTGAGTTCATTGGTTCATTGCAGCTTGCTGTCCAGAAGATCAGGACTTCCCAGGGATGGGGATTCTGGAAGCACACCCCCTCTTCAAAACCCTCATTTCCACTGGACACTTGAGTTTCTGTTAGCATAAAAGCATCAGAGCTCTTCTTCCCTGTTGTGTCTGTGCTGGCCTGGGTAGGTGGTGGCAGTGGGTGGGCAGCCAGCCATCAAGTTAACTGCAGTCAGGCATATAAATGACGGTCCCTCCAAGAAAAAAGTAACACTGCTGTACCCACATCCTTCTACTCAAGTCTGGCTTCCACCCTGCTATCACAGCAACTCAAAACCTTAAACGCTAAGCACGATACTCCTCTCTTTTAAAAGGAAACAAACTCGGGGTTCTCTATAAGGCTTATATGAAGGTCCATATTCCTGAGCAACATAACACCCATCTGTGCTTTCCGCTTGCTTCCCAAACACTTCCCTGTTCTGTGCTCTGTCCTGGGACCTTAGGAATTTTATCATTCTCATGATACACCATGAAATGTGCTTCGCTGCCTCACTTACATAGTCTCTCCCCACCCCCCACCCCTGCACACTCAAATGTTCTCCATTTGCTTGTTAGAGGGCAGCCTTTTTGACTCTCAGATCCCACAAAACACAATAAGTATGAATGCAGAGAGGATGATTCTCTTTTTTGTTGTTGTTGTTTGTTAATGCTCACCTGAGGATATTTTTTTTCTATTGATCTATAGAAAGAGTGGAAGGAAAGGAGTGAGGGGGAGAGAGAAAATTGATGTGAGAGAGACACATTGATTGGTTGCCTTGTGCACTCACCCTTTCCAGGCTGAAATTGAACCTGCAACCCAGATACATACATGTCCTTGGCCTGGGAATCAAACCCATGACCCTTCAGTGCACAGGTCAATGCTCTGATCACTGAGAAACACAGGCCAGGGCAGAGGGTGATTCCTTTTTCATCTTGGTCTCCCAACTGATTCAGCCTTTCCAAGTAAAATGAAGATTGAGAGTTAATTTTTATTAGTCTTTGCTTTACTTGTGGCTTTGTTAAGGGACAAATACTATGTCTACATCCCTTCCCTACAAGTTCCTTCGGCATAAATTCTATTTACAGAATTCGTCCCAGTAATTTTTTAGCCCAGTTCCTTTAGTAGCTGCAAGAGATGGGGATTTCTTTTCTGTGGTTAAGGAGATGATACATAAGTCTGATAGATTCTCTTCAAGTCTGGATGGAAACACCTAACCCCTCACTTTCCCCACCACCAATTCAGTTATTGCTCATTTTGAAAAATAAAGAATTGACATTTATTTTAAACTGGCTGGCATATTTCAAAAGTGGTGCATGAGTTGCATGTATGAGTTAATGCTGCCAGCCCTGCTGGGGGAAGAGTTCTGCATGGTGCTGCTTTCCCATTTAGCCTCACCTAGCCTCCTCCCTCCCCCTTCAGCAGCCTAAAAAATAAAATTTCACAAACCCTTGAAAAATTAAGTAGATTAACTTTTTTTTTTTTTTAAAGCTTTATAGCAGGAACCCACATGGGTATGGATAAAAGGGGCTCCTGCTTGAAAGACTGTGGGCAGGCCCAAGAAGCTTATAATGCAAGGGTTGGGGTAGAGAACTGAGAATAGGAAGTCTCTGCGGAAGAGTGAGCGAGGACCAAGCCAGAGACTACAGGAACCTTTTTTCCCATCATTATTACATCTGAAAACATGTACTTTCTTTGCAACCTGTTTATGGCACTTTTATTAGTCCTTGAGAATGATCACTTCACTAGGTAGGTGGGGGAAATAAGACAGCAAAGGGGGAAAGAGTTATTCCTTGGCTCATTGCTGATAAGGGCAAAGTTAGGATTTGATTTCTTGCAAACAGGCTAGGTGGATATGAATTCTCCAGTTCAGGAGAAAGAGAAAGAGACTATGCCAAAGAACTGAAGTCTGAACACTCAACAAATACTATTACTAACTTACATTAGTTTTTATTCTGACACGGACTGAGAGCTTTTCTTTGTGAGTGATGCTTTTCTTTGTTCTTTTTTGAAGAGTGTGGCTAATGTTGCTTAATGTTTGGTTAGTCGTAGTTTTAAAAGTGTAATGTGAGAAGTGGTTATTAGATAAATCTTGCAGATCACGCAAAAGGATCTATCTTAGTTTTCCCGTGCCCTCTCCCCTGAAACCGAGGCACTTTAGAATAAGTGACAAAACAATCCTCGTAATTAAACCAGATGTATAAAATAGAAAATTATACCCACCTGCAATTTTTAAAAAAGCATTGTTATTACAAAAGGATTTTACCATCCACCAAAGGAATCACTGCAGTTGTTTTTGAATAGCAAGTGACCTGTGTATATAAAATATGATTTTGTTCGTACCCAGGTTTTTAGGATCACATCTGTTGTTTAAGGTGGGTAAGAGAAAGAGAAGGTCAGGAAACACCTCCTGGCACCTTAGGCAGTATCAAATGAAGCATTCAGTTGGGCCTCCAACTCAGAAAACTGCTGAGTTCTACATCTGGTCATAAGAATTTATCTCCCTCCCACCGCACTTTCCTCCCCCTGCAATTTTCATCTCTCCTGTGCCCTGCACAACAGGCCCCTTTGCCAAGGATGAAGAGCCTGGATGTCAAATCCTTTCTCTGTCCTGGCAGGGAAGCGATTCTCTTTGTTTTCCGAGAAGCCCTTTTGCACTTGGGGAATTTTTTCTTGCCTCTTTTGGGAAGTTGTTTCATCATTTCCCAAAAATATACTGCACCTCTTGTTTAAACAGGGTGCCCTTTAAGAGCTTTGGAGCTTGAGGGGATATGGGAGTGTTGTGAAATCCTTTGTCTGCCCCTTGACTCTAGCAGGAATGCTGGCTGAATGCAGGCAGAACTCTTTGCATTTGCCAGGAGTGGAATACGGAGAAAGACTCCATGGGATGCAAGAGCTGGGTGGAGTCTTTTTAAACATTTAGTCAGTCCATATTGTAAGAGGTTATCAGCCCTTTTGGACACTGGCTACATCAGATATTTGTCCCATGCCTTAAATGTGCCCAGGCTGGGAAGGGTGGGTTCTCTGCCCTTTGAGATGCTCATGGTACCCTGAAGGATCTGGACCAGCTCACATGTGGCCACAGTGGATAAATGATATGTAACTGTGTGACCATGGATACTTAGTTCAGAGTTATAAATTCTTATAGAAGAGAGCATGAAGATTAGGCCTTGCATTATGTGTTAGGTTTGCGTTCACAGAGGAAAAAGTGGAGGATATTGAGAGGGGAAAGAAGGAGTTGAAAAGAGCCAGAAGGCTCATCTCAGGTCGTAATCATGAGTGAGTGAAGTCTGTGGGGGTAGCCTACTGGGACTTGATGGAGAAATGCAACAAGTCAAAAGAGCCTTGCATATCCAGCAGAAACGTTTTTAGACTTGTAGGAAGTCACTGACATCCTTCTGACAAGGGAGTGTCATTAGGGAAAATGTATTTTGAAGGAACATTAGCCTACCAGAGTAAATTGGATTTGCTTCCAGGTGTACAGAAAGAGGGAGCCCTACTCCATCCATAGTTCTTGAAAGGAAATTGTGATGTTAGGTACTGGTGGGAGGAATGGCTTGGTAGAAGGCTTCTTCTGTCTTGCATGAACATGGTTCCCATTATGTGTGGCCTATGGCTCTCTACAACACTCCCTCAACCCCCTCCCTGGGCAGGGCACAGCAACTCAGACTCTAAGATTGTTGTTGGCTGAGTAGGACCAGCCGTTGAATGCCACCCTGAGTAAAGCTTTGATCAGCCCCTCGTCAATGTGGAGGTGATATTTCCTGGTGAGTCCAATGGGCCCAAGCATAATAAGCAGTAGGTTCCAAACTTTCAGCTGGTGACTTTAGAATGTGATTGGCCAGTCACCACACCTAATCAGCAGTGGAAGAATGCTATTTCCAAAACCCTTGCCCATGCTCAAACTTATCACCTTCCCTGTGAACTATATCTCCTTAATAATTTTGAATAAGGAATTTGGATCATTTTAGGTTATTAGTAAAATCAAAGAAGACCGGTAGTATATCTATATACTTCTTAACGGAGTACCTAATTTAGAAAATAAACTTAGGTTCTATCATTGGGGTGTTATGCTTACCATAAGATCTATTAATTTCCAGTAGGAGAGAAAAATAAATGATTGCCATGGGAGGTAATGCCCAGGTACCGGAAAATTAATGACAATTTCAATACCAGTTGCTATGCTTAGGCCAGGCCTACCACTCTTGGTTGACCCACCCCAAACTCCCTGGCATAGATCCACAGCATAGCCAGTGCAAAACATAATGTTTGCAGCCATGGGTAGCAAGCAGTTCCTCTTTGGAAATCAGCCCAGCCTGTTGCCAGGCCAAGGGTATAGGCCATGCAGAGGCTTCACCGCTAGACTCTGCTTAAGGGTTTGGAGCCCCTGCACAGAGGAAGTGCTAGGGAGGAACATCTAGCTTGGAGCTTTGAATCTTCAGCTTTTGCCTCATGTCACTGCCTTTAAAGACCTGTAGTTTCTTTATCTTTTCCTGAAAGCTATAGGCCCCGATACTCTGTTCTAGATGGCTGGTAGGTAAACTAAACTCTTTCTGAGTTTTTGTTACAGTTGAGTAACAGGGTGGTTCCTAAAAGAGAGCGTGAGTTTCAGTGACTCTACCCACATTTGCAGAAAGCCCAGTGGTCTTTGTGTTTGTTTTTCTCTGTCCCTCTGAGAGATGAAGCTAGCTGAGAAGATACAAGGAATTGGTAAGGGGAGAAAGCAGCAGACACAGAATCAGCTGCTCTGGAACTTCTGTGTCATTTTGGGGAATATGCTTTCATTTGGTTTTGCAGAAGGGCTGTAAGTACAAATGGATTAGCTCTAGAAGACACTACCGTCTTGCACCCAATATGTGAGGCACACTGATTCTGTTTCCCATAGGCCAAGTTGCTCCCAGTTGGGGAAGGAACTATTGTTCTACCAACATTATTCTATTGTAAGATTTGGTTGGAGGCATCTGATTGCACAGGTGACAAGCCTTTTCCATCAACTAGATTTAGAGGCTGGGGAAACCCAGGATGAGCTGTCATCCTGAGTAACAGGCCTGTGGCAGGTGCTGACTAGCTTGACTTCCCTCGGTGCAATGCAAACCTCTGAGCCCTGGATGCAGTCCTGGCTTCTTTGTATAATGTACAGTAGGTGTGTGTTCGTTGCTAAGTGCCAAAGATCCTTTGTTCTGGACACATTCTTCATTTGTATGTGGGCCTATCCTATCTAATAAAAGAGAAATATGCAAATTGACCATCACTGCAACACATAAGATGGCTGCCCCCATGTAGACACAAGACGGCCACTACAAGATGGCCAGCAGGGGAGGGCAGTTGGGAGGACCAGGCCTGCAGGAAGGCGGTTGGGTGCGATCAAGCCTGCAGGGGAGAGCAATTAGGGGTGACCAGGCAGGCAGGGGAGGGCATTTAGGGGTGACCAGGCAGGCAGGGGAGGGCAGTTAGGAGCAATCAGGCTGACAGGGGAGTGGTTAGGGGGTGATCAGGCTGGCAGGCAAAAGCAATTAGGGGCAATCAGGAAGGCAGGCAAGCGAGCAGTTGGGAGCCAGCAGTACTGGATTGTGAGAGGGATAAATGGGAAGTCGGACATCCCTTGAGGGGTCCCAGATTGGAGAGAGTGCAGGCTGGGCTGAGGGACACCTCCCTCCCCCATGTACGAATTTCATGCACCGGGCCTCTAATTTAATATACTTTTTCTGGTTTCACCAAAATGATTCTGCATCTTTGGAACTAGGGGAGTGAGGAGGCAAGAAATACAGACTTGATAGTTCATGAGGTGGTTCTGAAGCAATACTGAGTAGTCAGCTTTTAAACATTTGTCTTAGGAACAACCTGTATTCTGATATGTTGTAAATGGATACCCCAGTCACCTTGTGTAATGAATTTTGACTTTTGTGTAGCAGCTGAGAAAACCTCTTGAGCAGTCTTGAGGTGTGGCTGCCTGCCAGCCTACAGCACACTCTGAGCAGTGTCCCCAGGGCCATCTGTAAGGCCATGGATGCTGGAGCAGTAACTTGAATTTTGGGGCCTTTATCTTGTAAGGATGAGTTGAACATGGGAAAATGACATTGCTGGTGGTAGTTGTAAGAAGGGTAGGTTTTCTAAAGTTGATTGAGGGAAAGATTTTGAAATTCAGTGAGCATGGGGAATCATTAGTGTCAGTTGAACACTTGCTGACTCACTAAGACAATAGCCCTGCACAGTTGTGAAGACAAAAAAAGACTTAAAGAATAATGTATAAAATGCCCAAATTATATTGTACAAGAGTGTATCTATAAAGCAAGGTATAATTAGGCATTTTACCATCTTGTTTGGATTTCTGAGAACATGACTTTCTTATATAAACCTATTATTTGATTTTGGGGGGCCTTTTCAGAGAAATGGGAGGACTGACTACCTATAACCAAGAGTTGTGCAAAAACAAAACCCTTTTTGTTAAGTGTGCAAGGCCTTTCCAAAACTGTGAGAGTCTGTTCTTTGGAATACATTCTGTGTTGACCTGGTGTGTGTGTGTGTGTGTGTGTGTGTGTGTGTGTGTCTCTCTCTCTCTCTCTCTCTCTCTCTCTCTCTCTCTTTTAATATATTTTATTGATTTTTCACAGAGAGGAATAGAGAGGAACAGATAGCCAGAAACATCGATGAGAGAGAAGCATCGATCAGCTGCCTCCTGCACACCCCTAACTGGGGATGTGCTCGCAACCAAGGTACATGCCCTTGACCGGAATCGAACCCGGGACCCCTCAGTCTGCAGACCAACGCTCTATCCACTGAACCAAACCGGTTTCGGCTTGACCTGGTCTCTTGATGTAGTAATGCCTTTCCCCTGCATTGTATTGTACTTATTTATATGGTAATTTCTGTCACTTTTCCATTTAGATACATTTTTAACCTATGATTTAAAGCTGTAGGGTGGGCTTCTGTTTAAAAGGCTAGGCTGCTCAAATATTGCTAGCCTTCTCTATCTGTTAAAGCCCCAAATTTGGGGAGATAAGAGAAAAAAAACCCACCAACAAACTAGCTCCTATATTATAAACTTCGTGTTTCTCAATCTCAGTCCCTAATTAGTGGATACAGAGTTGTTGTATGTTGGTGCTTTAAGCAACTTAAGTTTTTAAGGGGGGGGGGGGGGGGGCGGCGCGGGGAAATCCCCATACCAGGGTACCATTATAATAGGAAGAGAAAAAAACTCTTAATTATAGCAGTGTTGCAGGCTTCTCCCATGCTGGCTGGCCAAAGCATGGAGTTGCTAAGCATACAGTGTCTTTCATACTTGCATTACAACATGTTAATTAAGAGAATTCAGCTGTGGCACCAGATGGGGATGTCTGGCTTTGTGAATGATTGCAATTAGATGTTTTATTTTCTATTTTCTTTTTCCCCTTTCAACTTTGGTGGAATGCCTTTGAGTAGGGGCTTTTAGTCTTAGCAGTATAAATACTTTAATGTGCCTAATTATGTAATCATACACTTACACTCCTCTGTGTACACACATTATTTCATGGATTTTTATCCCCTTTTCTTACATGAAACATCCAGCCTGGAGTGTTTTTTGTTGTTGTTGTTGTTGTTTTGTGTGTGTGTGTGTGTGTGTGTGTGTGTGTGTGTGTTTGGTTGGTTTGGTGAAGCCAGACTTCGTGCATTGGGCAGGAAGAAGAGGAAGACCAGAGGAGTTTATTGATTTTCCTCTGGTTATATCTGCCCCTTTGCTCAAAAGCCTCACCACCGTGACCTCTTATGGGCAAGTCCTTTATCTCTCAAATTATTAGCATCTCAATAGCTTCCTAGTAAAATCAAGGTAATTTAAATAAAATTGGACTTTATAATACCATATCTTCCATTAATTGGCAACTGCAGTCTTTCAAAGTTATGTAGTGTTATTTTCCCCCAGTCCTCTGTTCCAGGCAGGCAGAGGGCATGAGCCTGGATATGAGAACTCATGCATGGAGGCACAATGGAACCTATTGATTTCCGGCATTCAGCTAGTGCAGAGAGGTCCTGTGACCCCAGCTGTTAGAATCAGCTGCTTTTTGAGATTCAGTCCTCCAGGGATAGGCCATCTGCTACCATGTGAGGGAACCCTGGGAAAACAAATTGTGCATAAGGTGTCTTTATATTTCTTTCCTCTGTTCCAATCTCTCCAGTTCTTTCTTGACCCCTTTCTCCTATATAAACTTTTTAATTTATTGATTTGAGAGAAAGAAACATTGATTTGTTGGTCCAGTTATTTGTGTATTCATTGGTTAATTTTTCTATGTGCCCTGACTGGGAATGGAACCTGCATGTTGGCATATGGGGATAACGCTCTTACCAACTGAGCTACCCAGCAAGAGCCACTCCTAGGCAAACTTCAGAAGCATGATGAATCTATCTATTCTTCCCCTGTCCCCAGGCAGGTTTCTTTAGCTGGATTAATATTATAGGATGGACTTTTACTTTCTTATAAATAACATGACTTTGCATTTTAATATTGGAAAGGTCTTTAAAATCTCAATTTATGAAAGAAGAAACCAAGATTTTTTATTCCTTATCCTTGTATTTAGGGCCCTCCTTGTTCTAGTGCCGACCTAATTTTCTAAATTTCCAGCTTTCTCCTTTTAAACCTTGAATCATTTGTTGGTTCCCATACACTTACCACCTTTTTTTGCTTCTCTGCCATTGCTCCTGTCCTTATCTTCTCTTTGCCTGTTCTCACTCTCCTTTATCATAGGCACAGTCTCATAGTCACTATCTTTTTTTTTATATATATATTTTTTATTTTGTACAGAGAGGAAGGGAGAGAGATAGAGAGTTGGAAACATCGATGAGAGTCATCAATCAGCTGCCTCTTGCACACCCCCTACTGGGGATATGCCCCCAACCAAGGTACATGCCCTTCACCGGAATTGAACCCGGGACCTTTCAGTCCCCAAGCTGACACTCTATCCATTGAGCCAAACCGGTTTCGGCGGTCACTGTCTTTTACATGGTCACAATCCTACTTCCCCTCAAAGTCTGATACATTGACACATTGCTGGTGCTCAATAGATAATTGGTAAACTAATTTTTATTAGGAAAGTGGAACTCAGAATAAGAATCAACACTTAATATACATTTTTTTAACTTTCTTCTGGGTAAAAGTTATTAAACCCATGTTTTGGAAGACAAAAGCTTACAGTATATTTTCTGTTCAGCTGAGTGACATTTGAACATGGTTATCTATTGTTACAGGAATGGGAAAGGCTGCATCATGCAACATCTTCACCAGGAATTTGTACTGACAGTCAAAAGTGGCTTGCCAGAGTTAAGAGTCCAAAGACAGAGAGAGGAAGGAAGAGTTGAGAGTTTACTGCTGACTGTAACCACATCGAGGCCCAAGTTTTAGTAATGTATTTGTTTTGAGGTTGCTCTGTTTAGTGATTAATGTATCTCAACAATATGCTAGAGCCAGGCTGATAAATACACAGGTTAAAATCAAAGATGAGCAAGTGTCTGGCCTGAGGGAAAGCAACTTAAGGGCCAAGTGCCCTGCTCTGGACCTCACAGCAGATTTATTTGGATTCCTGTTGTTTTTAAAGTTTCTTTAAAAAGCTTAAGTAAGGCTTTCTCAGAGAAAACTATGGGAAGAATTCACAGGAAGGGAGAGGCTCTTCCTTACTGAGTAGAGGAAAGGGATCTGCCAGGAGTACTCAGTGGCATGCAGCCCTTTGATTGACTTTCATTGCTCCATGTAGTCCAGATCTTTAGAAAGACCCAAATGTTGGAAGTAGGGAAGAGCAAAAAACAAACACGCACGCACACACACACGCACACACACACACCACCACCACCACCACCACCACCACCACCAACAACAACAAAACTAACCCTGGGTGGCTTTGACTCATCCCTGCCCTTGATCAGCTGATCATAACACAGGTTGATAAGTTCCCCTTCTAGGAGATTTCAAGGAGGAAACTAAGACGTGACAAGCTGCTTTTCCTGTGGTGGCTGCATGGGAAAGGGTGATTTAAGATGTGTGCTTTAAAGAGACAACCCCATCCCCCACAAGATGGAGGAGTAAGACTGTCCAGATCAGTGGCCTTTGTAACTTTTGACTGACCTTGCTCACTTGTCAGTGTTTCTTATCCTAGTTGTTTCAGAGGTGATAAAGGCAAGACCAAGACCCTTAGCCCTGGCAACTTCATTTTACATAGCCTTTCCCAAAATCCACATTTTCTCTCCCGTTTTATATTTCCTAGTCTCTGTGTCCTGGGGAGATCAGGTCCGATACAAGCACCCATAGAAAGTACAGGGATCACTTCATGGCATAGCTTAGTATCATGATCTGTTAGATATACCTTGTTTGTCACAAGGAGACCTAATCACATCTCTTCAGAAAATTCCATTTGGACCTTTACCCTTCAGTGACTGGTAAGTGTTTTTTAAACAGCTATGGTGTTTTGCTGGATTTAGGCTATCACTTCAGCAGATTTCTGCAACCATCTGTAACTAAAGTTTGCCAACTATTTCCTTTCATTCTTTGCAGCTGTGTAGGCTTTGGTGCAGAGCAGTGGCCTTTTGAGCACCTGGGAGAAGCAAAACACTGCCTAACTCACTTTTTGTTGGTTCGTGGCAGAGGTTATTTATTTTGGACTTTGGTAGAGATGCTTCAGTGACCTTGTATATTCTGGGCAGCTGGCAGAAAAATAACTCTCTATATAAGTCTAGGTCGCATCCTTTTCATTTTTCCCTCTTGGAAGACCAGTGTTCTCAGCTGAAAATGCTCTCCTATACCTTTCTCACTTGCAGCTTTGGTATCCATAATGCTTGAATAGCTCCATTGTTTGTAGTGCTCAGAGATTAATGAAGGAAACTGTCTTGCCTTCCCTCCACAGCCCAACCCCTCTTTCCCCTCTCCCCCCCTTCTCTGGAAAAACGTGGCCCCACTTGAGATATGAGCTGAGTCCTCTGGGCTCAAGTAAACTCACCAGTCCACATTCTTCTCCCAACAGGAATCACTGCAACTTTTGTCCAGATTTACTCTACCCATGTTACACTTCTGTAGGTCTTGGGCTAAATTTTTTAGTGGCTTTCTAATCACAAGGGACTTTCCTATCATAGAGTTTGTATTTAGATTCTTAATACTTAGGAGCCCTATAACCTCAGGCCATTACTAAGTTTTTCAAAGCCTCAGTTTCTTTATCTGAGCAAATTGAGTAATTATAGCACTTTCCTCTAAGGGCAGAAAAATTAAATAGGATGGCAGTTTTTAAAGTGTCCAGTGTCATGTCTGGTAATAAATGTTAACTCTTTTCCTCATTTCTACCCTGTTGAGCAGCAGACGTCTTTAAATTTATTTTTAATTTAAATATGTGTTTCTTGGCACTGGATTTGGCATTAGGAGTTAGTTAGATTGTAGAGTTGGAAATGAAACCATAGCTGTGACTTTTGTACCCCAGAGTCCAACCCTGTTTTAAGCTCCAAGGCAGATTCCTAAAGTTATTATCACCTGCTCACCAGTTACCTTTTGAGGTTGGACAGTGCCTCAGCAGCTGACTGGAGCCTTCCTTCGGAGGAACAGCATGCATCCTCCTGAAGGTGGGGATTCCAAGGGGAAGAGCAAAGACAATTGCAGCTTAGTTAGATGATATGGTGAAGGAAAGAAGACCTACAAGGAGCAAGTGCTGATGAGGAAGTAAATAAACATCATTTGCTTTCTCTTAATCCTTTAGCTACCACTATCAAGGGGAACATAGTAATGTTTGTTAATGCACATGGAATGGCCTGGCTTCTTCCTCTGCTGTCCTCCCACCTACCTAGGGATTAGACCGGGGAACAACGATAGGCTCTGCCCTGTAGGTCACTGTGCTGGTGGGTGGATTTAGACACTCAGTGACCCAGACCTGAAGCAGTCAGGTGAAAGAGAGCGGTCCTCTCTGCTTGCCCTTCTTTTTATTTAGTGGGATTGGCATGGGGCAGGGGAGGGCAGTGCAGCCCAAGCTGGCAGCCTGCTCCTGAGCTTTGAGAACAACAGGAGGTGAAAGGGTAACAGGCCATATGGAAGCCATTTGTCAGCCAAGAGCAGTCTGTTCTGTTCTGCAGAGAAGGGGAGTAGGGAAAGGGGCTGGCATATTACTGAGCTGGAGCAAGAAGAGAGAGCAAAGCAAGATTCCCCAGTGTCTCTCCTCCAATATACAGAAATTTCTGTAACAGTCCTTTTTCTTTTCTTTGCCCTACCCCATTCTAAAAACCATAGGAGGGGTTGGTCTGCTATGAGAAAATAAATGTACAAAAGTTATCAATGCCTGCTGTCAGGCATGGTGCAGGACACTTTCAGGTTCACAGTTTTTTATCTGTCCTTACTTAGAGGGGAGTACTGGCTGTTAGAGAGTGAGGCTCAGAAGAGTTCAGACAGTTGACAGGGTTGCAGAGCAGACGCCCTGTTCAAACCCAGATTCATCTGTTTAATGCAAAACCATGCTTTAACACCCTCCACTTCACCCACCCTCACCCTACTGCCTTGATCCTGGGGCCTCTTTGCTGTTATCTGTTCTTGAAACTTATCTCAAATCAGAAACCCTGTGATCATTTGCAGTTGGAAATAAGACAATGCCTTGAAATGTGGGCAAAATTTTGCAAGTTAAGTAGTTTTTTTTTGTGTTTTTTTTTTTTACTAAGCATCTACCCTCTGTCAGATTCTGTGCAAAGAACTGGAGATACAAAAATGAGCAAAACAACTGCCTACAGTGTTGGTGGGTGGAGGTTAGTGTTGGTGGGTGGGGGTTAGTAGACAGGAGGGGGAAGGACTGATCTTGAGAAAGTAATTTCAGAGGTAATGTGGTGATAGTTTACAGAGAGGAGTGAAGAAGATGTTTCTAGAACACAGAGGAATAATAAAATTACAGACCCAACACCAGGCACTTTACTTGTGGTTAATCTGCACAGGAACCCTGTGAGGTGGACACCTTTAGTAGCCCCATTTTACAATGAGGGAACTGAGGAGCAGGCCCAAACCCATACTGTGGGTAACTGTCAAGCAATTCACACCTGGCACTCTCACTTTAGGCCCAGACTGGTAAAGCTGTACCTTGTGCTGCTTAATTCTCTCTGGCAGTTCTCTGGGTTGGTTTGCTTTGTTGGTGGCAGACAGTTGTGAATCTTGAAAGATGGGTGGGGTTCCAGCTGACCACATGTGCTCTCAGATTAGGGTTTCTAGGCTGAGGAGAGAAACAACACTTCTTCCAGAATGACTAAGAACTTTGGTGGCTGCTTCCAGGTGACAAGTTTTCATGTTTGGGCCAGGGCCCAGTAAAGAAAATGTTCTTATTGGCTCTGAAGCTGCTGGCTGGCATTTCCCCTCTCCTGTGAATTGGAGGGTTTAGGAAAGGGGGGGTGGGGCGGAAGAGAGCGAGCTAAGAGGAGCTGCAGGGGGCGCCCTGAACCATGGGTAATTTCTCCCTCTGTTTCCCCACCCCTACCCCAGGACCACACCCTGGGAAAGGCTGGCCCTCCCCCACCGTGTGGGAAGTTCTCGTGAGAAAAGAGGTCCTGGCTGGACAATGGGCTTCCTGTTTCACTACTGGGAAGATTTATCTGAGAGAAGAGGAAGATTGCAAATGGCATGAGAAATCATCTTTTCTCTCTTGCTGCAGCCCATTTTTAGACTTTTGACTATTTGAGTTGGAGGACCAGGAAGGCAGAAAGCCAGGGAGAGCCATGGACTGAAGAGCCCGTGGGCATCTTTTGAGAAATTGAACTCCTCCTGCCTGTTTCCCTGCTCCTACCTGCCCTGACAGATGCAGTAGCTTCTGTATGTGATGCTTCTCAAATCTCTGTCACCCTATGCTCATTTTAAAAATCACAGTAGAACTTTTGTAAAGGAGCCCCAAATAGATGTGAGACCAGGACAGCCAAGACACCCACCCAACTTGAGACAAATTTGCAGATCTCAAAAGAGACCACTGAGTCATCTGGTTCAGTGCCTTCATGTACTGAAACTCAGGCCCTGAGAGATTCGTGTATGCAGGCAGTGCCCAGATTGTCTTTGTCACTGGGCTCTTACTGTAGCTCCCTTTCCAGGATGTGAGTGTGGGAGAAGCTGGGCTTGGAAATTGTTATTCTCCACTGCCATTATGACCATGAGCAAGTACTGCCCCCTGTTGAGTGACTGTGGGCAAGTTTCTTTACCTCTCAATTTGTTCATCTGTCTAATGTAGGGGTGTCGAACTCAATCAGAGAAGGGGCCAAAATCTAAAATCCAGCCTAAATCGCGGGCCGAATGGTTTACTGAACAGTCATAAACTGTCATTGTGATGGAAACGCAGTGGAGTGCAGTGATGACAGTGCGGTGTGGGCCACATTGCAAGACCTGGCGGGACGGATTTGGCCCGCGGGCCTTGTGTTTGACACATGTGGTCTAATGTTATAATGTGTGTGTGTCTGTGTGTGTTTTTAAGAGAGGGAGGAAGGCAGAGAGAGAGAGAGAGAGAGAGAGAGAGATCGATTGATCAATTGCACCCATCCCCATACATGTCCTGACTGGGAATCGAACCTGTTAGCTTCTGGTGCACCGGACAATGATCCATCCAATTGAGCCATACTGGCCAGGGCTGTTGTAATATGCTTTTTACAAGGTGTTTGTTTGTTTGTTTTTGTAAATATATTTTTACTAGTGGCCTGGTGCACAGATTCATGCACATTGAAAGGAAATTAATTAAATATTTTAATGTCACTTTTCACCCTTTCTTTATAATAGAACTATCAACCACATTCACAATTGACAATGACAGATAGAAACACACACGTCTGATTGGCACTAGCGAGAGCTTTATATGTATTGTGCATGTGCAAGTCAACTTAGCCTTTTATAGATATAGAATAAACTTGCTTAATTAGACCTGCTTTCTGATGTAGCTGAAATTTTTCCAGGCCAGTGAAGCACTCTAACTTCTCTTTCAGGTAATGGTCAGCAACACAGCAGTAAATATTAACACAAAGCAGATTATTATTGTAGATCATGCAGGGAGAACAAAGGGTAAAAAGTGTTTGACTGTGTTCTGTGCAGTGAGAAAACCTGAAGTAATTTTCAAGGTCCACCATTTCTTCTTTTCAGTTGGTTCAGTTTCTAAACTTTCTAAATCTGTTTTCTGGCTAATGAAAAGAAAGTAAGATTCCACCAAGTTTCCTGTCTACCTACTCTAGGACTTCTGTGAGGATCAAATGAGATGAGGCACAGGAAAACGCTTCACAGACATTTGGTTAAAGTATAAAATGTTTGTACCTGGCTATAAGGCAGGTCATGTTCCTGGGCTGAAGAAAGGAGGCTAGTTGTGCGAGGGAGAGGAAGCTGAACGTTGCTACATGACGTCATTACTCGGCACCCACAGTGACCATTGCTGGGCTGGGCTGGGAGCTGCATTTTCCGCCATGGGTCTCAGCAGCATCGGCTGCAATTTGGTGGGGTATCACTCCAGAATGGTGGCAGGGCCTGTGCCCCACTTGAGGGAAGCTGAGTGTTGCTTTGTGGGCGCCAGGTCCCGATGCCAGTGTGCATCACAGCAGCTCCTGTTTGATCCCCAATTTTCTGGTCTAGGTGATGCAGGAGGCAACTGATCAATGTGACTCCTGTGTTGATGTTTCTCTCTCCTCCTTCTCCCTTTCTTCTACTCTGTCTAAAAATCAATGAGAAAAATATCCTTGTGTGAGGATTAAAAAAAAAAGAAAAAGAAAAGCACATCTTTGAATGTTTCCTTCTTTGATTTACGTTGGACTTGGCTGTGTGCATGTCTGTGTCCTCCTTAGATAGTAAACTTTTTGAGGACATAGTCCTGTCACATGCAGTTTCAAGGCCCTCCTAGGGTATCTCACGTGGAGAAGTCTGCTTTAATCATTTTGTGGAATTACAACCAAATAGGGACATTTATGATACTGCCTCAACTGTGTCCCTGATGATTACAAAGCCATTTTGGGAGCTGGGTTTGGAGAACCTCTTTGTTCTTCCCTAAACTCCCAGGAAATCTTTCTGCAGTCAAACTTTTATTCAGCACACTGTTGCTGTGTGCCCAGGAGTTCTACCACACTGATTTTGTCCAAAACTACATTATTTCAAACTTGTGAATGAGCGACTTCTTAAACCCTCCATCACTGTGTTCAGGAGTGTCGTGTGTTCTTGATAACTGTCATCAGCCTGAAACCTCCTTTACTGAGATTTTTCTAAAATGCACTGGGTCTTTAAACGTCTGCTTCCCTTCCTCAAGCTAATCTACACTTCATTTTGAAGGAACTCAAGTATTTCTTCAGTTTGTTAAATGGAATATTGTGAATCCCCACCATCACCCCCTGTTGCAGTCTTCCCTGGAGCTTGTTTTGATTTACTTTTTAAAAAAATGTATTTTTATTGATTTCAGAGAGGAAGGGAGAGGGAGAGGGAGAGAAACACCAATGATGAGAATCATTGATCAGTTGCCTCCTGCAGGCACCCTACTAGGAATTGAACCCTCAACCCTGGCATGTGCCCCTGACTGGAATCGAACCTGGGACCTTTCAGTCCGCAGGTCAGTGCTCTATCCACTGAGCCAAACCAGCTAGGACTTGCTTTTTATGTAATCTTACGAAAGTTTGTTTTCTTTTAATTTGCCTCTTCCTCCTAAAAAAGCTGGTCTCCAAAACAACAAATGCAAAAACGTTGAAGAGCAGATTGAGGGTTGTTCTTATTGATCTCTGCTGAGGGTCTGAGGCTGCAGGCACATTGAGGTAGATTGTTTTGCTTCTCTTCTGTCTGCACACTCACCAGCTGGTTGGATGGTCTGTCACTGAATGACTGCTGTGCATTGGGCACGCTGCCGGGGGGGCCCCCTTGAAGCATTATCTCACCGTTTCCTGTGCTCACTGGCAGCCTAAGTGATAGTGAGAGATAATGGAAAGCAGAGAAGAAAGCTAAGTAAAGAGAATTGATTTTTTTTTTCTCTGTAAAATTTCTATCTTCTGGCTTTCTCACTCTCTTTTTAAAATTGTGCAGCTTTGCCAAATCAGATGAGTTCATTCACTTCTTGGGGTTAACAACAGAGCTTGAAACTCTCTACGGACCAGGGCTGTTAGAGAGTGAGCCTGATGCTTAGCTTCTTGCCCAAAACAGTAGTTTCAGGAAGCCACGAAATGATTTATTTGCTATTTCTGATCTTTTCTTTCCTGTTAACCCCAGGCGTCACTGAGGGGTCTGCTCCCACACCTGCCCTTTGCTGAGACTCTCCCACTATGCTCTTTGAATTGGCAAGGGGCCCATTTTCCCCCTTAGGTTCTTGTTGTCTTGAAATACTTAAAAAAAAAAGTTTTTTTTGTTTTCTTGAGTCCTTCTTATTTCCTTCCTTGGGCCTGGGACAGTTTTTTTTTTTTGTGATTGTGAACCTCATATACTCTTGTTGCCTTTGTACGACCATAAAAGAACTTTGGTATTATTTATTTTACCCTTTAGGGTAGCTGTATTGTTGACTTACTGTAAAGGCTTTCTCTATCTCTGGTCCATCTTATATCAAATTCAGCTCCTCTTATAACGCTGCCTTTCTCAAGACCCTGCAGAGGCTCCCCTTTTCCTTGTAATACAGTGCGGACATCTCCCGTTGCCATCAAGGCCCTCTTCAAGATGGTTTCATTGCTCTTCACATTTTTGGGGGACAAATTTTTTTATTATCCAATCCAACTAATGTGGGCTACTTGATGTTGGCTGGGCTTAACAATTACACTTTCCTGCATTGCTTCAAACTTTATTTCCCAAGGAAATAAGGCCCCATATGAAATGCTGCCTTTTCTCATCTCCCACACAAGGTATGATCTCTCCTGCTTTGAGCTCCCTCTCTTGTGGCACCAATCATATTCTTTGACATGTCTTGGAATAAATCTGTGTGTAGAATGTTTTAGGAAGAAGACTCATCCAGTGCCTTTGGGGGGAGGAACTGAGTGACTAGGAGACTTTGTGGAGAGGAACTGAGTGACTAGGAGAAGAGCTAACTTTTGACTCTATACTTGTGGGATCCCCTTTCACGTCCTACATGGTTCAGGGTCCCAGTTCAGGGCTCGGGTTCTGGAGAAGGGCCACACACAAATGAAAAGAAACTAAAAGAAATTTTATTTGGCGATATGGGGGGCCAGGCGGTAGTACAACTCTAGTGGGAGAACTACTCACTGATCTGGCCCTGCCATCCCCTTTTATTGAGGCTATAGGGAAAACACCCGTAGTGCTTAGGCAGGAAATAAGAGAAATTTACATAGGACAAACAGAGGTGGAGGCTGCTTCAGCTAACAATGTCTCAACTAAAGGGTGAGTAGTTAGAGCAATTAATGTTGTTGACAGCCTTCCTGGCTTCCTGTCCACATCTCTCTATTAGTGAAACAGTAATTGGTTTCCTGCATATACTCATCTTAGTTTTTAAATTTTATACCATGTATAAATTCTTACTATGTGTTTTCCCCCTGTAAAGATATTATTTGCATAATGAAGATCCAATCTGTAAATTCTGGAGAATATTTTTATAATCTCAGAGTAGAGAAAGTGTCCTTAAGATACAAAACCCAGCCGAAACCGGTTTGGCTCAATGGATAGAGCGTTGGCTTGCAGACTGAAAGGTCCCGGGTTCGATTCTGGTCAAGGGGCATGTACCTTGGTTGTGGGCACATCCTCAGTGAGGGGGGGGGGGGGTGCGCAGGAGGCAGCTAATAGATGATTCTCTCTCATCGATGTTTCTAACTCCTTATCCCTCTCTCTTCCTCTCTGTAAAAAATCAATAAAAAATATATATACAGTATATAAAAGTGTTTTTTTTTTAAAGATACAAAACCCAAGAGCTAGAAAGAAAATGACTTTCAAAATATATGCATGCACTTATTTGTCATATTCCTATTAGACTACAAGTACCGGAAGTGCTTTTTTTTAAAAATCTTTTTATTGATTTTTTTAGAGGGGGGTGGGGAGAGAGGGAGGGAGGAAGGGAGGGAGGGAGGGAGGGAGGGAGGGAGGGAGAGAGAGAGAGAGAGAGAGAGAGAGAGAGAGAGAGAGAGAGAGAGAGAGAGAGAGAGAGAGAAACATCAATGAGAGAGAAACATTGATTATTTGCCTCCTCTACGCCCCTACTGGGAATCAAGCCTGCAACCTGGGAATGTACCCTGACCAGGAATGAAGCTGGTGACCTCTTGGTGCATGGCATGACATTCAGTCAATTGAACTACACTGGATGGGCGAAGTCCTTATGTTTTTATCCTTTTTCAGAGCATAGCACAATGACCCTTACCCAATAATCAGTAAATATTAGTTGAATTGAAATGAAATTGAATTACAAGCCGCTTCTTTGAAGACCTCACTTTTTTTACTTATAAAAATGAGTGCTGGGTGACCTTGGGGATCTCACTCAAAGATGCTGTGAAGATACGGGCTTTAAGAGCATAAATTCCCAGCAAAGCAGGAGCGGCTTTAGAATCAGCTCTTCCCTGGAGACCATCCTTCCCAACACACTGGACCTGTGTGTGGGTCTTGTCTGGTTCAGGAGCTGTCCTGGGATGCTCAGCATTAATTATGCTGAGGAAATGAACCAATTAGACAAGGTGGAGGAGAGCCGGAGGCATCTGTGGCAGGCTTGTTGCCTGAACAAAAGGGGTACAGGGTGAGGCAGTTTGCTGTGGCTTCTTTGGAAATTTAGCTGGCCAGCTCTTTGAACTCTTTGGCTGAAGTTTAAAGAGGCACCAGCAGGAGTGTTTGGTGTCTGCCTGTGTCCTGATGGCTTTGGAACAGCTTTGGGAAGGTGTGTCCTTAGAGGGGACTGAGGATCCATGTGGGCTCATCTCCTAGTTTCAGACTTTTCCTCCTGACCCCAGCTTTGTTTTAGTAACAACTCTTTTAAAATGGAGCTTGCCCCCATCTTAGTGATAAGCAACCAGAGATCAGGGAGCTGTCTTCTCCTTTTAGTCTTGATATCCATCCTCTGTCCTCACCAAGAAGAGCATTTGTAGGTTGAAGGGAAGTGGTATTTAGTGAGAGGCTGTAAGGGCACCTCTGAGTGAGAGAGCGATGGGTGGGCCTCTGAATGGGAGATCACCATATCTGGGACAGACAGACTCTAGGTCTGTTAGAGGAAGTGAAAACAAAACAAAACAAGAAACCCACAGTTCCTGTTCTCAATACTGATGTCCTTGTGGTATTTGAAATAGGGGCAGGGTGTTAGTCAGCAAAATTGAATGTCCTTTGGAAACTTATTTTTCTTGCATTCGTAAGGCTTTGGAAAGTTGAAGTTTGTGGGGGACTGTTCATCCGGGCCAGTGGGTCTTCTCCCTCAGCTTAGTCTTCCAAACAATGATCCCTTAGTGCCCACGCTGTGCCCTTCCTATTTTGGCTCAGTATACCACTTAATCCACTTCCTGGGATTTCAGTTCTGCGGTGTCTGTCCAGGGTCAGAAGGGCAGGCCCTGGAATCTCTCCTCCAGGCTGCTCAGACCTCCCACCTACCAGCTTCTGTGACTGATCATTACTGCAGCTTCTCTACACTGGGGTTCCCAGTGTTTGAATGATACACTTGACACTTCTTAAAGGCCCACCTAGCTAATGGGGCAGAAGCAGTGTCGGCTGGTGTAAAGAGCATAGATTTTAGCACCGGAAGACTTGACTCTCCTCCCAGGTCTGCCATTTAATCTACATACACTTGGTTAAAAGTTATTTAACTTTTGTGGGCCTTGGTGTCCTCATCTTCAAAGGGGATGTCAGAACAGATCCCTCACGGAGTTGTCAGAACGACTAGGATAGGAGACAAATTGCCTTTTTTTTTTTTTAAATATTTTATTGAACTTATTGGGGTTACATTGGTTAATAAAATTATACAGGTCTCAAGTGTACAATTCTGTAAAACATCATTTGTATATTGTATTATGGAAAGTGCTTTTAAAACTAGACTTAACCCCAGGAAACAATGTAAGATTTACTATGGGCTGGAGACAAGTGACAGCAGTGACTATTATAGTCAGGAAGTGGGAGGTGCTCCCAGGAAATCCAATAGAAATCCCCTCTGCCGCCGAGAAGGCTATTTTTTAAATTACCAATACATTTTTATTGATTTCAGAGAGGAAGGGAGAGGGAGTGAGAGACAGAACCATCAATGATGAGAGAGAATCATTAATCAGCCGCCTCCTGCACACCCACCCTGAGGAATCAAGCCCACAACCCGGGCATGTGCCCTGAACGGGAATCAAATTGTGATCTCTTGTTTCATAGTTCGATGCTCAACCCTGGAGCCACACCAGCCGGGCGAGAAGGCACATTTCTATTACACAATGGAGCCCTTTCTAGTATTGATGCTGGAAATAAGGCTAACATTTCCCCCCATGCAAGAGTTTTTTTTTTTTTTTTACCACCTTTCACTGATTCATTGTGTGTTTCAGCAGGTGTTATTAAAGCCATATTATGTGCTAGATCTCCATAAGTTCAGGACTTGGCCAGTCTACCATTCACTTGTGGGAACAGTGGGGAGAGGAGTGTTGGAATCAGCCAAACTAAAATCGTTGCCAGCGCCCTCACTCTCTCAGCAGCAGCCTGCATTTCCACATTGGGCCAACAGCCTCTCCAAGACACTGGCTCTGTGCTCCTTGTGTTTCTTGTTGAAGCCTTTGGAACTGTCCTCCGAGTCACCGAGAGGACTCCCGCTGGAAAACCTCGCGCTCTCTTTGTCTTTGCAGTGTGTTCCCTGCCCCCGGAGCCAGAGAATGGTGGCTACGTCTGCCACCCCCGGCCCTGCAGAGACCCCTTGAGCTCGGGCAGTGTCATCGAGTACCTGTGTGCTGAAGGCTACGTGCTAAAGGGCGATTACAAATACCTGACGTGTAAGAATGGCGAATGGAAACCAGCCATGGAGATTAGCTGCCATCTTAACGAGGGTGAGTTTGGCAAATGAGAAAGGGGTTCTGTTTTAACTCAAGGGAAGTGGCACCCGCTTCTTCCTGAGCATCCTGTGCCGTGGGGCAGTATGGGCCCTTTGATGCCCTGCAGACTCCCTTTTTTGGGATTTCATGTCTTTGTGAAAACATTTGGGGTTGCTGGTGTGTGTCCCTCTGTGGTTCAGCTGAGCCACCGAGGGCTCAGAAGCTTTGCTGAGGCATCTGTTCGGCTGTGTAAGGTCCCTTTGATGCTCCTGATCTTTTGTTTGCCTAGCCAAGTGCTGGTGACCTTTGACCGTGCTCTGCTAACACATGAGCACCATGCTAACACCTTCTATAGTGTTTCTTTTATGTTATTATTTTTGAATGGTAATGAACTGTTTTGTTATGGAGCTGTAGTCCAGCAGGCAGAAGACCTCCCCCACTCCTGTCATGCATGACAGGAAAATCCAGCTGCCTGCAGGAAAGTATACAGCCATCTTTGTGTTTCACACTTGGGCTCAGAGGCCATCACATCCCAGGGGAGGGTGCGAACCAGCCTGAGAGTTACAACTAAAGCTGCAGGATCTCAGAACAGGGTAAGGTTATTATAGCCCAGTTCTTAAAACTTCTCTGCCACATAGGGAAAAAGATATGTGGGACTTAAAAATGGTGGGCTGATGTGTTCATCTCAATGATTGCTGTCTACCAGCTGGCTACTGGTTAAAAGGTAACTAGTAGGTTACCATTTTAAAAGGTAAGATCTCTAGGTGAGTGAGTTTAGGTGTCAGGTGGTCCTCAAAGGCCCACAGAGAAGGGAATAATAGCTTCAGGATAGGGAATGGTCCCTTTTCTTGTGTGTATAAACTACTTTGCACTGTTACTCCTAAAAATGGCCTTGGCCAAGGTATGTCTCTGCACAACACTGGGCAGGGGGTCTTTCATAAGATCAGCTGTGGGGCTCATGTATTTGTCTGGATACAAATGCCTTCTGATGATGGCTTGTTTCTGCAGAGAAAGACACCAAGACATCACTTGGGGTCCCCACACTGTCCATCGTGGCTTCCACTGCCAGCTCCGTGGCACTCATTCTCCTCCTTGTGGTGCTGTTTGTGTTGCTGCAGCCAAAGCTGAAGTCTTTCCATCATAGCAGGTGAGCACGGGTGGCAGGCATCACTGGGCCTGGCCTTTGGCTGGCATGTCTTCCTGCTGGCCTGAAGGTGCCCAGGGAAGGGGAGGGCTCTGTCATGTGCTGATGTGCCTGACACTGTGCTTGTTGCTTTGCATACATTATCTTACTCCTCATAAGATGAACTCACTGTACAATATACAGATGATGTATTATACAACTGTACACCTTAAACCTATATAATTTTATCAACCTATATAATAAATTCAATTTCAAAAAATTTTCACAGGAATATTGAAGATAAGGAAATAGGCTCAGAATGGTTAAGTCGTTTACTCAAGGTCATCCTTCTAGATCAGCGGTTGCCAACCTTTTGGACCTCGTGGACCACCGTTTGGTGACCACTGTTCCAAAGGTTCCCTTAAACAACAGTGGTTGCCCCCTTTGGAACCTCACGAACCACCACTAGTCCGAGGACCACCGGTTGGTGACCACTGCTCTAGATGATGACAGAGCTGAGATTTGAACTCATATCTGCCAATTCCAAAACCATGTCCTTTTTCCTACATCAGTAGTTCCCAAAGTGTGGTTCCAGTAGCATCAGTACCATCTGGGAACTTTTAGGAATGCAAATTTTCAGTTCCCACCCCAAACCAACTGATAGAAACTCTGGGGTTGAGGCTGAGTGACAGGGTTCCTCACTTCCTCCAGGTGATTTGATGCAGGCTAGTATTTACAAGTCGCTGCCCAATGTACCTGCTTCCCAATCTGGCTGTACATAGAGGCTCCTGCTCAGAGTAGAAAACATACAACACCTGGGCCTCTACCCCAGCTATTCTGATTTATTTGGTTTGGAGTGGGAATCTGGCACTAGTGTCTTATACAGTTCCTCAGTGGGTTCCAATGTGCAGCTCGGACTTGGAGCCAATGCACTATACCATACTAAAACAGAGGGGGTGTTTTCTTGCCTGACTTTTTCCAGTTTGAGTGCATTAGTCACATTCCAGACTGGGTGGGTGTGGTTGGTGAGGAGTGGCCAATGATGAGGAGTGGCCCCAAGTTGGATCCATTAGGATGGACTTCTCTCCCAGGCTGTCTTGGCCTCTGCAATAGCTCATTTCCTTTCTCAGGAACAGTTTCTATTCATTCAAGTCCTTCGTCAGTCACTGTTATCACTCTCACAGGCTAAATGAATGAAAGAACAGACTAAACTTCTTTAAATAAAATGCTTCTGATTTGGGATTTACAGACAAGGACCAGGCTCAGTTTAATCTTTCTGTACTGTGTGTGGTCTTTCTTCTTTTTATTTTGTTTAGTTGGGGAGGGGCATACCAGCTTTTTTTTTTTAATTCTCACACAAAGATATTTTTTCCATTGCTTTTCAAAGAGAGTAGGGGGGGGGGTGGAGAGAGAGAGAGAGAGAGAGAGAGAGAGAGAGAGAGAGAGAGAGAGAGAGAGAGAGAGAGAAAGAGAAATGTTGATGTGAGAGAGACATCAACTGAATGCCTCCTGCGCATGCCCTGATGGGTTCGGAAGCAAACCCGCAACTGAGGTATGTATCCTTGGCTGGGCGTCAAACCTTTTATCCTTCAGTGCATGAGTTGATGCTCTAACCACTATTTTTATTTTTTTTATAAGTTTTTAAAAAATATTTTATTGATTTTACACAGAGAGGAATTGAGAGGGATAGAGAGTTAGAAATGTCAATGAGTGAGATACATCGACCAGCTGCTTCTTGCACCCCCCCCCCCCCACTGGGGATGTGCCCGCAACCAAGGTACATGCCCTTGACTGGAATAGAACCCGGGACCTTTCAGTCTGCAAGCCGACGCTCTACCCACTGAGCCAAACCGGTTTCGGCATCTAACCACTATTTTTAAAGGTTGCTCAGCAATTAATAGAATAAAGAGGGTTTGGAAGGGATTGTTTACTTAAAGGAATCAACTATTTCCACATAAAGTCAACTGCATTTCATTTACATTAGGGAGTTTTCCTTTTTGCAGTTAACTAGTAAGTCTGTTAAAGGTAACTAGCTGATTTTGCCAGATTTGAGTGGAAGGGAGATTGGTTTTCATTTGAGACCCTGTTTGCATTTTGTACTGTGTATGTGCATTACTTTTTAAACAAAAAATGTATTTTTAACATTTACAGTTAAGCACATGCCAGAATATACACGGCCTTCTAATACCACCTTGCCACCAAAGTGTGTCTTCCTTCCAGGTACTCATAAGTACCTTTATGAAGTGCCACTTCTGTCATCCTTACAGTGTGGACTTTATTTGAATTGAGTAGCACAGATTTTATCTCCAAGTACAGATGAAGAAATTGAGAACTAATAACAGCCTAGTAATAATGCTGTCCTGCATAGCCCATATGTCTCTGATTGTAATGCACTGAGGACACATCACCTATGGGTTCTAGTAAAAAAAAAAAAAAAATGGCCTGCACATAATCCTGAAGAAATTAGAAAAGTCCAGAATGTGGGACTAAGAGACAGCTGGCCTGAAGTCTAGAAAAAAAAATTGTCATGAAAGAAAAGGTGCAGAGGACTGTTCTAGATTAGAGGAGATAGGAAGAGAGACAGGACAGTTAAATGCAGTGCATGATCCTTAAACGGGTCCTGGGTGAAAACAAACAGCAGCTGAAATGGATATATTTATGGGGGAATTTGTGTCACAGTATTATACCAATGTTAAACTTCTGGGATGTAATGATAATTGTGTTTATATAGGAGACAAGGTTCTTGGGAGGTATGCACTGAACAATGTCTTCAACTGTCAAAATGGTTCAGATTTTTCTTAAAAAGTATGTATGTGTGTATATTCATTACAAGTGGTCCTCTAAAAAGCATCTGCATGAACAAATCTCACAAACATAATGTTGAGTGAAAAATAAAGTAGATAAGAACCATTTTATGAATATACTTTATATATATGTATAGTATATGTGTATGTATGTGTGTATATATATATTTTAATATAGTTTTATTGATTTCAGAGAGATTGGGAGAGGAAGAGAGATAGAAACATCAATAATGAGAATCATTGATTGGTAACCTTTTGCACACCGCACACTGGGGATTGAGCTCACAACCGGGGCATGTGCCTTGACCGGGAATCAAACCATGACCTCCTGCTTCATAGGTTGATGCTCAACCACTGAGCCATGCGGCCGGACATGGAGATATATTTTACACATCATTCACTGTATTCATTTACACATACAGGCAATGGTTTTTAGTTTTATTCGCAGGTGGCAGCCATCTTTTTCTCACTTCTTATTCTAGCTGTGCTGAAGGAATGGCTTTATTTCTAGGTTTCCAGTTTTGCACAGGACCAGAGGGCTAGATTGCCTGTGTACCCAGAGGTTTTAAGAACACAGTTTCTGGAAGCAGGTGGAACTGGATTTAAATCCCAGCTTCTTCCCTTACTAGCTCTTGACTGTGAGCAAGTTATGTAACTTCTCTGAGCCTCACCTGCATTGTTGGTGAAGCTCTGCCAGAAAGAACTCAGATGAGGATTCAGTGCGATAAAGTATATAAAGCACTCAGTGCTGTATCAGGCGCATAGTACGTAAGTGCTCAGAAATGGTTAGTGTTGTTAGTACAGTATTATGGTATTTATTTGTGTATTTTAATTCTTCCTTTGTCTTTTCCTCTCCGGATGCAGGCGTGACCAGGGGGTATCCGGGGACCAAGTCTCCATCATGGTGGATGGAGTCCAAGTTGCACTACCGTCATATGAGGAGGCTGTGTATGGCAGTTCCGGTCACTGCGTGCCGCCCGCTGACCCCAGAGTGCAGATTGTGCTGTCAGAGGGGTCTGGGCCTAGTGGGAGGAATGGGCCAAGGGAGCAGCAGCTACAGGACCAGGGGGCCTGCTCCTCTGCAGGTGGAGAGGAGGAGGCCCCGGGCCAGTCTGGACTGTGTGAAGCCTGGGGCTCCCAGGGCTCAGAGACTGTGATAGTGCATCAGGCAACCACCTCTTCCTGGGTGGCCGGCTCAGGGAACAGCCAGCTGGCCCACAAAGAAGCCCCGGATTCAGAGAACAGTGACATACAAAGCCTCTTATCCCTCACATCGGAGGACTACACAGACGGTAGGTGGTCTGCACCGATCGTGAATTGCTAGCAGCTCCTGGGAGTAAGGAAGGATGTGAGCCTCTCTAATAATTGGCGTATTGGGCGAAGCGGGGAGACAAAGATAATACCTGGGGTATTAGCCTGCAAAATAGGATTTTACCCTCAGTTCTAGGTGGTTCTTTGAGCTCTTTATAGGGAGACTTTCATTGTGGTCTGTGAATTTTGGTAGTTTGGAGTCGCCAAAATTATTCATGGCCACAGGGCTGTGCTACATCAAAGGGTAAACAGCTGGTTGGAGGTGAGGATGGGGTCTGTCCTCATGTAATTTTATACTCCTGGAAGGTCAGGGATTATGGGGAGTTGTGTGGGATCATGTTACAGAGAAAACTGGTGCTGTTTCTTTTCCATAGCATTCAGCTGCTCCGTCTTATTAAATAGGAGTATGCCAGGGCCTGTGCTAGTGGTTTTCTTACACTATCTCCGTTAGCTTCACTGTGATCCTGAGAGGTAGGTGTTACATGCTACTGTCCTCATTTTACAGACGAGGAAACTGAGGCTCCAAGAGGCTAAGTCACTTGCCCATTGGTAATTGGTGAGCTGGGATATGAAGCCAGGGGGATCAGTTCCAAAGCCTGTGTTTTATGACCCATGGTGCCATGCTGCCTCCCAAATGACTCCCAAGTCCTTTATGCAAACCAGTTGTAGAACGAAATTGCCACTTCCTGACACCTCTGCTTTTGCCAGGGCCTTGAGAGTTGAATGTTGGGATTGACTCTATCACTTTACATGAAATCCCATTGTGGTTCAGGATACAGACAAAACCTAGATGTTTCCCTTTTGACAGCGAGTACTTCTGCACTTACAAACCTCCCCCGCCCCCCGAGAAAGCTTTATGCTTTTATCCCAGACACAATCAGTGTCTAATGTTTAGCATATCTGAATGCAGATCATGTTTATGGAGTTCCCCAATGATTAGCAACATCCCTTTCTTCTTTAGAATAAAGAGCTAGGAAAGGTCAACTAAATCGTTGACCCCATGGGCAGCCAGCCACACATACTGTCTATCAGTGCACACACACTGTGTGTCCACACAGAGTGACAATGCCCAAGTGCAAATCTCAGCCCTTGCCCTTCCTAAGGAGCCACGATGGTGCCAGCTCTTTCCCTTCTTGCTACCTCGCTTTGTTCCATGTACCAAACAAGCATTTTTTTTTTACCTAATGTTTAGATAACAAGCTATTTAATATGAAAGCAGAATGTACTGCCACAATGTGACAGAAGTACAGCTTTATCCATAAACCCTTCACACAATGATTCATTAAATGCTATTTTTATTTAAGCAGGGCACCCTACTTGTTCTAAAATATGGGATGTGCTACCCCACTGAAAAAGCGAATGAAGGAACTTAGGTGTTTTCCTATCTAGAGCTGGTTTAAATTCAAGTGAAGCCACTAGGTCCTTAGGGACTGCTTTTGAGATGTCACTTCACAGTTTGAGACTAACACCCCTAATGTTTACCCAAAACCAAGAAAGGGGGTCAGGGAAGGGGGATGTGTTCAGACAACAATTAAGTTGAGACTAGAGCCGAAGCCGGTTTGGCTAAGTGGTGGAGCATCGGTCTGCGGACTGAAAGGTCCCAGGTTCGATTCCGGTCAAGGGCATGTACATTGGTTGCGGGCACATCCTCGATGGGGGGTGTGCAAGAGGCAGTTGGTCGATGTTTCTCTCTCATTGGCGTTTCTAGCTCTTTATCTCTCCCTTCCTCTCTGTAAAAAATCAATAAGATATATTAAAAAAAAAAAAAAAAAAAAGTTGAGACTAGAATTCCCTCCTAAAGCACACAGCCAAACAAGCATTTTGAGAGTCCATCTTGTGCCTAGTGCCAGGTTAGGTTTCAGGGTGTATACAGAAAAATAGAAAACATTCTGCCTGTTTGGATTGGCAGTCACTTGGGAAGATGGGGCTTATACTCGAGAAATAATGGAACCAAGAGTCATAGGGTCCATGCCAAAATAAGGGGTTCAGGAAACAACACGTCGGTTATCAAGTTTGTTGCAGGCCATGCCCAAACCGTCTGGGACCAACAGCACCGTAGGAAGCCAGGACCTTGAAGTGTCAGTTATTCACTGTCACACAGCTGGACAGTGACGTGAAGGAGGAGGTGGGACTTGAACAGAGCTCAGTACTATCACAGGGTGAGATTAAGGACAGAAAGAGAAGCAACCAGACAAGCAGTAAAGGCAGAGAAGGGAAATCAGAAGGGGTTTGAATACTAGATGTTATCACATAGGCAGGGGAGAGATGAGCCAAAGAGTACTAAAAAAGAGACCAGAGATTTAGACTACCTAGAAGAGTATGAGTAATGCATTTTCTTTCTCTAAATTAAGGGCCCCTACAGTGGTATCTGATGTGCTACAGAGACCCACGTGGATAACCACTGTGCCTTCCTTCTCTTCCTACAGACATCCCGCTGTTGAAAGAAGCATGAGGTTTGCCACCGACCTCTCTCCTCTGCAATGGTCCTCTCTGCCCTTCTTCCCTCTCCCTGTGCCCGGCTATCTGAGCTGCCACCTGTGGATCTCTGAGGGCATGCAGGCCCACCTTGCTGGAAACTCAAGGAAGATTCTTGCCATCTGCCTGCTTGACAGCTGGAGGAACTGGCTTTCTGCCTGGTCCAGCCTTCCCATCTGTGTCGGGAACATGTTTGAATGTGCCGGACTGAACCCTTCCTTTCCCTGAGGCCTCTGGGAGCCCTCCAGCCAACTCTGGCGGCCGCCCCACCAGCCCATGGGCCAGAGAACCTCTGTGTTTACTTGTGCCTTCCCCCTCCTTGTCCAGGTTCCCTGTCACGCAGGCCTGTTGCTCTCCTACAAGCCTTAGTGGCTGCACTGCTGCCCCCTGCCACACAAGGGGTGGGCCTGAGTCTGGCTTGTTTCCTTGGAGGGCTTACCAGGAGCAGATCCAAGAGGGACTCTTAACTGGAGCAAGAGTGTGGGTCCCTGGGCCTGCCCTTGGTTGACACGGGTGGCACGTTTTCTTGGCTGGGGCGGAGGAGTGGGGAAATCCTGCCAAACCTGACCCAGCACCCGGCTGTCAGCTCAGATGCCAGCTCCTGGCCCTGCTGTGTTGAGCTTCCAGGAGATCCTGGTTGTCTTCCTAATATGCAGGTTACACCTCCTTCAGCGTGGCTTCCTGGCTTCCGCTTTTCTTTCCCTGGAGCATAATGGGAAGCTGCATGCTGCCTCCTGGGGTTTATACGGGCAGCCTGCTACCTTGCTGCCCACAGAGTTCTGAGGGGAGTCATCCCTGGGACAGGAGCTTGTTGAGATGCCAGGGACTGCCCGTCTGGTCACTGACAGGGCAAGTTGCCCGTTCTGGGTTCGTGGTGACGGAGGGGAACCTGAGAGGTACAGACGGAGTCCCCAGGCAGCTGCAGGCAGCGCCAGCCCCAGGCCTGAGGGTCCTCCTCACCACAGTCACGTGCCTTAGTAAATGGTCCAGGAAGCGTCCTGCTGCTTTGCTGCACTGCTGCTTTTCTTACTCTTGTCCTCCCCTGCTGTCCCTTCCCGCTCACAGCTGATAGATGGCTCCCTGGTCGTCCTGGGCATGGGGGAGGGGCTGAGAGGCAGTCCTCACCCCCACAGACACACCGTGCAGGCTGCCTGTGGGTGAAGGGTTGCAGAGCAGCCTGGCACCTGGCCCTGGTGGTGAAGGAGTGGCCTCCCTGCTCCAGATGCTTCTGCTCCGGCTCTCAGTTCTCTTTTAGCCACGTCGCGAATGCTGACAAGGCTGGGTGGCAGAGCTCAGGCAGGCTGCTTCCATCTTTAAAAGACGTGGCATTTATTTTTGTTTCTGAAACATTGGGGCTAGGGAACTTCAGAGGTGTCCACTCCCCCATGCTGGCCTTCCGCTCCTTCCCCGAGCTCTCGGGTGGTAAAAGTAATGAGGAGCCCAATATATTTTCAATAGCTGGCCAAGCAGGGTAGCTCCAGGAGGGGGTGGCCTGGAAGATTAGGGGAATGGCCTCCTCTCAGCCTCCTGCCTCCACTCTCACACGCACTTTACTACCCGCTCATTCCTGGCCTCTTTTTGCCCTGCTGTCTCCCTTTCTCTCAGGGTAAGGGCAGTGCCTGCTGTGCCTGTTAGCCACTCCTCCCCACCCCCCTCCCACCCCAGAGCCTGCGAGTTCTGTGCCTGAAGCCCAGGCCAGCATGGTTCGGCATGGAACAGGTTGTCAAAGGTGCCAGAGCCAGAGGTCAGAGTGTTTGAGGGAGATGAAATGTCCCAGGGGGCTGTCCTTCGCCTCAAAAGAGGCCATTTCCAGCAGAGTGCCTGCCAGCAGTCGTGGGCTCTGGGCCCATCTGGAGGGCGAGTCCCTCATGACCCAGCTGCCTCCCCGTGCATAGGCTCCCCTTCCCCGCAGGGGTACCCTTGTCTTCCGCCAAAAATAAAGCAGGGCACATGGTGTGGGATTTGGAGTCTGCTAAGCCTGCTGATTTAGTCCCAGTCATCTAAAACCCGAGTTCTAGCTGAGGTTTTTCTTTTAATGAGAGATCTTGCCCCTTTTTTATAGCATTGCTCTGGCATTTTTCCTCCCCTAAGAGGTTGCACTTTTTGTTTGGGGATTGTTCAGCCCCATGGGTTACTGGCTCCAAACTTGGAAAGATGAAAAGCCTGCCTTCTGCAGCGTTCTTCCAGCCAGCCGCCGCCAACACTGTCCTGGTCACAGACCCAGGTTTGTGTGCCTGGCTGGGGAGAAAGAAGGGTAAATGGGGGCCTCCCGTTTTGGCCCCACCTCTCCTCACCCTGCCCTCTTGTCACGGACACGGATGAGGCCCACTTCTGTGGGTGCGGGAACTAGGCTTCATCCTGCTGGCATCCACCACAGCTGTTCGTTCTCTTTCCCTGAAGCAATTTCTTGCCGTCAACCCTTCGCTACTATTCCAGGAGCTTCTGGGTTTTGTCCCCTGCAGGGGATTAGGGACTTTACAGCTGCCTAAGTGGGACTTGACTAAGACAGGATGGGGGCTGGTGGCAGGCTGCCAGGAAGGAGGCTGTCAGGAGCCCAGAGCAGATGGGGAAACCGCCCACAGCCCTGCTTGCCTGGGCTCACCTCTAGGGGAGTGAGGGCTTGGCCAGGACAATGGTCAGCACCAAAGGACTTTCTTTGAAAAGGTTTTTTTTTTTTTGCACACCTGAGCTAACTCAATGCAGGTTTTATGTCCTGGCAACTTGCAGTTACAGTCCAGTGACTTACAAGGGCCAGTCTCCGGTGAAGATCACTTATATTTCCATCCCTTTCCATGCCTTCGTTTAGCAAGTAGGCTCTATCTTTTGCCATTTCTGGATTTTGTGTGCTGTGCTCCCACTTCACTCAGTGTGGACTGTGAAATGGGCTGAGTCCTGGCCAACTGTGAGTTTTTGGGTTACAAGGCATTTCAGTGTGTGTGCTAACACTCCATTTGCAAATAAAACTATAACTAATGTTATCTTGGCCCCCCCCTCCCCCCCAGTGTTCTGTGGAGAAGCTGCATGACAAGACCAACAAAGGTATCTTCTTCCTGCCTCGCGAGTGGTGGCACAGGGACAGTAGCACTCGCCTCTCCCTCCTAGTCTGGGCTGAGCACTCCGATCACTGCTTCCCCCGTAACAATGTCCCCTCCATTCCCAGGTTACAGGCTTACATCAAGAGCGGAATATGCTGCAAATATTTCTACATCCTTGCTCTCTCTCTCTCTCTCTCTCTCTTTTTTTTTTCCTCTTAAAAGAGAATAAAGGACCCAGAAGGGAAGTGGTTTGCAGACTTTCCAGCTGAACCCCAGATGTGCTGGCTGGGAGCTTCTCTCGGGGCCTCCCGGGGCTCGGCACAGGGGCAGACATTGCTGATGATCAGTGAAGGGCTCAGAGGGACTTTGCTTGGTGGGCTCAGCTTTGCTGGGAAACTCCTCTTAATCTCCAGTTGAAAACCTAGTAGAATTTTGAAAACATCAAAGTTAAACCCTGCACCAGGCCACAGAGCACTTGGATTGCCCGGCAGGAAGGAGAGAGGGATGCGGGTTGTGTGGCTGCCTGCCACACACTGCCCTGGCTTTTCACACCACTATGGAACCTTGCAGAATGGTACTCGTAATGGTTTAAAACAACACTTGCATCATAGACTGTGCAGGATGTCAATCAGTTTGGGTTTGCTTTATTTTATATATATTTTTTGGTATCCTGTACATTGCAGTGGGTGTGAAGATAGTATTTTAATATTTGTACAAAGTTTAATTTAATTTTAATTCTATGTATATAACTGCATTTCTAAATAATAAAAAAAAGTTCTTATGAGACAGTTGTGAGAGATGCGATCCTTCCATAAAATGCTCACAGGGACCCTCAGTGGAAAGATTGTGTGTGGGGAGGAGCTCATGGGAGGATGAAGCCCCAGCCCTGGGGAGAGGCGCCTGGCAGGTGGAGAGGGGACAGGGAGGTGGTACATGCCACAAGGAGGAGAGACCACAAGCATACGTGGGAATACATTTTTCTTTAAAACGCTCTCCGTGTGCCAACTGTTTTTATGCTGGGACTGAGGAGTGAGCCAGACCTGATGGGTTTCTAATGAGCTGGGAAGGCAGGCAGTTACAACGGTTCCTGATGACAGCGTGACCCGGGAAGTGGAAGGGAGCGTGGACAGTCAAAGCTCCTTTCGGACTAACTGGCATTTAAGCTGAGAGGTGAGGGCCCGTACAGTGAGGCTAAGGGGCAGAACACTGTGTGTGTGTGGGTGCAAAGGCAGCAGAGGAAGCACAGCCAGTTAGAGAAACAAAGGACGAGTGCTGCTGCCTGGCAGGGCTGAGGGGAGGGGCTCAGGGTGAGCTGAGGGAGAGGGCCCTCACCAGTGGCGCTGGGAAGCTTCCCTTCATCCTAGGAGCAGGTTTAAAGAGCAGATTGATTGACTAAGCTCTGCTTTTTCGGGGAGAGGAAGCGAGACTTTCGGGGGATGCACCTGGAGACCGTGGAATAAGTTGTAAATCCTCTGAGATGGAAGACCTGTTTGGGGGAGGGGAATGTTGGAATGGCACGCAGAGGTGAGGTCATTGCCAGGCGGGCCTGCTGGCAGTAAGGAGCCATCACAGCAGGTGATAAGGGTGTGAGTGGAAGGGTGTGCAGGGCACCTCGGCTGTGCTGACACCTGCTCCAGGTGAAATGGTCGAGGTGACTTGTTTCCCTGCCTCGCAGTGCTGGGTGTGAAAACATTTTCGTCTTAATCTCGGTGGCACCAGTCCTCCACACAAACATAATTGCTGTGGTTGCAAGGAAGGTGAAGAACAGTTTACCAGCTCTTCAAATAGTGGTAATAGCTGATACTTAAAAACCATTTACCGGTGCCAGGCACAGTTGGAAGCCTTTGGCGGGGAATCCACACAGCAACTTTTATAAGGCAGGGCCCCATTATCACCGCAGCCCCAGGCCACGAAAAACAACTCCGAGGCACCTGCGTGAACTTGCCCACAGTGGAGCCAGGATTTAATTCAAACCCAGGGAGTTCTAAAGGGACTCCCACCCCCTACCCCATCAGACGCTCCTGCCTCTCCAGGCCCTCACCGCCTTCTTTCTGCCTTTAGAGGCTGTGCTAACCAACGAGCTTCAGGCAGAAACCTGTCCCATCAGGTAAGGAATGCTGGGGAAGAAAGACGTGTCAACACGGGGTCAGTGCTGGGGTTGTTGCCTTTTGATGGCAGGTGGTGAGTGGGGACAGATAACAAAGCCTACAAGCCTGCAGGGCTGCTGGGGAAGGGCTGTCTTTGAAGTGGAGCCTCAGGCTGAGAAAGGTGGATGGGAGCAGAGAGAAGGAATTTCCTGCTGCTAATCCCATCTCACAGTTTGGAAAATTGAGACCCCTACAGAGCAGCAAAAGTAGTAACAAAAATGCCTTTAGCCCGGCCAGTGCTCAGTGGTTGAGCGTTGACCTATGAACCAGGAGGTCACAGTTCAATTCCCCTTCAGGGCACGCCCAGGTTGTGGGCCTGATCCCCAGTGTGCAGGAGGCAGCAGATCGATGATTCTCATCATTAATGTTTCTATTTCTCTTCCCCTCTCCCTTCCTCTCTGCAATTAATAAAAATTATTTTTTAAAAACTTTTAAATAGGCCAAAGTAATACTTTTTTATCTCAGTAGAAAGAAAATTAAAACTACCCATAACACCACTTCCTACTGGCAATCTTCTTTTTTTCTATGCCTGTATTTTGCTCTTTAGAAAGATCCCTTTTTAATAGTATTTTTTTTTAAATGTACAGTCTATTAGCCCATAAAACATTCATCTCCCTCATATTAAAGGCTGCAAAGTTTTCTATCATATTGGAAATTTGGACTTTTAGTTTGCCTTTTTTTTTTTAACTCTTATGTTCGATAACATTTTAAATTATTTTCTTAGGATAAATAGCTGGAAAGAAAATTGCTGGATCAAGAGAAATGCACATTTTAGGGGCTTTTGATATACCTCAAATTGCCCACAGTGAAAGTTATCCCAAATCACATTTTCATTGGCAGTGTTCATTCTCCCACAGCCTCACCAGCATGGCAATTATCAATTTAAAATATATACCAGTTGAAAGAAAATGATACTGTTTTGATTCCCAGTTGTTTTGTTAATTTTTAAAATATATGTTTGCTTAACTCTTTAACAAAAACGTATTGGAAACTGTCCACGTTTGATGGCCAAATACCCATGTTTGAGAGGAAAAGTCAAAATTGATTTCCTCTCTGAATTACATATGGGTTATTGGAATATATAAAATATATGGCTCATTTAACTTAGAGGGGGCATCACAGTTTATATATATATACATACATATATATATGTGTATATATGTGTATATACACACACATATATATGTATACACACATATATATGTATACACACACATATATATGTATATACACACACGTGTGTGTGTGTGTGTGTGTGTGTGTGTGTGTATGTATAGCCTGATCCCCTGTGAGAGGAGAATATATGGGATTTCATCTTCAATTCCTGAGGCAAGGAGTTCATCTGAACCTGGGCAGGAGGTGGCGCGTTCCCAGGGCAGCCCTGGCCCCTCCTCCACGCCCCCTGGTGGAGGGGCATTGCAGACATTGCGGGGCTTGGGGACAGGCTCATCCCACAGGGAGAGGTGAACAGCTGTTCAGTGTTTCCTCTTTCCCATGACACCCAGGGCCCCCAGAGAAGGAAATGTCACAACATGGGAATGTCCCTGAGCAGCCCATCTGGGGCAGCGTGAACTGTCTGGGACCCGGGCAGGAAATGATTCTCAACTTGGCAGGCAGCGCAGAGGGTTTAGCAAGTGTGGGCTCCCCCTCTCCCCCCGCAGCTTCTCTGGGGAAGCAAGTAGCCTGGCAACCTTCAGCAGAGGCAGCCTGTTTGCAGGTCAAGCCTGCTGGCTGGGGCTGAATATCTGGGCGTGTGTGTGTGTGTGTGTGTGTGTGTGTGTGTGTGTGTGTGTATGAAGACACAAACCAAACAGGCTAAGCACAGGGGCTGCTGTGGCTTCTGGGTGGTCTTGTGAGACCCTTCAGCCTCTGTGCTCCCGAGAGATGTAGAAACTGGGTGTGATGGCCTCTCTGTGGGATGGCCACTCCCGCTCCCACTGCAGTCGCTTCTTCACTCATTCATTGTAAATCTTTTCAGGATTTACACAAAGCCTTGGACTAGGTCCAGGGCACGGCCACAGATAAGACTCAGTCTTTACCCTCGGTGAGTACGCAGGAGATTAAACACCCACCTAAAACTTAAGGCAGGTTTTATAAAAAGAAAAGCTCAAGTGGAGTGCCAGCATGCCTGGGGAAGTGAGTGGGGAAGGAGCTGTGGGGTGAGACGTGGGAAGCAGAGGACTTTCTAGGCTCGAGAGACCTATAGGAACAAAAGTGCCAACATATAAAACTATCAATCATACGAAATTGCCATTTTTTTGCAGGTTAATAATAATAATAATAATAATAATAATAATAATAATAAAAAGGGCACATGTGGGCAATTTCAGCCTAATATATAACTGTCTGAAGACCTGCCCAAATTGGAAATGCCTTTCTTACAGATGTCCTTGCTTATGTGTGAAATGTCCGATGTGAACAAGTTATTCATTGCAATTTGGGAAGAAGCGAAATAATCAAGAAGAGGGGTGTGGGACTGAGGGTCCAGCACGCCGGACCAACGGGAGCCCCGACGCCTGTTTCTGGGGATCGCATCTGGGGTGAAAATAGAAGGGCTGGACTTCCACGGGCGGAGCGCCCCGCAGGGCACGGGGCCCCCAAGCACCGCCAGCCTGGGAGGCCAAACCTGGGGGGCCTCCTCGGCCTCTGCCGGCTCCCCCAGACGCTCACACTTGAGGCTGCCCAGGGCGCGCAGGGATGGGTCTGCAGGGGAGAGATCCCATGTCCTCCCTCTGACAGACAAAACCCCTTCCCTGAGAAGATCTTAAAGACGCTCCTGGGTTTGGGAGCTCGGCCCGGGGCTGACTCTCCACGCTCAGTCCCTTTTGCCAACGCGGGAGCCCACGGAGCAGGACGGCGCGGCCTGCTGGCGCCACCTGGTGTCGGGTGCGGCGTGGTCCTCACCTGGTCCGGGTGGTCCTCTGTGGTCAGGGAGGGAGGCTTAGGCCAGGCGGTGCCTTGGAAGGGAAAGTTGAGATCAGCCTGCAGTGGGGTTTTGGGCAGCTTCCCCCGCACCCTGGTTTGGGGCCTGGTACAATAGAAATGTGACCCAGGAACCAATGAGTCTTGGGCACTGCATTGGGTTCTAGGGTTGTCCTAACAAACTGCCCGCTAACGAGGTGGCTCAGAGCCCCGGAAAGTCGTTCTCCCAGTTCTGGAGGTTAGAAGTCCAAATTAAGGTGTCCAAATCTGGGGGGGCGGATCTTTTCTTGCCTCTTCCCGCTGCTGGTGGCCACTGTGGCTTTTTGGCTTACACTCATCCGTCCAACCTCTGCCTCCGTCCCCCATGTGTGTCTGTGTCCACGTTTCCCTCCACTTACGAGGGCACCGGTCACCAGGTGAAGGTCTGTCCAATCCAGGTCGACCTCGTCTTAGCTTGATCGCATCTGCACAGACCTGGTTCCAAATGAGGCCTCATCCACAGGTCCTGGGGGTTACCCCTGGTCTGGACACACAATCGATTCCTTTCATCTCACATGTTCCGAGGAGCTGAATTCCTGACTCCCGTCCGTCTCTGAGGTTCTCAGGCAGGCCAGCGCCTTCACAGTTCGGTCCCTGATCTGTGGCCTCCTGTTCACCCTGGATGCCTCAGCACCCAGCAAGACAGGCCCAGAGACTCAGCATTCCATCTCAGTGGGGAGGGTGGACACAGGGCCGGAGAGAGGAAGCACGGCTGCAGGAATGATGAGCAGGGAGAGGTCACGGGGAAAGGGCTGCAGAGCAGTTGGCTGGAGCCTGTGCAAGAGCAAGTGGCATTGGAGCCGGGTCTTGCAGCAGCTGGAGTGTGCCAGGCAGCACAGGGGTGCCAGGGGGAGGGCTTTCCAGGCTGAGCTAAAGGTGTGAGCATTGGCCTGGGGCTGTGAAATGGCTTTGCTGTTGGGGCGTGTGCAGTCTGGTTGGAAAAGGGTGTATGGGTGGGGAGGTGCTGCTGAGGGCAGGACGACCTGGAGAGTCTGACTCTGATGAATGGCTTTGGGGGCCATTCCCATGGCTTTGACCGTGGTCCCCGGAGGTTTTAAAGCTGCAGGGGTCACGGTCACCGGGGTGCAGGCTGTGCAGCAGGCAGGGGAGACCAGAGGACTCCTAGATCAAAACAAAAAGAAGCAGTCACAGGCCGAAACTGGTTTAGCTCAGTGGATAGAGCGTCGGCCTGCGGACTGAAAGGTCCCAGGTTCGATTCTGGTCAAGGGCACGTACCTTGGTTGGGGGCACATCCCCAGTGGGGAGTGTGCAGGAGGCAGCTGATTGATGATTCTCTCTCATCAATGTTTCTAACTCTCTATTCCTCCCTCTTCCTCTCTGTAAAAAATGAATAAAATATATTTAAAAAAATAATAAAAAGAAGCAGTCGCAGGACTTCCCTCACTTCCTGGCAGCACCGAGAATAAAACCACTTCCCCAAACGCTTCACATGAGCCCCTGGTCTCATCTTCTCACCGAGGAGGTGTGTAATCTCGCTTGTGGTAACAAGTGCCAAGGTACACGACCCGTGTGACTAAGGCCGTATTCCTCATAGTCTTTCACTGTGGGCATCAATGTGGTTAAGAAGCTGCCTTTTCATGTCTAGTTTGCCGACTGTTGTTAACAATGAACCAGTGTTTGACTGTAGCAAGTGCTTCCTGCCTCTATGTAATGTATTTTGCTACTGAATATCGATAGAATTTATTGCTATTGAACCATCTTTGTATCCTTGCTAAGCTCTACTTGGTTATCATAAGAGCATGTGGGCATATGTGCTTGTGTGTTTTAAAATATACTGCTATTCTTTAAAAAATATATTTTTTATTGATTTCAGGGAGGATGGGGGAGGGAGAGAGAGAGATAGAAACATCCATGATGAGAGAGAATAATTGATTGTCTGACTCCTGCATGCCCCCCACTGGGGATCAAGCCCACAACCCAGGCATGTGTCCTTGATCAGAATCAAATTCAGACCTTTCAGTCCACAGGCTGATGCTCTATATCTACTGAACCAAACTGGCAAAGGCTACACTGATATTTTTAATGTATGCGTGTATGTTCATAAGTGAATATGGTCTATAATTTTCTTTTATTTTCCTTGTTTGCTATCAGAGCTATGTGAACCCCATAAAATTAAACAGGTAGCTTCCCTCTTTAATTGTCTAAAAGAGTTTGTAGGATATAAACTTTATTACTTTAACATTTGGATAAAACTGACCTATAAAACCATATGTGCCTGGTGTCTTTTGGTGGGAGAGACTTTTGATTACCAGTGAAACTTCCAGAATGATTAGTTGTTTTTTTTTCCATTTCATTGAGATAATTTTGATGATTTTTTTCTATAAAGTTATTTACTTTAAAATATGTTTCAAATTCATTTGTATAAAGATATTGTTTTGATTTTTTAAAAGTGAATCATATCTTCTTTTATATTTCTCAAGCTTTAAAGTTCTTTGCTTGTGTGACTTTCTCTTTTTTCTTCATCACTCCTACCAGAGTTTATCTAATTCACTGGTTTGGTCAGGCTTATTAACATATAATTTACATATAGTAAAATTCACCCTTAGAAGTTTTTAGTTTTGACACATATAATCATGTAACCAAGGCCATGATCAACCATTTCATCATCACTCCTGCCCCCAACTCCTTTGTATTCCTGTAGCCAACCCCTCCTCAAAGCCAGCTCCTGACAACCACTGGTCTTTTTCTGTCTTTATAGTTTTGCTTTTACAGAATGTTATCCTATATAATAAAAGCCTAATATGCAAATTGTCCCCTTGGGAGTTCGACTGGAAGTTTGACCGGGAGTTCGACCGCTCACTAGGACATGCACTGATCACCAGGGGGTAGGGCAGAACATGGAAGGCATTGACAATACGGCACTGGCAGCAGGTGGCAGTGGAGGCACTGCCGGCCCCATTGGTCCCTGACCAGAGCAAGACCGCAGTGGGATGATGGAACAGGTGAGGCAGCAGCGCCAGGCCACGTTGGGGTGCCAGGTGGGGCTGCAGGGCTGCAGGACTGCAAGGCTGGGGGTGTGAGCTGGGGCCCAATCTCCACAGGCCACCCTGAGGGACCCCACCCATGCACAAATTCATGCACAGGGCCTCTAGTATAAATAAAATCATCCATTATGTAGCTTTTGAGTCTGGCTTCCTTTACTTAGCATAATGCATTTGGTTTTCATCCTTGTTGCTACAGATATCAGCAAGTCATTTTCCAATCACTAAATAGTATTGGTTGAATGGATGTATCATTGGTTTATTTATTCACCAGTCAAAGGACATTTGATTACTGATGTGGCCCATCTTTCTAGGAACTTCTTTGCCTTAAATGTCTGTTCAAATCCTTTGTGCATTTAGAAATTGGGTTGTTTGTTTTCTTATTATGTTTTAAGAGTTCTTTTCTATTCTGGACATAAGTCCTTTGTCAGATATGTATTTTGCAAGTATTTGTTCTCTTTCTCTCTGCTTTAACTTTCTCAACAATGTCAAAGAGCAGAAGTTCCCAATTTAGATAAAGTTCAATAGCTTCTTCTATCACCTCTATTTTCCCCTTATCAGGGGTGTCGAACTCAATCAGAGAAGGGGCCAAAATCTAAAATCCAGCCTAAATCGCGGGCCGAATGGTTTACTGAACAGTCATAAACTGACAATGTTAACCAGAAATGTGAATTTAAAATGAGTGGAACAATCTTTTCCTTAACAGTGCTGTTAACCAACCCACATGCTATCAAGCAAAACAGTAATATTGGTATCAAGCAAAACAGTAATATTGGAATGTACCTAAAATGCTCATTGTTTTGTTTTCTGGCTAGATGTCTGACACCGTTTTCCCTGGATCAATGAGTCAATGTTCGGTTTTATTGAGTATTTCTTGGGCTGTAGCAACCCGCAAAACAGCATGGAGGTTGTCATCGGTAATGCGTGATCTGTGCTTGTTTTTGTTCAGATTCATTATTGAAAACATCTGTTCACAAAGATAGGTGCTCCCGAACATGGATAGAATACAGGCAGCATGAAGTCGGAGCTCTGGCATTGAGTCAGGGGGCAGTAGAGGGTAGAAGTCCTCAATTTCAACATCCTGAAACCTTGATTTCAGGCCACTGTCAGACTGAAGCTCGATTATCTCCATCTGAAGGTGATGGGGCACATTGTTGACATCAACTGTAAAAGGATTGGCAAAGATGTCAAAGCCTGAGTGCTGTGTTCTAAAGTCAGAGAAGCGCCGCTCAAATTCACTTAGTAAACGGCTAACTTTGGTAGCCAGCCGACTGCAAGGAAAAGTACCAGAAATAGTGGTTGAGATACTCAAACAAACGGGAAAGTGGGCAAGATTGTCCTGTTCCGGTTGGGACTTCCATAGTTGAAGTTTACGCTGGGATGCTGTGATCATGTCAGACATCTTCGTGATGACTTGTTTGCATCCCTGCAGCTTCAGATTCAGTTGGGCGAGATGCTCGCATATGTCACACATCATAGCAAAATCACATAGCCAGGCGGGATCCGACAGTTCAGGCAAGGGCTTTCCTTTATTTTCCATGAAAAGAGCAATTTGTTCTCTGAGCTCAAAAAATCTTTTGAGGACTGCGCTCTTGCTCAGCCATCTTACTTCTGTGTGGTATGGCACGTCTCCATGCTCTGCACCCACCTCCTGTAAAAACTGCTGGAACTGGCGATGATTCAGGCCACGTGCCCGTATAAAGTTAATAGTTTTAATGACTGTGGTCATTATGTCATTCATGTCCAGAACTTTTCCACACATAGCCTCTTGGTGGATAATGCAATGATAAGTAATCAAGGGTGTGTGGCAGTGACTTTTTTGCATTCTTTCCTTCATTAGTCCAACCAAGCCTTTCTTTTCTCCGCACATTGAAGGTGCGCCATCGGTAGTTAGCCCCACCAACTTTTCCCAGGGTAATTTAAAATTATTTATAGATTTCTCCACAGCCTCAAATATATCTCTACCAGTCGTCGTCCCATGCATGGCAGCTACATCCAAAAGTTCCTCAGTGACAGAGAGGTCGGTCTTCATAGCACGTATAAAGATGGACAGCTGCGCTGTATCAGTGTTGTCTGTGCTTTCATCGATAGCAAGTGAAAAAGCGAGATAACTGCATGCCTGTTCGGCCAGCTGTGATGATAGATTTCCTGAGAGTTCTTGAACTCTATCTGCAATGGTGTTTCTTGACAGACTGACATTTTGAAAACTCTGTATCTGGTCTGGGCATACTTGCTCACACACTTTTAGCATGCATTGCTTCAAAAAGGCACCCTCTGAAAAACACCTTGAAGTACGGGCAATTTCTTCAGCCACTATAAAGCTTGCTTTCACTGCAGCATCATTTTTCGCTGTAGCCTTTGTAAACATTTGCTGCTGTGATTGTAGTTTGCCTTTTAGTTCTTTAACAATTTTATGCTTTTCTTCCAAAGTATATTTGCCATACTTAACATTATGTTTGGTGTCAAAATGACGACGTATATTGTACTCTTTCATCACTGACACTGTGTCATAACACAATATACACACTGGTTTGCCCTCTCTAAGCACAAACATGTATTCATTTTCCCATTTGTCATTAAATTGTCTGCCTTCACCGTCAACTTTTCTTTTCCTGGACATTTTGGGATCAATATTGGCAGTAAAAGGTGTAGTTTATTGGAAATCTGCGTTAGAAGGAAAAAGTTGAAAACTGCACAGGGACAGCTTGATTTGGCAGATGTAGTGGAGAAAAAAAAAGTCAGTCAATAAATGCCTGGCTGGGTACAGATAGCAGATTCTGTTGCGATTTCTATGCCTGCACTTTATGCCAGGAACTGGCAGCTTCTGCTGTGTATTTTTTATGCCCGCACACTCACTCTCTCCTCTGCTCTGCCACCCGCACAACCACATCGGATGCTGGACTATAGGTCACGCCTCCTGAATCTCGAGTGACTTGTTATCTATGCGCATGCTTAATAGATAGCAAGTACGGCGGCCGGCGAGGCGGCCGGTGAGATCACAAGCCTCCTATGTCACCGCCGTCATTGTGATGGAACGCAGCGGAGTGCAGTGATGACAGCGCGGTGCGGGCCACATTGCAAGGCCTGGCGGGCCGGATTTGGCCCGCGGGCCTTGTGTTTGACATGTGTGCCTTAGCTAGTTGGGAATCCATAAGATTGTATTCCCATTCTTTTAGAGGCAACTAAACTTTTTCAAAAAATTTGAAGTTTTGCCGAAACCGGTTTGGCTCAGTGGATAGAGCGCTGGCCTGCGGACTGAAAGGTCCCGGGTTCGATTTCGATTACGGGCATGTATCTTGGTTATGGGCACATCCTCGGTGGGGGGTGTGCAGGAGGCAGTTGGTTGATGATTCTCTCTCATCAATGTTTCTAGCTTTCTGTCCCTCTCTCTTCCTCTCTGTAAAAAACGAATAAAACATATTTAAAAAAATTTGAAGTTATTTATATCCTCCCAAATATTCAAAGACCTTTGCCTATCCTGACATTTTGTTTAAAACTTGACTTATATTATAAATTTATACTAGGGGCCCAGTGCATGAATTCATGCACCTTGAAAGGAACTGTGGGCCAAAAGGCTGTGTTGGGCATAGGGCGGGTCTCAGCCTCTCCCACCATGGCTCTTGTCCCCTACCCGCTGACAGCACTGCTCCTACCACTACTAGTGCACCTGCTGAAGGTGTGGAGCAATTGGGGCCAGTGCCAGCAGCAGGTGTGAGCAGAGCCAGCGACATCAGTGGGTGCAAGTGGCAGCTGCTGCCCTAATCACCCTTCAGGAGCAGGGGGAGGTGGAGAAGCCCTCAGGGACGATCAGGCTGGCAGCCGCCGCTCACACCTGCTGATGACACTGAGCAATTGAGACTGGCACGGGGTGCTGGCAGAGGGAGCAAGCACGGGGTCCAGTGCCAGCTGCAGGTATGAGCAGGGCTGGTGCCAGCAGTGGAGGCAGCTGCCAGCCCCAATCACCCCTCAGGAGCAGGGAGAGGTGGAGAAGCCCTGAAGGGTGATTGGGGCTGGCAGCCACCACTCGAACCCACGGATGGCACCAAGTAATAGGGGCTGGCGCTGGGCACCAGCAGCGGGTGCAAGCAGGGCAGGTGTGAGTGCCGGTGGGACCACGATGTGCGGGAGCAAAGAATTTCCAGTAACCACCAGAGACTCTCTCTGAGGAGCAACCGACACCCCACTCACCTGCTCCACCACCCCGCCCGACAGATGCCCACCATGTTCTGTGTGCCCCCTTGTGGTCAGCACACATCATGGTGACCAGTCCAGTTGTGTTGTTTGGCTGATCTGTCCATTAGGGTTTATATAGAGAGATAATTTTATTGTTTTGGTATCAAAGAATGTAGTCTGAAAGGTAAGGATCCTCTGGAATTTATAGAGGCTTTTTATTTTTTTTTTATGGCTTACTATATTCTAGTACCTCTGTTTGACCATAGAGGAGTGTGTTAATATTTTATCTTTTTTTGTGTGTTTGTGTGGTATTATTTTAAACTACAATTGTTGACTTATATAGATCTCCCTGAAGTTTTGTCAGTAGTTGCTTGCCCTATGCCCAGATACTCTCCCAAACTGTCATAAAAATACGTTGCATTGATTTTGCAATGCGTTTATTTAATTTAAATGCTAAGCTCTGTTTTTTATTAAATTTATTGGGGTGGTGTTAGTCAACAGGAACAGATAGGTTTCAGGTGTGGGCTTCTATGTTACAAGATCTGTACATTGCACCGTGTGTGCACCACCCGAAGTCAAATCTTAAGCTCTGTTCTTATTTGTTCCATTTGAAACAGTTTGTTGCTTGGGCACATAAAATAAAATTATTTTAATTTTATTTCAAATTAAAATGAAAACACTGGTGAAAGTTAGAAATGGGTTTAGGTTCATCATGTGGTTGTCAGGCACTTAAAATAGATTTGGTAATGAGGGACAACATCTGTTTTAGAACATCCAAAGAACTTTCAGACATCCCTGACCTTGTCATTTCCACTGAGAAAGACTGTATCAATGCAATATGTCCACCAGGTGGCGCTTTAAGCATACAGTTGGGAGCTCATTTCTACTGGAAGAAATGTCAGTAAGAAATAAGGGCACCCAGTAGGGGGCGTGCAAGAGGCAGCCGATCAATGATTCTCATCATTGATGTTTCTATTCCTCTCCCTTCCTCTCTGAAATCAATAATATATATATATAGTATGGAATGGGGGATTTTTCAATGAAAGATGAGAGGTCCATATCCAATAATTTGTGTATATGTTTGTGTGTTCAGGAACTTATAATAAGAGGTGTGAGATCTGGACTAGATCCTCTGGACATTTTCTTCTTACAGAGATGATAAATCCAGAGCGGTGAAACAAGTGGATTAATTTGTTTTGTCATTCGATCACTTATTTGTTCACTCATTCATCTAATATTTCCTTGCCAAGGTCACATGGCTAGATAGCAGCAGAACTTAATTTGAGATCCAGATCCCATAGAGAGATAATGTAAAATCTTAGGATACTTCTAGATTCTTTGTTTGCTTTTGGAAGGTGATTTTGGCATTCCTTTAAACATCAACATATCTAATATTTTAGAAATTCACAGCAGCTAAAACAAGGAAGGCTCCCTTTGGTGTGTGAGGGTTGCGGAAATCCTTGGACCCTACTCCCTCTTCAAGAAAGCAGTGAACAGGTGGTGCCTGGAGAGATATAAACAATCAAGTGTAATGTTTGATCTTTGATTGGTTCCTAGATTGAGCGGGGGCGGGGAGGAGGGGGAGACAATCTGGAAGGCATTTTTTTTTTTTTTTTGACAGTTGGGGGAATTTGAATATGGCTGGACTATGGGAATGAACATTGAAAATATGTTCATTCTCTTGTGTGTGACAATAGCATTGTGGTTAAATCAGAGAATGTCTTCCTATTTGGGAGCTGCATGCGAAAGTGTTTAGGAACGAATGTCATGATTATGCAACTTACTTTCAAATGTTTTAGCCAAATACACACATCAAGCAATTAATAAAACTAGTGTAACAAATTGTTAACAATTGGTGATTCTAAGTAGAAGGAACAAGGGTATTCTCTGTACTATTCTTTCAACTCTTCAGGGGGGTGTTTCCTTTCTAACAACTCAAACCACTAACGTGAGCCCCTTGGACCACAGTTGTGTTCAGTGGTCCTAACCCTCAGGCAGGGCGGGCGGCCTGGGGTCTGGGCGGCACATGCTCCTCCTCGCTCTCTTACTAGGCTGCTGGGTGCCTTTGGTCCGTCTCTTATCTTCTCTGGCCCTTAATTTCCTTATCTGTAAAATGAGAGAGTTAGGTGAGTTCAGCAATTTTCAAGCTTCTTTTTTCGGTTTGTGTTTTGACCGCCCTTCATGGTGGACATACGTCTCACATGGTACTTCTCCATGTCCTCTGGTAGCTAGATTCTCGCCTTCTCGTTATCTCTCTTGTAGTCTAATTCTTTAAAAATAAAGTGATTTCAAGAATCACTAATGGGTTGAGACCCTCCGTTTGGAACCCTCTGGACTAAATGACCGCCTGACATCCTGTGAGTCTGGGACCTGTGTTCACATTCCCCACGGCCAGGCCAACAGGGTGGGAGGGAGGGTGGAGACGCTGGCCCACAGCCAACAGGCCTGAAGGCAGATCTCCAGATGCTTTTTTTTTTTAATGTTTAAATACTTTTATTTATTTATTTTCTCATTTTTTATAATAAATTAAGGTATTATTTAAAAAATATTTTATTGATTTTTTTTACAGAGAGAAAGGGAGAAGGATAGAAAGTTAGAAACATCGATCAGCTGCCTCTTGTACACCCCCCACTGGGGATGTGCCCGCAACCAAGGCACATGCCCTTGACCGGAATCAAACCCGGGACCCTTCAGTCTGCAGGCTGATGCTCTATCCACTGGGCCAAACCGGTTTCAGCTCCCCAGATGCTTTTAAACAAGCCCCATATACAAATTGTTAGGTTTTATTTAATTAACTAATTCATTGAAAAATGTATTTATTATTGATTTCAGAAAGGAAGGGCGAGGGAGAGCGAGATAGAAACATCAATGATGAGAGACAATTATTGATCAGCTGCCTCCTGCACACCCCACACTGGGGATCGAGCCTGCAACCCAAGCATGTGCCCTGACCTGGAATTGAACTTGACCTCTTGGTTCATAGGTTAATGCTTAACCACAGAGGCATGCTAGTCAGGCCAAGTTTTTAGGTTTTAATTGTTAGCCATGATAACTTTGATTTTATACCAGACATTAGAAATTTATCATTTTGGTTTTTAAATACTGTGCAAGCAAAAGAGAGAGAGAAAAGCAACAACAGCAACCCTTAAAAAGCCAGTGGGCAGAGGTCTTGGTTGTCTGTGTAAATGACCCATCTGTGTGTGTGTGTGTGTGTGTGTGTGTGTTTCACCTTTGCTGGCCTGTCCTGCTCCAGTTCAGTGGATCACAACCGGCATTGGGTTGCAAGTTTGTTTAACTCACCGCTCGGTCCTTCTTCAGCCTCAGATCTCTTCTGCAAGCTCCCCTCGCTGCATCTCTGGGTTACTCTGCAACAACGCACTCTCAGGGACTGGCATCTAATCTTTTAGAAATTCACAGATATCTGTGACCCTCTGTCATTTCCCCTGAGAGAGACTGCATCAATGCAACACAGCCACCAAGTGGCGCTGTAAGCATACACTTGGGGTGGGCCAAGGGTGCCTCAGGCGGGGGCAAGTGGAAAACGCCCCCTGGGGAAATCCCCTCCGGCCTCCCACAAGCGGCATGCCTCCCGCGGGCACCGCGGGCAGCTCCTCCCAGAGGGCCCAGGTGGAATGACAGGCGGTGGCACGCTACGCCTGAGCCAGAGGCGGGAGGAAGCGAGCACCTGCGGCTCCCCCAGGAGAGGCCGGCTCCCGCTTTCTCCCCCTTCACCTCCTCACCTCACAATCTCTTTTGGAAGGAGGGCCGCCTGCCATAATCCCCAAGCTGGCTCCTCATCTCACCGAACCTCAACCTCGTATTCATTAGCCTCCCGGCCCTGGGGTGTGGCCGCAGAAAAGCAAAGCTGGAATGTGGGAACAAACTAGAATCTATTTTAAAAATCTGATTGGCAAGCCGAAGCCGGTTTGGCTCAGTGGATAGAGCATCGGCCTGCGGACTAAGGGGTCCCAGGTTCGATTCTGGTCAAGGGCATGTATTATACTTTGGTTGCAGGCACATCCCCAATATGTGCAGGAGGCAGCTGATCGATGTTTCTGACTTTCTCTTTTTTTTAAATAACAATCATTTTTAAAAATAGAAATGGTCCATTTTTAAAAAAATATATTTTATTGAGTTCTTACAGAGGAAGAGAGAGGGATAGAAAGCTAGAAACATCAATCAGCTGCCCCTTGTCGAGTGGGAAAGGGGCTGTTAGAAAGGAGATGCCTGGACCAATGATCATATCAGCTCAGGAGAGCTCATGTTAAAGGGGAGAGTTGTTTGGACTGAATGTTGTGTCCTAACCCCCAATGAGGTGATATTCCGGGTGGGGCCTTGGGGCGGTGATTAGGTAATGGGGTTAGTGTCCTTCAAAAGGAGGCCCCAGTGAGCTCCCTGACCCCGTTTTTCATGCGAGGGCACAAGAGGAGAAGAGCCAGCCTTGAACCAGGGAGCCGGCTCTGTTGGCATCTGTTGGCATCTTGATCTTAGACTTCCCAGACTCCAGAACTATGAGAAATATAGTTTTATTGTTTATGGCATCCGGGTATAGCAGCCCAGACTGACTAAGACAGGGACCTAGAATGGCAGGGGGATCCATTAAAACGGAACTTGATGCCCAGATATTGCGTCCTCCAGGAGATCAGGTACCCCAGGCCTCAAACTCGGAGAAGCCGGTGGAGCAGGGGCTGCAGCTGAGACCTTGACGTGAAGAGCCTTCACGGACTGGCCCTGCGAAATCAGGAGTATAATCTCCCTCTCTCTTCTCTGTTTTGTTTGCTTTATTTTTTATTTTTATTTCCTTTGCTGTCTCACTGCAGCCTGGCTTTCCCCGACTCTCAATCCATATGAAAGAAGATGGCCACATCATGTCTCCCAGTTTTTACTTCTCCTCAATCCAAAAGCAGATCCCAAATGAGAGTGAAACCTCTGAGCTGAAATTATAAATTCCCTGGAGTGGAAAATCTGATCAGCCCAGTTTGGGCGAGGTGCCTATCTTGATCCAATCAGAGATGAGGCCATCCTGTGTAAACAGGGATGTCGGAGAACCCAACTCACGGAGGAGGAGGAAGTTTAAGAGGATCTCATAAAACGCCTGAGGCTCAGCAGGTAAATGGCTGTACAGACTCCAGAGCCCTATCGTTACCATCATGTGACTTTGCTTCTTACTGGCCCCACTTCCCTGGGGCAGGAGCCTCCCAGGACCCGTCCCGGCCAGAGCTGCCTGTGGTCCCGCCGGGCTCCCTCTCCTGGGAGACTGGCTCTCTGTCGCCTGGAATGACAAATTCTTTTCTTAAAATTCTCTGAGTATGTCCTGAAGTTTTTCTTTAGCACATAGTTAGTACTCATTTCTTTGTCATGGTGGTTGTTGACATAAAAAAAACCACATTGAAACCTGTAAAAATTTTTTGTGAGTTTATTTGAGCCAAATTGTTTCCATATGCCGGGAAGCAGAACCTCAATGAATTGAGATAATGCTCTCAAGAATGGTGGGTTACCTGTGTATTTATACATTGCAATCAAAGGAAAGGGATGTAGGTGGGTTACATGAAATACATTGATGATAGACAAGAGAGGCAGGAGAAAGCAAATGGGAAACCCCTGGGATTGGATAAAAAGTAAAATGAGAGATCGGTTTGGCTCAGCGGTAGAGCGTCGGCCTGCGGACTGAAGGGTCCTGGGTTCGATTCTGGTCAAGGGCATGTACCTTGGTTGGCGGGCACATCCCCGGTGGGGGGTGTGCAGGAGGCAGCTGGTTGATGTTTCTCTCTCATCGACGTTTCTAGCTCTCTATCTCTCTCCCTTCCTCTCTGTAAAAAATCAATAAAATATATTTTTAAAAAAAAGTAAAGTGATAGATGCATACTTAGGTGGGTGAGGGAATGATTAACATAATAATGAAGGAATTTGTGCTATCTGTCCTGGAGCCCAGGCACATTAAGTTGTGCCACAAGGGGTCCAGAAACAGGGAAGTTATTATTATTTTATATATATATATATATATATATATATATATATATTATTATTATTAAGGTATTATGTTTACATATCTTACCAATTCCCTCCCCCCACACTCCATACGTGCCCTCCCTCCCCAGAGTTTTGTGTCCATTGGTTATGCTTATATGCATGTATACAAGTCCTTCAGTTGATCTCTTATCTCCCTACCCTCCCCACCATAATTTGACAGTCTGTTTGTTGCTTTACTGTCTCTGAATCTATCTTTTTGTTCATCAGTTTACAAGTTACAAGTTACCCAGACATTTCAAGGGTATGTTATCATAGATGCAAAAAGACACAGAGGCTCAGTTAAGGTAAAGGTTGACCTTGTCGGTGAAGGATACTGGCCTAGGATGTAACTGCCCACCATCACTGCTTTTAATTAAAGTTTAATTTCAGGCCATCCTTCTTGATTACGTTAGGTCTCTGAGTTTGCAAGACTGCCATGCACGCCTTCCCTGAGCCTGTCAGGCCAGCATGTGGGCCCTTTCGTCCACATAGTAAAAGTTGGAGCTCTTCTGAGACCAGTGGCTAGAGTTCCAATGCTTGCTTGTTAGATGACCTTTGGAAATGACTTTCTACGCCTCAGGCTCCTCTTAGGCAAACGTCTTGTGTTGAGGTTTAAAGGATTTAACGCACCCACAGTTCTGAGCACAAAGTCAAGAACAGTGAGTACTCAACACATGTAAGATGTTGTTATTATTGGGAATCACCCCACATACAGTTTGTTTTAAATCTTCCTGGGACAGCCCGTGCTCATGAAATGTCTGAGGCTCAGCAGGTAAATGGCTGTACAGACTCCAGAGCCCTATCATTACCATCATGTTACTTGGCTTCTTACTGGCCCCACTTCCCTGGGGCAGGTGGAGGGGGAGAGCAGTGAGCCCATTCAGGCCTCTGGGAGTCAGTGTCCGAGCTTAGAAACTAAGCAGGAAGCCCACAGTGTCCTAGCCCCTCGGCCTTAACTCAATTTCACTTTTAGCTCCCACTTTCCAAGGCACCCACCTCCATTCTTTCCATCCCTCCAGCCCAAACAGGAATTGACCTTGGCTGTGGAAAAAGCATCTGAGCTTTGAGTTCAAACTGGCTTGGGTTTGAATCCCTCCCTGTCACTAACAGTTCTTGAACTTGGGACCTAGGCCTTGAGAACGTATATTCTCTTCCATAAAACAGCGTCAGCAATCCCCATCTTAGGGTTATTTAGAAGGTCACATGAGATAAGTCTATGAAACCTCTTGCACAGTATTTGGCACATAGTAGGTCCCCAGTTATTTCTGAATATTACAGGGAACAGTGGGTGATTATTAGGGTATCTTCCATTACGTTACCCAGAGTGAGGAAAGTAGGGCAGGTAAGTTGGTTTCACAAGGCTTTGCCGAAACGGAGCACAGACAGGCTGGTTTGGCCTGCTCTGGTAGAAGGAGGAGGGGTGGCTGCAGGTTGGATCTGGGGCAGGCTGGGCCAGGTGGAAGTTGAGCTTCCATTGGTTTAACATTTAGTGCGTCAACTTAATTCGGGGTGATCCTCTTAAACTTCATCCTCTTTGAGTTGGGTTCACCTCGCCCAAACTAGGCTGATCAGATTTTCCACTCCAGGGAATTTATAATTTCAACTCAGAGGTTTCACTCTCATTTGGGATCTGCTTTTGGACTGAGGAGACATAAAAACTGGGAGACAAGATGTGGCCATCTTCTTTCATATGGATTGAGAGTTGGAGAAAGCCAGGCTGCAGCAAGACAGCAAAGGAAATAAAACACACACACACACACACACACACACACACACACACACAAAACAAAGCAAACAGAGAGGAGAGAGGGAGATTATACTCCTGATTTCCTTATAGCTCCTGCTTCCTCCTTCCAGACTTCTCAAGCCTGAACACATTCTTTTTTTATTTTATTTTATATTTTTATTGATTTTTTACAGAGAGGAAGAGAGAGGGATAGAGAGTTAGAAACATCGATGAGAGAGAATCATCGATCAGCCGCCTCTTGCACACCCCCTACTGGAGATGTGCCAGCAACCAAGGCACATGCCCTTGACCAGAATCGAACCCGGGACCTTTCAGTCCGCAGACCAACGCTCTATCCACTGAGCCAAACCGGTTTCGGCCTGAGCACATTCTTGTCCTTGGATTTCATAAGACACTGCAGAATCCTTGCTGTAAGCCCACCTCGTGTTGCTTACACTGGATAATGTTGTGTGCTAAGCTCACATTTCAAAAGAACTAGTTTAAGCAAAAAGGGGACAAGCAGTGGAGGGTGCTAGAGAGTCTCATGACATCCGGGAGGTTTGAACACCCAGTTTCAGGAGGTGCCAATATTTGGGCAGATGTGACTATTTTAGTCACAGACTTGGAAGCCAGCTTTCTGCTGGCAAGCTGCCAGTAAGATGCCTCAGTTGCTTGGCCAGCATGGCTCAGTGATTGAGCATCAACCTACAAGCCAGAAGATCAAAGTTCAATTCTCTGTCAGGGCACATGTCCAGGTTGCAGGCTCGATCCCCAGTGTGGGGTGTGCAGGAGGCAGCTGATCAATGATTCTCTCTTCCTTAATGTTTCTATCTCTCCCTCTCCTTTCTTCTCTGCAGTCAGTAAAAATATACATATTTTTTAAAAGATGCCTCATTGCCCCATGATGAGCCAGCAGTATGGGCTACAGCGTAGCTTCAGGCAACAGAAACACAGCTGCTGAGAGAGCATAAGCATAACAGAATGTGCCAGTCGCCAAGATCAAGGAGTAGGGACTTACAGGGTGTTCTGAGACCCAGTTCCAGAGTTCCAAAGTCTTTTATTTTTTACTTACAGAAAATTTGGGGGCATGAGAAAGAAACTTCCATGTTCGTTAAGTCACTGTCTCGTTGTTTCTTTGTCACAGCAGCTTAACTGCCACAGTGAGTTCCGCCCTCTGTGAATGGAGAGACAGGCTCCCTGCAGTGCTCATTATAGCCGAACCTGCTGGGTGTACCAGGCACTGGATCCAACACATTAATTACATGCATTGCCTCACGCCATCTTCGTAACAACCCTACGGATTAAGTACTGTTATTGACCCATTTCTAACGTGAGGAAACTGAGTCTTAGAAAGTTCCAGCAACATTTTGGAAGTCATAGATCCACTCCTTAAACAAATATGGTAGGAATGCCTGTGATGTGCCAGGCCCCATTTTAGTCTCAGGAGCTTATCATGGGAAGTGTTGGACCTGACGTTCCAGCTCACATCAGAACCCAGCTCCTGGTGTTTTGCTGACAGCTTGGTGGCTTCCCTTGTGTGCTCTGGCCTATGGTTATCACTCCTAACAGCCGAGGTGCTTGGGTTCTAACTAGTAAGTGCTTATGTTAAATCACTTTCACATTCTAGCTGGCACCCTTGTAACACAGAGACAAAAAAATGTAGCTAAATGATGTAAAATTTTCTCTCCTGACTTAAAAAGGCAGTAATTATTTTTTAGGGGTAACTTGGAATGAAAACCCTTTAGTAGCACAGAGTAAGAAAAGACATATGGGCCGAAACCGGTTTGGCTCAGTGGATAGAACGCTGGCCCTCGGACTGAAAGGTCCCAGTTCAATTCTGGTCATGTATAATAGCTTGGTTGTGGGCACATCCCTAGTGGGGTGTGTGTAGGAGGCAGCTGATGTTTCTCTCTCATTGATGTTTCTGACTCTCTGTCCTGCTCCCTTCCTCTCTGTAAAAAATCAATAAAATAAAAATAAAAAGACACATGGGTTCAATTCAAGGTTCCACCACTTCTAGCTGTGTGACTTAAGAGCTTTGGTTTAAACACATTTTTAAAAAGGAGAATAGGAACTAACTCTAGAGCAGTGGTTCTCAACCTTTCTAATGCCTCGACCCTTTAATACAGTTCCTCATGTTTTGGTGACCCCCAACCATAAAATTATCTTCATTGGTAGAGATCCACAGGTTGAGAACCGCTAGCAGGGTCGCCTAAGACCATCGGAAAACACAGATATTTACATTACGATTGATAACAGTAGCAAAATTACAGTTATGAAGTAGCAAGGAAAATAATTTTATGGTTGGGGGTCACCACAACATGAGGAACTATATTAAAGGGTCACGGCATTAGGAAGGTTGAGAACCACTGCTCTAGGAAGTTGTGCAAGGGCTGAATAGGCAATAAATGCAAAGCCCGCCGAAACCGGTTTGGCTCAGTGGATAGAGCGACAGTCTGTGGACTGAAAGGTCTCGGATTCGATTCCAGTCAGGGGCGTGTACCTTGGTTGCTGGCACGTCCCCAGTGGGGGGTGTGCAGGAGGCAGCTGATCGATGATTCTCTCTCATTGATGTTTCTAACTCTCTGTCCCTCTCTCTTCTTCTGTAAAAAATCAATAAAATATATATTAAAAAAAATGCAAAGCCCCCAGCACTATGCCTGGCATGTAGCAAGGGAAAGATGACAGACAGCTTTTGTTGAGGAGGATGCGGATTGTAGAGGCCACTGGGCTTTGCCATTAGGTTGATGATGAACGCCAAGAGCAGTTTTACTGGAGAGGTGGGGTGAAGTCTGGCTGGAGATGAATGAGGGCTGAGAAAGGGGAACCTCGGCGTGTAAGGACTCCGTGCTCGGTAAAGAAATGTGTTCACTTAGGAAAGGTGAGATGGGCAGTTTGACAAATGACATAGGTTAAGAGGAGATTTTTGTTTTTGTTTTTTTAAAGAGGGAAACAAAGCATGCTTGGCAGTTAAGGATTAAAGAGGTAGTGAAGAGGGCAGAACTTGAAATAGGAAAAGAAATTGATGGAGCAGGGTCTGGAATGTGGTGCGTGAAGAACCAAAGCCTTGGGGAGAAACTGAACTTCCTTCTCTGAGACCGAGGAGAAATTACGCCGGAAGCAAACAATGAATTAAATAAGTCCTGGCTTGGGACAATTTGTGCGTCATGAGATGCTAATGCACACGAGGCTAGCTGCTAAAGGGAAGTGTTTTCTTTTATCAAGTACATATTTTCCTTGAACATCCTCCTTAATCCCCCACCCAATAGATAGCTAACGTCTCAATTTTGCTGAGTACCTCCAGAGGCTCTTTTTAAAATAAACATACAAAAAATGCAGGAATGGATGAGCCCACACTACGCAGACTATCCTTGTTCTGACCCGGAGTTCAAGGCCCAGCGGTCAGAGGAGGTCGGAGACAAAGGCCGGGAGCTCCGCTCCTTCTTGAACTACGTTATTTATCCGTGTAGCTCTAGTTACAAGCGGCAACCCTAGATTCTGGGCATCTCTCAAAAACGGGGTTCCCCCTAAAAGCATTGAAGGAAAATAATCTTTCACCATCTTTATGCTCCAATGTCTAAGCCTGACCATCTTCCCGGGGACGTGCGGGGTTCAGGATGCGGAGGACTGGGTTCCCTGTCCATTTGGAAACCACAACATTCTATTTTGAGGAGTGGCAGGCGTTCACGTGTTCCATTACAGAAACCTGACCGGGGCGGGGTCACCAAATACCATTGGGACTGAAAAAGTGGCTGGAAACCTCTTCTGGGCAGCTCAGGTTTAGGGCAGTGGAAATGCAGAAATCTGCATTCTGGACTCAACTGGAGACGGCCTTCCAGCTGCCGTCCCAAGTTCAACATTTCATCCAGCGGAAACCTGCCATTTAGAAAGCACACAGGCCCTCAGTCTCCTGTCAACTGCACGTGGGTGGCTCGGGTTACCCCTCATGGCTGGGCCAGGTAGCTGTGCAGAAGCCTGAGCTCCTGAGCTTCTTTTACCCAGGACTCTCCGGGGCATCTTAACAAAAATCCAGATGAAAAAGCAGCGTCATTTGTCTTAGGGAATATTCATTAGAGAGAATGACGAACCGAACTTTACTGCCTAAAGCACATGTGTTAAACACAAGGCCCGCCGGCCAAATCCGTCCCGCCAGGCCTGGCAATGTGGCCCGCACCGCGTTGTCATCACTGCACTCCGCTGCGTTTCCATCACAATGACAGTTTATGACTGTTCAGTAAACCATTCGGCCCGCGATGTAGGCTGGATTTTAGATTTTGGCCCCTTCTCTGATTGAGTTCGACACCCCTAGCCTAAAGCTTCAAACGTCTTCAACGGCGGCCCTCCCAGCGCCCAGCACGTGACGGCCGCGCCCCGCCCCGCCCCGCCCCGCCCGGCGGCCCCGCCCATTCCCACTCCATAGGCCCCGCCCACAGCGGACGAGGCCGCTCGGCCGGTCTCGGTAGCAGGGCCCTTCAGCCCCTCGGAGACTTCCGTCCTCGGATCCAAGGGGGAGGGTCCGTGGGCAGCCCAGGAAGTGACGCAAGGCGCACCCTCCATTTTGTAGAACGCGGAGCAGCTAAGTGCGTCAGTTGTCGAGAGACGTAGGCGAGTTGAGTCCTGGTCTGCGGGGAGGCAGACAGCTCCGTCGCAGACTACGGACCTCTCTTGGGTCTCAGCTGCCAAAGATCCTGTCCGGTAGGTGAGTGGCTCACTTTGAGGGAATGGCTTCTCGGATCGAGGCTTCTTCAGGGCCACTCGGAGCAGTGGCCAGGGCTGCTCTCTTTGCGGAGGACGGCGTCCAATGAGCGCAGTTTACTCGAGGTGGGCGCTGGGGCACGTCTCCCTTGGGGGTATGTTTGAGGGGACGTGAAGGTGGAAGGGGCGGTCGTGGTGATGGTCGTTTTTTACTGCGGGGTTGTGTGCCCCTCCCTGCCTCCTTTACTTCCTCCTTAGCTGAACCCCTGGAGTAGTGGGCTTTGGTTGGGGTGTGGTGCCACGGGGTGTCTGCGGGCGGGGATGGAGACTCCGGAACCGTGGAGTCGGGGGAGGGAGCGGGAGGAGGGAATTTGGCTCGCGCGGCGGCTCGGCCCACGGCCGGCTCCGCCGCCGCCGCCATCTTGTGGCTGTCTTAGCGTCCGCCCGCCGCCGTCTGCGCAGGCGCGGCCGTGGCGTCGCGAGATTCCGGCTTCCACCTGCTGTGACGCTCCCGGGAGGCGGCGACGCTCGCGCGGCCCGTCGCCATTGGGCTGGCCTTGCGGAGGGCGGCGCCGGCCCCGCCCGCACTTCTCGGCCTTTCCTAACTGCGGCAGATGGGAGGGGGCCAGAAGAGCCGGGGCGAGTGTGAGGCTGCGCACTTCCAGAGGCGGCTGTGGGCGTTGCGGTGGCTGCGTTCTGGGCCCAGGGAAGGATCGTGTTGGGAGCCGAGTTTTAATTTTGTCTGCAAGGGACCTGGCCTAATAAAGAGACCCTGTTGGCAATCTTGTTTATAACATCACCCGGTAAACATTTCATTTTATGCCGTTACGTTTGTTTGTTTTATTTTTTTTGACCCCATGGGCCAGCCATTCTGACATTCACCGGTATTGTCTCGATTGGGTTATTTTCCTAATAGGAAGTACTAGCCGGGCGTCATGAGCGGCTGTCGAGTGTTCATCGGGAGGCTAAATCCAGCGGCCAGGGAGAAGGACGTGGAAAGGTTCTTCAAGGGATATGGACGGATAAGAGATATCGATCTGAAAAGAGGCTTTGGTTTTGTGGTGAGTATGTAGAACTGATTGGATTATCCATTGTTAAGCTGGTAAAGATATTGATAAGCAACATGTTTTTTTGTTTTGTTTTTTTATCTTATTGAGGCAGGTGAGTATCTTTAAGAAATGCGTGCATCCTTAAGGCAGTGAATTTTCTTTAGGAATGAATGAACCCCACTGCTGACTGGGAACCACGCCTGGTCACCTGTCAAATAGGCTTATTGATAGGGTACTGTCATTAAGATACTTATCTGTTAGGTGTTTTTATTTTTTATTTTATTTTTTTAAACAGTTTTTTTAAAAAAATATATTTTTATTGAATTTTTACAGAGAGGAAGGGAGAGGGATAGAAAGCTACCCTGTTTCCCTGAAAATAAGACAGTGTCTTGTATTAATTTTTGCTCCCAAATATGCGCTAGGTCTTATTTTCGGGGAAACACGGTAGAAACATGGATGAGAGAAAAATCGACCAGCTGCTTCCTGCACACCCCCTACTGGGGATGTGCCCACAACCAATGTACATGCCCTTGACTGGAATCAAACCTGGGACCTTTCTATCCACTGAGCCAAAAGGGTTTTGGCCTGTTAGGTGTTTTTAGTGCCCCTAATGTTGTAGAATACAGTTTTAAGACTGCCAAGTGTTATGATGTGTTTTTTTCATGCTTGTATTTTAGGAATTTGAGGATCCCAGGGATGCTGATGATGCTGTATATGAACTTGATGGAAAAGAACTCTGTAGTGAAAGGTGAGACGCTTAATTTTAGTTTTGTAGTTAGCATTGTAAACGAGCAGACCTAGGGTATGCTGGAGTATCTTCCTAAGTAAATCTCTTACGTAGCTTGTGTGGATAATGAAGATTTTTCTTCCCTTCCTTAGGGTTACTATTGAACATGCTCGGGCTCGATCTCGAGGTGGGAGAGGTAGAGGGCGATACTCTGATCGCTTTAGTAGTCGCAGACCTCGAAATGATAGACGGTATGTGATGGCCAATGGCTGTTTTGAATAATCATTACTGCAGGACTATTTAATGATTAAGTACTATCGATACTAATAAAAGGGTAATAATGCTAATTCGACCTGGAGATCTTCTGGACATCTTTCCAGACAAAGCCATGGTGGTGGTTAGGGGCTATCAGGTCAAGAGGGGAGGGCAGTTGAGGGTGATCAGACTGGTGAGGGGGGCAGTTGGGGTGAGTAGGCTGGCAGGCAGGTGAGTGGTTGAGAGCGTGATTGGGCCTAAACTGGCAGTCGGACACCCCCCGTGGAGTTCCAGCTTGGAGAGGGTGCAGGCTGGGCTGAGGGACATTTTTTCCCCCATTACCCCCACCCCCACCCCACACTGGGCCACTAGTCCTGTATAATAGGCTAATATGCAAATTGACAGAACCAGGAACTACTGGTTGCTATGACACATATTGGCGCCTGCCCCCTGGTGGTCTCTGCACTCCCACAGGGGGAGCACGGCCCAGCCAAAACCCAGGCTGGCCAGCACAGTGGCAGTGGTGAGAGCCTCTCCCGTCTCTGAGGCAGCTGCTAAGGATGTCTGACTGACATCCCTAAAGGCTCCAGGACTGCAAGAGAGCACAGGCAGGGCTGAGGAGACCTCCCCTCCCATAATGCATGAATTTTGTTCACGGGGCGTCTAGTTAGCTAAGTGATTCTGGTATTTACCAAAAAAGTTAGTTTTCTTATGCCTATGTCAATTGACTATTAAGTCTGTATAATGAATCATAAAATAATCAAACAGTTGATGAAATCATTTTAATGGCTTATTATGTCTGAATGCATAAACTTGCTCACAGTTGAACAAAATTGCACATTTCTGAACTTTTTCCATTGTGAATACTTGTTTTCTTTCTCAGAAATGCTCCACCTGTAAGAACAGAAAATCGGCTTATAGTTGAAAATTTATCTTCAAGAGTCAGCTGGCAGGTGTGTAGAAATTCAGTTTTGATATATTTTAATGTGGCTTTTTAAAAACTAATGGAATGGGTAGCTAAAGTTTTATTAACATTTTATTAAAATTAGTTCTATTTTTAATTAAATTAATGGAATTAATTGTAATTTTAAAATTTTAACTTAATGTAATTGGGGGATATTTCAAACTTTAATATTAGTGATCAAATGTAAATGTTTTGAGGATATTTTTCTTGTTCTTAAAATCAATTTTAACCAAATATTAAACCCTTTATTTGCCAGCCTATCTGTGTCGTTGGCCTTATGACGAGGAGTGCCTGTGGGTTATCCTAATCGTTGTCTTGGTCACTCTTGGTTGGGCCTGGTTGACTTTGCCAGTCAGCTCCTACAGTGATCAATTGGCCACCCACCTCTAGATCTGTGTTTGCCGGTCTAGACGTAATCCGGGCACTTGGCGTGCCAGGTTGCAGCGATCCCAGAGCGCTGATTACGAGATCTGATCCCTAAGTTGAGAGCTGTCTTCCTGTAACGCTTCCGAATAAGAGGTCCTGGTCGAACGATACGAAATTAGTTGGTCGTTGGAATCCTGGTCGCTGTAAAGTGGTCCTTGGTAACTGCACAAGAGTAGAACGTGTCTGCATCGCCAGTAGTCGGCTAATAGGGAGGGCTGTGCGATAAAGGCTTCCATCGATGGGGTAGTGTCCTTCAAGTGGGTGGCGAAGAGCCAGTCGGGCTATGTCATGAAGGTTTCTTCGACCGGTTAACGGTTTGCTGCTTGACTAGCCTAGGGAAATAATAATAAAGGTAAAGTAAACTTTTTTAATGACATATGGGGCACAAAATAATTGATGTCTTGTAAATGTTCTGTTTTTAAATATAAAATTTCTACTTTAGTCTTTAAAAATATGTACTGTTTCTACTTGTTTGTTTTTTGTTTTGTTTTTTTGTTTTTCTTTTATATTGAGCTCAGTATAGACTAATACTATTTAATGTTAACATCTGAATTACTTTTAGCATTTTGCTTAAAAGCAATATGCTATTTGCTTATTTCGTGCCCTGACATATATACTTTTTGAATTCTGATAGAATACAAGTGTGGTGAATGCCATGTTTGTACTTTATCTAACATCTTCTCTTTCAGTAGTCTTGTTTTTATATCATGTTGTTGTTTGTGTGTCACGTTTCCTTTTCTTTGCTTAACACAATTGTCTTGTGTTAAGGATCTCAAAGATTTCATGAGACAAGCTGGAGAAGTAACCTTTGCGGATGCACATCGACCTAAATTAAATGAAGGGTAAGTATGTACTGCAGATTGTAAGCCTTTTAAAATATGTTGGCAGTTTTATTGTGAATGTTCTGAGTACTAAAAATTTGCGAATGCTCTTGGTTCTCAGGTGAGTTTGCTTCAGGGGGTTTTGGGCAATGTCTGGCATCTTGTGGATAAAGGCCAGGGATGCATATAAACATTCTATTAGGTCTAGTAATAATTAATGTCGTTTTCTAATACTTTTTTAAAATCTAATTTATTTAAACAATACAACAAAATTTAATCAACAATATAGTTGCCGTTGTTTTCTACTACTTGTGCCCAACGCTCAGGCAGCATTTTAATCCCTCTTGTAAAATTCTTGTGATTTTGATGCAAAAAATTCGGTCAATGCATTTTTGAGGCATTCTTCATTATTAAATTTTTTTCCAAGAAGAAAGTTTTGCAAAGAACGAAACAAATGGTAATCGGAAGGGGCAATATCAGGAGAATATGCAGGTTGAGGGAGAACTTCCCATTCCAACTGACGCAGTTTTTCAGCAGTGATTCTTGCAGTATGCGGTCGTGTGTTTTCGTGGTGAAGAATTACGCCCTTCCGATTAATCAGCGCGGGTTCTTTTTCTCTTAAAGCTTGGGCTAACCTTTCCAATTGGGCACTATACACTGCACTTGTAATGGTTTGGTTAGATGGTAAAAGTTCATAATGAAGAATTCCTTTAAAATTCCACCAAACACACAACATCACTTTTTTCGCATGCAAGTCAGGTTTTGGCGTGGGCTGCGGAGCCTCATTTTTGTCCAACCATTGAGGCCGCCTTTTCAAATTAACATACAGCACCCATTCTTCATCTCCGGTAACAATTTGCTCTAAAGACGGCAAACAGTTTTGACGAGAGAGGAGCGAACTGCAAATTGTGACTCTTTGATTACGGTTGTTGTCGGTCAACTCATGAGGAACCCATTTTCCAAACTTTTGGACTTTGCCAAGTGCACGCAATTGATTGGAAATTGTTTTTTGTGAACAATTTAAAGTTGTCGCAAGCTCTTGTTGGGTAATTTGAGGATTTTGCACCAAAAGAGCTTGAAGAGCTTCTTGATCAAAATTGGACACACAGCCTCGACCACTCTTGTCATCTAACGAAAAAGTTCCCTCGCGAAATTTCTCAAACCAACGCTGGCATTTTCTGGCGCTAACTGCATCTTGACCAAGAGCACTACAGATGTTTTTTGCAGCCTCACTTGCTTTTCTTCCTAATTGGAACTCGTAAAGCATGCAGTGCCGAATATGCTCTTCATCCGCCATCTTCTAAGCCCTAGTTTTGCAACAAAAACCAAACCAAACACAAACTTTTTCAAGCAAAACTTGTTAATTGCACTTCACACGTTCTGTAGATACCACGTGTTTGAAGGTTATGTCAATACAAGTCAACGCCAAGCAAGATTTTAAACGAATGTTTAAAAACGACATTAATTATTACTACACCCGATACAATGCACAGGAAAGCCCCCGACTGTTTGAATGGGCTAAATTGTCAACAATTAGGAGGTTGAGAAAGCTTACTCTAATGCCATGTTATCCATCAAGAGTTAGATTCTTGATACAATAATAGCAAAATGAAAGGTACTTAATCTAGATTCCGATAGCTTGTGAGACTGATATCTACATAACTTAACAAATGCTATTTTCTTTTTCCTCCCTAGGGTGGTTGAGTTCGCCTCTTATGGTGACTTAAAAAATGCTATTGAAAAACTTTCTGGAAAGGAAATAAATGGGAGAAAAATAAAATTAATCGAAGGCAGCAAAAGGCACAGGTATCTCCTTAATATATTTTAAAAATATTTCTATTGATTTTTACAGAAGAGAGTGAGAGAGCAAAACACCTATCAGTTGTCTCTTATTCCCCCTCTACTGGGCATCAAGCTCCTCACCCGGGCCATGTGCCCTGACTAGGAATTGAACTGGCAACTTTTCATTGCATGCATGGGACACAATGTCCAAACAACTGAGCCACACTGGCCAGGACACTAATATTTTTAAGTCAGAGTTTTACTTAATGGATTTGTAGGGCCTGCAGCTTATGTTTTTTTTTTTCTCTCTCTCCTCACCAGTAGGTCACGAAGCAGGTCTCGTTCCCGGAGTAGGAGTTCCTCTAGGTCTCGTAGCCGATCGCGATCTCGTTCTCGTTCTCGGAGTCGCAAGTCTTACAGCCGGTCTAGGAGCAGGAGCAGGAGCCGGAGCCGGAGCCGGAGCCGGAGCAAGTCCCGTTCTGTTAGTAGGTCTCCTGCACCTGAGAAGAGCCAGAAACGTGGTTCTTCAAGTAGATCTAAGTCTCCAGCATCTGTGGATCGCCAGAGGTCCAGGTCCAGGTCCAGGTCCAGGTCTCGGTCCAGGTCCAGGTCCAGATCAGTTGACAGTGGCAATTAAACTGTAAATAACTTGCCCAGGGGGCCTTTTTTAAAAAAAACACAAAACACAAAAACACAAATACCCAAATCATACTTGCTAAAAATTCTGGTAAGTATGTGCTTTTTTTTGTGGGGGTGGGATATGGAGGGAGGGTTGGATTGGGTTGGGCTGGATATCTTTGTAGATGTGGACCACCAAGGGTTGTTGAAACCTAATTGTATTAAATGTCTTTTGATAAGCCTTCTGCTCACATTTTTGTGAATGTCTGAAGTATATAGTTTGTGTATATTGACAGAGCTCTTTTATAACTAAAGCAAATTTAATTTTTTTGTACTAGAAAAAATTTGAACATTTTAGTTCTTGATTATTCAAATATGTTAATTCAAAATTAGTTTAATGTGTCAGTTAAACTAATTAATAGCTTTGGACACTTAAAAGAGCTCTAAGTTTGCTTGTACATAAAGGCTTAATTTGAGTTTTCCTTGTTAGGGTCAAGGGTGTCCTCTCACCCACTCTTTAACAGCTGCCTGGCAAAGACAAGCAGCTGTTTGTATTTGATAATAAAAGATTATAAAACTGCTGTTGTCTGAAGGATGTGTGCTATTTACTCCTCCCCATCTACATTCACATAATTTCTTTTAGAGAACCTGATGTCATTTGGTACTTTTAACATTTTAAGCTAGCCAGAAAATAGGCAAAAGTCAGTGAAATGTTTAAAGCAGTGAGATGACTGACTATGAATTTCCTATGTATGCGACTCTCTCACGCTCTTTCCCTGTATCACCTGACTATTCTGGTGGCATCAGGTTACTTGGGGCTTCCATAGTCAAGAGGACAATTTAGGAAGCAAATGGTACAGTTACTGTTTTATGCCTTTCTTAAAGGTTGTATTACAGTTTGGTGGACATAAGGTTTTTTTTGGGGGGATGTGTGTGGTATTTTTTAGATCCATGCACATGTCTTTAAAGGAGTCTATATGCTTTTTTTAATTTATTTTTATTTTTTACAGAGAGGAAGAGAGAGGGACAGAGTTAGAAACATCAATGAGAGAATCATCGATCAGCTGCCTCTTGCACACCCCCTTCTGAGGATGTGCCTGTAACCAAGGTACATGCCCTTGACTGGAATCGAACCTGGAACCTTTCAGTCTATCGCTCTATCCACTGAGCCAAACCAGTTTTGGCTATCTGCTTTTTCTTTTAGTCCTGAGACATGGATGTGATAGTATATGTGAAGGGGAAAACGATAGTGGAAGCTGCTTAAGGTTCTCTATCGCTCTTAAGTGGTAGATCCTGGTGCCTGCAGGTAATGATTTAAAGGTATAAGAATCTCAGAGACTAGGCTTTAGTCCTCTATTTGAGTGCTAGTATTCTATAGATAAATAATTGGTAACCGAATCTTCAAAACTACTTACTAGATAATGGTTTTACTAGAGGAAATTATGCCAAAGAGAAGAGCAAATAAATGGTAAACTGGTATTAGAGCCCATAAAGCCTAGTTTCAGAATCCTAAACACTTCAGTGCAGACCCTTGCATAACCCTGCAGGGGTTTTGAGGAAATTACCAGAGATTGCTTTTTTTCTCCACAAAGTGGGGGGTTCGCCTGGGGAGTTTCTGGTTGGGTTTTGGATTTGAAAGCTTTTTGGATGACTGGCATGCCCACTTCCCTCTGCATGGCCAAAACTGATTTCAGGGAGTGTTTATGTGATATCATAACATGTTGCGGATGGATCACGAGAATTCCCGTGCTTTCTGTTCTAAGGCTTGTGGCCAATTACGAAAATTCTTTAAAAACATAATAGCTTGTAAGAACATGTAATAACTTCAAAATACAATGGGTATTTAATTTTAAACCATGCCTTTAACATTTATATAAGCTGTCTTTTGTACAGAAACTTGGCCACTGGGAAAAGCTAGCAATAAAACTACTGGTCTGCAATGTGTTAATTTGGATGAGGACACTGGCTTTATTTAAAAGGGCAGATCTGCCTAGCTGGCGAGGCTTAGTGGTTGAGTATTGACCTATGAACCAGGAGATCACAGTTACATATCTGGTCAGGGCACGTGCTGGTTTCAGTCGGGCTCGATCCCAGTGAGGGTGTGTGCTGATCAGTGATTCTAATTGATGTTTCTATCTCCCTCTCTGAAATCAATAAAAACATATTAAAAAAATTGCCAGAACCTGCCCTGGCTGGGTGGCTCCACAGGTTGAAGTGTCTGGTGCACCAAAAAGTTACATGTTTGATTACCTTTGAGGGTAAATACCAAGGTTGCGAGTTCGATCCCTGCTCGGGGGTTGTTCAGGAAGCAACCTGTTGTTTTCCTCAAATAAAAAAAATCCTTGGGTGGGGATTAAGAAAAATAAAATGGTAGAACCTAGTTTTTTCCCCTTTGGGTTTTTAAAATGTACCTTGGTGATATGTATGGTGTTAGGTACTTGGACATTTTATCAGTTGACTTTCTGATTTTTCCACCCCTGTAAAATAATTGCCTTACGGTTTTAATATTACAAATAGTTTGTTACACAGCGAGGCAATAAAATAAGACCCTTTACATACAGGGAGAGGAGATGAATTTAGGTTAGCCTAAATTTTCAGGTCCAGGTTCTGAGAAGTCATGAGTGGAGTGGGCATGAGTGCAAGCAGTTTTAAGACCAGTCTGCAGGGGATAGTGCGGCTTTTGTGCAACCATCTAGCAAGCTGAAAGGTAAGTTTGAGAGTAGCATCTATTTTGCCTGCAACTTTTTTATTTTATTTTTTAACATAGTTGGTATCCTATATAATAAAATGGTAATATGCAAATTGGTCTTAGAACGACTAATAGCTATGATGTGCATTGACCACCAGGGGCAGATGCTCAATGCAGGAGCTGCCCCCAGATGGTCAGTGCACTCCCACAGGAGTGCAACTATCCACTGAGCCAAACCAGCGAGGGCCAATTTGAGTATTTTCTTCAAATTGAGAAACCACTCATTTTGGCAGCATCTTAACTCTGAATTTTGAGGGACCTTAATGTGAAAACCACTAATGAACTGATGGGATATAAAATGATTGCATTAGTGAAACAATTCTGTTGATTTTTATATTGTTGCCTGGCTTTTTCTTGTTAAAGTCACCCCCTCTCCTCCACTGGGGTTAGTTTTCCTTTCCACTGGGTTATATTCTTTCATTATGGCTGTGTTTTTGAGTTTGTCTTGTCTAGTTGCTTTTGCATACTTCTTGTCTTATGTGGGTTCTCAGGAGCTTTAATCCCAATAGTGATGGAAGGAATAGGATCTGGGTTTTTAATGCTATTACAAAGGATTTTTGAAGTCTTCTAATCCTGCAGCTCTTTGAGCATTATTTTTTAGTAATAAAACTTGGAATGGCCCCAGCCAGTGTGGTTCAGTGGTTGAGCATTGACCTATGAACCAGAAGGTCATGTTTCCATTCCCACTTAGGGCACAAGCTTGGGTTGTGGGCTTCATTCCCAGTAGGGGGCTTGCAAGAGGCAGCTAATGGATGATTCTTACTGATGTTTCTATCTCCCTTCCTCTCTGAAATCAATAAAAATATTAAAAACAAAATCCCCTTGGAACTGGATTTGGGTATTAGATTTTGAGGAAACATTTTTTGACTAGTTCACAAATCAAGTTTTTTTTTTTTTAAAAAAAATCCCTACCCAAGGATATGTTTATTGATATTTTAGAGAGAGGGGGAGAGAGATGCATTGATTGGCTGCCTCCCAGAGGCACCCCAGCCGGCAACATTTTGGTGTAAGGGATTTTGCTCCAACCTTCTGAGCCACCTGGCCAGAATGAGACAGAGTGCCATATAAATATATATCAGGCACAGTTTTAGGGATGCAGAGGTAAAAGGCAGTTTGAGTTCCTTCAAAAGATTGTCATTGAGCAAGTCTTCTTTTAAAAACAAATATCAAATTCTAGGCTGGAGATAGGTGAGGCTTTTAGAATTAGACACCTCCCAACACCCCCACCCCCACCCCCCATCTGTCATCCAGGCAAGACTCGATGCTGATAGTTTCTGCTGGAAATGTTGGAGAAAGACTCAGTCACTGCTGGTGTGTTCCTTTCATCTTTCTGCTTTCTTTGTAGTTTGCCATATTTCCTTCTGAATTATCTTCTGACCTGAAACCAGGTCACTGGGGGAGCTCCTCTTTATGGGTGCCATTTCCCAGAGCCGCTGGAAGGGTTTCTTCAGTTGGGGCAGCTGTGTAGGTTATTTTTATCTTATCTGTCAAGTTGAAAAGGGTTATGGGTAGGGGAGGAGAATGAGAAAATAGTAAATATAAAGCTTGTTCAATCTGGAAGACAAAAGACCAATTTACCCCTAGGGTGGGCTGTTTTTTCTATCGACCATCTCTCCTCTCATGTCTTGGTTCTGAAAGGATTTGCTTTCCCTCAACTACCCTAATGGTAATACTAGTCACAAAAGGTCTAATTAGCAGAATACTGACTCTGGGACTCCATGTCCAACTTCATTGTACATGCAATTCAATAGGGGGATTGAATGTAAGCGAAGTTGTTGACTGCATTTGGGAGCAAGCAGGGGTCAGGGAGAAAAGAACTTCAGGGAAGTCTTCCAAGGTAGGTTCCCTGCCCCTCCCCCCATTTTGTTTGGTCTACTTTTCCAGGCTGCATGGCTGTGGTGTGCTGTGAAGAGGGGGTCTACATTTCTGGCTCTCACATCTCTGTAGAAGGGTACAGATATCAAAACCATAAACACTTGGCAGATTCTTCATCCTGAGTACTGCTGCGTGGGTCCTTATGGTCCATTTGGTAGTTTTGTCCTAGGGTCTTCTGAAGTGCATTATGAGGGAAGTTCATTGTGAGTGAGTGAAGGTCTTGAGAGCCAAATACCCATAATTAGAGAATGGCCTCATGAGGGCACTCCGGGCCTCTCTGGGATTAAGACTAGGAACCTGATGGGTTGTTGTAGAAACTTTCCCCCTCTCTTGCATTTTTTTGGTAAGAGAGTGGAGAGTTCAATGGGCAACAGAGGTCTGAGTTGCTCTTGGATAAGCATCAGACTAGATTTTCTACAGTTCTATACACTGAGTAGCCAGGTTATGCTGATCTCTGAATGCATCATAATCTGGCCGCTGTGTGTGTGTGTCTGTGTTAGAGGCCTGGTGCATGAATTTGTGCATGGGTGGGGTCCGGCCAGCCTAGCCAGGGGAAGGGGACACGGGCAGTTGGCTGGCCTGCCTGCTGTTCGAACTCCTGGTTGAAGGGACAATTTGCATATTAGCCTTTTATTATATAGGATATACACTGAGTGGCCAGATTATTATGCGTTCAGAGATCATAATAACCTGGTCACTCAGTGTAGTTTTGAACTAAAACTTATATAATGGTTCTGAAGTAAAATCCTCTTTCTTTTTGACTGCTTGATAACCATGATTGCATTTTAGTTCATTGTAAATCTGAATTTGCCTGCTATAAGATAATTTTACAGGGAAGTTGCATCTTTCTTTTAGGGTGTAAACCAGTCCCCGGGGCCTAGAAAAGGTTTTGAAGAGGCCCTCAATTCGTGGAAATAAGAGTTGAGGATTTGAGTGATTATGAATATACTGATGTTTAGAATATAAAATACTGAAATTTTATCAAGTAAGGTGGTTTCCTGGTTTGGAAAAAAAAGATGAAGGGTTTAAATCTACTTTGAGGAAGGGACTCTGAGCTTTCTTGAGTTTTGATTATGTTTGGAAGAGAATGAAATGATCTGAGCCTCTTAGGAAATAGGTGCTAAATTGGCTAGGAAGTGATTACTCCAGTAGTAATCAGATTAAGGGATAAAGCAAATCAGACCAGATTGTGAAAGCCAATTGTTCAGTAAGCTCACTTAAGTTTTCCTTTCTGTGGAATCCTCTGTTTTGGATTCGGGGTAATTAGGCTGCATTGCTTGAATGCTTTCCCTCCTGTAGGGGTGCCAGTAGTGCTGGGACTCTGACCTGGTTCTAAGATGGGAGAACCTACAGTACAAATTTCCTGAACTCTTGTGAATAGGGCCTTTCACAGAACTGATGTCTCACAGCTATCTGTTGGCCAAAATGGTTCTGTCCTATGTTCTCACCCTCAGCCCTATACGTGATTTCCTCAGTTAAAGCAGCTAAATTACCTAGTCCCATGAGGCAGACTCCATCCTAAATGGCAGCGAGTGAAGGAGTAACCTTGGCTCTTTGAGGCCCTTCGTACTTCTTGTTGCTATCTGGTTTCTAGTGACTTGATAGTTATAGCCCATCTAACATCCTTTCCAGAAACTTGTTTTTCTCCAATATGTGAGACCTCCAAGGGGAATAATTCAGTACTCACTCCTGGAAGGCTTGATTTTCTCATAGCACCGAAAGATGGCAATGAGGAGAAGCCCTTCTCCAAGCTGGCAAATCATGTAGAGGAGAGGAAAGAAGAAAAGTGGTCCGATGACTTCAGGGGCGAAGGTCACATTGAGGATGGTGGAGCAGAGTTGAACATTTTGGCATCCAGTCTCCATGCTGACAGTGCGCCTGCATCTGTGTAGGTTACAAAACAACCACCCTGTATGCCCTCAAGGAAGAGGCATGAGTGTACAGCCTCACTTCCCTATCTTCTTCCTCCCAGATACTGGAACAGTTTGAGACAGGAAGTGAGCCAGAGAGTGGAGTGCACATGGTTTCAGGAAAAGGGAAGTTGACACGTGTTAAAACCACCAATCCAGCCATTTTTTATTGTCTTGGAAATGGATGATTTGTCTACTTTTGTAGGGTTGCTAAGTTAAATTTGGAGAAATGGCCAGCTGGTGAGGGAGGAAAGGCAGGTGTGAGCCAGTTCCAATCATTAGCTTGTTATATTGGACTTACAGGACAATTAGAATTTTCAACTTATAGTAGAGGATTGAAATGCCTGAAGATCTTGTCCTGTTCCCAAGTTTCTGGCTTTGTTACCTTTAAAATGTGATGATGAGAAAAAAATAAACTTGATTGAGCCATATTTATCTGTCATTGGAATAAGGTCTCTTGGTTTTGCTTCCCATTTTATGAATTACAGGGATGTTTACATTTAATAAATGTATATTTAATTTGTTGAATTGTAATGAGTGTATTAAAATAATTGTTATTTACTAAAACCCCTGAGAGCTGTCTCAGCATAGGAGGAAGACTGCTCTGGCGATACTCGATGCCGGGGCCGTTAAGATCTGTATCATTCTGTTGTGAAAGTTTACGTCAAGTGGTCATTGGCAGTCTTTTGACTCTACTATCACCATGTGTTATATGCTGTACTATTTGTCCTTTATTAGTATGTTTTTAAAAATGGATGATTATTTTTTTAATATAAAATTTTTATTTTTAATTACAGTTGATACTATTTTGTATTAGTTTCAGGTGTACAGTATAGTGGTTAGACAATTATATAATTTACAAAGTGATCCCCTGATAATTCTAGTAGTACCCACCTGGCCCCATATATACAATAGTTACTGCAATATTATTGACTATATTTCTTATGCTATATCATACTTTACATCCCCTGGACTATTTTGTAACTACCAATTTGTACTTCTTAATCCTCTTACCTTTTTTACTCAGCTCCCCAACCCCACCTCCTACTGGGAACACAAGTTTTTTGAGGCGGGAGTGCTAGGGTGCTACTAATGTAAACTGCATAAGCATTTGTCTACTATGTTTAAAAAGAGCAAAAGTTCTGGACATGTACTGCTTGTATAGAGAGGGTGTCTGATGTTCCCATTCCTGGCTTTCAGAGATACCTATTCCCTTAAAGTAGCAGCTGTTTGTGAATTGGATTAGACTCTAGCTGAGGCCCCTGCTACGTCAGTTCTGAGTGCCATTTAGCAGAGCTGTCACTTGATGGTATTCTTGTAAAAGGAAAAATGTGGAAGAGGAAGAATATTTGTCATAAAGACACAGAGTAACCACTGTGCCATTAGCTACTAGGGAGTTGGGCAGGAGATGGAATTTAGCCTCTGGAGGGAGCCATGACTTGCTGCTCTTTGGATGATTAGAGAGATTAATGTTTCTAACCCATTCAATACCTTCCCAATATTTCAGTTCAAAGTCCCTTGTTCAGTTGATGCATTTGAACATATTGCTGGCGAAATGCCTTCCCCGGACCTCAGATCTCCTCATCCTTTTCCTGAGAGACCAGGACAAGAATGAGGCCCACAAAACAGTGAGACCTAAAATAATACCTACTGTCCATTGAGGCGGAAGATAGCAGAGAGAATGTAGCCCAGCAGGAAGCCGATGAAGGGCATCAGCGAGGAGGTGGCCCACAGGTGGGGTGTCATGACAAACATGATGCTCTTGCCCACGTTGATGACAGAGAGCACTGTGATGGCCACACTGAGCAAAAGCATGATGATCATTCCTCCCTGAGAATGAGGACGGGAAAAGGCCATTAGAGAGGGGTGGGGGTGAGGATGGGGAGAAGCAGAGAGGTGAGGTGAAGCCCAGGTGGGCATTGGAGGGGAAAGACATTTTAATTTTAAAAAGTTGGTATTTGAAGTGGAAGGGAATACAAAGACCTTTATTTCCCATGTTTTTGGGATTCTTTTCAGTAGCTAGGAAGCTTCTTGCAGGGCAGAGACCCGATTAACACTTGTTACTGAAGACTAAGCCAAGTGCAGCATCTGCTTGATATCTGTGAATACAGATTTTCAGTAAGTGGCTCTGAAGGAATGAGACAGTTCAATTCTCCCGCAAAGTGGTTCTTGTAAATTAAAAATTCTTTTGCAAAGTCATTGACTGCTTGTGTACACATCCAACAACACTGTCATTGCGCCAAAGAGTTGGGAACTTAATCTGTTATTCTTAGAACCTGTCCTACTTGTCTCAAATACCTCCATTATGCATAGGGACCGCATGCTTTCTATCGATAGGATGAATTTGACTCTTGGAAGTTTCCAAGAATCATTTGAAGTGAAGCTGGTAAACAAGTTGGATGATCAAGACAGGTAATGTGGGTTCAGATCCCAACTGTAAAGAGATGTACCTTTCTTAGTTACAAAGGAAGTTGGTTACAAAGGACGTTCCCAAAAGAGAGTTTCAGAAATATCTTGGATAATAATGGCATCATAGAAACAATGTAGGTGTCCACCTTAGCCCAGTCAAGTGCTATGAAAGCAACATTTATTGCTCTTAATAATTACTATTAAATATGTTAATATTTAACATGAAAGCAATGTTGAGTTTTATTAAACATTTTTATAGTTGCATCTTAATACAATTTTCAATATATTTATAATGAAACTAGAGGCCTGCTGCACGAAGATTCATGCAATAGGCCTTCCTTCCCTTGGCTGCCAGCATTGGTTTTCCTCCAGCACCCGGAACCCAGGCCATAGCAAAGCCAAGCCGTCAGCCTTCAGGCTTGGCTCTGGCTGCAGTGGAGCCAAGCCTTCAGCCTTCAGTGGAGCCAAGCTTTCAGCCTTCAGGCTTGACTCTGGCTGCAGCAGAGCCTTCAGTCTTCAGACTTTGCTTTGTGCCTGTGTATGCAAATTAACCCACCATATTTGAGTGCATACACACTCCTGATTGGTTGGTGGGCATCGTGGAGGTATGGTCAATTTGCATCTTTTTCTTTTATTGGTGTAGATTACAATGTTACAATTTTCCAGCAGGTGACAGGAGGCAAACTTTAAAAGTGCATTTTCTTGTCCTAATCATTTTGGTTCAGTGGATAGAGCATAGGCCTGTGGACTCAAGGGTCCCAGGTTTGATGCCCATCAATAGCATGTATCTTTGTTGCAGGCACATACCCAGTAGGGGGTGTGCAGGAGGCAGCTGATTGATGTTTCTCTCTCATCGATGTTTCTAACTCTCTCCCTTCCTATCTGTAAAAAATTAATAAAATACAATAAATAAATAAAAGTGCATTTTCTTGTTTGCATTTTGGAAAAAGATACACTCCAAACTGATATATATGCACAGATTTAATGCTCTTTGTCTTGCTCATTGTTTGAGTAAAGATATATTCTAGTAAATATATACACATAGCAAATGTAATGATTAATGAGTTGGTTCAGTGTTCAGTTTATTCACATGTGTAGCATTTGCTACCCCTAGTACCATTTTAAAAAATCGTTGTAAATTATAACACAAAAATTGCCATTTTAACCATTTTTTAATGTACAATTCAATGGCATTAATTAGATCCACAAGGTTGTCTTGGTAGCATTTTAAAATTTATTTTCCTCAAATTTCAGTTGCAGCTTTGCATTTCTGATTTTAAATCCTTATTCCAACTGATGTGGTCATATATCACCTGTACCAACTAGTTTCTATCCCAGGATAGGAAGGAATTTAATAGATTTCATCAATAACCACATACTTCAATTTTTATTACACGACTTCACTGATGAGCTGCTCAGTTTGCATTATTTCTCCTTCTGGATTCCTGTTTGTTGTTGTCTTCTATCAAATGACCAAATAGTTCTTGATCCCTTCAAAAGAGTATAGTGAATAATGGAAGGGGCAGGGCATTGGGCTACAGGAATTGCCCCATGAATCTGGCAGCCCTTTTTCTCTGTGGGCATTTACTCTCATGCTTTCACTCTCGCTCAGTCTCCCCTTCTTGGGGGCTGTAGAGTGGTTATGAGCACAGACGTTGCTGTGATCCTGGTGTGGAAACTGCCTCAGCTAGTTTCACGATGTGTAAACTTCAGTGAGTCACTCAACCTCTCTGACCTGCCACATTAAAATGTAGCTCCTATTTTTTTTTTTTTTTTTTGCCAGACTACTTTATATATTTTATTGATTTTACACAGAGGGAACTGAGAGGGATAGAGAGTTAGAAATGTCGATGAGAGAGAAACATCGACCAGCTGCCTCTTGCACACCCCCTACTGGGGATGTGCCCGCAACCAAGGTACATGCCCTTGACCGGAATTGAACCCAGGACCTTTCAGTCCGCAGGCCGACGCTCTATCCACTGAGCGAAACTGGTCTTGGCATAAAGTGTAGCTCCTATTATTACTCACTGGCCTGGTGCACGAAATTCATGCACAGGTAGAGTCCCTAGGCCTGACCAGTAATCAGGGGTGATTTGGGCCTTCCGGCTGCTGGCTGGGGCTTTCCTTTGTTCCGTACTGCCCCCTGGTGGTCAGCACATATCAGCGAGTGATCGAACTCCTAGTCTCCGGGTGGAACTCCTGAGGGGACACTTTGCATATTAGCCTTTTATATATATAGATAGGTAAAGGAGAAGAAACATTTCAGTTTCCTGTCACAGTCCTGTCATCTGTGGGAATCTCATGTCCACAACCACCTGCTTCACCACAGGTCACTGGTTTTTGTACCGCTTGACTGCACTGGCCTCTCAAGGGATTGAGACTGCGATGAGTGTCCATTCATGGGCAGCCAATGCCATCAGCTTGATCCAGGAGATGACTTGGCCTAAACTATTCCCACAGAGGTGGCCTACACATGCGAATGACCCAACTAGTCATATCCTTTTGGGAGATTTCAGAATTACAGGGACACAGGAGCAGATGTAAGTCTTAAAGACACAGAGCAGCAGAAGCCACAGGTTGGCAGAAGCTATGTGACAAAAGGGGTCGGGTTAGTTCAGTAGCAGCAGGTATGACGAAAGCATAGGTAGAGTGGCCGAGTCAGTGCAATGGCTGGACCCTTTTTAAAAGAGTGGTGGGAGGCTTATGGTAAAACTGGTTACTGGTCATGTTGTGCAACCTTCTAACCACACAGCCTTGATAAACCCTTGCATGGGTAAGGCAAAGTGCTACTTGAACTGCCTTTCTAAATAGAGCGGCCCTGATCTTGTATATTGGCATTATCTATGACCTCCCACTAAGAAATGCAATTGGTTAAACAGAGTTTGAGCCAATACCTTCTGCCAGAGCCAGCTTTTATGAGTTAACTTTCATTTGGAAATCTCTAGGAGGGTTAAGTGTGCAAAGCGGCTGGGATGAGTGTTGGCTCATTTTTCAGGTGTAACTCATAATTTATGGAACAGGGAGATGAAGAAGCCTTAGAAGCAAGGAAGTGTCAGCCTTTGCCTTGTGGCCGCACTTTTGTCTGCGCCTTCATAGGAGTGAGTGCTGTTTGGGAGTATTTTTTTTTTAAACATTTTTTTAAAAAACATTTTACTGATTTTTTACAGAAAGGAAGAAAGAGGGATAGAGAGACAGAAACATCGATGAGAGAGAAACATCAATCAGCTGCCTCCTGTACACTCCCCATGGGTATGTGCCAGCAACTAAGCTACATGCCCTTAACTGGAATCGAACCTGGGACCCCTCAGTCTGCAGGCCGACACTCTATCCACTGAGCCAAACTGGTAAGGTTTGGGAGTACCATGGGGGTTTAGCCACAGTAAACTGGGTTTCATGCACACCTGTGCTTTGTAAATTGCCTTTTATGCGGTTGTTACTGGTCCTGTGCTTCTGTTCCAGGTGAATCGTGGCCCTTTAATGTTCTCTGGGGTTAGTTTGACTCCATTTTTAGTATGGGACTGAGAGTGGTGGTGCAGCACAATAGAAGCAGGAGGCTGATAATGTGGGCTCTGCCAAGTAACGCCCCTGGACCTCAGTTATTCTACCCATTAAATGGGAATGCAGCAGGAGCCAGGTGAGAAGGCTATTGTGAAGGACTTTACAGCTTTCAGATCTTAGATTTTTTTTTTTTTTTTTTGCACCTTCAGCACACTTTTGATTAAAGTTATTCAGAGGTAAAAATGAGGTACATGTTCTTATGTCAACTGCACTTAGGGTTCTAGTTATTTGGGTTTCTCATCTATACAATGGGGAAGGGTAGAGTCACATTAAATTATATCAGGGGTCACTTCGTATTTTTGTATTCTGTGGTTTTTTCCCCCCTTTATTTACACGCCGCCACAAGCCATGGTAGATAAACGAAATGATGAACACAAACATGCTTCTGGAATTTTTTCTCCTGCTAATGTGTGGGAGAGACAGAACATGCCCTGTATTCCTTTATTTATTATCAGCTGTGGGCTGTGGGCGCACTGTGACAGGTGCTGGGATTCAGTGTGAAGACCCAACCTTAGGACCTTTCTCCTTGAGGAGCTCAAGGTGAGGGGAATAAACACGCAGGTACTTACAGCACAGTGTGATAAACGCTGCAAGGGCCCGGGGTTGGGTGCAATGGGAGTAAATAGGACCAGCATCCTACCCGGGCTTGTGAGCTGAGGAACGCTTCTGGAGGAGATGCTGTTTGTGTTGAGACATGAAGGGTGAGTGGGTGTGAGCCCAGAAAGGTGACGAGTGAAGGGGACTGGGAGAGGGGAGTGTCCAGGTGGAGGGAAGGATGTGGGCAAAGAAAAGAGCTGAGACTGGGGAGGTCAGTTGAGACCAAATCAAGAAAGGTCAGAGGAGCCACAGGAAGGAGTTTAAACTTTATCTATCGTGGGGGAGAGTAAGGAACCCAGTGCCGGCCTTTAAGCAGTGGTGACATGATGACATTTGAACTTTCTACTCTCAGGGTAAGTCAGGGTCAGGGAGCCCAGGTTAAAGGTTATTTCAGTTGTCTAGTGAGAGGGGAGAGAGGCCAGAATGAAGACAGTGGGCTAGGATGGGAGGAATGGATGGATTCGAGTAAAAGCAGATAGAATTGAGAAGCACCGATTAGCATGAGTGGGGTGGGGGTGAGGTGGGGGGGGAGGGGACGCTGAGAATAACTTTCAGGTTCTGGCTCAGGCAGTTGGGCATGTTGAATGGAATGCTGTTTCTTGGGGTAATCACAGGGGGGGGGGAGGGGAGGAGCCGGCTTGGGGCAGAAATGCTTTTAATTTAAGACACACTGAGTTTTCAAAGCATATTCATGTAGAAAGGTTTGCTGATTGTGAAGAACTAACTCAGAGATGTTCTGGAAAGGAGAGCGAGATGGGAGAGCAGTGGAGGTGGGGAACATGATCAATAAAAGGAGTTTTCTGAGAAGCAAGGGTGGAGGGAATGGAAGTGCCAAGAGCGGAGTAGGGTGATCAGCATAGATGAGGAATTGCATCCATGTCTTTTAAAAAATATTTTTTTTTATTGATTTCAGAGAGAAAGGGAGGAGAGATAGAAACATCAATGATGAGAGGGAATCATTGATAGGTTGCTCCTGCATGTCCCCTACTGGGGATTGAGCCTGCAATCCAAGCATGTACCTTTGACCAGAATCTAACCTGGGGCCCTTCAGTCTGCAGGCTGATGCTCTATCCACTGAGCCAGACTGACTAGGGTGCATCCATGTCTTTCAACAGGCAGGAAGGGAGCTGTGGCACAGTATCAATCAGTACTGGGTCAGGACATGGCAAAACTACTCTTGACAATGGTAGTGTGAGAATAAAATAACCCTGAAAACCTGAATTGCAGCCTTAACAAAAAAAAAAAAAAAAAAAAATTATATTGATTTCAGAAAGGAAGGAAGGGAGAGAAAGAGAGAGAGAGAGAGAGAGAGAGAGAGAGAGAGAGAGAGAGAGAGAGAAGAGACATCAATGATGAGAGAGAATCACTGATCAGCTGCCTCCTGGAGACCCCTTATTGGGGATTGAGCCCACAACCAAGGCTTGTGTCCTTGACTGGGATCAAACCTGGGACCTTTCAGTCCACAGGCTGATGTTCTATCCACTGAACCCAACCAGCCAGGGCTGAATTACCGTTCTTTTGTCTCAGGGCTCAAGCAGCCGCTAAGCCTTGGCTTCCAGGTAGCATGCTGTGTAGACTGGCCCGAGGGCTCAGGAACAGGGGCAGGACAGAAACAGGCCCTCAGAATGTTGGAGGCAGAGAGAGTCCTTACAAGTGATGAGCAGTGAGCCTGAGTGGAGACTGACAGAGACAGCTCTGAGGTCACGAAAGTTGGGAGGAGGACCCTGCTAGCCCTCCACGAGTCTTAATTCTTCCAAGGACAGGGCAGTGGCATGATGCCCTGTCTGTGACCACAGTGCTACCCCAGACCCTCTGGGGTCTTACTCCATTCTCCTCCCACCCTGCTCCTGAAATGGCTGGAAGTGTACACACATCTCTTCTCTGGGATCTACCCCTCTGTCTTCTTGACCAGTCAGCCAAGTTTGCCCTTGGTTCCCTCTGAACTCCTGTGTTTGGGCTTGTCTCAGGCTTACCCAAGTCTCATCCTTTCTTCATGTTCTGGCTCAAGACTGTCCCCTCCAGGAGGCCTTCCGTGACTACCCAGCCCTCACTAACCTCACCTCCTTGCACTCTGCCAATGCTTCATTGTGCACTGTGTTGGGTCTTGTTTCTCATGTGCTATTTTACTTTCTGCAATAAACTCTTTGAGAACAGTGAATCCTCGGACAGTGTGGGAGAAAAATTAGCATTAGTAGGTGCCTAATAAAAATTTAATTTTATTATTAAAATACTATATAATAAAAGGCCAGCGACCATACCAGCATAATGACCAGAACGACTGATTGACCAGTTGCTATGAGGTGCGTTGACCACCTTTCGGTCCCTCTCCCTAGCCCGCAGGCTCCGATTGCTGGATGTCGAACAGGGAATCATGGGGAACTGGGGTGGGTGGCAGTGGTGGGGCGGGACTGGAGACTGGCGAGCAGGTGGAACAGCTGACCTCTGATAGATCACCAGATGGTGAACAGGGAACCAGGGTGGGTGTCGTCGGCAGCGGGGTGGGACTGGGGACTGGTGAATGGGTGGAAGGTGGCCCTGATCGCAGGCTAGGCCTAGGAACCCTACCTGTGCACAATTTCATGCACTGGGCCTCTAGTAATGGGTATTCTAGTAATGAGTATCATGTCCCCTGAGAGTACTTTAAAAAGGTTAGGAAGAAAAAAAGTAACACACACACACACACACACTAAAAGTTTCTTCCTAACTTTTTGAAAGTATTCTCAGGGGACATGATAATCCCATGGAGTAGGTGTCCAAATAGTAGGTCTTTTGAAAAACACTCCCCCAATCCCCCCCAACAAACAAACAAACAAACAAAAAAACAAGGAACAAAACCAACACAGAAAAAGCCCAAATGACTTGCCTCAAGCCACACACTGAGAGGAGAGCGGTGTTCTTGCTCCCTGCCCGGACCCTAGGATCTTACCTTGGTGACATAGCGTACGTATTGTGGCCTTTTGGCGTTGAGGAAGATGCCTATGGTGCAAGGAATGAGAATCATGATCAGTGATAGCACAATGCCTCCATAGGGCACCTTGTCCTTCAGGTCTCCGTCGTAGATCCCCCTGGAGTACACGTACAGGAGGAGGGGCATCATGCCCAGGGCAATGAAGGTGGAGCAGGTGGTCATCACGATGCTGGGTGGGAGACAGGAAGAGTGCAGAGAGAAAGCTCATTAACACAGACTCTTCGGGCGAGCGCCGACGTCCCAGACACACCCTGCTTCCTTTCCTGTCCCCGCTAGCCTGAGGGGTAAGCATGCCATCTCCCTGTCGCCGAGGGGGAAGCTGGGGACCAGAGGAGAGGCGGCTTGTCCAGGATCATGCCGGTGGCAAAGGCTGAGGCAGGATTGTACCCAGGTCTGTCCAGCTGCTTCCCTCCCTGTGTGCTTCATTGTGGAAGGAGCGTCTGATCTCCTTTGTAACAACACTTTTTGCTCTGAACACTTGCCCTATGCAAGGCCCATTCAGAAGAAAGTTAACCGCATGACTTCATCACTCTGAGCATATCCCGCTGGATCACAGAATGGCCCACAGTCATGTCTGTCTCAGAGCCTAGGGAGGTCTGGACACAATGGCTGTGTAACTGGGATAACAGGATTAACTACATCGAGAACATATTCTCCCTTGGAGATTCTGAATATGAGACACAGTGATAGAACGGTGGGTCTTGGAGAGGGGGTGACATTGGAGGGATGGTCAGGCAGAAGCCAGAAACATGCAAAGAAAAAGTGAACAGAGGCCATGAATGGAGGGACCGTGAGAAATAGCAGCAAAGCCATAGAAACAGAATAATTGAAGGGTCTATTGTGGAGCGATAAGAAGGCAGCAGCAGTTAGTTACCCATTGCCGAGTGAGTGACCGGAGAGCCTGCTTTGCATCTTGACTGCAGGTCTAGTCCCCAACACTGATAGTTCTCACGTTATTTGCTCCTTGTTTTATCCTTACATTATTTAAGATAACTTGAGTGTGAGTCTCAGAGCCTGAATAATACATCCTCCCAGCTCTAATTTGTATCCTATTACCATTTCCATTTGGAATGCAATACATGTGAGCCCCAGGACCCTGTGCAGGCACAGGCCTTCCAGCACGACCAGCTGAGAGCATGAAGCTGGCAGGAAGCAGTCTTGGACTTGGGGATTCTGACCTTATATATGTGGCTTTGGCTTCCATTCTAGTGGGAAGGTTGGGGGCGGGTGGGGCAGGGGAGGAGAAGATTGGCAAGACCTCAGGAAAGTCACAGTAAGGTGTATCCCTCCTCTCCACAGCCCCATCCTCATCTTCATTGTGCCCATCCAGGTGAACTATAGCTACATCAAGTACAGCCTCGTCCAAAGGGGCCAGAGGGCAGCCATCAAGAACAGTAGCAGGGGGAGGCACCACAGGACAGGAAGCTGTCAGAGGTGAGCAGGGACCCTAAAGAATCCTGTGGACTGAATAACCCTTCCTTAAGAACATCAGCATAGGCGTGAGCTTTAAGAAAGTAAGGGAGGTTTCCAGGAATCACAAACAAAGAATGCCAAGTAAAGTGCCTTCATTTAGTTATTGATAGGCCCTGCAATTTTAAGCAAGGTGAGGCACATGCTAAGGCAATTTTACTGGGGACCGATACAAACGAGTTAGGTTCCCACAGCATCTCATCAGTGCTTTAATGGAACAATGTTGACTGAAATGAAGCCAGGGTCGAGTGTTGTGATAATCTGGAAGTTTAAGTTTTAATGCTCAAGGGAGAGTCCAGAATTGATATCTTAGGCTTCTGAAAAGAGGAAACTGAAAAAAACAAAACATCTCATTATCTCATGGGTCAAATATGAAATAATGAAAAAAAGGTAATATTTGGGACAGAATAATAATATAATGCAATATTAAAAAACACGGGGGAGGTGATCTTGGATTAGGCAATGGTTTCTTAGATATGATACCTAAAGCACAAACAACCAAAGAAAAAAATATAAATGTGACTTTACCAAAATTAACACCTTGGTTTTGGCTGGTGTGGCTCAGTTGGTTAGAGCCTGTACCGTACCTGGAAGGGTGGCGGGTTTGATGCTCGTCAGGGACATACCTGGCTTGCATGTTTGATCTCCAGTGGGGGGGGCATGCAGGAGGCAGCCGATGGAGGTCAAGCTCTCACATCGACGTTCCTCCCTTTTCCCTTCCTCTGTCTCTAAAAAGCCCCAACAAACTATTCTTTTTTTTTTTTTAAGAATGGTTTAACATTAGATAATCTATTATTGAATTAAAAAATGGTACAATCATTTTATAGGTGGAAAAGTGTCACTCAACAAAATTCACTGTTCATACATGATAAAAATTAGCACACTTGAAACAGAATGGAAATTCCTGAACTTGAAAAGGGTTATCAATCAAAAATCTACAGGAAACAGTATACTTAATGGTGAAATATTAGATGAATAGCAGTATCATCAGCTTGGTTGTAAATTATACTATATATGGGTCTTTGCTAGCACAGCAAAACAAGAAATAGGGAAGGTCTAGAGATGGGTAAGGAAGAAACTAAATTTTCATCATATGCCAATGATAGGACTGTCCACAGAGGAAATCCAAGTGAATTTCAATTATAACTAGTAAGTAAGAGAATCCATGTAGTTCTGAGTACATTATTAATACAAAAAATTTTATTGTCTTGGTCTAGTAGAAAAAAGAATCATCATATGATTTTTCAAAAAGGTTTAACAGTAGATAATCTATTATTGAATTAAAAAAGGTGTCATTTATAATCATAAAACTATAAAATATTTAGAAATGAGTAAAAAAGATGCAAAATATTTAGGGGATGAATTATAAAACTTCGTAGAAAGGTATAAAATAAGGCCTAAGTAAAAGAAAAGCTACACTATTTCTATGGACGAGAAGACTCAATATTATAAAGATGGCCTCTAAATTTATTTATAAATTTAATGCAAATTTAATAAAAATTTCAGCAACATTTTTTGTAGCCTTGAGAGCTAATCTTAAAATTCAAGTGTAACAGTAAAGGGTCAAGAACAGCTGGTGTGCCCGTCAGCAGATGAGTGGATTAAAAAACTGTGGTACATCTACACAATGGAATACTATGTTGTGGTAAAAAAGAAGGAATTCTTACCATTTACAACTAGAGAGCATTATGCTAAGTGAAATAAGCCAGTCAGAGAAAGATAAATATCACATGATCTCACTCATTTATGGAATATAAAAAACAATATAAACTGATGAACAAAAACAGATTCAGAGCCAGAGAAGCATTGATTAAACCATCAAACCTCAGAGGGAAGGTAGGAGAGGATGGGGGGGAGGGGGAGAGATCAACCAAAGGACTTGATGCATGCATATAAGCATAACCAATGGACACAGACAAGACGGGGGTGAGGGCATGAGTGGGAGGCTGGGGGGCAATGAGGGGATAAGGACCCATATGTAATACCTTAATCAATAAAAACAGAAACAAAAAACCCATATATTTAAAAAAGAATAGCTGGTGTAATCTTCAAAAACAAGGAAGGGGAAACTTACCTTTCAGAAATGAAGATTTATTATAAAGTCATAATTAAGAAAATGTGATATTGTGCAAGGATAGTCACATAGACCGATACAAGAAAAGAGAGATTCCAGACACAAGCCTGTGCATATTTGTGAGTTTCATCTGTGGGAGAGATGGCATTACAAATTACTGGATAAAAATTAACTCAGTGGTACTGGGGATTTTCTTTATAATATAGAAAAGAAAATCAGATCATAGCATGCATAATAAGTTTTAGGTCCACTGAAGACCTCCATGTGAGAAACAAAACTTTAAAACTGTTCAGAAAAAACTTAGGGGAATATCTGTATGACCTTGAGGGTAATACAAGACTTTAAGAAACCCAGAAAACATAAACTGTCAATAAAAGATATTGGCAAATCCTATTGAATTAAAGTAAGCAGTCTGTGTTTAAAATGTTATTATCAAAGTGTAAAGACAAGCGCCAAACTGTGAGATGACTTGCAACATATACAAACAATACAAACTACAAATTAATGAGGAAAAACACTATAGTCCCATAAAAAGCAATTGACAAAGGATATATTTCCTGAAGAGGACACCCAAATGGCCAATAAATATTTGAAAAGGTACTATGCCTCCTATGAAATAAAAATTTTAAAAAAATATATATATTTTGATTGATTTTTTACAGAGAGGAAGGGAGAGGATAGAGACTTAGAAACATTATCAGCTGCCTCCTGCACACCTTCTACTTGGGATGTGCCTGCAACCAAGGTACATGCCCTTGATTGGAATCGAACCTGAGACCTTTCAGTCCGCAGGCCGAAGCTCTATCCACTGAGCCAAACCAGGGAGGGCTAAAATTAAAAAAACTTAAAACCACTGTGACCCCTTTTAGTCTCACCAGATGGCAAAAATGGAAACATCCGGTAATTCCAAATACAGAGGAAGACATGGAAAAAGTGCAACTGCTTTAGAGACAGCTGTAGAAGATGCATGAACCCCATGACCCGCCACCTGCTTCTGTTATATACCCTCTCACACATGAGCACTGAGGCACATGCACAAGGCCGGTCACAGCAGCAACACGTGAAGTTCACGTGAAGTCAACACGTGAAGTCCACTGACAGCAGGAGAACAGATAAATACAAGCAAACTACACGGCAGTGCCAAAGCACAAAGGAGCTATTTAATTCCTGTGCTTCTATCTCAGAAAAAAGTAGGTTGTCAAATGACATGGGCAGTATGATAGTGTTTGCATGACGTTGAAAACAGGCAAACACAGCTGTGCATCTTGCTTATGGATCAGTACCTAAGGAGTAATAGTATAAATCACACCACAATAGTGCGATAGTGCTGAGTTCCGGGAGGTGCTCCCTGCGGGGTGGGGACAGGGAGAGGAGAGCGGGGCGGGACGGGGCGCACGGGGCCGGCTATTGATCCCTCTTAGGAGAAAGGCCACACGCTGGTGGGCTTGTTTGGATGTCCTTGAGCGGCGGAGTCATGCTTACTTTGGCCGGGTGTGTCAGCAGCGCTGGAATTTGCTCTGGGACTTGGTGTGCCTTGTGCACGCAGGGGTGTGGGAACAGGCTGTCCACCTTCAGGTGCCTCCTCCACATGGGTAAGTGCTGGACCCTGGTCAGGGACGCCCACCTCCCGATTTGCTGGAATCTGTGATTGTCATGCTCCCCAGTTTACCCTGAAGGACAGGAATTGGGATGGATGGGTGGGGTTGAGGGGGAGCTTGACTCAACCAGGCTCGCGTTCTGAGATTGGGACCTGTTCCATAGTGATTTGTGGGCCCCGTGGCCTCTCGGGGAGCCAGGGGTCAGAGGGAAAGAGCATGTTTGATTTTTTATTTATTCTTTCTGCCTATGTTCTTGGAGCACAGCACCAGCCTGCTTCCAGCCCCTGTCAATAGAGGCAGAAGCTGAGGGGACTGGGAGCCAGGCTTCCATCTCATCCTGGTTAGGCTCCCTCCTTCATGGTGGCTCTGGTCTCTGCTGGGAGTTGGGTCAGAGGGAGCAGATGAACCTGAGGGGCCAGTTGCCTCTGGGACCCTCTGTCTCTGACAAGCTGGGCTCGCTTCATCTTCGAGGACATTTTCTCTCGCCTGGGGCTATCTGCTTTCTTGGGAGCTTGTTTAAGTGGCTGCCTGGTGGCCCGGCCTCCCTGAATGTGCCTGCCCACCTGCAATGGGATGGTGGCCGCCCCAGACTCACTCCATCTGGGCGGCAGAGTCCCAGGAAGGAGACACCACTTTCCCACAAATTCTGGGAAGCCTCGGGCAAGTCTCTGAACTTCAGCTTCCTCAGGACCGGTGCTTACAGAGAAGTTCTCCCCGGCAGCCTTTCAGGGACATCTGGCCTCGGACATGTACTGTTTGACTGCACAGTGTTCCTGTTTTTGTTAATCTTCACCCGGGAATATTTTTCCATTGATTTTTAGAGAGAGTGGAAGGGAGGAGACACACACACACACACACACACACACACACACATACAGAGAAGCATCCATTGGTTGCTTCCTGCACATGCCCTGACCTGGTCCGGGGATCGAGCCTGCAACTCAGATAGGTGACTGTGACCAGAATTGAACCCTTGACCTTTCAGTCTGTTCATGGAGCCAAACCAGCTAGGGCAGATGCACGGTGTTTTTAAAAAGGTTTAAAGAGTTGTAGAGATTTCGCAAAAGAAGGGAGCTTCTACCCTCTCTGGAAAAGCAGAAGCTGCGGTGGTGGTGGGTTCCTGCGCCCAGAGAGCACCCAGGGCGCCTGCATTGTTCAGGGGGACCTCCCGGCACTGTGCTCCTTTCCGCCCAGGCCCGACCCTGAAGACATCTGTGCAAAAGCACAGGCTTGGGGTCCCCCGGCTCAGTTTCCCCATCTCGGCGCCTCCCCACAGGCTGCTGCAGGAGGGTTGCAGGTAGACTGCTTCGTGCAGTGCAGGCTCTTCTGATTGCTGGTCTCATGATCATAATCACACTACATGTCCTGGAGGAACTCACATTGGAATACGCAGTCTGGTAACGTGTGATGGCTGATGGTGAGCTCGTGCTTCGCAAGGGGGCCTGAGGCGTAGCTTAGCGTGCATGGGAGGTGTGCCTACGGGAAGGGGCTCTGGAAGGTGGATGACCAGGCAGAGCATTATCGCTTGGGGGGCCCAGGGTAGAAGTGACCATCTCCAGGTCCCCAGACAAGGAGGCTGAGCAGGACAGGATCGAGGTCCCATCCCTGAGCCACTGGGTGTGGGTGGGGGCTGAGGGCCTCAGACATGCAGCTGCATTGAAGAGACCTTGCCAGTGCCCTTGGGCTAAAGAAGCAGGGGCATCTGGCCAAGGACACGGACACACTCCCCCATTGTCCTTAACCCTGGCCTGCCTGCTCTGCTCTTCTACAGAGGGCCCCTTCCCAACAGCCGACTTTCCGCATCCCTTCTCAGCCAGAACTGGACACGGAGGTTGCATTGAGCCTTGTCCAGGGGCCAGATTAAGACCGAGGGCTTGCCTGGCTGGTGTGGCTCAGGGGTTGAGCACTGACCTATGAACCAGGAGGTCAGGGCATGTACATGGGTTGTTGGCTTGATCCCCAGTAGTGGGCACGCAGAAGGCAGTCAATTAATGATTCTCATTATTGATGTTTCCATCTCTCTTTCTCCCTCTCTTCTCTGAAATCAATACAAATTAAAAAAATTTTAAGATTAAAAAAAACACACAAACACCCAAAACCTGAGGGCTTGCTTTGTAGCAGGAAGGATTTGGATTAGATTAGAGGGAAGACTTTCCTCAGAGGGTGGATATGTTCCCCTGGGAGACTTGGCAAGCCAAGCCTCTTCCTTGCCCCTCTCTTCCATAGTCTTACTTCGGCGAGGACTGAATCCGATGGGTGGAGACTCCAAGCTGCTCAGATGGAGGGTCCTGGTAAACCCCAAGTATCATTCTCTTTTTTCATTTAAAAATATGCCCTGGCCTCACTTGGCTTCACCAGGAGGGACGTTCCTCCTTGGGTGCTCTCCTTAGTGGACGTTGGCCAAGGGCAGGGTGCTGACAGACACCCAACCGGACTGTCTGAATCCACTGCCCTCCCTGCTAGAAAAGCGTCCCTACTGAGGACCCAACCAAAGGACACAGCTCGAGGCTGAGGCGTAGATAAAGGCAGGAGCTTCTGCAGGTGTTTCCTCGGTCAGCATAGGGGATGCTGCTGGTCCCACTCCCCGCTCTCCCCTTCCCCCACCCCCTCACCAGTTTGGCTGGGGTGAGGCCCAGCATCACCTGGCCGGGGCTGGGAAACTCTTGGATCTACCTGGTTGTGTCTTTACATGGAAGTGTTTCTGTGTCTGATGGGAGGATGGGACAAGTTAAGGGAAGACATCCCGTCTGCCTGGATAGTTGGGAGGAGCTTTGGGAATCCCTGCTTGCTCTGTAGGAATTAGAGGTGCCTATTTGGTTCCAAGCCAGATCTTGATCTCCATGGAGATGTCTGGAACCAGTCTGCACCCCCTGTAAGATCTCTGACCTCAAAGCAGACACCTTGACCTCCACTGTAGGCAGGTGAAGTTCTCCAGAGGCCCATTTGGTGTAAACCAGTCCTTAGGCCCCCCCTGAGATGCCTCTGGGAATAGGGGGTCCCCAGGATGCCACTGGACTAGCGTGGCCCCTTTGGTGTGGTGCTTAAACCAAGACAAACCCCAGCGCCTGCTCCCAGCCCAGCATAAGGTCTTAACAATAAATGCCCGCACCTCGAGCCCTGCCATCCACCCAGCACCTACTCCTCTCTTTAGGCCAGATTCCCCCCGCGATTGTGACACCTCCAATGCGGCTCATGTCCCCAGGCTCATTCCCAGTCCTACCTGAGGTTCATGTCCCCTTTCATGGCCAGACTGAAGACGTTGGACAGGTTTCCCCCCGGGGAACAGCCGCAGATCAGGATGGCTATCGCCTCAATATTGTTCAACCGGAACAGCTTGCCCAGGGCAAAGGCGGTGAGGGGCATGATGCCATACTGCGCCACCAGGGCGATGGCCAGCCCCTTGGGCTTCCAGAAGTGAGCCTTGATCTTGCTGAACTCCATGGTGCAGCCCAGCGACAGCATCATGATGAGCAGCATGAACACCAGGATGATGCTCAGCGCCAGGTCGGTGGGGCGCTTGCCGAAGTTGGGCGGCAGGGAGAAGTTGAGGGGGACCGACACGTTGAGGGTCTCCATCCTCCTGGGGCGGCGGAAGGCCGGGAGACCTGCACGCCCTGGCTCCCTCTGCTGCTCGGTCCTGGCTGGACACCTGCGGTCACCTCCCGGGGCCGAGTGTCAGGACAAATGGAGCTGCTGTGGGTCTGATATGTCCTACCCTGGTAGGCTGCCCAGATCAGAATGCAAATAGAAGGATTACACAATTGGCTGTGGTCTCAAAGGGGAGAGCCCGGAGCCTTGTCTGCCAGGCCTGTCCTGTTTCTCCCAAATTCCTCTACCTTTCTGGGCGCCGCTGATGCTCCTTTAGCACTTGGCTGCTTCTGGAACCAGGGACTTCTTTCTCATTTGCCCCAGATATTCTGTTCCTGGGGCCCAGTCCAGGGCCTGCACCCGTCCAAGTCCAGACCTTCTCATCCTCTGCTCGTTTTTGGATGCCTTAGGAGGGTGCCTTCCCCAGGCCCAGCAAGTCACCTCTGCTCCTACACCCTTCGGGGTGAAATGAATCCAGTGGTACCTTTCCTTCCCAGACAGCGGTACATCCTCAGGGGTTGTGGCACAGCTAGGGGTGGGTGTGTCATTGGTTTCTAGGGAGCCATGTGTCCACGACTCTTTTCCCAGGAGAGGAGGTGCCTGTGTCCTTCCCGCCTGCGCTGGGGAAACCCTTGTCCTACCCCCAAACCTGGGTGGTAGGGTCCCGGGGGAAGAAGACACTCACCTGGGAAGAGCCTGCAGGGATAACTGAGGGGCTCTCAGGAAGGGCGGCTCTGAGGGCACTTTGGCTGTGGAGGTTTCTGTCCAGATTCCCTGGCCAGCAGCCTGGGGAGCCCCATAGCTGAGAAACATTCTGAGAAAGAAGCAGGAATGCACCGGCTTTTCCTTCCAATTTCTTGACAGCTCTACTTTTGTTCTATGGCCTGTGTGTCTCTGGGCTCTGGGCAAACAGCAGCCCTGGGGGGGCGGGGGAGGGCCGGGGAGAGGAGAGAGAGAGAGAGAGAGAGAGAGAGAGAGAGAGAGAGAGAGAGAGAGAGAGAGAGAGAGAGAGGCGGAGATAGGCATGCCTGGGGCAGGCTCACAATGTGTGGCCCTCTGAGCCTCCTTCCTCTCATCCCAGCCTTAGGGTAGGACCTTCAGAGGGAACAAGAGACCAGTCTTCAGAAACACACTTGCCTCTCGGCTGCGGCTGCGTTGAAACCTACCAGGCCTGGGTGGGATCTCATAGTTCCGTATTTGCTGAAGCGGGAGATCAGGCTTTCTGTGTGGGACTCCAGAGGGCAGGGGAGTGACCGGGATGTGAGCCACTGTGAGATAGAAGTGTGGTCAGATTTTGACTTTGGTATGAGGAAGTGTCTAAAAATGAGTACACTCCAACAAGGCCCTGGGGCCTTGGGAATCCCGCATAAAGGCTGGCAGGGTCCTCCACCTGGGCCGACAGGAAGAATCAGGTGGATGAGCTGGCTGATGGAAGGCTACCCTGGTCCACTCTGCAGGAGTCTTGTGCAGGTAACCAGTCGCCCATTTGATAATGAGTAATACACAACATGAAATTAAATCCACTCTAAAGTAAAAGAGGAAGAGTAGCAAAAGTTTTCAACAACTGTCTTAACTGGTTTGGCTCAGTGGATGGAGTGTTGGCCTGCAGACTCAAGGGTCCCGGGTTCGATTCTGGTCAAGGGCATGTTCCTTAGTTGCGGGCACATCCCCAGTAGGGAGTGTGCAGGAGGCAGCTGATTGATGACTCTCTCTCATCGATGTTTCTAACTCTCAATCTCTCTCCCTTCCTCTCTGTATAAAATCAATAAAATATATTTTAAAAAAATTACAATTTTGAACCCTAAAGGTAATAGTTGATTGAGGTAAGGACCATCAATAGATGCTAAAACCGCTGAAACTGGTTTGGCTCAATGGATAAAGTATGGGCTTGGGGTCTGAAGGGACCCGGGTTCAATTTCGGTCAAGGGCATGTACCTTGGTTGTGGGCATATCCCCAGTAGGGGGTGTGCAGGAGGCAGCTGATTGATGATTCTCTCTCACCGATGTTTCTAACTCTCTATCTCTCTCCCTTCCTCTCTGTACAAAATCAATAAAATATATTTTAAAAAAAGATGCTAAAACCTTTGGGTAAAAAGTAAGTGAGGACAAGAATATTCCTCTGGTGATAAAGTATCACTAATCATCTTATAGATTAGTTAATAATGATAGAGGGAAGATATGTACTCTTACATTGGCAAAACCTGGCAGTTTTCCCCCTAAGCAAGTGGTTAAAATTGGCATTCTCAATAGCATGACCACCTGAAGTCACGTGCCTCTTGATGGAATGCAATATGAAATGCACAATATAAATATAGTAAAAAAAATGCTTTCTCTGAATCTAATCAAGTCTTTAGACTGAAATGGCAATTTATTGGAAGTACAAGTGTTAGGAAAACAAATCTATACTAATAAAAAGGTAATATGCTAATTAGAGCAGATGTCTTCTGGACAACCATCCAGATGTTCTTCTTGACAAAGCCGGAGCCCTGGTGCCTGTGGCTATGAGGTCCCAGGTGCCAGTTTAGCAAAATCTTGGAGGAAGATAATTTTATATGGGTTTCCCCAAATTTCTTTGGCCCCTACTCATCCTTCTGTAAAGGCACAGAACAAGTGAGGCTCCCTAAATAAAAACCAGTGGTCTCCAGCAATGGTGGGCCTCTCTCATCACAGACATTTGGACTGAATGGCATTTGAGTATTTATCTAGGCACCATGACAGAGAAACACAAGTTCAAGTCATGATCTCTGCCCTTAAATAGTTCAGTCCTATTAGAGCGAGTGGATGATAAAAGTGCAGTAATGACATCAGAATGTAAGGCAACAATACAAAGGAACAGAGGCAATTGCTAAAGTGATTTTCCAACAATTAGTACGAAGAGTATGTGCTATGAATTAAATTTAAAAAAATGTGTGGAAGTAGCTGCTTCATGGGTATGGCATCCCTTTCTATTTTAAAGGAAGCTGAGTTCCATGTGAACTGTGTACTATGCTTTGATATTTGAGACATTCTTTATTGTTCAATGTGATTTATTTCAGTTTTCTAATAGTTAAATTACTAGAATAATGCACCTTGCAATAAAATATTACTAGAAGATCAAATGATCAGGTGACATTTATTGTTATTTTCTATAAATGAACACCATCTCTGGTATGCTAAAGTGATAGGTATTATAGGAATATTCAGATAGGGAGACCTACAGGTTTGATTACAAGTGAGGTTTACTATCACTATCCAAATTTATTGCTTAAAAAAAAAAGAAAAAAAAGAAAAAAAGAAGCAGGGAGCCAACTGGAAACTGAACCTTGAAGGCCAACGGTAAATTGGATAAGCTTCACTATTACAAGAGCAACAAGAAAGAATTCAGAGGCAAGAATGAGAAACAGACTGCATCCACTCTAAGTGCCTGCTAAAGAAAAAGAATGATATACTACGAAAATATTTAATACAGATCGTAAAGAGATTTGTTAAAAAGGATTTCCTAGAGTAGGTGGTATTTCAGTTAAAAAAATTTTTTTTAATGTGAAGAGGTTAGCTAGGTAAGAAAAAGATGTATGGGTCCCAGACTGGAGAGGGTGCAGGCCGGGCTGAGGGGACCCCCAACCCCCATCCTGTGCACAAATTTTGTGCACCAGGGCTCTAATAGAATATAAAGAACTAACCAGATCTAGAACATGGGACATTTTACAAAATAACTGGCATATCAGCCCTAGCCAGTGTCTCTCACATCGATGTTTCTCTTTCTCTGTCTCTCCCCCTCTCTTCCACTCTCCTTAAAAAAAAAAAAAAAAAAAAAAAAAAAAAAAAAAAAAAATCAATGGAAAAATATCCTGCAGTAAAGATTAACAACAAGAACAAATAAATAATAATAACTGGCATGTCCTCTTTTTTTTTTTAAATATATTTTATTGATTTTGTACAGAGAGGAAGGGAGAGAGATAGAGAGCTATGAGAGAGAGTCATCGATCAGCTGCCTCTTGCACACCCCCTACTGGTGATATGCCCGCAGCCAAGGTACATGCCCTTGACCGGAATCGAACCCGGGTCCCTCAGTCCCCAAGCCGACGCTCTATCCATTGAGCCAAACCGGTCTCAGCTGGCATGTCCTCTTAAACAAGTAATTGTTGTAACAAAATTGGATATTTTACATTTCAAGAATAAAGAGACACAACCAAATGCAATGTATGGTTGGATACTGGGTTAAAAAAATATTTAAAAACATGTTGAGGAGTAATTGGAGAAATTTGAATATGTACTGTATATTGATATTGTAGATGATACTGTGAAATTATTAGATTAGCATTGTGGTTATTTAGGGTAATGTTCTCATTTTAGGAACGAAGGCTGATGTCTTAATGAGTGAAGTTTCATGATGTTTGCAATTTGTTTGAAAATGGTTAGGTGAAATGTGTTTGTGTATTGTGTGTGTATGTAGAGAGAGGAAAAGCAGATATGGCAAAATGATAACAATTGTTGAAACTGTGTGCAAGATATATGGATACTCATTGCATTTTTCTTCCAATTTTTATTTTAGTTTGCAATTTTTATTTTATTTTATTTTTAAAAAATATATTTTATTGATTTTTTACAGAGAGGAAGGGAGAGATATAGAGAGCTAGAAACGTCAATGAGAGAGAAACATCGGCCAGCTGCCTCTTGCACACCCCCTACTGGGGATGTGCCCGCAACCCAGGTACATGCCCTTGACCGGAATTGAACCCGGGACCCTTCAGTCCGCAGACCGACGCTCTACCACTGAGCCAAACCAGCCTCGGCAGTTTGCAATTTTTAAAAATAAAAAGTTGAAATGAAAAAGGATACAGGAAAGAGATGGTGAGATAACAGGAGGAGATGTAGCATGGCTGGAAGAACTCAGGAAAAACACCATATCAGAGTGCTAAAGATGAAATGGAAGGAATACAAATAAAAGACAATTGAGAACATCATAGCAAGGGACATAGAAGTGAGACAGAAGGAAGGCAAGCAAATTGGAATGGACATAAAGAGTTAAAAAAAAAAGAGTAGAGATAAAAAGATTTAGAATCAAGGAATTCAGATTCAATAGATACATAATTGGAGCCTCCCTAGAAGAAAACCAAAATGATGAAACAGATCAAATATGGATATGCTTTTCTGAAATAAAGAAGACTTTGATTTATACCATATATTAGAAAAAATTAATCCAGGAGAGTTTATATCATTGAAGATGATCAATCAAGTAAAATGATCAAGTCAATTATAAGGGACAAAAACCAGCTTTCAATACCAGAAACTGGTGATGCAATACTTAAATGGTATTACAGGGGGGGAAAAAGTGTTATCCAAGGATATTTATATCTAGCTAAATTACCATTCAACTATAAAGATCACAGATAGTCTTGAACATGAAAGAATTGAGAATGTTCTTTTCTTTTTCTTTAAAAAAATATTTATTGTTGAGATTATTACAGATGTCCCTCTTTTTTCTTCCCACAGCTCCCCTCCCACCCCACCCCAGGCCCTTACCACCCCACTGTCCATAGGTACTGCATACATGCATATAAGATCTTTGTCCAATTTCTTCCCCTACCCCCATGCTTCCTACCCCCCAAGAATTGTCAGTCTGCTGCATTCCCATGCACCTGATTCTATTATATTCACCAGTTTATTCTATTCATCATATTTTTTATTCATTTGATTTTTAGATTCACTTATTGATAGATATGTGTTTGTTATCACTTCATTGTTCATAATTTTTTATGAATTTTACAAATTCTTCTTCTTCCTCTTTTTAAAGAACACCCTTCAGCATTTAATATAATACTGGTTCGGTGGCAATGAATTCCTTTAGCTTTTTCTTATCTGTGAAGCTTTTTATCTGACCTTCAGTTCTAAATGATAGCTTTGTTTGGTATAATAGAATAATCTTGGTTGTAGGTTCTTGCTGTTTATCACTTTGAATATTTCTTGCCACTCCCTTCTGGCCTGCATAGTTTCTGTTGAGAAATCAGCTGCCAGTCCTTTGGTTACTCCCTTGTATTGTAGGTAACTAACTGTTTTTCTCTAGTTGCTTTTAAGATTCTCTCTTTGTCTTTTGCCTTTGGCATTTTGATTATGATGTGTCTTGGTGTGGTCCTCTTTGGATCCTTCTTGTTTTGGGTTCTCTGTGCTCCCTGGACCTGTAAGTCTATTTCTTTCACCAGGTAGGGGAAGTTTTCTGTCATTATTGCTTCAAATTGGTTTTCAATATCTTGCTCTCTCTCTTCTTCTGGCACTCCCATAATTTGGATGTTGGTATGCTTGAACTTGTTCCAGAGGCTCCTTACACTATCTTCATAATTTTGAATTCTTTTTTCTTTTTGCTCTTCTGGTTAGGTGTTTTTTTTTCTTTGTCATATTTCAAATCTTTGACTTGATTCTTGGGATCCTCTAATCTACTGTTGAATCTCTGTATATTATTCTTTATTTCAGTCATTGTATGCTTAATTTCTGATTGGTCCTTTTCCATTTTTTTTTTTTTTTTTGGCAGTCTCACTAAGATCCTTGAACATCTCACTAAGTTTCTCAAAGGTTTCTAGAAGATTCTTGAGTAACCTTATAACTATGGTTTTGAACTCTATATCCAGTAGTTTGCTTTCTGCCATTTCTTTCATTTGTGACCTGTTTCTTTGTCTCTACATTTTGGCTGCTTCCTTGTGTTTGTTTCTATGTATTGGGTAGCTGCTAAGTTGATAAAGTTGCCTTGTGTAGTAGGTGTCCTGTAGGGCCTAGCTCAGCCTCCCCAATCACCTGAGGTAGACACTCTTGGTGCACCCCTTTGTGGGATGTGTGCACAGTGTTGTTGTAGTTGGGCCTTCATTGCTGTTGTTATTACTGGGAGGAACTGACCTCCAGGCCAATTGGTGAGGACCAGCTGTGTCTACAATGGAAGAGCTGCTATGCAGGAGACACCTTATGGTGCAGGACTTGCTTCAGTGGGGCTTTGGTGCTCACTGAGTCTACCCCTTGAGTGTGTTATTTATGGATGTGAAGAGTTGTAATCTGGTATGGTCTCACACTGACCACTGGGCACATTGGCTCATGGATCTCCAAGGAGGTACAAAGTCAGCCACTGCCTGGGGCCACCAGGCAGGACCTACAGAGAGATATACAAATTCCTCTTCTTTGTATGGGGTTTGGAAGTGCCCAGATGAGGCCCAGCTGTGAAGCAAGGCAGGCTGCTGGTGGTGTTGGCCTTGGGCCTTCTTTTGATAGCTTTGGGGCTCACTGACCCAGCTGCAGCTTATTTGACAGGTTTTAGGCTGTGAAAGAATGAGCCATTCAGATGCAAAAGCTGTTGCACAAGCTTGGGTGGGATTGTAAATTGGGTGGGGCAGGGTCTCAGGGAATCTCCAGGTGGAGTAAACAGCAATGGCTGCCAGTCAGCCCTGTACCAGAGATGTCCCAGCACCAGAACAATGACCATTGCAAGTACCTCTGTCTGAAAGAAAGCTACCCCTGTGCTCCTGCCCCAATACCAGACAGTCCAGCTTCTCTGCATATATGTCTGGGTCCCCTAGAGTCTCACCCAGAACTGGAGCTTAGAGCAAATGAAGCTTGTATCTCCCTCCTGATTAAAAAAGCTGCACACCCAGGTGCCAGCCTATTCTGCACTTCTGAACCTCCTACCAGTCTCAATGCACTTTCTTCTTTACCTCTCTAGCCATAGTATTTCCACTCAGCCAGCTTTCCTGCATTTCTGGATGATAGTTGTTCTGTATTTTAGTTGTAATTTTTTAAAAAAGTATATTTTTTAATGATTTTTTTTTTAACAGAGAGGAAGGGAGATGGATAGACAGTTAGAAACATCAATGAGAGAGAAACATCTATCAGCTGCCTCTTGCATGCCCCCTACTTGGGATGTGCCTGCAACCAAGGTACATGCCCTTGACTGTAATCGAACCTAGGGCCCTTCAGTCTGCGGGCCAATGCTCTATCCACTGAGCCAAACCAGTCAGGGCTTTAGTTGTAATTTTGATATGATTGTGGGAGGCAGCAAGTACAGGTGTTTACCTATGCCGCCATCTTGGTTCTTTCCCAAGAATGTTCTTTTTAAAAAATATATCTTATTGATTTTTTACAGAGAGGAAGGGAGAGGGATAGAGAGTTAGAAATATCAATGAGAGAGAAAACATCGATCAGCTGCCTCCTGCGCACCCCCTAATGGGGATATGCCCGCAACCAAGCTACATACCCTTGACTGGAATTGAACCTGGGACTCTTCACTCCCCAGGCCAATGTTCTATTCAATGAACCATACCAGTTAGGCCCAAGAATGTTCTTTTCTTGAGGAAACTACCAGTGGGTGAATGTCAGCCAACTAAGAAGTAATTGGGAAAACTATGGAAAAAAATATCAACAGCAAAGTTTGAATACATTTACTGTTGACTAACTCTAAAATGAGAGTTATTGAGAAGGATGTGAAATGACAATTTGTAAACAATGTACTTAATAAATATTGGTAGAGGAATTAGGAAAGTAGGTGAGAGGTAAAATTTACTTATTGCTCCACCTGTAATAACTGGTACCAGTTCAGTATTTTAAAAACATTCCTCAACCAGCCAAATAATGTAATAAGCATTTTTTAAAATACAAAGATTAACTATGAGAAAGACATTTTTGACTAAAGAACAGTAGAAGAGGAGAGGAAGAAATGAAGAGGAATTGTGTCTCCTTTTTTTATTGTGCACAATAAGGAACTAATATTTACTTGTTAAATAATAGAAAACTTGAGGTACTAGTGAAAGCTTTCATTATAAAAGAGCAAAAATAGAAATCTTTTGAAATTTGAGAATTACAGCAACCAAGACAACAGACTGCATAGTGAAAGCTTTTGGAAAACGATTAAAGCAGAAAGTAACATAATGTTAATATGATAGAAATAAGGCTAACATGTGACATATCAATAAATTTTGAAATAGATTTAACTCATCTATTATTATTTTCTTCTTCTTTTTGTTGTTGTTGGGCCCAGCAGAGGAGAGAGAGAGAGAGAGAGAGAGAGAGAGAGAGAGAGAGAGAGAGAGAGGGAGAAAATGAGAGCTAATTCATCTATTAAAATAAAAAAGATATTCAGGCTCTTCCCAGGCAAAGCCCACCTTTATACTGTATCAAGCAAATGATCCACCTAATACAAAGTCTTTTCTGAAAGGCTGAAAATAGATGTACAAAGGTATATGAAACAAAATCAAAGGATAGAAAGCATTGGTCATAACCTTACTATCACACACAGTGAAAATGAAGAAAGGCACTTTATAAGGCTCAAAGATGCAAGTCACAATGAGAGAGAAACCCTAGGTACCAAATAAGAAAGCACACTATTCATAAAGCGAAAGTCACAGGAGGTTCAGGGGGCAAACAGACTAGCAAATCAATAGTAGGACCCTTGAACTCAGCTATAAGTCATCTGGAAAAAATAAAGTGAGAACAGAAGACCAAAATGTCAGAGAAGCAGATACACATTTACAATTTCTTACTCAGAACTTTCCAAAGTTTGGAAAGGTGATATAATACATTCACTAACATAATACATAACTAACATTCCCCTTGAGGCATGGGGCTGTGCCATGGTCAAACGCTTCAACGTTTCTGCAGTGAATCACATGATGAGTAAATAAATCAAGACAACAGATAGCCCCACACCAGTAAAGAATAGGGTTTGTGCCCTAGCTGGTTTGGCTCAGTGGATAGAGCGTCAGTCTGTGGATTGAAAGGTCCTAGGTTTGATTCCTGTCAAGGGCACATGGCCAGGTTGTGGGCTTGATCCCCAGCAGGGGCATGCAGGAGGCAGCTGATCAATAATTTTCTATCATCATTAATGTTTCTATTTCCCTTCCTCTCTGAAACCAATAAAAAAAATTTTTTTTTTTTTTAAAAAAAGAATAGGGTTGTTTCAAAGTAATCACAAATAAACATTTAGATTTCAGCATTTTAGATTTGGAAATTGCAGAATTGGGAAGGTGAAACTGTATTTGATTTCACATAGGGAAAACTTTGAACTTCTCACTGTCCAAACAAACAAACAAACAAAGACACCTGTCAGGGCTTGGGTGGGTGGGATTGGTTCCAGCAGAGATGACCATTTTTTCAGGGGATTCAACTACCAAGTGGAAACCTGGACAAGGACACTAGCTGAGATTCTAGGGTTAGACCAACTGGGGGATGGGATATGTTTGTGAAGGGGGGATGAATAGGAGGGGTTCACACAACCCTAAACATCCTCTGTTCGTTATATGTCTGTTGAGATTGAGGCCAAAATGGTACCAGTTCAGCGTTCCAATGCGTGGTTGGGAAATGTGCATGCTAGCTGCTACATCAGCAGAGTCAGAAAGCACACTCTTCAGTTCACTCTCAGGATTGATACCATCCCAAAATAAACATGAAATGTGCTAAAAGTGGTGTGTTGAAAGAACAGCTAGCATGTCCTCCCTCCTCCTACAGCTGGAGACAGGGATAACACCCTCCCGCCCCCCCTGGGGCACTACTGAACTCTTCCTGCTCCACAGAACACACCTGCAGATGTCTGAACTTGCTGCTGCATAGCTGGGGGTCTCAGCAGGTCTTCAGGTGGCCCCAGTGACTCTGCTACTAGAGAACCTGGCCTGTCTCTGAGAGCGGATAGGTCAGGTGGAGGCGGGGGAGAGGAGGCGGTGGTGGGCAGAGGCCATGAGGTCTTTAAAGCACCATGATCTGCTGACTCCACGATTATGAGCTAGAACTGGGGGATGGGAAAGACAACTCCTCGTACCTTACAGGGTTTACTGGAGTCCTTCAGGATCCTCCTACAACCACTCAGGCTGGGGTACTGGTACTCTCCTTATGCTGCCTACACCCCTTGGCCTGGAAAATGGGGAGGCTGGTGGCGTGAAGGTGAGCTTCAGCCTTGAGATACTTATCACAGGCTGGTAGATGTGAGCAAATATTCCACGGCCAGGGGCGGGCAAAGGGCATGGGAGACTGAAGGTCCCAGGAGGACAGTGTGGGATTCGCAGGGTCAGGGTTTCTTTGTAACATTGATTACTTTAAGGCTTACACAAAATTACACAAGTCACATGGGTCTGTTTTGGAGCAGGCACAAAACAAAGATAAGCACAAAGAAGAAAACAAGACTCTCACCACCCAGGGAGAAGCAATATATTGTGATTACTTTGACAATATATATATTATTATTAATTATATAGTAACCAATATATTTTTATTGATTTTAGAGAGGAAGGAAGAGGGAGAGAGAGATAGAAACATCAATAATGAGAGAGAATCGTTGATCGGCTACCTCCTGCATGCCCCCCACTGGAGATTGAGCCCGCCACCTGGGCATGTGCCCTTGACCTGAATCGAACCTAGGACCCTTCAGTCCGCAGGCCAATGCTCCATCCCCCAAGCCAAACTGGTCAGGGCCATGGTTAATATTTTAGCCTGCCGGTTTCCAACGGGATTCCTAGAGGATCCAGGACTCTGTGGAGGTGATTCCAAGACTCGGTAAATTCTAATTAGGATCTAATAAAAAAAACAAAAGAGCTTGGGACCATATAACAACTGCAATGAGCAAAGGTTCAGGCGATCGCAGATGAGCAAGAGCTTCACGGAGACCTCCAGCCTAGGAATGTGTGGGCCTCAACCCCGGCCTCTCCTGCCATCTCTCATGCTAACTTGCACTTTCATCAACATGGCTTGGTGGGCAGGCTGGGGCCCTGCAGACCTGCAGGCCTACTGTGGGAGATAACATTGAAGCACACTCTAGGGCAGCACACTGTTATGGTTCTGGATTACAGGCCAGGATAGCTCAGGGCCTTCCCTTCTGCCACAAACGGTCACCCTACGTGGGGCAATCGTGGTGTGAATTTGTAACACATCGTGGTGTCATTACATCATGTCATGGGTCATTTTAGCACCAGTCTTATTTTTATTATTGAGATATCTCACAATAGGAATATCTTTAAATGGAAATACCTTTGAATAAGTGGCAGGATAATAATGCTGAATATTAACCTTCCTGTCCCTAAGCTTACATGGCCCTGCATCCTGTGGCCCTCCCCTGCCTGGCTGGGACCTTCTCAGGTCTTCAGAGGAGGATTTCAGAAATGCAGAGAAAAGAAGCATGTGGATACTTGGCTTTTTATTTGAAACTCAAAACAGAGATCAGAGTCTCAATGGCTTTCAAGGCCAAGTTGTAGACAAGTTTCAGAAGGTCTGGAATGGGGAGGAAAAGAGTCAGAGAGGAAGCTAGAAGCAAAGCCCTTGGAAAGGGCTCATAACCTTTCCCCTCTGCTGAGCTCAGGTTGAACACAGGCACCTGGATAGATTTGGGGTTAGGGCAGAGAGGATGTGTGCTCCTTCCCAGTTGGGTGTAGGGGGATTGACTGAGATCCTAGAGTCTCCTGCTGGCCAGCAGCAATCTCATGCAGATGGTGGATGGCACATCTGGGTAGGGAGAGCCCAGGCTGGCAAACTCCTCTCCGCCTCCTGTGGCCTCAAGGGCTGGGTTTAAAGGGACTTCATGTCTGGGATAAAGGGAAGTAGGGTGGCCCGACAGAACATGATTGGGGAAGGAGTGCCCTGGCAGAGGGAGCAGCATGCGGAGGAGGTCTGGGCTAGGGGCTTGTTTGGCAGGTTGGAGGGTGACCAGGAAGTTTAGGGAGAGAAGCCGCTGAGGAAGGGAGCCAGGAGTAGGTGATGTGGAAGAGAGGGAGCCACAGCTAGCCCATGCTGGCTTGTCAGACACGGGAAAGATCCTTTAGTTGGTTCTTGGAGCAGTAGGAAAGCACGGAAGGTTTTAAAAAAAGGAAGTGGTGTTATCAGACTCCTGTGATCTGGCTGCTTTGTAGAATGCCTTCAGCGGAGCGTGTGTGGAAACCAGAGACTACTGCAATGATCCAGGCTGGAGATGGGCTTTCTTAGCCTGTCTCTGGGTGACTTGTCCAACGTGGAGGCCACGGCCACGTGCTGGCGTGAGCATCGGAAATTGCAGCTAGTCTGAATTGAGATACGCAGCAAGTGTAAATGCACACGGAATTCTGAAGATTGAGAACAAAAATAAGAAAACAAAAAATCACACTGATAACTTTTTTTTCATTTAAATTTTATTTAAATTTCACATTGATAACTTAAAAACATGGATTATATGTTGAAATGGTAAGATTTGACTATGTTGGGTTAATAAAATATATTATTAAAATTAATTTGACCTGAATAGATAGAGGCAAAGAAGCATTGAACAGACTGTCAAACTACAGTGGGAAGGCAGGGGAGGGTTGGGGGTGGGTAAGAGATCAATTGAAGGACTTGTATGCATGCATATAAGCACAACCAATAGACACAAGACACTAGGGCAAGTGCAGCAGGGCGGGGGGAGGGGGAGGTAAGGAAGGCTGGGAGGAGGTCAATGGCGGGGGTGAGATGGGGGGGGGGGAAGGAGACATATGTACTACTATTTGTAATACCTTAAACAATAAAATAAAATAAAAAATTAATCTGACCTGACTCATTTTACTTTTAAAATCTGGCTTCTAGAAAATCTAACACACACACACACACACACACACACACACACACACACACACATATATATATAAAATTTCAGAGAGGCAGGGAGAGGGAGAGAGAGATAGAAACGTCAATGATGAGAGAGACTCATCAATCGGCTGTCTCCTGAATGCCCCACACTTGGGACTGAGCCCGAAACCCGGGCATGTGCTCTGACAGGGAATCAAACATGACTTCCTGATTTAAAGGTCTATGCTCAACCACTGAGGCATGCTGGCTGGGCTGGCTTCTAGAAAAATCTAAAATGGCACGTGGCTTGCATTGGATTTCTTTTCTTTTTTAAATTATATATATATATATATATATATATATATATATATATATATATAAAATTATTGTTTTTTTTACAGAGAGGAAGGGAGAGAGATAGAGAGCTAGAAACGTCGATGAGAGAGAAACATCAACCAGCTGCCTCTTGCACACCCCCTACCGGGAATGTGCCCGCAACCAATGTACATGCCCTTGACCGGAATCAAACTTGGGACCTTTCAGTCCGCAGACTGAAGCTCTACCACTGAGCCAAACCGGTTTCAGCTTACATTGGATTTCTATTGGACGCACTGAATTAAAGTGTGGACAGAGGGTGGTGGGGTGGCAAGGAATGGTCGCATGCTGTGGACTCCACGATGATTCTGAAAGTAAAGCTGAAGAGAGCCTGAGAGGTGAGGGCTGAGCAGATGGTTTGTTGGTGGTGCCATTTTCAGAGATGAGGGTCACTGGAGGAGATGGTTAGGGGAGGGGGAATTCATGAGTATATTTGGGAAAGGCTGAGCGAGAGGTCTCGTTCTCATCCAGAGAGTTAATGTGGAGTTGGGATTTAGAGGAAAAGTCAGGATGTGGAAGGGATCAGTGTCAGGGTGGCAGTTACATGTTGGGAAGGTAGGAGATGAATATGGATATGGAAAAGAGGTCTGAGGTCAGAGCTCCGAGGCTTCCCAGCAAGTAGAGTTGGGGAAAAGGGGGGAGACCTGGCAAAGAAGATGGAGAAAGAATGCCCAGCGAGGCGGCAGAAACCCAGGAGAGGCTGTGCCAAGACTTCATGAGAACTTCGCCGACTAGAGGTCCTGCTTCAATAGGACTGCCTGCTGGGAGTTGGGCTCCTGATAGGAGGTAGCGGGAAAGCTGACCTGCATCCTTGGGCTTCTTACCCCAAACTCACCCTTCAGGCCCCTCACGGTCCATCCTCAGGGGAGAGGGAATGGGGGGAGGGAGCTGGGCTGGGACAATTACACCAAAGCCAAGGGAATAGAGATGCCCCTGTACCTCCCTTTACCTTCCTCTTCTGAGAAACAAGCAGAGGTCAAACTCAGCCAGTTCAATCCCTTGAGTTTTATCATCAACATAACCTTCCCAAAGCACAGCTCAAAACACACTCACACACACACACACACACACACACACCAGTTAGCAGCCCTCCATGCCCACAGGATTCAAATCCAAATTCTTTTTTTGTTGTTCTTAATTTTCCCTGAGGATATTTTTCACATTGATTTTTTAAAATTTTATGTTAATTTTATTTTTAAATAAATCTTTATTGTTCATATTATTTCAAATGTTCCTCATTCCCCCCTCCCCCTCCATTGCTACCCTCCACCAGGTTCCCACCCCCCCTCTGCCTTTTCCCCATCCCCCATTGTCCTCATCCATAGGTGCACAGTTTATGTTCAGTCTCTTCCCACACCCCCCTCTCCCCTTTTCCCCCGAGAATCATCAGTTCACTCCCCTTCCATACCTCTGATTCTATTATATTCACCAGTTAATATTGTTCATCAATTTTTTTAATTCCCTTGGTTTTTAGATTCACTTGTTGATAGTTACGTATTTGTTGTTCATAGTTTTTATCTTTATTTACTTTCTGTTCTGAAAGAATCCCCTTCAGCAATTCATATAATTCTGGTTTGGCGGTGATGAACTCCTTTAGCTTTTTTATTTATTTTTATTTTTTATTAATGAAGCTCTTTATCTGGCCTTCGATTCTGAGTGATAGCTTTGCTGGGTAGAGTATTTTTGGCTGTGGGTTCTTGCTATTCATCACCTTGAATATTTCTTGCCATTCCCGTCTGGCCTGCATTGTTTCTGTTGAGAAATCAGCTGGCAATCGTATGGGTGCTCCTTTATAGGTAACTACCTGCTTTGCTCTTGCTGCTTTTAATATTCTCTCTTTGTCTTTTGCTCTTGGAATTTTAATTATGATGTGTCTTGGTGTGGTCTTCTTTGGATTCCTTTTGTTTGGAGTTCTGTGCACTTCCTGGACTTTAAGTCTAATTCTTTCACCAGGTGGGGGAAGTTTTCTGTCACTATTTCTTTCAATAAGTTTTCAATATCTTGCTCTCTCTCATCTTCTGGGACCCCCATAATTCTGATGTTGGTTCGCTTGAAGTTGTCCCAGAGGTTTCTTACATTATCTTCAACTTTCTGGATTCTCTTGTCTTCTTGCTTCTGTGGAGGAGTGTCTTCTGGCTCTTTATGTTCCAAATCTTTGACTTGATTCTTGTGATCTTCCATTCTGTTTTTAGGACTCTGTATAATATTTTTTATTTCAGACAATGTATTCTTTATTTCTTGTTGATCCCTTATTATTTCTTGTTGATCCCTTATTAGTTCTTGTTGATCCTTTTTCATCTACTCATAGGTCTTATCAACCTTTTCTAGGAAATTCTTGAAAAACCTTATAAGCATGGTTTTGAACTCTATATCCAGTCTCTTCTTTTCCTCCATTTCTTTTGTTTGAGATCTATTTCCTTGTCTCGGCATTTTCACAGCTTCCCTGAGTTGGTAAGGTGGCTTTGTGTGCTAAGTTGTCCTATATGGTTCAGTGAGTCAGCCTCCCACTTACCCGAGGTAGACAGTCTTGGTGTAGCCCTTTGTGGGCTGTGTGTGCAGTCTCGTTGTTAAGCCTTGCTTGTTGGTGTCACTGGGAAGCGTTGATCTCCAAGCCAATTGGCTATGAGGATCAGAAGTGTCTCTCAGCTAGGAGGGTTTCTGTATTCCGCTTGAATGGGGCGGAGTCTCAGAGTGGCATAGACAAGCTTTGTTGAATCCCCGCACAATTGGTTGCAGACATGTGCACCTCTTTGGTATAGGCGCAGACAAACTTTAGATTCCTGTCTGCCCCTCCCTAGGAGAATCCTATTGGCAGCGAACGAGGAAGCTAGCCTCTGGAAGGGCCTCTGTGCTCTGCTTGGATGGGGTGTAGTCTCGATTGGTGCAGACAAGCTTTATTCAGCCCCTCCCTATGAGGGTCTGGTTTCTGAGTCCCACAGCAATGGCCGCTGGCTTCACACACCTCTGAGAGATCCCCGCCCACTGCCTGACAGTCTGGCCTCTCCCTGTCTGGGGCTGTCTATCAGCACAATATGTTGGTTCTGTTTTCCTCCTGAACAAGAAAGCCAGCCGCGCATTAGCTGCCGCCCTCTCCGTGTGCAGGGAGCAAGCCGGTAGCAAACTCGGCCCGAGCTCTGCAAGCAAGCCGGCAGCGAAGTCTGCCGCCACCTTTTCACGGGCACAGTTCTCCGCACCTTCACAGTTCCTGAGGTTCAGCGCGCCTTCTCTCTCCTTCCCAGATGGTAGAGCCTCCCTCAGCCAGCGGTCCGGCGCCTCAGGGTGATGTTTCCCCTGTTTTTCAGTTCCAAACTCAAACTTGTTGTGGTAGGCTGCATTCGGGTGTCTGTCCTATGCCGCCATCTTGGTTTTTTCTTTCCCGCATTGATTTTTAGACAGAGTGGGAGGGGGAGCGTCAGAGAGAAACATGGATGTGAGGGACACATTGATTGGTTGCCTCCTGTCCGTACCCTGACCAGGGCAACCAAGGTGCATGCCCTTGACTGAAATCCAACCTGGGGCCCCTCAGTCCGTGGGCTGACACTATCCACCGAGCCACACGGACTAGGGCTAAATCCAAACTCTTTAGGAAGACGTCCAGGGTCTTCCACCACCTGACGGGTTCGAAGTCCACTCCACCCTGTTAGGGGCATTTCCTCCCTCCCTCCCCGAAGGTTTGCCACATTTTGTGTGTACTCAGTAGAGGCGCTCAATAAGTCTCTGGCAACCTCACAGGACATGTTCACGCCCTCTCCAGCTCTGTTTGCCTGGTGGCTTCCCTCACAGACAGAAATCTCCTGGAGGGCCAGCAGAGGCAGGTGTGGGCACACCGCCCGGCAGCTCTGGGCGCTCAACTGCAGTGGACCATCGTCAGTGTTGGAACTCCCAGAGGCCACCATCTTGCTTGTTCTGGGCACAGATCTCAGCTAAATGTGGAAAAGATTTCTTATTTTTGTTACGAATCTTCAGCATTCGCATTTGGAAAACTGTTTTATTGTGAGGGATGGATGCCTTCCAGGCAAAGCTCAGCTGTGTCCCCGTCTAGGGAGCAGGTAGTTACCCAGGGTTGAGGGCTGCAGGCCAACCCCAGCCTGCTGGTTTTTGCCTATGTAAGTCTGATCGGACCCTTTAGCTTCCTATAAATTCTGTGAGAACCCCTCTCTTTTTTCAACAACCCCCCTTTTTGGTTAAAGACCGTGAAAGTTGATTTCTATGCTTTTCAGCCAGGCACTCTGACCAACACAAGGTACAAAAGCATGATTGGATTGAATTCCCCTTGGTGGAAGAGAGATACAGTCTGTAGAAGTCGATGGGGAATGGGTACTTACACCTGCATTGTAGTATTCTTTATAACATATGCATGCATTATTTAGATGTACATATACATAATACATATACACACTAAAAAAGTCACTGGAATGAATTGGAAATCTAGTTTCAGTGAACTCAAATTTCTAAATGCAACTCTGTTCATGTGGGAAGAAGTAAGCTGGCCCTACTTTAATTGATATGGTTCTGGAACAGGACTAAAAACAGTCCTGACAGCATCACACTGGATCTAGTAAGTGTTTTTGTGCTGTGGAAATGCTGGGGCACACTATCAGCCATGACAGCCGCTCAGAATTCCGAAATCAAGTAATCATGGCACAGCATCTATACTAATAAAAGCCTAGGTGGCCCTCGTGTGTGACATCATCACAAGATGGCCACCACAAGATCGCTGCATGCAAAGCAGAGGCCTGGGGGTCCCATGGCTCAGTGCGACATGGAGGAGGCCAGTCCTGGTGCAGGAGGTGAGTCATGACAGGGAAGGGCAGTTGGGGGTGATCAGACCAGCAGGGGAGCAGTTAGGCATCAATCAGGCTAGCAGGGGAGTGGTTAGGGGGCGATCAGGCTGGCAGGCAGAAGCAGTTAGGGGCAATCAGGCAGGCAGGCAGGCAAGCAGTTAGGAGCTAGAGGTCCTAGATTGTGAGAGGAATGTCTGACTGCCGGTTTAGGCCCGATCACATGCCCTGAGGAGTCCCAGATTGAAGAGGGTGCAGGCTGGGCTGAGGGACCCCCCCCCCCCCGCCCCGCACAAATTTGTGCACCGGGCCACTAGTTATCAAAAAGAAGTTATATGTTATCTCCATTATAAGTCCTTAAATTTGCCTCTCAAAAAGTTGCCCACTTAGGAAAATTGCAGAAGAAACTGAGAAGAAATATAAGAAAATTTTGCTGACAAGATTAGCAAGATAATTAAAAGTACGTTAGGACATTGTTTTATATCAATATGCTTGTAAGCAATCTCTTTCCTTGGTTAAATGTGAATGATTAAAGCTTTATATGAGTACATGTAGGAAATTCCTTATTTGAGCACAAGGAAATATATAATTCCTGTTTTTATTAAATAGAGAATTCCTACTCCAATTATACATGTTAAAACAGGCTTGAAGGGACCCCAAGTTATCATGAGCTTCCGGGGAACCCAAATGTCTTCATCTGAGTCTGGGGAGGAGTGCAGGCTGGTCTATCTTTACATTCCCTGTACTCTGGGAGTGCAGTTAAATGAAGGATTGCTACAATGGCAGTCATATCACGATAGTTAAATGGATAAAATAAACATGCTGTACACTCTAAACTCACACACAATGTAACATGTCAATTATATCCCAAATAAAAGAGAAAAAAACGATTGCTTTGTGTCTGGTAGATCACATTCTGTTTACCAGATCAAATCCAAGGACAAAAATCTTAGCTGCCCTTACCGATTTTGCCACCAGATGGCAGCAAGGCACCTCTTATGGGGTTGCCTTGAACCTTGGGGCCGCTGGGGGGTTGGGAGTGGGGTGGGAGTATCGATACATAGGGGTGTGTGTAGAGGCTGAGGTCCATTATGCCTGAAATACTAGGCTAAGTACTCAGACATGAAAATTTCACTTAATCCTTGTATCTATGAGGTAGAAATTAATATCTGCCTCATTTTGCAAAAGAGATCACTGAGGTTTAGGGAGGTTAAGAATCCGGCTAAGATCATATACACAACCTTAACCTGCAGAGTTGGCATCAACAGATTACAGAGCCTGAGATCTCCACCACTGTGTCTTAGAGCTTTTCCAAAAACGTGTACACAAATTGTACAGCAAGATTGTCGAAGGAAGTGACGTGTGCTGGTAAGCGATTTGGGCAAATCCCAGAGATTGCACTTTCTGTTTCTTTTCTTTTAAATGAACCCTAGAGTAAAACTGTCAAGTTTCAGAAAACATGTTGGATTTTGATTAAGAATTGCATTTAATTTATGAAACACTGTGAGTAGACTCACCACTTACCCAATATTTAGAATTCCCTCCTAGGATTATGGCAAATCTTTCCTTAGATATTCAAATGATTCCTGTGCTGCCCTGAAGTTAAACGTGATCATTCCAAATGCACAGATCTTACACCTTTCCTGTTGACTTTGCTCCTAAGTATTTCATGGTTTTGGTTGCCATTTATAATGGATTTCCCCTCCTGTTTCCGTTTGTTAATGGGTATTTCTGTTCCATGTCAAGGTAACTGGTTCTTGAATATTAATTTTTTTATTTATCCACTGAATCAAATAATCTTATTTTTAATAATTGTGGTAAAATAAAAAAAATGTTGAGGTAAAGTTTATAGAACATAAAATGAACCACTTTATTTTTTAAAATATATTTTATTGATTTTTTACAGAGAGGAAGGGAGAGGGATAGAGAGCTAGAAACGTTGATGAGAGAAACATAGACCAGCTGCCTCTTGCACACCCTCTACCGGGGATGTGCCCACAACCAAGGTACATGCCCTTGACCGGAATCGAACCTGGGACCTTTCAGTCCGCAGACCAACGCTCTACCACTGAGCCAAACCGGTTTCGGCTAAAATTAACCACTTTAAAGTAAACAAATTTAGTGGACACTTCGTACATTCACAATGTTGGGCAACCACCTCCTCTGCCCAGCTCCTAAACACTTACCCACCTGAAGTAAAGCCCCGTGTCATTAAGCTGTTATTCCCCACAAGCCACCTCATTTTCTTAAACTGATTTTTAGGAACCGGGGCTGTGAAACCCATGGATCTCACCGGCCATGAGGCATTGCCACGGTGGTTGGGATGTGATGCGACGAATCAGACTGAATCATGGGAAATCCCGCAGCTGTGGGTTTTCCCAACCTTCCTTCCTTGCAGCTAGCCCTCCCCACTTCCAAGATAAAGCTGGGGCCTTGCTGACTCGCTGCCTGGACCTCTCGCTTCTTCTCCTGCGAGAAACAACTCAGTTTTTCTAGTTAATGTAAATACCTCTTTCCCACAAAGTAGGAACCCTGGCCCGCCACTAGGGGGAGTTTGTACAGAAAGCCCTGGATGTGTTTTGGCGTGATGCAGGTAGGGGAATGAAATGGGTCTAAGTTTTCTCCAAACCTTCGACACATCTCTACCGCCATTCTCGGCCTGCCTGAAAAAACAAATGGTTTAATATATTCACACTGAAATGACCCTCAGACCTCCTTTGGCCGGTCACAAGCCTGGGTCTTGCTGCCAAGGATAATTGGTGCTTTTGCATGGCTGGAGCCCAGTTAGTGCTGCCAGGGCTGGCCAAGGAGCCCCAGGCTTGGGCAAGGTGGAGGGGCGAAGGGAGGGCAGACACTCCCCAGCCTTGGCTTGGGCTTTTCAGGACTCAGGGGGGATCTGCATAATATTTTCATATATAAACTGAAATTAATCTTTTTTTAAAATTGATTTTTACAGAGAGAGGAACGGAGAGGAAGAGAAACATCGATGTGAGAGTGAAACATGGATTGGCTGCCTCCTGCTTACCCCCTATTGGGGATCAAGACAGCAGCCTGGGCCTGTTCCCTGATGGGAATCGAACCAGCAACGTTTCCCTGCACAGGACAATGTCCAACCAACTGAGCCACACTGACCAGGGCTTGAAATTAAGTATTTTATTATTATTATTATTATTATTATTATTATTATTATTATTTTTATTTTTAAAAATCCTCATCAGAGGAGAGAATTTCCACCCTCATTGATTCTAGAGAGAATGGAAGGGAGGAGGAAGGGAGAGGAGGAGAGATGGAGGAGTGAGAATTTCCCCCTCATTGATTCTAGAGAGAATGGAAGGGAGGAGGAAGGGAGAGGAGGAGAGACGGAGGAGTGAGAATTTCCCCCTCACTGATTCTAGAGAAAATGGAAGGGAGGAGGAAGGGAGAGGAGGAGAGAGAGAGAAAAAAAAGAGAAACATTAACATGACAGAGACCTATCGATTGGTTGCCTCCTATACCTGTCCTGACTGTGAGTGGGGATCAGTCCTGCAACCCCAGTATGTGCCCTTGACCAGAATTAAACCCAAGACCCCCCAGTGTGAAAGCTGTCGCCCTAACCACTGAGCAGCCAGGACCTGAAACTAATTCGCGAATTTCCTGATTAGTGATTAACAGACATTTGGTCCAAAACCCCTGCAGTGACATTGGATCCTCACTAAAGGCCCTTGACATTTGGTCCTGTCCAAAGTGTCCATGCCTAAAAGCATTCCTGGGTTTAAATAGCTCATTGTGTTTATTTCTATCTTTGTTTTACAGGATTAACACATAGAAATACTATCATGTTTTATAGGTTCAATAATTGTCTTGTGACTGTTTTGCCAACAATGACCCCTCTTGCCCTGATGGCCTGGCTAGTGACGCCACGGAGGGCTAGTGGTGGATCAGGGTTTCCATCTTGTGGGGAAGTGGGATTTACATTAACTACACAGACTAAATGTCTCTGTGAATGCTTTAGGTTAGGACATGACCAAATGCCCGCAAGGAAATTTCCCACATTCTTGTTTGTTTTTGACTGAAGAGTTTAATGTCACAATGGAAGAAAATATTGGTAAATATTTATGCAGTCTTGGAGTGGGAGGATATTCTAAATATGACACCAAACAGAGACACCATAAAGGAAAAGACTAATTCATTTAATTCAACATTTAAAAACTTCTGGTCTTGCCATGGCTGGTTTAGCTCAGTGGATAGAGTGTCCGCCAGAGGACTGAAGGGTCCTGGGTTCAATTCCAGTCAAGAGTGTGTACCTCGGAGCAGGCTCAATCCCCAGCCCTGGTGAAGGCAACCAATTGATGTGTCCCTCTCACATCGATGTTTCCCCCTCTCACTCTCTTTCTCTACCTTCCACTCTTTCTGGAAATCAATGGAAAGTATCCTTGGATGGGGATTAACCAATAAAGAAAAAAAAAAAGAAAAAAAGAAAAAGAAACAATCTAAATAAGCATATGACCATATAAAATGCTGATAGATGTCTTTTCATGGACTTGAAAAGATGTTCATATTTATTATTAGGTGAGTAATGGAAATTTTTAAAAAATATGTTTTTATTGAGTCTAGAGAGAGGAAGGGAGAGGGAGAGAAAGAGATAGAAACATCAATGATGACAGAGAATCATTGATCGGCACACCCCCTGCTGGAGATTGAGCCCTCAGCCCGGGCATGTGCACTGACCTGGAATCAAACCCCTTCCTGGTTCATTGCTTGACCCTCAACTACTGAGCAACACTGGCTGGCTACAATTCCTTTTTAAAAAAATCATCACCCGAGGATATGTTTATTGATTTTAGGGTGGGGGGGATGGGGCAGAGAGGTGAGAGTGAAACACAATCAGCTCCCTCCTTGCACACCCCGTGCCAAGGATTGAACCCACAACCTAGGTATATACTCTGACTAGGAATCAAACCCACAACCAATTGAGCCACTCAGCCAGGGCAATATAATTTTTATGAAAATAACAATAATTTATACATTACATGTTTAAAAATAGATTGGGCTATAAAATCTATTTATAGCCTCAAAGCAGGAAAGGAGGAATAAGGATAATATGTGACCCTTTTTTTGCTTATTGATATATATTTTTTTCATTTCAATGTTGAAATATCCATACTAGTTCTTCTGTTGCATTTATTTTTATTTTACTTTCTTAGATTTTAAAAAAATTACAAGAGTCACACAGGCTTGCAAGAAATTCAAACCAGACAGAAGTAATAGATTCTTACCCTCTCACCACTCCATTCCCCAGAGAGAACCTCTGTGGACAGGCTGGTGTATGTTTTCCCAGACATTTATATGCACATATAAACATATGTATTTATATTTAATGCAACTGCAATCACACTATATACACTATGCTGCAATTTGCTTTCTATCACTAAACAATATGTCATGGATATTGTTCCATGTCACTACATATAGATAAACTTTATGCTTAAAAAATGCATGCCTTTCAATGGTTGCATATTATTATCATCTTATATAATCCTGTATAATAAAAGCATAATATGCAAATTGTCTCCTTGACTGGAAGTTCAACCAAGGAGTGGGGCCGGCTGGGGGAAGGGAGGGAGGCCCTGGCCAGTGCATGAAATTCATGCACTGGGCTTCTTAGTGTACAGATAAATCTAAATCTTTTTCTGATTCTCTGCAATGAGTATGTAATAAAATATTGTCTTGAAAAGTGTAGAAAAGAAGGAAGGAAGGGAGGGAGGAATGAAGGAAGAAAGGAAGGGAGGAAGGAAGAAAGAAAGGGAGGGAGAGTAGGAAGCAGATGATTTTTTTGGTTTATTTTCCTTTTCATGTGGATTTGGGTCTCTTCTCCTTTGGAGATATCTTTGCTTCTAGAGAGCTGCTGGGGTTTGGTGAGGTCCAAAAGAAAGACACACTCCAGGATGAAAGAAAGGAGGTCCAGGGGCTTTGGCACTGTTAGTGTTACAACATTTAAAAAAATTACATATTTAGCGACAGAAGTAATACCTGAAAACCTTCCCAGTATTTCACTCTTATTGTAAGCCTATTTTTTAGAACATTTTCCATGTCCATCTGAGCTGAGGGGTGTTGTGTGTGTGTGTGTGTGTGTGTGTGTGTGTGTGTGTGGTGTATGATGCGGGTGCCAGGACCTGTGCTGGGTGCTAAAGACATTAAGATAATGCCCTCAATGAACCCCACTTGGAAGGATTAGAAAGCCAACCTCCTTGGCCCTCCACCTTTTGTGGAACCGGATTAGTTGCATCTGGCAGAGTCAGCTCGCCAATGAGGAGTCAGCTCCCAGCGGGTCACCGTGGGGCTGGAAGCTGTGCCTCCTCGTGAGCATGTGGCTGAGCCCTTGCCTTGGGCTTCAGTATCTGTTATAGACTGAACCTTTATGCCCCCCAAATTCATATGTTGAAACCCTTCTTTCCAATGTGATGTCATTAGGAGGCGGGGCCTTGGGCAGGTGATTAGGATTAAATAAGGTCATAGGAAAGAGATTAGTTTCCTTAAAAGAGTCATGGGAGAGACTGTTCTCTCTCTCTCTCTCCCTCTCTCCCTCCCTCCCTCCCTCCCTCCCTCCCTCCCTCCCTCCCTCCCTCCCTCTCTCTCTCTCTCTCTCTCTCTCTCTCTCTCTCTCTCTCTCTCTCTCTCTCTCTCTCTCCCCACCAGTGAGGCTACAAGAGGCAGCAGCCTCCAAGCTGGAAGAGAACTCTCCCCAGAACTTGACCATCATCTCAGACTTCCAGCTTCCAGAACTGTGAGAAATAAACTTCCATTGTTTATAAGTCACCCACTTGAGGGCATTTCTGTTATAGTCGCTGAGCAACTAAGACAGTATCTGATCTGTAGGGTACCATGGACTTGCCCTGTGGTTGTTTGGGGACCCCTCTGGGTGGCCAGGAGACTGAGCCTAGACTGGTGGCCGGCAAACTCATTAGTCAACAGAGCCAAATATCAACAGTATAATGATGGAAATTTCTTTTGAGAGCCAAATTTTTTAAACTTAATTTTCTTCTAACGCCACTTCTTCAAAAATAGACTTGCCCAGGCCGTGGTATTTTGTGGAAGAGCCACACTCAAGGGACCAAAGAGCCACATGTGGCTCACGAGCTGCAGTTTGCAGACCAAAGGCCTAGACGATGTTCTGGATTATGCCTGGCTTAGCTGGTTTAGTTTTGTTTTTCATGCTTTTCCCTGAGCGATGACCTTGGAGTCCACGCAGATGGTCCCTATAGCCTGATGGTCTCCTAGTTCCTACTTTGCTTCTCCCACCCCTCACTTGCTGTCTTTTTCAATTGTGCCTTTTCTTTATTGATAATTTAAATGAAAGACTCTGAAAGATTTAATGTGTTAATTAGATTAAGCATTCAACAGTTTTCCAAAGATCTTTCTGTATTGTGGAAATAAATATCAACAGCAATGCTCTTGGTCATAGAAAGCAGAGTAAACAGAGGCTTAAAGTGGAACCAACATGGCCGAAACTGGTTTGGCTCATTGGCTAGAGACTCGTCCTGTGGACTGAAGGGTCCCAAGTTTGATTCCGGTCAGGGGCATGTACGTTGGTTTCGGGCACATCCCTGGTAGTGGGTGTGCAGGAAGCAGCTGGTCGATGTTTCTCTCTCATCGACGTTTCTAGCTCTCTATCTCTCTCCCTTCCACTCTGTAAAAAAATCAATAAAATATATATTAAAAAAAATAAAATAAAAGGGTTTATCTGTTTTTAACATCTTACAATATTATGGTGCATTCATTATAATTAGTGAACCAATATATTATTATTAATTAAAGTCCATCTTCTATTCAGATTTCCTCAGTTTTTGCCTAATTTTTTTCTTCTGTCCCAGAATCCCATCAAGAATGCTACATTGCCTTAAATCATCATGTCTTGAGGCTTCTCTTGGCTATGACAGTTGCTCCGACTTTCCTTGTTTTTGAGGAGTAATAGCCAGGAATTTTGTAAAATGTCCCCCAATTGGGATTTGTCTGATGCTTTTCTCATGGTTTGACTGGGTTTATGGGGTTTTGGGAGGAGAACCAGAGAAGTCAAATACCATTCTCTTCCATATCATTCTCTATTTCTTTGCTTATTTTGATCTCACTGCCCAGCTCAGACAAACCAGGACTTAACTAACCTTGAAGAAGATCCCAGAGGCAGACAGTGACAGAGCCAGGAATCAAACCCAGACTCAGCCCATCTGCCTTGGAGACTGTGTTCTCAGCCACTCTGCCACCCTGGTTCTAGGAGGTGATTATTTAATTCGGCAAAGGCTCCCTGAGGCCCTCCTTTCTAGTTCCAGCCCTGTGTCCTCTCCCCAGAGCTCCTCGCCCCGCGAGGTCACGCATCCCCTTTGGTCCTGGTTTCAATGGAGGAAATCTACTCTGCCTCCCTGTCTGGGAGCCAGGCCGTTACCCCTTCCCACCTCCCCTCATCCACTGCAAAGAGGCCCTGTGATGAATGGAAAGGGAAAGCAGAAGGGGAGGGAGGGGGATGAGGAAAAGGGAGGAAGAGGAGGAGGAGGAGGAGGAGGAGGAGGAGGAGGAGGAGGAGGAGGAGGAGGAGGAGGAGGAGGAGGAAGGGAAGGCAGCAGCGGAGTGGGGCGGAGTGGGGGGCCACAGTGGCAGAGCCACAAACCTTAATTGAATCACAGGGCCCCATGCTCAATTAAGCAGACACAAGGGCTCAGAATGGGGTCCCTGTGTGCCGGTGGGGACATCCGCCCGCTGTGGTTGCTGGGAAAGCATGCACTGCAGATGACAATGTGTAAACAGAGGGGATGAATGGAGTGTGCAGGTGTGAGCGGCTGGGGCCAGCCCGGGCTGTTTTCACACGAGCTGCAGCTTGGCTCCCCCGTTGCTGACCTGCTCCCCAGAACCGGATTAGCGGCAGCAGTTGGGAAACCTTTGAGGGTGTTGGAGTTTGGCACGGGGCAAGGGGCTGAGCGCAGAGAGGACGTGGGGGAAGGGCTGAGGCCCGGGAGACCCGCGGTGGTGTGTGTGCGTGCTCACGCACTGCCGGGAGTCTGGTCTTGCCCCCTGGCCAAGGCACTGGCTGTCTGGAAAGCCAGGCTGGAATGTTATTAACAGCGAAGGTGTTAGGGCCTGCGTAGCCCAGGGACAGGCCCCGCATCTGCTGTCCATTTTGGCCAAGGAAGCCAGCTGTGGGGAAGCTGGAGAGCCAGAGCGCTCCTGAGGGCTTCTCCTCTCCAGCCGCAGAGCTGGGCATGTTCTTGGGAAGGCCAGGCAGCGGGCCAGGCAGCACCGAGGCCCCGGCGCGGCTGGGCCCTCTGAACCAGCGGGGAGACCCCGGCCTGATCTGGGAGGGAGGTGGTGGTGGTGGTGGTGGTGAGGAACTGGAGAGGTGTTGAGAGATATTTGAACACCTTTATGCCCCCCATTGGGCATAAAGCCTAGATATTTGAACACCTTTCATCCCAGGGCCCCAGTGCTTCTCCCCAAAGCTGGATCCACCTGGCAAATGTAAAAAAGGGAGGTCCGGTGGGTCCTCCGCCTGACCCCAGCTCACTCCTGGCACACAGTAGCCTGCAATAATGCTAACGCCACTTATTGCTGCTGTTACTCACTGCGCCCCTACTGTGTGCGGGCACTCTGCTGAACACCGCGCTTAGGGAAACCTCTAGGTCTGCTTCGTGTGCGGCTTTGTATGTGTCTCTCACCTTCTCAATTCTGTCGTGACGCTCTGGGGACAAAGGCAATGTCCCCCACTTCTCATGTCTCTCCCACAAGTTCTAGAACTGAGCTGGGCCCACAGGAGCCCCTGCTCAGCCTTTGTCTCGTAGGCAGCGGGGTCCAGGGGCTTTCTGAGGTGGTTGGTTGTCATTGGGTTCCAGAGAATGCTGGCCACAGTGTGACAGTGGAGGGATGACTTGGAGGTAGAGGGTTGGAAGGAGTTGTCACAAACCAGGGGAGGGGTAAGGACAGGTGCGCTCAGAGACAGGGAGGCGATGAATTCCCTGGACGTTGGGACTGGTTGGCTTTGGGGTGTGAAGGCCAGGACTCGGTTTGAATGGATAGCTAGAGGGGGGCAGCAGCACCTAGCAGGGAACGCAGACGGAGGGGCAGGTTTATAGAGGGAGACGGTGAGCTGGGTTTGGAAAGATGTTTTTCCTGGTTACTGTGGACTCGAGGTTGGTAATAGTGAGGAGCAGAGAGCCCAAACAGTCCCACGGGAATTTCCGGAAAGAGGGCCAGCTTGCTGCGTCCCCACCTCTGCTTTTAGCCAACAGCCTGGCTTCGCTGAGCCCCTGCAGGGAGTGCTCCTGCCCGAGAATGCCAAGCTCATTCTGTGCACCTGCCGGGCGCCCACTGGGCCACGGCTGGGAACAGGCAGGGTGAATTTGTTGTGCTAACTGGCGACACTCACAGGAGGGGAGAAAATTAAGTTTTCTCTAAAATATCTCGTGCATCAGGCAAGGAAAAATAACACACAGAGGCAAATGAATCACAAGACCGAACAATCTGTATTTTCTACAGATACAGATAACCTGTCCAGTCCTTCCCCACCAGCTTAGTTTTATTTCCCTTCTAGATAGTGAGAGAGAAATTACCTTTTTCCTCTGCAAGATCCAGGCCCAGGAGGGTGAAAAACTGAAGTGACTTCCCAACAAAAAAAAGGTCAATGGTAACCCATGCCTAAGAACTGAGGGTGAGAAGCTGGAGATTGAATACTACCTGTGTTGTTGGGTCATTTTCTATTTCAGTTTTTAAAGAATGGTTCTGGGCAGGGCCTGGGATCAGACCCCGGCTCTATTATTTGCCAGCTATGTGACTTGGACAAATTGAAGCTCCCTGACTCAGTTTTCTCAACTATAGAATGGGGATAATAAGAATTACTGCTTAGCTCTGACCGATTTGGCTCAGTGGATAGAGCATCGACCTGAGGACTCGAGGGTCCTAGGTTCGATTCTGGTCAAGGGCATGTACCTTGGTTTTGGTCACATCCCAGGAGGCAGATGATTGATGTTTCTCTCTCATCGATGTTTCTAGCTCTCTCTCCCTCCCTCTTTCTCTCTGTAAAAAAATCAATAAAATATATTTAAAAAAAGAATTACTGTATAGCACAATTGTGAGGGTCACAGACATTCATGCATGTACTGCTTAAGCGTGTGTCTGGCTCATTGTAAGCATCACTAAGTATTATTACAACCACTGGGGCTTGCCCAACCTTTCCTGCTTCAGCCCAAGAAGGGTCATCTTGGGGATCCCTGTGGCTTTCCTGCTTTCTTGCTCCTTGTGCAGGTGGTCCTATCAGTTTCTGGGGCCCTCAAGATGAAGTAGGGATATTAAAGAAAGAGTAATCCCCATCATCTCACATAGGGACCAAAAGTGCTAGCGGGGGCATTGCACATTGATGAGTTTTAACCACCAAACACCCAAGCACTTGCTTTAGGAAACAGCGTTAGGTCAGGACAGTCTGGCAATTCATCGCTCCCACTCTTTCCTCTGAGATCCTTTAGCTCTGTGAGTCAGACTTGAACAGTGCTTCCTTCATGCTGGGATTTCTTGAATCAGATGAACAAAAATCAATGGACAAATACAGAGTATTTAACTTTTTAAAAGAAGATCTTTTAAAAATATGTTTTTATTGATTTTTAGATAGAGAGGTTAGGGAGAGAGAGAGAGAGAGAGAGAGATAGAAACATCTATGAGAGAGACACATCGATTGATTGCCTCCTGTACACCTGCTACCGAGGATTTAGCCCACAACTTAGGCAAGTTCCCTGACTGGGAATCAAACTTGGGACCTCTTGGCACATAGGGCAATGCTCAATCCGCTGAGCCTCACCAGCTAGTTAACTATTTTGACAAGTAGGGATATTAAAGAAAGAATAATCACCATCATTTCATATAGGGACATATTAACACCAAAAGTGCACATTGATGAGTTTTTATTGTTGTTTTTTTTCCTTCACATTGATGAGTGTTAACCACATTCACTTGCTTTAAGTAATAGCCCCCATTTTTCTTTTTTTGGTGCGTCCATCTCTCTCCCATAACCAGCCCCTGATTCAGAGCTAAAGCATGGGCCAGGAACAAACCAATGAGGGCTTGTATTTCCTCCAGCCCCAATGACTGAGCCTGTGGGTCAGCCAGACCCAGGGAGGCACCAACAGCCTCACAGGATTCCAGGGAAGAAGCAACTGCTCCTTTGTATGGAGGTCTAACCCGTGAGGACACCATGCTGGACCCACTGGGCCACCATACCGCTATCATGTGGAGCCCAAAGCCTACACAGAAGCCGTCAGAGGGCATTCTTAGGGCTCCAAACCTGGCATGCCCAAAGCCTCTGGCTTTTTCTTGAACAGAAACTTTTTATTTTAGACTAGTTCTAGATTTACAGAAAATTTGCGAAGATAGTATAGTGTTCCTGTAGGCGCCTCCCCAGTTTCACCTATTATCAACATCGTGTATTTATATGGCACATTTATCTCTCTGAACGAACTGATATTGGCACATTTCATTCAGGTTTCCCCGAATCCCCCTTGCCCTGGAGCCCATTAGGCTACCACATTACATTCAGGCTCCTCTTGGCTGTGACGGTTCCTCAGATTGGCCTTGTTGTCGGTGACTTTGACACATTTGAGGAACACTGGTCAGGTATTTTGTAAAGCACCCTCAATTGGGATCTGTCTAATATTCTTCTCATAATTAGCGTGGAGTCATATGTTTTGGAGGAAGACCACACTCCCATCCTGTCAAGGGTACATGCTGTCTACATGACTTGCTTAACCATTCTGACCCTGCTCACCTGGCTGAGGTTGGGTTTGTCATGTTTGTCTATGGGAAGTGATTGCTCAACCTTTTCCAAACTGTCCTTTTTGGAAGGCAGTCAGTATGTGCAATCCATGAGGATTTATGTTTCTTCCCTTTGGAGTATTTACATAAATCTCTTGGAATTCTCTTGCATAGGGATTTGTCTTATCTCCTTTTATTTAGGCAAATTGAGCACAGGACCGCAAAAATTTGTATTAACAGGTGTACCAGTTGATAATAATCCTTTTTTCAATAGATGGAGTTACACATAGGTTGATATATATATGTGATTTGATATGTATGCTATTTTGTTGTTTTGACAGCAAGCTTTGAAACTTCATATGTCAAATTTTCTGAAGGAGTTCATATCATTGATATTTTAATGCTTAAAAACATCAAATTTTGTGCCCCCAAAAAGAGCATTTGCAGGATGTTTTAATTCATTACTTTATTTTGAAGAAAAAGTTACTATATACTTCGGGAAGCTTATGGTGAACATGCTCCATCTCAAGATACTTATAAACACAGGTTTAAACACTTAAAAGTGATAATTTCTATGTGAAAGGCAAAGAACGTCCAGGTCAACTGAAAAAGTTTGAAGACCAACAATTACAAGCATTATTGGATGAAGATGCATGTCAAACTTAAAAACAACTTGCAGAAAGATTAAACATTGCTCAGCAAACAATTTCTGATCATTTACAAGCAATGGGAAAGATTTTAAAGGAAGAAAAATGGGTGCCACATCAACTGAACAAAAGATAAATGGAAAAACCAAAAAATCATCAATAAAATGTTGCTTCAATGGCATGAAAGAAAGTCTTTTTTGCATCAATTGTACTGGCGATGAAAAGTGGTTTTATTTTGAGAATCCCAAATGTACAAAATCATGGGTTGATCCAGGTAAACCATCAACATCAACTGCAAGGCCAAATCACTTTGCAAAGAAGACAATGCTCTGCGTGTGGTGGGATCGGGAAGGTGCGGTGTATCATGAGCTTCTAAAACCAGGTGAAACCATTAATACTGATCACTACCGACAACAAATAAACAATTTGAACCACACTTTGATCATGAAATGACTAGAATGTGCCAGAAGACATGGAAAAGTAATTTTGCTTCATGATGATGCACCATCACACTTCAAAACCAGTTAAAGACACATTAAAAGATCTTGCCTGGGAAGTATTAACCCACTGCCGTATTCACCAGACCTTGCTCCTTCAGATTACCACTTGTTCTGATTGATGGCACACGCACTTCCTGAGCAGCACTTTGAAACATATGAAGAAGTGGAAAATTGGTTCTCTGAATGGTTTGCCTCAAAACAAGGAAAATTCTATTTGGGTGGTATCCACACATTACCTGAAAGATGGGGGAAATGTGTAGCTAGCGATGGACATTACTTTGAATAAAGCACTTTTGATATTTCCCTTAAAATTATTGTGTTTTCTTTGATTACAAAATCCACCATTATTAACCGGTACACCTGGTATTCACTCACTTACTTATGTAAATGTGGACTTCTGTGTCTTTATTTTGTACTTTGCAATCTGATCCAACATTATCTGCTTATTTTGTTGCTCAGTTGTTCTGGCTTGGAGCATTGGGTGATGCCAGTTGGCTCCTATCCCTGTGGTCACCTGGACTTTTCAGTGACATGAGCTACCAATCCTTTTTTAGTCCAAGCCATTCAGATTAGGGTTTCTGTCACTTGCCACCAAAAGATTTAAAAAAAAATATATATTTTATTGATTTTTTTACAGAGAGGAAGGGAGAGAGCTAGAGAGCTAGAAATGTCAATGAGAGAGAAACATTGACCAGCTGCCTCTTGCACACCCCCTACTGGGGATGTGCCCGCAACCAATGTACATGCCCTTGACCGGAATCGAACCTGGGACCTTGCAGTCCGCAGACTAACGCTCTACCACTGAGCCAAACTGGTTTCAGCCAAAAGATTCTTAATAAATCTTAAGAGAGAGTCTTCAGGTTGTGTTACTTGTTAAAATCTTCACAACATTTTTCTTTTTTTAAAAAAAATATATTTTTATTGATTTTTTACAGAGAGGAAGAGAGAGGGATAGAGTTAGAAACATCAATGAGAGAGAATCACTGATCAGCTGCCTCCTGCACATCTCCTACCGGGGACCGGGGATGTGCCTGCAACCAAGGCACATGCCCCTGACCCGAATCGGACCTGGGAGCCTTCAGTCCGCAGGCTGACATTCTATCCACTGAGCCAAACTGGTTTTGGCCACAATATTTTTCTTATGTTAATGCAGCCGAATGGCAATTTTACACTGGAAGGCACAGATCCTCCCTTGAGCTGTGGCAGCTCACTTTGCTAAGCTCTCTAATGCTGGCAGGAGACTCAGGACAGGAGGTGGGGGCTGTGTGTGGCACAGGGGTGAGAGGGGAGGAAGTGGCACCACATCATTGTCATGTGGTCTGGAGACCAAGACTGCATCTCATCTGCTGAACGGGCTGCTGGAGAGTGTGAATGAAGCTCCCATACAAGGGGTTGCAAGGTAAAATACAGGCCACCCAGCTACCTTTGAATTCCAATGCGTAATGAAGATTTCTTAGTATACTTATACCAAAGAAGTTTATCTGAAGTTCAAAATGTCCTGTATTTTCATTTGCTAAATCTGGCAGCCCTCCCCCAAGAGCCCTCCCATTTCAGGGCATGTTCATCAGGGAAGGTGACTATGCCTCACCAATAAAGGGACCTGAGCCATGTAGCATTCTGGGAAGAGCAGATTCTCATGAGTTCAAATCTCTACTCTACCATTTTGGGAAATTGGAGCTCAGTTTCCATATTTCACTGGACAATGGGTGCTATTAGTAAATTTGCCAGGGTTTCAGTGGATTAAATGAGCTACGGGTCTCACATCTACTGCAGCAGTTGCCAGCCTTTCTGAACTCACAGACTACCAGTGGTCCACAGACCACCAGTTGGCAACGGCTGATCTCATTGACACTCAGTCAATGGTGGCTGCCATTGATGTAACTCTTAACTGGGCAAGTGAACAGGAAGTCTTGAGAAGGCAAGAGAGGAAATTCAAGATCATAGCAAGGCAGCCTCCTCATTTCCAACCTGTTTCTTTCTCTGGACCAATGGGAATGCCAAGTCCCGGAAGCAGAGGCTGGGGGTGTGGCTGAGGTGTAAGTGCTCTGTGAGGCTCTCTCTGGGGTATGGGACTCTTTGCTGGAGCTCAGCATTTCATTGGGGTTCGGCGTTGAGCTGGGCCTGAGATTGAAGGCTGGAGCCTACATCGATAAGGTCATGGAAGGGGTTAGCACTGGAGACGAAAGAGAAAGCTAGTTCCTGGGGGAGGCCCGCCTTACTTTCCATGTGCAGTGCAGGCAGGTAGGTACACAGAAATGACAGCTAAATGCAGCGAGCACTTAGTCTGTGTCCGGCTTTTGTTTTCTGTTCTTTTTATGTGTTACTTTATTTAATCCTCACAACACTCCCTTTTATAGGTGGAGAAACTTAGTCACAGAAGGATTAGGAAACTTGCCCAAGGTCACACAGCCAACGGGGCGGCCAGGCATCTGTGTCCTTGCTACACACCCTGCCCTGTGGGAAGGGTGTGAGAGCTCTGGGACCATGTCTCGTCTTCTCCCTTCGGGCCCCATGGCCAGTGGAACCTGAAACTCATCCGGGAATTTGGCCTCAGTGAAGAAGGAGGGACTTGTCGGTGCCGGGCACCAGTTAAGCACGTTGAGTATCTCGTTTTGTTCAGTTCTCCCAAGAGCCCTCCGAGGCCGTGATGATTGTATCTTCATTATGTAACCGTGGGCTCTGAAGTTTATACAGCTTGTTCACGGCCATAATTTACAGGGGCCATGATTCACACCAGGATTTTCAACTTGCAGGTGCCTGGAGGTGTCAGGGAGGGGAGGAGGCGGGCCGGGGGTGACCTTTCCCCTCCATGCCAGCCCTCGGAGGAGGTGGAAGTGCCTGCCATATGCCTCTGATTTATAACGGGGCAGGGGTTAGGCCCCGCTGCTGTCAACTTGGAAAGCCACTTGAGGATCCTGTTTAAAAAAGACTCCTTGGATTTATAATAGTGAGGAGAAACAAAACAAACTCCAAGCAAACAGCTAAACGACTTAAGTGTCTGACAATGAGGGGGTGGGGGGAACGACCAGTGAAATCAATTAGGGCACAGGCTGTAATTCTGCAGCTGTTTGAAGATACTTTAAAGTACTGTTAACGGAACAAGACGCCCCAGATAAAGCAAAAGCAGGATCCTGTTTATACAGCACGAGCCCGATGAAGCAGCGATAATCTCGTACATGACTTATGGCTCATATAAAACAGGCTATGAGAAGATGCTCTGGAATGTTAACCGTGGTTATCTCCAGGCTGTGAAATTTTATGACAATTTAAAATTTATGAATTATGCTGTTATGCATGTACCGCATGTTTTGCACATCCCTTTCGTTGGCTCAGACCACTGGGGTGGAAAGGCACAAGCTGGCATCTTAAAGGTGGGGAAACTGAGGCTGACAGGGAAGCCAGGCACGAGATCGTCGTCCCCCCCCCCCTCCCCCCCTCTCACTCACATCCCAGCCCTGGGCCTCCACGGGTGGCCATGGACAGAGTGGGGGTAAGTTCCTGCCTCCAACGCATGGGGCAGCAGCGGGGGTGGAGGAGTGGGGTGGGGAGTAGGGAGGTGGTGGCGCCCCCTCTCTTCCTCCCGCCCAGGGGCACATCTAGGGCACAGAGGAGGGGAGCAGGCAGGGGTGCAGGTGGGTGGGGGCTGGGTGGAAGCAAAGATTGGGGACCTTTCAAAAATGGAAACCAGATGAGCTTGTTCCAAAGGGAGCAAGCACATTCTGCAGGCGGCTCCTTTGTTGGAGCGTGTGAGGGCGGCAGCTGCGCCCTCGCCCGCAGCCAGGCCCGCCGGGGCGGACACGGATAACTGCATTAGCCGCCCTGGCTCTCTTCAATGGGGCGCTCTTGTCGGCGGCACAATAGCGGGGAACGGGCAGCTATCCCGGGCGGGCCGGGGCGCCCTGCCCTCCCCCGGGAGCGCGCAGAGCACGCTCATTTTTCAGGGCTCGGCTAATTGACGTTCGGCCGCCCCGTGGTTCAAAAGAGGCCGCACTCAAGTCCACTTCCACCGGAAATGAGGCCGCCCCGCCCCCGGGGCCGGCCTGGGCGCAGGCGGCGGGCACGCGCCTTGCAGAACCCTTCCCTGTGCTGCTGGCGCGGGCTCTTAAGGGGTCCCCCCAAGGGCGTGGGCGCCCGGTCTCTCAGCTGCGGGGGCAGGAGACCACGTCGGAATGAGGCCCGTGCAGCAGCAAGTGTGGAAGACAGTTTCAGGGCTGCAAGGCTTCTGAAGGGACTGCCAGCTGCCACATTCTTCCAGTGACTCCAATCACAATAGTCCAGAACATCCTTTCTGCATGAAAGAAACTTAAAAAACAAAAAAAAACCCCAATGGAACAAAGGGTAGTCCTTCCCCCCTAACAAAACATCACCTAGGAGGGTGGTGCCCACACGCCTGTTTCACAAGTGCCAAATGCAAAGCTCCGGGTGGTTTTTGGCTGCTGGCATTGCCCAGCTGGGAAAGGCAGAGCCGGGGTTGTAGCAGGTCTGTTGGCCTTGAAAGCAGGCTGTCTCAGCCTGGGCTTTGTTGACGTTTTGGCCTAGATAACTGTTGTGGGGCTGTCCTGTGCATTGAGGATGGAAGGCCACATCCCTGGTCCTCACCTTCTAGCTGTCAGGACCCTCCCCCCCGCTCCCCCCCAGGTGTGGCGGCCAAACACATCTCCAGACATTGGCAAATGCTCCCTGGGGCAAAATCAGCCCCTGTTAAGAGCTGCTGTTTTGGAGCAATGCTGGCATCCTGCACGCACACACGCTGCAGGCCGGTTTTCGCTGGGCCCAGTATTTCATCTTCTGGGGAAAACAATTTGACCAGCAACATGGGATTCTTTTGTGTTTTGTTTCGTTTTGTTAATCCTCACCCAAGGATATTTTTGCATTGATTTTTAGAAAGAGTGGGAGGTCGGGGGAGAGGCAGAAAGAGAGAAACATAGATGTGAAAAAGACACATCGGTTTGTTTGCCTCCCTCACGTGTCTGATCCTGGGGCCCAGGATGGAGCCTGCAACCTAGGTACATGTCCTTGAGTCCGTGGGCTGACACAATCCATTGAACTAAACCGCCCAGGGCCTTGGGATTCTTTTGATAAAGGTTGACCCTGTGGTTTGTGAAGGGTATGTCAGAAGAGCTGGCTCTGCTGAAATGGGTTTGGCTCAGTGGATAGAGCATTGGCCTGTGGACTGAAAGGTCTCAGGTTCGATTCCAGTCAAGGGCATGTACATTGGTTGCAGGCACATCCGCAGTAGGGGGTGTGCAGGAGGCAGCTGGTCGATGTTTCTCTCTCATCGATGTTTCTGACTCTATCTTTCTCTCTTCCTCTCTGTAAAAAATCAATAAAATATATTAAAAAGAAAAAAGAAAAAAAAAGGAGAAGAGCTGGCCCTGCATCAGACAAGGCCAACTATCTGGACAACAGAACCCAGAGCCGCGTTGAATGCTGGGGCATTTTGAATTGGGTATCTGTCTGTCTGTCTGGAGTGGCCTTTAGTCCTTTCAAGTGCTTTCCCCATTTCTCTCTGCCAAGACTGCCCCGAGGTGCCAGTTTCCCTTCTCCATTCACTCTGCCCATGAGTGAGAGTAGGCTTGGCTCCTGGGAGAGCTAAAACAACAGACACATAGCCAGTGACGTCAGCAAGAAGGAAGGTGATGCCACTGGTGCAGGATGGAGCCTCTTTGTGCAACAAACCAGCCCCACTGATGGCCCAGGGAGGGCAGGGGCTTCCACCCGATTTTCATAAGTGCTCACAACATTTGTAGCTGCGACTTGTATGCGACCCTTCCTCCCACCTCCTTGTCCTGGCGCTGCCTTAGCTTACTGAGTGGCTCCACTCCCCAGTCACTCAAAAGCCAACCCTAGGCCCTAGGGCCACACTGAACTAAGGCCCGTTTCAGTTCAATTCCTTTTTTCTCACGTAGAGTTGATTGATAACTGGTTCCAATGTATTTGTTTTTTCCAATTCTGACCTTCCTACCTATCCAAGTGACTGTACTGACTTTTCACTGGAAACGCCTTGACAAAAAAAACCCTCTGGGCAGAGTGTCAGGTTCTTAGGGAAGTCAGAGACATCAGAGCCCAGGCTTTTTAGCTCAGTGTTCTCAGTGCCCTCCCTGCTACATATAGTTCCTGGGTGGAGGGCTCAGAGACTTGGGCTTATGTTTTTTTAAAATATATTTTTATTGGTTTCAGAGAGGGAGAGAGATAGAAACATCAATTAGGAGAGAGAATCATTGATTGGCTGCCTCCTACATGTCCCTTACTGGGGATCGAGCTGAAAAGCAGGCATGTGCCCTGACCAGGAATGGAACCATGACCTCCAGGTTTATAGGTTGACGCTCACCCACTGAGCCATGCAGGCTGGGGTGGGGCTTTTATTTTTTTGATTGAGCCCTGCCAAGAGATCATAAGGGCTTAAGGAATTAAAAGAGAAGAACAGACATCTGGAAAGAAAGGACTTGGGAAATTGGGATAGTACAGAGCAATCAACATTTCAGATAATGAAGGGTTAGGACATTTGGTAATTGGAGTTTGTCTTTGTATTTTGCTCTTCCTCTAATATGTCCATAATTGGAGCAAGTATAACACACACACACACACACACACACACACGTACACACACATACACAATCTTTGTTAGCTTTAGTTTGACATAAGATACACACCTTTTCTCTTTCCTCTCTTAGCCAACGATACATATTTGGTGGCCAGGATTTCCTTCTCAAAAGACCATATTGAGAAAGGAAGACACAAAAATAAGTATGTACAAACATGTGTGTGCCTCCACCACATGTAACCCCTTTCTTTTCTTTGCATGCCCCTCCCCTGGGCGGCTCACACTTGCCCTCCTTTTGCTCAGATAATTTGCGCTCTCCAACTTCATTAGTTGCAACTCCCTCCTCCCCTGTAGGGCCCAACTGTTCAAAAGAACACATGGAGACCTCATTAATGCTGGCCCTAATTGTACCAATTCAAACCCCTCAATAACTCTAATTAAAACCTGTCTTGTGTGTGGGGTGCTGAATGGCAACACAGCTGTCATTCCACACAATCGTGTAACAGAGCTATGGAAAAAAAGTCTCTATGTGCAATTTTGGGTGGTGGTTATTAGGGAAAAGGTCAGTGGAGAGGATGAAGGCAGGGGTGCAGTCAGAGTGGGGAGCCTTGAAAAAGTCTTCTATGACAGGTCACAGTTTGAAATCTGAAGACCTTTAGCTTTTTCCCTCGAGTCTCCCCCTCCCTTTCTCTCCATCCCCCCAGGCAGGAACACCTGCAAACTGACTGGAAGGGGCCATGACCACCAGACACATGGATACCACAAGTTGACTGAAACATCTGAAAGAAAAGGAAAGAAAAAAGAAAAAAAAGAAAAAAAAAATCCAACCCAGAAAACTGCACACCAAAAACCGAGAGAGTTTTTTTCCTCTGCTTCTCCCACCCTTGTCTTTTAGTATCCAGCTGCACTTTGCTGGGCACCATAAATAACTCCGCAATTACATTAATTGGTTGCATATTTGTTGACACTGGAGGAGAAGCCCTTGAGGTTGGGGGAGGTGGATTTCAGCTGCAATTTAATACTCTTCCCCTCTGCCATCCCTCCGAGTCTCATTTCCAACCACCCTGGTTAGTTTTTCAGGATGGAGGGAAGTGGTGGGCTGACAGGTCCGTTTCTGAATAAGATTTGACAGCCCCCAGTCAGACTCATGTCTCATCGGTTGGCTGTGTTTGGATCCTTCCGTAGATCCACTGGGTTTAGAAGTTACATCCCTCCTGTGGCAGAACATGAGAGATGGGTTCCTGGCAACCTTTGATGGAGTTTAATTCCCTTTGGAGGCAGGGAGTGTGGCGGACTTATTGTCAGGCATATTGTTTGGATCAAAGGAGAACTGGCCCGACCTTTGTCTGAATCCCCTAAACCCATCTTGGATTCTTCTTCTTCTTCTTTTTTATTTTTTTTAATATATATTTTTATTGATTTTTCACAGAGAGGAAGAGAGAGGGATAGAGAGTTAGAAACATCGATGAGAGAGAATCATAGATCAGCTGCCTCCTGCACAGTCCCTACCGGGAATATGCCCACAACCAAGGTACATGCCCTTGACCAGAATCGAACCCGGGACCTTTCAGTCGGCAGGCTGACGCTCTATCCACTGAGCCAAACCGGTCCCGGCCCAAGTTGGATTTGCCCACGCTATGGAGCCCCTCGAATTCCGTTCGTTGAGAAGTGACAGGATCTTGGTTATCTCATCTGCTCTACCTCTGTCAGTGGGCAAGAACTGGAGAGTTCAGCTTGAAAACCAGCTCTGTTGGCTGGGAAGACTTCCCAGGGAAGCGTGGAGGGTGAGTGGGGTGGGTGGCAGATGCTGTGCCCCAGTGGAGCTCAAAGTGGCTGAGGCCTAAGGTTCAGGACTCATTTTTCCCTCTGCCAGAGCTAAGAAGGGAAAATGAGAGAAGTGCCTCCAGGCAGAGGGAACAGCTGGAGGGCGGGTAAGAGAGCATATGACACACTGATGACGTGTGGTTTGGAATTGGTTCTGCTGAGTGTTGAGAGCTATCCTTTGGAGGAGGGGCCGTGTCTGTCATGCTCATCGCTGTGTCCTCACAGTGCCCAGCATGGGCCTGGCACCCAACCGGCTTCCAGCTTGTGTCAGTTGGATGAAGACCTGAAGTTCTGATTTCCAGGTGCTCTGAGCTCTTAAGAAGGAAGGACTTACATCCGTCTGAAGGCATGTGGTTCACTTCACAAGGTATGGTGGAAAGGGCATAGGCTTTGAAGCCGGCAGACCATAGCTTTAATACACCGGCTTCTCAGAGCCATAGGAAGGATACATAAGCTCATGTGAGTAAATATTGTACAATAAAAGCTCACCTGCTTTTCCTCGGCTGTGAAACCGTGGGGAGACCTCTCTGAATCTAGACATCTGATTTCCTCACAGCGAAATCACAAAGATGTGGTCCTGCAAACTAACAAAAGGGAAGATCTAAAAGGCAGGGCAATCCTGGTCTCCAGTATGAGCTCACTGTGCGTTCTTTCTGTTTGTGTTCCTTCTGCCTGGAAGGCACTTCTCCCGGGATCTCTGCAGAGATTCACCCCTCCCTCCTTCAGGTCTCTGCTCAAATGGCCCCCACGCAGAGTGGTCTTCCTCAAGCACCCATCCAAAAAGAGCAGTCCCCATCACTCTCTGACTCCCTATGGTGCTTATCATCCCCTGCCATTTTATATATTAGTGGATTTGTCTATTTTTTCCTTTTATATTCTGAGTTTTGTGGGAATGGGAACTTGTTGTATTCATTGCTTTATCCATAGCACTTAGAACAATGCCTGGCACTTAGTAGATGTTCAGTTGGTAATTATTGAATAAATGGATGATCACCTACAGATACCTAGCCTTAAATATTTGTTAGGTCACATTACTTCATGGTAAATGCATTATAAGAGGGTGCTCCTTCTCTCTTTGGTTTCCAACCTGGGGTTCCTAGAGCAGTGGTTAAGATTGTGGCCTTTGGAGCCAGATAGATCTGGATTCAAATCTTAGCTCCACCCCTCAATAGCAATGTGAATTTGGAATAATCCCCCAGCCAGCACCTCAGAGTCTTAGTGTTCTCATCTGAGGATAATAATAGTTGCTAGCTCAAAGGATTATGGGGTGAATTGAGGTAATGTTTGAAAAATATTTATGACAATTCTATGCACAAAGTATGCAAAGTATGACAATTCTTGCACAACAAATGATGTACCATTGTCATCATGGTCATCGTCACCTTCATTAACTTGATGCTGAGACCTTCCCCCATAACTAAAAGTGGGGCTAATCTAAGGACTGGCCATACTGAGGGGGTGAAGTGTAGACTTTTATTTTGAAACACTCTCCCCCAATTAACCGCACTTAAGGAAGAGCGCTGTTTTGCTGCTTCTATTCCTCTGCTCTCTTATCTTTAAAACTTGCACTTGACTGCCAAATACATAGTCACATAGTAGGTGCAGAAGGGCTGCGAATTCTTCACTGACTTTATTCCCTTGATCTTGGACAGCTGGTGCAGAATGTCCTTAAGTGGTATTTGGGTCATAATCACCTTGACCAGGAATCTGATTCACCTCCAAACCAGAAGTTTCTGTCCAAGGCCAGAGTAAATGTTACCCCTTCAAAGAGGATAGACAGAGGAGTTTTGAGCAGTCAAATCTGAGCCTTACTTTTCAGTTTTCCTAGGAGGTTGTGCTCTTATCATTCACCAAGAGCTAGTCTTATGTGTGAGCTAAGGAGACTGCCTGCTCCAAGGGCTCTTCACGTGTCAGCCCCTGTTGGGACCTGTGACTTTTCTGGGACACGTCAGCATTTCCACTGTAGTTGTTTATGCAACCATCCACTGTGTGATCAACTGTATTGTCCGACTCTATAGACATGGATATTTATGTGCACATATGGAAACACATGATACATGTACAAACCCTAGTTACTTTGTGCTCTTGGAGAGTTGGAAACAGTGTGGGGTTAAGACCTCAGTCAACTTCACATTCTAGTTTTGCCATGTAGTAGCTTTGTGACCCAGGTCAAATCACCTATTCTCTCTAGAAGTATAACTGAATAGAAGGCCCAAGGTGGAAAATCCAGTCTAGTTCCATCTGCATGCACACCTATACACATCAAGAGGAGGTCTCCTCATTTCTCCCAGCAGGAGTGGGGTTGGCTAAGTAAAAACTGGGTGCCTCATATACAGGGAGAAGGGAGAGACTCTTTGCTGTGCACAGTGGTTGTAGAGGGGAAAGAGCAGTGGAGAATCATTTCTGGAGCCAGATCCCCACACAGTCTGGCCCAGCTCTGGCTAAGGGCACCACGTGCTGCTTGCCCCGGACAGCACACCTCTTTGCAGCACACCTCTTTGCAGCACACCTCTTTGCAGGGTCATTACCTTGGCTCAACTCACACGTAGGGAACGTTGACCAGCAGCAGGAAGACTGGGGAGCTGAGAGAGATTCCATCTACTGAGACAGTGGGGAGTCAAAGAGCTTTATTTATTTTTTATTTTTTTGGACGAAAAGTTGATTTATTAGTGGGTGTAAGGTGGGGGCAGCACTGAGACTCTCATGAGTGCAGGGCTCCCCATTTGTCCAGGGGACCATGATTAGGGATGTATTTGACTCCACGGCCATCTGGGATGAGGAGCTTCTCGGCCACCATGTCTTCAAACTCATCCACATTAAACTGAGTAAAGCCCCACTTCTTGAAGATGTGGATCTTCTGGCGGCCAGGTACTTGGCTCTGTGTAGGGCCTCAATTACATGTTCCTTGTTCTGCAGCTTGGTGCGGATGGACATGATGACTTGGCCAATGTGGACTCTGGCCACTGTGCCTTGGGGCTTTCCAAAGGCACCCTGCCTACCCGTTTGGAGCCTAGATTGAGGGCAGCATGAGTTCAGACACGAGTGTCCACCAGAAAGAGCTCTATCCAAGGTCCCTTATGGCAACCCATACTAGCAACAGGTTGCATACACTACCAAGCATGCTGCTGTTTGCAGCCATTGCTCACCCAAAAAGCTTTATTTATTTTTTAAAATATATTTTATTGATTTTTGTGCAGAGAGGAAGGGAGAGAGATAGAGAGTTAGAAACATCGATGAGAGAGAGAGTCACTGATCAGCTGCCTCTTGCACACCCCCTATTGGGGATATGCCCGCAACCAAGGTAAATGCCCTTGACGGGAATCGAACCTGGGACCATTCAGTCCCCAAGCCGACGCTCTATCCATTGAGCCAAACCGATTTCAGCCAAAAAGCTTTATTGATAAGGGAATTGTTGTGGTCACTAAAGGGCAGCTCCAAGACAGTCCTCTGGATGGTGGGAGGAGAATAGTAGACTTTTTCTTTTTTCTTTTTTCTATTTGCAGTCTGTCTAAAAACATACATAAAAGTGCTTATTAATGTTTAATCACAGAGTGGTTCTTATTCCCTCACTCAGTGCATACATCGAGCAGTGTGCACCAGGCTGGATGTGTGAGCAGAGATCCCTGAGTCAGGAGGAAACTCCTCATCCTTCCCTGTGCTTGCCTATTAATAACAATTTGCAAAGTATATTGTCTAGGCATAACTAATATCTACCTTCACAAACCTAAAAAGATTCCTGAAAAAAAACTGAGTTTTAAAGATAATATGAATAATATAATATTATATAACACTAGAGGTCCAATGCACAAAATTTGTGCACTTGGATAGAGAGGTCCCTAAGCCCGGTCTGCACCATCTTGCAGTTTGGGAACCCTCGGGGGATGTCTGACTGATGGCTTAGGCCCACGGGGAGTGGGCCTAAGCTAGTAGTCAGACATCCTTAGTGCTATCATGGAGGCAGGAGAGGCTCCTGCCATTGCTACTGAGCTCACCATCCGTGAGCCTGGCTTCTGGATGAGCGGTGCTCCCCCTGTGGGAACACACTGACCACAAGGGGGCAACTCCTGCATTGAGCTTATGCCCCCTGGTGGTCAGTACATGTCATAGCGACCGGTCCCTCTGGTCGATTTTCATATTAGCCTTTTATTATATAGGATAATAGTGTGTTGTAAGCAAAAACGATGATAATGGATGAGATGACACTCCTCTAATTTCTCTTATGAGTTCTTTTCAGCCACATTAGGAGATAAGAACAATAATCTGGCAAGAAATCAGCAGCAAAAACAGATGGAAATTATCTTGCTACTTGAAATATGGATTTACAGCAACTCTCAGCGGAGAGTCTTGTCCTAAGTAAATATGTTGCCTTGAAATATTAGCCAATGATAAATTAAACCCATTATGGTTAGTAAAACATAAAAATAAAATTTATTTCATGTTTCTCTTATCCTTTAAAATTGTATATATATAATATACATAATATATTGGTACAAATAGTATATATTATAGTACATTATATATGTATACATAATATATGGTACAAATAGTACATTATATGCATATATTATAGTACATTATATATAAAATAACTTGGTACAAATAGCACATTATATGTATATATAATAATACATTATATATAATGTATTATATATGTAATATGTATAATATAATTAAGCATATTATATATGTGGATGAGTGCTCAAAGTGTTTTTATTAACAGAGGCATACAGTAAAAAAATTGGACCCACCATCCAGGCTGCCTCTATGGTTGTAGAGTTGAAATAACTGAGGGAGAGGAATAAAGCCTCATGTACAAGGTGTCACTGTGAATTGTTGGCACTGAAACTCAGGTAACTGCCTGTCCAGAACTTCTCAGCTATACAGGATTTTATTATTGTTGCTCAGGATAGAATACCTCCCAGCTACTCAGTATGCATCATTGAAACAGCCTAGGGAATTTTTTTTCCCTTTCCCTCTGCAGCTTAGCTATAGCTATAAAAATATGGGGTGGCCCAGATTGTGTCTGGGAAATGTTAGTCACCTCAAGTTTGCACACTAATAACCATTATACTGATTATTTAATTCCTACCAGTTAAAGTCTTTGAGTGCTATTATCCTGTAACTCTCTTAGTGGGTAGTGTATGTTCTAGACCTGAAGAAAGTCAAATTTCCTTAGATACATCCAATTCACCAAGCTTCAGACATTCCATTCATCAGGGTTTTAGATGATCAAACTGCTCTCTCCTCCGTAGGGAAAGAGAGAAAATTTTACAGGCGTTTAAAAAGTGCCGGGCACGAGAAGAGGAGGATCTGGGAAGGAGCTGGAAGGAAGTGAGAAGGGGTGCTGCGGATGGGGGAGAAAAAGACAGCAAAAGCAGCGAGTCTAGGAAGATTCTAGAAAGAGAAAGAAGTATGGGGAAGGGGCAAGTTGGGGTGAGTGGCAGTTGTAGGTAGGGGGACCCTGGGGAGGAAGGGCTCACTACACTCCCTGCTTCAATTAATCCCATTAAAGTGTTGAAAATCAGATCGTATGGGAAGCTCTTAACATGAATTTTTCATTATGGCATTTGGGTGGGAGTGGAGGAGGGGAGCGGGGAGGAAGGGAGAGAATAAGCACCGACAGTGTATGTGGGGGAAGAAGGCCGCCCACTTCTCTCAGGATCACTGGCTTAGGCTGTTTCTGTCCTGGGAACACAGAAACTCTGGCCCCCTGCCAGGTCCTCAAGACCCCCTCAGCATTGCCGGGAGGGCATTGGTTCCGAAGGCAGAGGAGGAAGGTTCCAATGCCCGGTACCATACATTTAAGCCCCGTTTGCTTCTGAACTTGGGGTGAGAAAATAGCTAGGAACCCCAGGCATTCAAAAGGGCCCCTGTGATCCCGAGAAAACAGGTCACAGGGCGGAGAAGAGGTAGGCTCAGGTGGGGAGGGCAGCTCTCCTGCCCAGCTCCCTTCCTTCCTCAGTACATCTTCCACACTATTCATTCCACTAAAACAGACGTTAGGAGCCCTGACTTTGATTGATGGCTGGCCCTGTGCTGGCCACCAGGTCTCCAAGCACCAAGCTTCCAACATTCTGCTGGGTGAGGTCAACAATAAACAGAATGAGCAAACAAGCACACTGCTTCAGGTGGTCCTACATGGGACCATGAAAGTAACCCAGCTGCACACTTGGTCTGGTTTTAGTCTTTTTTTTTTTTTTTTTTTTTTAATATATTTTATTGGTTTTTAACAGAGAGGAAGGGAGAGAGATAGAGAGCTAGAAACGTCAATGAGAGGGAAACATCGGCCAGCTGCCTCTTGCACACCCCCTACAGGAGATGTGCCTGCAACCAATGTACATGCCCTTGACCGGAATCGAACCTGGGACCTTTCAGTCCGCAGACCGACGCTCTATCCACTGAGCCAAGCCGGCTTCAGCTGGTTTCAGTCTTGATCTGTGCCCTCCCTGGTTGGAAAGCCAGGCAGACTGGCACAGTGAGGCAAAATGGTTCCAGGTTGCTCAGTTAGCTGGTGGAGCTGGGATGAAAACCCACACTCTCTGCCCCCAGGTTTCCTGTCAAATGAAGTTTGTTACATGGTAAATAAATTTAGTTATATTAAAAAAATAAAAAGTTGAGGGGAAAGGCCTTTTGGCCACCTGCACTACACAGTGTTCTCATTTGTCCCTGGGACTTGCCTTTGGCCGTTCCTTGTCTGATCTTAGATGGACGAGGCTTGGCTGCGGTGAATGGGATCCAGGGTGGGCTCTGTCCTTGAACTCTGCTCTCTGTACTCAGCTCCCCTTATGCACAGGAGTGGGGGGGAGGCGGGGAAGACCCTCCCCAGAGCCTGGAGTTTAATCTCCACCAGGCCTCTGCACGCTGGGCCTGCTGGTGTGTGGTCTCTCACACTGATGTGCCTCAGCAGCTGGAAGTAGTGAGGAGGGAAGGGGGGACCTCGAGCATAAACCCTGGCACTTCTCAAAACAAAACAAATGATTCCAGCTTTTAATCAGGTTAGGGCTGAGGCGAGAGAATTGTGTTTGGTTTTACATAGACAAAGCCCTTTTTTTAGGTCTCTGCTTTCAGAGAAATCCGCAGTCCTTTGTGCAAACGGCCAGGGCAGCCTGCGCAGAAGGTGTTGGGGCTGTTCTGAAGCTGAGGTCTGGGGGGAGAGACATGGGGTTTGGCCTTTATCAACCAGACGGTTCTGTCTGCCGGAGATCTTGGTATGGCTTACTCCCCTCTCCTGCTCCCGGAAGCCAGCAGAACCACAGCTTTCGGGGCTGTGGCCTGTGTGGCCTTAACCTTGGACACGTGGGCTCCTTCAACAGTGGGGCTGCAAATTTAAATTCAAAAAATTAATTTCTATGTTAAGACGGTTAAGGGAGCTTGCTATTTCTAGGGCCTCAACAGTGAAGGGATAAATTTGTGAAGCAAAGAATCCTAATCCATCCTTGGCCCTGTCCATCCAGATACCAGGTATTGTAGGATCTCTCTTTTTTTTAAAAAAATATATTTTTATTGGTTTTGTACAGAGAGGAAGGGAGAGAGATAGAGAGCTAGAAACATCGATGAGAGAGAGTCATCGATCAGCTGCCTCTTGCACACCCCCTACCGGGGATATGTCCACAACCAAGGTACATGCCCTTGACCGTAATTGAACCCGGGACCTCTCAGTCCCCAAGCCAACGCTCTATCCATTGAGCCAAACTGGTTTCGGCTATTGTAGGATCTCTTAAGTATCTGAGACGACTGAGGGCAAAGTGCTGGAGGATGAGCCAGGCATCTGGCCTAGCATTGCTAGATTTAGCAAATAGAAACACAGGATGCCCAGCTGAATTTGAGTGTCAGATAAACAATAAGTAAATTCTTAGCCCAAGCATGTCCCATGCGCTGAAACAGGTGATGCCATATTTGGGACCTGCTTATTACAAAAGTTGCTTGTTGTCTGTCTGATGTCCAAGTTTACGAGGGTGTCCTGCATTTTCCTGGCAGCCCCGCTCTGGCCCTCTTTCCTGGGAGGCCTTGCAGATTTTCTTCTCGGCCTTTCTAGGGCCTCCTCTTTTCATCCGGGGTTGCTTTTGGGGCTTAAGTCTCCCCGGGGCCCTGTTGTCTTTCTCTCTTTCTGTCCCATTATAGTCCCCTCATGTCTCCATCTGGGGCTCTCTACTCACCTGCTCGATCTTGCTCAGTCCTACTGGTAGACCCCGAGTTGGTTGAGATCCAGCTATAGGTTCTGAGCGCTAAAGCCAATGATGGTGATATCCACAATTTAGTAACCCCCTACTATGTGCCAGGCCCTGTCAGCTGCTTTACTAACTTTCATCCATTAGTAAACAAAATGAAAGGGACTTTTTTTTTTTTATTGTGGCAAAATATAGGTAACATAAACTTCACCTTTTTAAAGAATGAGGTATAATCAACTCATATTACATTAGTTTCAGCGGTACAATAGAATGATTAGATATTTGTATGCAATAGAATGTTTAGATATTTATATTTGTGAAATGATTACAGCAACAAGTCTAGTTAACATCTATCACCACACATAGCAACAGAACTTCTTTTTTATTTGTGATGAGAACTTTAAAAAAAAAAAGTATTTTATTGATTTTTTTACAGAGAGGAAGGGAGAGGGGGAGGGAGAGAGAGCTAGAAACATCGATGAGAGAGAAACATTGATCAGCTGTCTCCTGCATGCCCCCCCCACTGGAGATGTGCCTGCAACCAAGGTATATACCCTTGACCGGAATCAAACCTTGGACCCTTCAGTTCGCAGGCTAGCGGTCTATCCACTGAGCCAAACCGGTTAGGGCTGTGATGAGAACTTTTAAGATCTATTCTCTTAGAAATTTTCAAAAGGCAACACAGTATTATTAATTATTAGAGGCCTGATGCATAAAATTCATGCAAGCAGCTAGGCCCCCATCGCAGGGGCAGCCACCTCTGCCTTGGCCCTGCCAGGCCCGCCTGGAAGGATATCTGGTCTAGTTAGCATATTATACTTTTATTATTATAGATAGTCTCCATGCTGTACATTACATCCCCAGGACTTAGATATTTGCTACTGGAAGTTTGTACCTTTACCCGCTTCACCCATTTCACCCATTCCCCCACCCCCTGTTTCTGGTAGCCACTGATCTATTCTCTGTATCTAAAGATCCACATATCGAGGGATCCAAGATGGCTGCGCCCAGGTAAACACCTAGCTGCAGCCGCACACAACAATTTCAATAAAATACAACTAAAATATAAAATGGACATTACCCAGAACTACAGGAAAGTCGACTGACTGGAAATTCTACAACGAGAAGCAAGGAGAAAACCAGAAGGAAGCGCAGAGGAGCTGTAAAAGCCCAAGGTACGGAGACATGCGGAGCGCGGAGAGGACGGAGCCGGACAGAAGGGAGGCCGAGTGCCTGGCTGGCATTCCCTAGCGGAAAGGAGATAAAACTCCAACTGTGTTGGGCCCCAGTTCTGACTGCTCTGAACCCCAGTTCTAGGCCAGACCCCGGGGACCCAGGCTCATCCATAGGGAGCTGGGCTGTAAGGCGGAACCCTGGGGAAGCGGCGAAAGGAGGTCCCGGCGACGCGCACACTGCGCGCAGAGAAGGGACAGTTGGCTGTGCCGCGGGATTGCCCTGGCCGGAAGGAGACTGGGGCTCCAGTCTGTTCTGAACGCCACCTCCAACTCCACTTCCAACTGAACTGAACCCCAATACCGGGCTCATTGGGGGAGAGCATACAGTGGTGCCTCACACAACGAACTTAATTCGTTCCAGGAGCAAGTTTGTTATGCGAAAAGTTCGTTATGTGAAACGCGTTGACGAGGTCACACTGTTTTACCCCACATTCACTCCTTCAAATTATTTCCTGTTTCATTTCAACAGAAATCACCTTCCTGCTTTTTTTTAGAAGCCATGATATAAAAAAATATTGAGTTTAACTTAAAAGGACGACTGCCGTGATACGTGCGTGATTTAATTCGTAATGAAGAATGATTGCCACGATACATGCTTAAGTTAAGCACAATGACTAACGACTGCCTGCAGTGCCTGCGCGGAAGGATGCAATACATCGGCAGCGATCGTGGAAGCTCGGGCGAAGCAGTCGTGGAAGCTCGGGCGACTTCGTTGTGTGAAACGAAGTTCGTTGTATGAATCATGAAATGAAGTTCGTTGTGTGCAGTGTTCGCTGTGCGAGGCGTTCTTTATGCGAGGCACCACTGTAGACTGTTTGGCAGCAGGCGAAAATCGAGGGCACCTATCTCTCAGAGGCGCTTTGCAGTGAGTACTGAAGGACCCTGAGATGCAGGAGCTGCATAGGGTGGGGCTGACGGAAGCCAACACCGTAGGCTCCAACCTGAAATCCCGTCCCATCTGTAACTGCGAAATGCGACAACAAAATAGATCACAAACGAAAGAAATGGAGGACAAAAAGCAACTGGATATAGAGTTCAAATCTACGCTTATAAGGTTTTTCAAGAATTTCCTAGAAAAGATGGATAAGACCTATGAGGATATGAAAAGAGATCAACTAGAATTAATAAGGAGTCAACAAGAAATGATAAGGGATCAACAAGAAATAAAGAATACATTGTCTAAAATAAAAAATATTATACAGAGTCCTAAAAACAGAATGGAAGATCGCAAGAATCAAGTCAAAGATTTGGAACACAAAGAACCAGAAGACACTCCTCCACAGAAGCTAGAAGGCAAGAGAGTCCAGAAAATTGAAGATAATGTAAGAAACCTCTGGGACAATTTCAACTGAACCAACATCAGAATTATGGTGGTCCCAGAAGATGAGAGAGAGCAAGATATCGAAAACATACTGAAAGAAATAGTGACAGAAAACTTCCCCCACCTGGTGAAAGAATTAGACTTACAAGTCCAGGAAGCGCACAGAACTCCAAACAAAAGGAATCCAAAGAGGACCACACCAAGACACATCATACTTAAAATTCCAAGAGCAAAAGACAAAGAGAGAATATTAAAAGCAGCAAGAGCAAAGAAGGTAGTTTCCTATAAAGAAGCACCTATACGATTGTCAGCTGACTTCTCAACAGAAACCATGCAGGCCAGATGGGAATGGCAAGAAATATTCAAGGTGATGAATAGTAAGCACCTACAGCCAAAGATAATCTATCCAGCAAAGCTATCACTCAGAATCGAAGGTCAGATAAAGAACTTCACTAATAAAAAAAAGCTAAAGGAGTTCATCAACAGCAAACCAGAATTATATGAATTGCTGAAGGGGGTTCTTTCAGAAGAGAGAGTAAATAAAGATAAAAATTATGAACAACAAATACATAACTATCAACAAGTGAATCTAAAAACCAAGGAAATTAAAAAAATCTGATGAACAATATTAACTGTTGAATATAATAGAATCAGAGGCATGGAAGGGGAGTGAACTGACGATTCTTGGGAAAAAGGGGAGAGGGGGATGTGGGAAGAGACTGAACATAAACTGTGCACCTATGGATGAGGACAATGGGGAGTGGGGAAAGGGCAGAGGGTGGGGTGGGAACCTGAGGAGAGCAATGGTGGGGGGGGGGGGGAAGGAACATTTGTAATAATATGAACAATAAAATCTTATTAAAAAAAATAAAGATCCACATATCTGTGAAGTCATACAGTTTTTGTCTTTCTCTCAATGACTTATTTCCCTTGGCATAATGCCCTCACGGTCCACTTATGTTGTCACAAGTGGCAAGACTTCATTCTTTATGGCCAACTAATATTCCATTGTATATAAATTTACCATTTGAGCCATTTTTTAGGTGTACAGTTAAGTGGCATTAAGCATATTTTCATTATTGTACAGCCGTCACCATCATTTATTTCTAAAAGGTTTTCATCTTCTTAAACTGAAGCTCCCTACCCATTAAACAGTAACTCCCCATTACTCTCTTCTCCAGCCCTGGGCAACCACTATTCTATTTTTGTGTGTCTATGACTTTGACCCTCTAGATACCTCATATAAGTGGAATTATACAATATTTGTCCTTTTAATATCCTCTTTATTTCACTTAGCACAATGCCTTCCAGGTTCATCCATATTGTAGCAGTAGCATGTAGCATTCTTTTTTTTTCTTTGCCAAATAATAGTCCATTGTATGGATAGACTACATTGGTTTATTCATTTATCTGTTGGTGGACTTTTGGGTTGCTTCCATCTGATGGCTGTGGTGAATAAGGCTGCTCTGAATGTGGGTGTACAAATATTTGTTCAAGTCCCTGTTTGCAGTTCTTTTGGTCTATTCTCAGAAGTGGCATTGATGGATCATAACAGCTGTAACATTTTACACTCCCACCGACAAAGATTCCAGTTTCTCCATATTCTTGCCAACACTTGTTATTTTCTCTGTTTTTCTTTTTCCTTTCCTTTCCTTCCTTCCTTTCTTCCTTTCTTTCTTTCTTTCTTTCTTTCTTTTTTTTTTTTTTTTTTTTTTTTTTAAATAATGGCTATTCTAATGGATAAGAACATGGGAGGCACTTTTAATTACTATTTCACAAATGAAAGAACTTAGGCTCAGAGTAGTGGGATGATTTGTCCATGACAAACCTCAAGTCACAGAGATAGAACTCAAATCAAGGTCTAATTCTCCAAATCAGGATATAACCATTATGTTATATTTCCTGCCTCTTGCATTTGCATGTATCCAAATCAAATATTTCTGTCTGTGCACAGATGACTAATTGTGCAAGAAATCTAGTAAAGGCACAAATGTAGGAATGAAATACACTGAGTGGCCAGGTTATTATGATCTCTGAATGCATAATAATCTGGCCACTCAGTGTATGTCCTATATAATAAAAGGCTAATATGCAAATTGTCCCCTTGATCAGGAGTTTGACCAGCAGGCAGGCTGGCCAACTGCCCATGTCCCCTCCCCTGGCCAAGCTGGCTTGACCCTACCTATGCATGAATTCATGCATCTGGCAACTGATATATATATAATCCAGATTATTATGTGCTCAGAGATCATAATAATCTGGCCACTCAGTGTATATTCAAGGAGTTTTTATATGTTCTTACTAAAAATACACCTCTCACACAGGAAAATAGCAATAACAAATAATTTCTCCTTAATCTTCATTTTATCCTAGTTAATTTTAAAGTAATTTATTTAATTTGGCCACTCTGTAGTCCTTTACCTCAATGTCATCTGGCCATTTAAGTGGTTTAACTAACAAGTATGATGAGCATGGATTTTGTCCTTATGGGGGAAGGTAGAGAAGCCAGAAAATAGAAGACAGAGACTCCAACCTCAAGATGTTTGTGGTCTAACTGGCCAGAGACATGTGGCCACCTGCGAGGCCTCCTCCAGGAGCACAGGCTCCGGACCGCTGGAGGCAGTGGGCTGCTGGGAGTGAGTCCTGACTGAGGTTGAATGCAGTGAGTTCTGGCTGAGGGCAAGCTGCCTCCTCGGCTTGGCGCAAAGCCCTGTGTGAGTCCGTGCAATGCACCCTAGAGAAGGAGGCTGCAGTTGGGGTTGCCCTGCCTCTCAGCCTCAGGACTCTTCCTAAGTGCTGCTTTGTTCAGAGGCCATAGACCTTGGTTATACCATTGACTTTGAACATAGGTTCCATGGAGACTGCCAGGCTCCTGCCTCGAGTGCCAGCCCAGCCTTTAGACCAGTGGTTCTCAACTTTCCTAATGGCCACGACTCTTTAATACAGTTCTTTATGTTGTGGTGACCCCCAACCATAAAATTATTTTCATTGCTACTTCATAACTGTAGTTTTGCTACTGTTAATGAATTGTAATGTAAATATCTGTATTTTACGGTCTTAGGCGACCCTGCCAGCTGTTCTCAACCTGTGGGTCATGACTGACAGGTTGAGAACCACTGCTGTAGAGCCTAAGACCATAAAACACAGATATTTACATTACGATTCATAACAGTAGCAAAATTACAGTTATGAAGTACAGTAGCAATGAAAATAATTTTGTGGTTGGGGGTCACCACAACATGAGGAGCTGTATTAAAGGGTCGTGGCATTAGAAAGGTTGAGAACCACTGCTTTAGACTGTCTTGTCCATCTGGCTGTCCAGTTCTTCCAATGTAGGCCAGTGGTGAAGAACATGGACTTTGGGGTCAGACAAGTTCATGCTGAAAACCACACTGCCACTGAGGCCTGTGTAACCATAGTAAAGTGTCTTAGCCCAATGATCGGCAAACTGTGGCTCACGAGCCACATGAGGCACTTTGACCTCTTGAGTGTGGCTCTTCCATAAAATACCACAGTCTGGCCGAGTCTACTTTGAAGAAGTGGTGTTAGAAGAAGTTTAAGTTTAAAAAATTTGGCTCTCAAAAGAAATTTCAATTGTTGTACTGTTGATATTTGGCTCTGTTGACTAATAAGTTTGCCAACCACTGTGGCCTCTCTGGTTTCAGTTTCTGTATCAGAAATATGGAAATATCAGGGATAATAAGATTGTCATTAGGATGAAATGAGATGTTTGTAAAGTTCTTGGCTTATTGTAAATGTTCAATAAATAGTAGCTATTTTAATGCATCTAATGTAAAGCTTGTGGGAACCCCACTAGATTTACATTTATTTCTCTTTGTTGGTAGTTTTGCCACTTTGACTACATCATCATGGTCTGCTTCATGGAGGACGGAGCCAGTTAACTTGTTGAAGTGGAGAGAGAAGATGGTCTAGATTAGAGTGAAGGCTGAATTCTGCAATGTGTGTACCTCACCCAGAGTGGGTGCTCACTAACTGTGTGGTGAATAATATCTCAGTTGAGATGGGGATTCCTGATGAAAGGCCTTAGATAGAGGGAACTTTATGTGTTTGTTGTGTGGAGAAGGCAGAGGAGACTGGATTTAATCTTTCCTTTTTATATTTTAAATAACACTTTCCTCATCACAAAAATACAGATAACTAGAGGTCCTTGAAAAGGAGAATAAAGCAATGGGATAGGGTATGATGACTTGTCTTCAGGAAATGCATTGGAAGCTGGGGAGTGGAGAACCACTGGAAGAATGGGGAACCACGAAGGTGACTGAAAGGTTGAGGGAAGGTAGTAGGCTTTGGAAGTGGGGTGGGAGGGGTTTTGAGGCCAGAGGACAGGTGTCTGGAGGTATCATGGGTGGTGGCCTGGACATGGAAACAAGGTGGGACTTTGGGGATGGCAAGGAGGTTACACACTCTGCTTATGATGAAGCACATGGGATGAGGCATTAGTTGGAGAATCATTCAAACACAATTTGGCCCTGAGGGTGTGATAGCAACAAAACCCAATGAAGGGATGGAATGCAAGGGGAGGTGAACAGAAGGCCTGAAGTTGGTTAAAAAAAAGTGGGAGGGGGGGAAATGAGGTGGATGGGAATGTAGTAGGTTTAATAATTCTCTCTTTGCAAAGTTGTCCACATCTTAATCCCTGAGACTTCAGAATATGCTACTTTATAGGAGAAAAGTGCCTTTGCAGATGTGATTTAGTTCAATATTTTGAGACAGATTATTTTAGACTAGAGGGTCGGTGCACAAAATTCATGCATGGGGGTGGGGAGAAAGGTGTCCCTCAGCCCAGCCTGCACCTTCTACAATCTGGGACATCCCTCTCACAATCCAGGACTGTTGGCTCCCAACTGCTCACCTGCCTGCCTTCCTGATTGCCCCTAACTGCTTCCCTAACCGCTTCTGCCTGCCAGCCTAATCACCCCTTAACCACTCCCCTGCCAGCCTGTTTGTCCACAACTTCCCTCCTCTGCCAGCCTGGTCACCCCTAACTGCCCTCCCCTGTAGGCTTTATTGCCCCCAACTGCCCTCCCTTGTAGGTATGGTTCTTCCCAACTGCCCTACCCTGCTCACCATTTTGTGGTGGCCATCTGTGTCCACATGGGGGCAGGATCTTTGACCACATGGGGCAGTCACCTTGTGTGTTGGAGTGATGGTCAATTTGCATATTGCTCTTTTATTAGAGAGGATAGAGGCTTGGTGCATAGGTGGGGACCAGCTGGTTTGCCCTGAAGTGTGTCCTGGATTAGGGTGAGGGTTCCCTTGGGGTGTGGGGTGGCCTGGGTGAGGGGTCTGTGGTGGTTTGCAGGCCAGCCATGCCCCCTAGTGACTCAAGCAGAGATCCTGGTATCTGGGGTTTATTTAGCTTCTACAATTGAAACTTTGTAGCCTGGAGTGGAGCCAAAGCCTTCTGCTCCCTCCTTGGTAGCAGCCATTTCTGTTGGCATTTATTGACTTCTATAATTGTAACTTTGTAGCCTTAAGTGGAGGCTTGGGCTGGCCAGGGTGTATGAAAAGCTTGGCTTCCTCCATTGCCAGGGAAACCCAAGCCTCCCTCTTGCTCTCAATGGCTGCAGCCATCTTGGTTGGAGATATTTTGCATATTTGTTCCTGATTGGATAGTGGGCGTGGCTTGTAGTTGTACCAGAATGATGGTTAATTTGCATATTACTATTTTATTAGGATTGTCTGGCTGGGCTCAATGTAATCACAAGCAGCTTTATAAGAGGGAGGGAGGAGGGGCAGAGTCAGAGAGAGATTGGAGGAAGCTGCTAGCTTTCAAGATGGAGGGTGGGGCTGCTAGCCAATAAACACAGGCAGCCTCCAGGAATAAAAGCAATAAAACAGATCTCCCCAGAGCCCACTGAAGTGAGGCAGCCCTGCTGACATCTTGATTTTGGCACAGGAACACCCCTTTTGAACTTCTGTCCTATATACTTGTATGATAGTAAACTTGGGTTGTTACATGCCATTGTTTGTGGTAATTTGTTACAGCAGCAGTAGGAAACTGATGCTAGGCGGGAACTAACATCCTAAACATTGACTGGGCATGTGCGGGAGTTTTGCTAGGTGTGCTAGTGGAGTTTTGGGTTTGGATAGCAAGCTTGAGGCTGACCCACACAAGCCCTCACCTGCTGGAAATAGATGCAAAACTCCAGACCCTTCCCTACTCTAAATCAGCCATGCCTTGGTGCTTATGACTTTCACTGGTCTCTCCATGGCTGACAGAAACCAAGTTGCCAGGGTGGCCGGCACCACCCTTGTGAGGGGTGTACACTCTAGGTGCCCTCATCAGTCATGTTCCCAGAATGCTGCCCTGGGACACCACAGGCCAGGTGCTGCTGTCCATGTCTTGCAGTGAGGCAGACACGAACAAAACAGTGATGGAGTCTCTTTGGTGGCAACCAGAGGAGAGGATCACTAGCTGAATTGGTGAAGGAATCTTCTAAGGTGGGAGGGAGAGCTTGGGGGGGGTACTGAATCTTCTGATCTTGATGCTGTTGTAGATATTGAAATGCCTCATGGAAGGTGCCTTCTCCTCCCCCGACCCCAGCTGCACACAATCCCTCTCCCTGAGCCCTGAGCCCTAGGGTCCCCGCTGTGCACATGTCCCAGTTCATTCACATGGCCATTCCCAGGTCACAACGAGCTCCAGGAAAGCTGTGAGCCACATTTCTTTCAAGGAGCAAAGCTGCTTCCAGTATGAAACAGGGCTTGCTATACTCTTTCCCAGGACCTTGATGCAATGGAGCCTTCATTTACTTGACTAAAGGGGACTCTAGTGCCTCTTCTAAAACAAGGCTTTGAGATGAGTTTCTGCCCCTGCCTACACCCCAAGGTCGCTGGCAAATCATGTTGCTAAAGAAGATGGAAAAACACCTAGCATTCTGCTACAACCCATGATTTCTGTTATTACTCCAGGCAACTTTGTGAAGACTTTATTATCCCTATTTGGTAGAGGCATCAAATGAAGGCAGACAGGCCTGGGACTGGAATCCAAGCCCCCCATCTCCATGCCCAGGCTGTTTCTTAAATGAGACCAGACTTGTCCATCTGCCACCCACCAGGAGCTCATTCCAACTTTTTGTCAATTGGAGAAAGCACTTCTGATGGTTTTTGGATTTGTTCTAATGACCTCTACAAGCATTATTTCTCCTAAACTGCAGTCCACCACCATTAACTAGTCTCCTCACTGCTTGGCCTGTTTGCATCAGCCCACTTTTCTCTTTTCTGAGTTGACGGTAATCCTGGCAAGGCCTCCAGGTAGAGCAAGAATAGCTCTACCAAAGCCTCTGGGAGCTGCAGCTGCTTTACTATGTTGTTTCACCCTGTGTCTTGGTGTATGCTCTATTTTTAAATGGAAGATTCTAAAATAGGGAATTTTGTAGTGTATTTGGAGGTGATTCAAGGAAACAGCAAGGCAGTGGGGAAGTACATCAGGGAAAGGAGACAAGGCCACTGTCCGAGTAGGAAAAATCCAAACCTGTAGAGAATTTTTTGAGTTAATTGGAGCCAGCTTATTTTATACACTCTAGGCCCGATGCACGAAGATTCATGCAAGAAAGGGCCTTCCTTCCCCTGGCTGCCAGCGCCGCCTTTGCTCTGGCCTGGAGTCACCTTTCTACCTTCCCATGCTGCCCAGAGGGCCAGAGTGGCTGGTGCAGTGCAGACCACCTGCATTGTCGCTATGGCAGTGATCCAAGTATCCTGCCCCTGCCTGCTTGGCGCCTATGTATGCAAATTAACTCACCCCTGATTGGCTGGTGGGCATTGTGAAGGCATGGTCAATTTGCATTTTTCTCTTTTATTAATGTAGATTAGAATCAGAGGAGGAGACATTTAGGAGGGTTATGTGAAATACACTAGGGATAGCTTTTGGGGGCAGGAGAAAGCATGGAGTAGGGATCTCTGGCATTGGATAAAAAGCAAAATGGAGAGACACGTTTCTTTTACATTGGTGGGTCCAGGATAGTTAATAATTAAGATGTGAAGCACATAGAGATGGTATGTGGGAAACAAGATCACAATGAGTGGTTCTGTGGTTTCATGCTCTGGTATTTCAATTCTGCCCTGAGGGGTCTGAAAAAGATTACTACTCTGATATTTCAAAGGTATGTTATCTGAGATTCAAAAGACAGTAGACAGGCTCACTTAAGGTAAAGATCCACCTTTATCAAGGAAGCTATAGGCCTAGAATGTGACTATCTGCCATAATCCACTTTTAGTTAGGGACTTTTATGTTCAGACCATCCCATATGATTTGAGTTTGTAAGTCCTGCCATGCAGGCCTCCCCTGAACTTGTCAGGTTTGTATGTAGCCCCCTTTTCATCCATATAGCTAATGATTTATTGATGAGATTGCTACGGCTGTAGGCAATGAGGGCCTAATCCTGTTGAGGACTCATCAAAAGACTGTGGAACACACCTCAGCATTGTCTTGTTGGGGGTGAGGTGAAGAAGTTGGAGAATTTACCCACTAATTTTGATTCCTCATTGGGTGAGGGTTGCTCATGGGGGTATGACCTTCCAGGCACTTTGAATCTTCCACATAGGATGAGCAGACAGGCACCAGTAGCCAAAGCAAGCCTGCAGGCAAAAACGATGAGGTGTTGGGAGTTTAGGAAGCTGCAACAATGCTTGTGGGATGAGGGGATGTGGGTGAGGCTAGGATAGCGTTGTCATGTTAGTGGTGCCTCTTCTCCAAAATCCAGTGGATTGGTTGTGTTATTCCATCCAGGGTACACTGGGCCTAATTTTAGTTAATTTTTTTTAAAAGCACTAGAAACAGCCGAAACCGGTTTGGCTCAGCGGTAGAGCGTCGGTCTGTGGACTGAAAGGTCCCAGGTTTGATTCTGGTCAAAGGCATGTACGTTGGTTGCGGGCACATCCCCAGTAGGGGGTGTGCAAGAGGCACTTGATTGATGTTTCTCTCTCATGGTTGTTTCTAACTCTCTATCCCTCTCTCTTCCTCTCTGTGAAAAATCAATAAAATATATTAAAAAAAAAAGAAGCACTTGAAACATGTCAGGATGGCCAAGTGGTCTAAGGGGCCAGACTAAAGCACTGGGAATTTTTGTAAAGTGTTACTAGTTCTTGACTTTTAAGATATCTTCCAAAGCACAAGAACAATATTTACTTATTTTTTTTAAAGATAGTATAAAACTCATTCTATCTTGTAGTTATGAGTGCATTGGAACTCTCTTATAAATGTAAGATATGAGATCTCAATAATCTTATTTTTTCTTGTGTCTTGAGACAGTTATTTTTATCTTCCTAGGAATGATTTTATCATTACTCATCAATTATTTCCAACTGTGGTGAAAAAGACTAAAGCAGTAAGAAAACTGAAGATGAAATTATCAAGAAGGATGAGGCAATAGTATAGTAAATCACCAGTATTTTATCATCTTCCAGTTTTCTTAATTCATTGCCTAAAATATTATATCATTTGTCAAGAAGATATAAAAGAAAACTGGAAACATCATCTTTGTGGTCTGCTTTTAGTTTTATTTGGTACAACTGAAAAGGCCGAATGTTTCCTTTTCTCCCTATACTGGTAAAGAGAGGGAGAGGATGACTTTTCATAATTACAGTATTACATAAGTCAGAAGATTAATGTAGCACTCCAGAATATAAGCAAATGATGGTGGTGAAATTGTGTAAAAGAAATCTTAGCCTATGAATCTTTAAATAATGATATCCTAGATGATTTTCATTGAATTAAGAATATGTTTTTAAGGAAAAAAAGAGGAAATATGGTATTTTCATGCAGTTACTCAACCAGATGGACTTAATTATACAATATTTTATGACAAGAGCCTAAGCCTTCCTGTTTTCCTATGACATGTGACAATATTCTTTAATCTTTTAGATTTTTAAAATTTAATAAAGTTTTATTTCTCAAAATGTATAGCTGTTGTTCCTGCATCTTCACCAGCAGCTGGGGCACCCCCACTTTTGGTGTTTCTGGTGTAAATTACTTGAGCTCTGTGCTTTGAAACAAATTTAATAAGTTCCTTCCCAAAGAGCTCCTATAGGGGCTCCATTGGCCAAGAAACTGGGGTCGTCAGTCTCTCAGAGATGACAGCTAGAATTAGAATAAACCTATAGTGGGAGCTTCCTTACAGAGTTTGTCCTACATGGCTTTCTCAAACAAAACTAGATTATGGAGCTTGTCCTGAACTTTGTCCTTGGACTATGTCTCTTTTTTGGTCATGCCCCCAAATTTGTTCACTAGATCTTTGTCTTTCTTGGCCGACTTTCCAGCATCCTTCTCCTTCTCCTCCTCCTCCTTCTCTTTCTTCTCTTTCTCCTCCTTCTCCTTCTCCCTTTCTCCTCTTCCCTTCTTCTTAATAAAAATATTCAGAATGTAACTCTGATAGGTTTGAAATAAGGCTTTGGCGATGCTATTTCATGCAGATAATGCAGTTGAGACCATCCAAATAAATCCAAGGTCAAAGTTTCAATTTATTAGTGCTCACTCAGCAAAAACAAAACAAAACAAAAAAACCCCCCCAAAAAAACCTCATGTGAAAGAATGAAATAATCAGGGCGGAGAGAAGGCTGTTGCATGAGACATCCATGTTACTTTGAAGGCAGGGGGAACTGGTAGAGAAGAGGTCAGTGTTTTCAAAACTTTATTCAGATGCTTTTTCAGTCAAGTGTCACAAATAGCTAGCAGAGAAAACTGGGCAGATCTACCCCAGTCTTGTGAATACATAGACACCTGGATGCCATCTTTCCTGCAGAGAACATCAGCTCAGCCAATTGTAAACTTGGAACTAAACATGCCACTACATTACTACACTAAACTCACGTTTTTCTAGTTTGTCCTTGGTGGTTCTACCTCGAAGGCTGAGGCTGGGTGGTGGATTTCAATGAAAAGAATATATCGGGTCTAGTAATAATTAATGTCGTTTTTAAACATTCGTTTAGAATCTTGCTTGGCAGATTATCAAATTTCAGTGGGGAGGGGAGGAGGATCTGGGGGAGATAATAAATCTACTGAAGGACTTGTATACATGCATATAAGTACAACCAATGGACATAAAGCTCTGGGGAGGGAGGGGATGGGTGGGAGGGAGGGAGGGGGGAAAAATAAAAAATAAAATCTTGCTTGGCATTGACTTGTATTGACATAACCTTCAAACACGTGGTATCTACAGAGCGTGTGAAGTGCAATTAACAAGTTTTGCTTGAAAAAGTTTGTGTTTGGTTTGGTTTTTGTTGCAAAACTAGGGCTAAGAAGATGGCGGATGAAGAGCATATTCGGCACTGCATGTTTTACGAGTTCCAATTAGGAAGAAAAGCAAGTGAGGCTGCAAAAAACATCTGTAGTGCTCTTGGTCAAGATGCAGTTAGCGCCAGAAAATGCCAGCGTTGGTTTGAGAAATTTCGCGAGGGAAATTTTTCGTTAGATAACAAGAGTGGTCGAGGCCGTGTGTCCAATTTTGATCAAGAAGCTCTTCAAGCTCTTTTGGTGCAAAATCCTCAAATTACCCAACAAGAGCTTGCGACAACTTTAAATTGTTCACAAAAAACAATTTCCAATCAATTGCGTGCACTTGGCAAAGTCCAAAAGTTTGGAAAATGGGTTCCTCATGAGTTGACCGACAACAACCGTAATCAAAGAGTCACAATTTGCAGTTCGCTCCTCTCTCGTCAAAACCGTTTGCCGTTTTTAGAGCAAATTGTTACCGGAGATGAAGAATGGGTGCTGTATGTTAATTTGAAAAGGTGGCCTCAATGGTTGGACAAAAATGAGGCTCCGCAGCCCACGCCAAAACCTGACTTGCATGCGAAAAAAGTGATGTTGTGTGTTTGGTGGAATTTTAAAGGAATTCTTCATTATGAACTTTTACCATCTAACCAAACCCATTACAAGTGCAGTGTATAGTGCCCAATTGGAAAGGTTAGCCCAAGCTTTAAGAGAAAAAGAACCCGCGCTGATTAATCGGAAGGGCGTAATTCTTCACCACGAAAACACACGACCGCATACTGCAAGAATCACTGCTGAAAAACTGCGCCAGTTGGAATGGGAAGTTCTCCCTCAACCTGCATATTCTCCTGATATTGCCCCTTCCGATTACCATTTGTTTCGTTTTTAGCAAAACTTTCTTCTTGGAAAAAAATTTAATAATGAAGAATGCCTCAAAAATGCATTGACCGAATTTTTTGCATCAAAATCACAAGAATTTTACAACAGAGGGATTAAAATGCTTCCTGAGCGTTGGGCACAAGTAGTAGAAAACAATGGCAACTATATTGTTGATTAAATTTTGTTGTATTGTTTAAATAAATTTGATTTAAAAAGTATTAGAAAACGACATTAATTATTACTAGACCTAATAGATGAGGCCTCCAGTGACAGCACCAACCATAGGGCCCACAACAGGAATCCACCAGAAGTAATTCCCAGCTCAGAAGACATCAAACCCCCATCCTGCCAAAGCAGTGAAAAGCCTGGGACTCAGGTCTCGAGCTGGATTCATGGCACAGCCACAGTTCAGTTCCATAGAGGAAATAAGGACCAAAATCAGGAGAGTGACGACAACAGGCTCTAGGTCTTTGGGAATGCTCCAGTTCCTGGAGTCAAAGATGGCAAAGATAACCATGAGGAGGAACATGGTGGACACTACTTGGTCTGCAAATCCATTTGCCAGAGACAGATACGGAGCTGGGTATGTTGCAAAAATCTGTGCTGTTGCGTTTTCTCCCATGACGTACAGTTTTCCATCAGAAAAGGACATAAATGCATCATAGTAAACACCAAAGAGGATTGCAGACCCTATGAAGGCTCCAAAGAACTGGGCTCCCACAAAAAAAGGAAATTTATACCATTTCATCCGCCCGAAGACACACATTGCAAAAGACACAGCAGGGTTGATGTGGCCACCAGACACCCCCCCAGACACATAAATGGCCATTCCGACTGCTACTGAAAAGCCAATATTCACAGCGAGGGTTCCTCCAAAAGCTCCTCGACTTAGGACAGATTGGGCAACAGAGCCACATCCGAGAAAGATCAGTATACACGTGCCCAAGAACTCAGAGAGTATTTCTTTAGCCAAACGGCTCTTCAACATCAGTCTCTGCCTGATGTGATTCCTCCTCTGTTCCTTATCCGATGGCACTGTGGCTTCTCCAAGGACTACTCTTTCCACTAGTGCCTGCTTTGTCTGCTCCCTACTTCACTCACACATGTCGGCATCTTTTGTCTTGTTGTCCTTGGAATGCAGGGTGAAACTTGAAGAACAGCTGCTCCCACTGCTGCCTCGATAAAATGTAGGACAAAAACAAAAGTGATCATTTAGATTTTTGTGCACCAACATTTACTTGAAGTGGTTTGTGATAGTCAAATGTCAAAGGCAGGTGTGTATACAAAGAGGAAGTAGATGATGTGGAAATAAAAACATGAAATGGATTGAAGATATTAAATTATTTTTATCAATCTGAAAATGAAAATGTTTTGTAATTATGGAACCAAGATGATGGCCATACAAAACTAGAAACATATAGAATAAAATTTTGAGTTTATTATATTTAAATTTAAAAAAAAATATTTTTATTGATTTTTAGGGAGGAAGGGAGAGAGATAGAGAGGTAGAAACATCGATGAGAGAGAAGCATCATTGACTGACTGCCTCCTGCACGCCTTATACTGGAGATCCAGCCTACAACCTGGGCATGTGCCCTGACTGGGAATTGAACTGGTGACCTCTTGGTTCATGGTTTGATGCTCACTTAGCCACACTGGCTGGGATATATTTAAATTCTTATTAATATTTCTAACAAAGTTTTTTTTCACTGTGTGTGCTAGTTGGTCTCCAAGGTGACTTCCACTGGACCCTGCCTTCTGGTATTCACACCCATATGCATTCCCCTTCAACATTGTTCCAGGGTTGGTCTGTGTGATCGATAGAATATGGCAGAAGTGATGGTATGTCACTCTTGAGATTAAGTTAAGAAAGATTGGCTTCCATCTTGGGCTCTTTCATTGATCACTTGCTCTGGGTGGAAGCCAGCTATCCTGTTTCGAGGACCTGTGAAGAATGAAAGCATCCAGCCAATAGCCAGTGAGGAATTAAGGCCTGCTTACAACCACATGGCTGAGATTGGAAGTAGATCTTCTAGCCATAGATAATGGTAACCCTTTGCTGATAGGTTGACTGCAACTAGAACTGGGTACATAAATTATGGGGTCACCCTCGCTGGTCTGGCTCAGTGGATAGAGTGTCTGCCTGCAGACTGAAGGGTCCTGGGTTTGATTCCAGTCAAGGGCACTTGCCTGGGTTGCTGGCACAATCCTCAGTTGGGGGCATGCGAAAGGCAGCTGATCAATGATTCTCTCTCATCATTGATTTTCTATCTCTTTCCGCCTTTCCCTCCCTCTTTTAAATCAATAAAAATACATTAAAAAAATTATGGGGTCCAGAGGAAAACAAAAATGAGTTGGGGGTCCTTGTTAAAAAATTATTAAAAATTTCAAGACACCAGCAGCAGACGATTAAGCCAAATGTGAGACTTTCTGTGACTATATAGGTTGCACGCCTACGAAGCTGGCCCTGATTGCAGCCTCATGAGAGACCCTGAGCCAGAACCACCCAGCTAAGCCATTCCTAGATTCCTGATCCATAGAAACGGTGAGATAATGTTTGTTGTTTTACGTTTTTGGAGTAATTTGATATGTAGCAATAGATAATGAATATAGTATCCCTTTATTCCTACTTCTGTAAATTATTTGTAAAATGACTTTAACCCATAAAACATAGCCCTGGGTGGTGTGGCTCAGCTGGTTGGGCATCATCTCATGCACTGGGAGGTTGCAGGCTTGATTCCTGGTCCAGGGCGCACGGCAGGGTTGCGGATTCCAGCCCCTATCCATGTTGCTCTATCACATTGGTGTTTCTCTCCCCCTCTTTCTTCCTCTCTCTTGAAAAATCAATAAACTATTAAAAAATAAAACATAAAATTTGTTTGACTGGTTTGTCTCTGTGTTAATGTATTAAAACAGGAAATGAGTCCATCAGACCCAGATGGTAAATAGTGATAACTATTTTTCTGGACTATTGAGAGTTAAAAAGTAAGAGTGATTTTGTTAGTCGTAAATTTAGTTCCATGTTCTTTCCTGCCTCGGTGCTTTTGAACATGCTGTTTGCCTTGCCCAGAATGCTTCCCCCCTTCTCTTTGTTCAGCTTAAACATCATATTCTTAGGAAAGTTAACCCTCCAGACTGAGTTAGGCATCTTTTTAATAACTCCCAAAGCACCCTGTACATCTTTGCAGTTCTGTGGACACTTGCAATTAGTAAATTATTAATAACTAGAGGCCTGGCCTGTGGGATCAGGCCAAAGCAGGCTCTCCAACATCCCCTGAGGGGTCCCGAAATTTCAAGAGGGTGCAGGAACCAGGGAGGAATGCTGGAGGCTAGCCAGCTGGGGAGGGACCACAGGAGGGCTCCAGGGTGTGTCCAGCCCATCTTGCTCAGTCCTGATCAGCTGGACCTCAGAAGCAAGCAAACCTATCAGTCGGAGTGTCTTCCCTGGGTGGTCAGTGCACGTCATAGTGAGCGGTTGAGTAGCCTTTGCATATCATTAGCAAATTATGCTCTGATTGGTTGAATAGAAAACTGGCTGACTGGACACTTAGCATATTAGGCTTTTATTATATAGGACTATAGGCCTGGTGTATGAAATGCACCACGGGGACAGGCGGGGAAGGGAGCGAGTTGTCCTTCAGCTAAGCCTGCACTATCTCCAATCTGGCACCCCTTGGGGGATGTCTGACTGCTGGTTTAGGCCTGATCCTGCAGGCAGTTGGACATCCTTCTCTCAATCCAGGACTGCTGGCCGCCAGCCTCTCACCTACCTGCCTGCCTGATTGCCCTTAACTGCCCTCCCCTGCTGCCTGCTAGTCTGATCACCCCCTAACTACTTCTCTGCCAGCCTGGTCACCTCTAACTGCCCTCCCCTGCTGACCTGATCACCCACAACTGCCATCCCCTGTTGGCCATCTTGTGACCACATGGGGGAGGTCATCTTGTACGAGGGCATGATGGTCAATTTGCATATTACCTCTTTATTATGTAGGATTAGTTGCATAATGTCTGTCTTCCCACTAAACTGTAAGCTCTTTGAGGTTAGTCACCTGCTCCGTTTGTTCTTATTGTGTTCCCAGTGGCTAGTGCAATACTAGGTACACTGTTGGGATGCAATGAAATTTGTTTGATTGACTACTTTGTCTCAGTGTAAATGGATTAGGACCAAATGGTGATGCTTTATATGAAAGAGGTCCTTTTAGCAATGCTTTCTGTGGAGTACCCAACTGTGGTGATTACATATTTGGCCTTCACAGTACCCAATGGTGAAGACAGTGAAAAGGCTCCTTGAAATAGCCTAGGGTTCAGCATAACCAATACAAACCAATGAAGCCCACAAATGAAGATCAAAGCAGTTGAGTGTGAAAAATTCATACACATGGAAACAGGAGCAACCTTTAGTAATACACAAACTAGAATGTGCAAATATAGCATATGCTTCTGACTCCTAAAACCAATAGATTTAAGAGGATGCCAAAACTTGTGATGTGTGTGTAAAATTTAAGGATCACCTTTCATAAGGTTAATCTTTGTGGTTAAGCTTCAGTTCTTCATCTGCATAATGGGACTGATAATACCGACTCCATAGGCTGGGCCTGAGGACATGAGAACACAGAAAAAGTGCTTAGCAAAAAAATTCAGCTGTTAGTAGCACAAGGTAGATTGGGTTCAAGTTCTGGTCTGATAGTTGTTTCTGGCTATGTGAGTTATGTAGCCTCCCCAAAATCTCAGTTTCTTTCTTAGTGAGCGGTATCTACCTCATAGAGTAGGGGACAATAATGGCTTCTACCTCATAGAGTAAATGCCAGAGTGTAGGTCTGTGTATTTGGCATTTGCTAAGCTCTCCTCCTCCTCCTCCTCCTCCTCCTCCTCCTCCTCCTCCTCCTCCTCCTCCTCCTTCTTCTCCACTTCTTATTCCTCCTCCTCCTTCTACTACTACGATTATTACAAATTTTGAAACCACGTCACAGAAAAGTAACCGAGGGAAGAGAGAGATTCCCTGGTAGATGGAAGAGGAGAAAGAAACAGAAACATGAATACAGAAGATGGCCAAGAATATGTTCACAAAGATGTGCATTATTTTTGGTGATCATAATTGACCACTGGTCTCTCTAAGAGGCTCCTTTCTTGCCACCGTGGCACATGTGGCTTGAGCTTTGTCGAAGTTTGTTCTTGGTTCTTCCCACTTGAAGGTGTCTAAAAAGAGAAAAATACCAGGAGTAAATTTTTTGTGGCATCAATAGTCTGGGTAAAAACAGAACTACCATGTGATCCAGCAACTCTGCTTCTGGTATTTATCTGAAGAAAACCAAAACACTAACTTGAAAAGGTGTCCGCACCCATGTTCTCTGTGGCATTATTTACAATAGCCACGATGTGGAAACTACCTAACTGTCCACTGATGAATGAATGGATAAAAAAATGTGGCATATATGCACAATAAAATATTATTCAGCCATAAAAAATAAGGAGGTCATGCCATTTGTAACAACATGGATGGGCCTTGAGAGCATTATGCTAAGTGAAATAAATCTGAAAAAGACAGGTACTGTATAGTTTTACTGACACATGACATTTAAAAACAAAACAAAACAAAACAACAACAAACTGAGCTCATACAGAGAACAGATAGGTGATTGCCAAAGGTGGCAGATGGAGGTGGCAAAATGGGTGAAGAGAGTCGAAAGGTACAAACTTCCAGTTTATAAGATGAATAAACTCTGTGAATGGAATATACAGCATGGAGGCTATGCTGTATAGTTAACAATTCTGTATTGTATATTTGAAAGTTGCTAAGAGAGTAGATCTTAAAAGTTCTCATCACAAGAAAAAATGTTGTAACTATGAGGTGACAGATGTTAACTACACTTATTGTGGTAACCATTTCACAAAATATATACAAATATCCAATCATTATGTTGTACACCTTTGTCAAATACAATGTTAAATGTCAATTACATTTGAAAAAAAAAAGAGTCTGGGTGTCTGGCTCTAAGGCCATTAGTATTTTTGAGCTGGACATGCAGAGCTAGAGGGAAGCCACATTGAATCTTCTGGACTCTGTTGTCCATGTTCTTTCATTTGGCAACTCAAGCTGTCATAATAATGAGAGCCCCTACTCTAGTTGTTCCAGTATTTTATTCTTCCTTAGCAACATAAACCCTGCTTTTTAGCTGAATACCTTTGGCCTACTTGAGCTAAGACTATTCTCCTCCCCAGCCTTCTTTGTAGGTAGATGTGGTCATATGACTACACCCTAGTCAATAGATAAAATTAAATGTGACTTCTGGGAAGTGTTCTTAAAAACAGAGGCATGCTCACCAAAGCCAGTTTTGCTCAGTGGATAGAGCATCGGCCTGTGAGGACTAAGGTCCAGGATTTGATTCCAGTCAAGGGCACATAACTGGTTGCAGGTCCTCTGGTTGCACGTACCTGGTTTGGGTGAGTGCAGGAGGCAACTAATCAATGGGTCTCTCTCACACGATGATTCTCTTTGTCTCTCCCCTTCCCATCCACTCTCTCTAAAAATCAATGAAAAAAATACCTTCAGGTGAGGATTAACAAAAACAACAACAAAAAATAGAGGCATGCTCTTCTTTTACCCTTTCCCCTCTTCATTGACTGGAAAACAGATGTGATGGCTAGACTTGAGCAGCCATCTTGGACCACGAGGCAGAAGCTGCTCATTAAGAATGACAGAGCGATACTATAATAGAAGGCCCTAGGTTAGAAGGAACTACACTATACTGGGAAGGGAGTTTGGGGACAACAGAGAGAAATAAGTTTTTAAATTGTCACTATAATTATCTTTGTCATGCATATTTACATCCTAATTGAGACAAACAAAACTGTGAGATATTTAAAGTGGTTTGATATCTGTGTACAGTGTGAATTAACTCCCCCATTGACTTAATTAACACATCCATCACCTCACATATTTACCGTGTGTGTGTGTGTGTGTGTGTGTGTGAGAGAGAGAGAGAGAGAGAGAGAGAGAGAGAGAGAGAGAGAGAGAGAGAGAGAGAGTTGTCATGCGTATCTAAAATTTAAGGGCTGACCTGGTAAGGTTAACTTCTGTGGGTGATCCTCCTCTGCATAATGGGACTAATAATACCCCTCAACCCCCCAGCCAATACTTCGAGTGAGATTATACTGTATCTGTCTTTTTCTGATTTTATTGCACTTAGAAACAGAACCCAGGAATTTTGGTGTCCCAGGCTTCTGAGCTCAGTAGCTTATTTGAAAAGAGTCGGACCTTAGATACAACTCACCTTTTTCTGTTGGTAGCTGTTGTCACAAGGAAAGTAGACATAAATCAAGGTATATTTATATTATAGAAGCCCTTTCTTCAAAGCCCTATTCCACATCTACCTTCTCCACGAGACCTCACCTACCCATTAGATCTATAGCGGGTCTCCGCTCTCTGAGTGCCTATAACACATCTCAGGCTTCGCTCTCAAGTATGGTCCCCAAGTGTCTGTCTCCTGTGTAATTAGACTGTCACCTGTCAGAGGGCAGGGTGTGCATCTAAAAGTCCCTCACAATGATGAGCATGTGCTGGGCACAGGAGATGCATCAAAGCGCTTGTTAAAATGAATGAGGAACCTTAACCAGTTTGGCTCATTCATAGAGAGTTAGCCTGCGGACTGAAAAGTCCCAGGTTTGATTCCAGTCAAGGGCATGTATCTTGGTTGTGGGCACATACCCAGTAGGGGGTGTGCAGGAGGCAACTGACCAATGTTTCTCTCTCATCAATGTTTCTAACTCTCTATCCCTCTCCCTTTCTTTCTGTAAACAAACAAACAAACAAACAAACAAAAACATTTAAAAGGGATGAACAGGGAGGTTTTATCCCTGTGGACAAGACAAGGCAAGCTTCCTCTGGATGACACAGAAACAGACTTCTTTGAAATGGGCATTCCTAGCGAGTACTAAAGATTCGAGGCCCTTAGGCCTCAATATGGGATATACAGTATTATTTTTCTTCTACTGAAATATCCGCTTGCAAATAGAAGTCCCACAGGACCAGAGGTACGGCTGAAACTGGACAGACCAGATGCTGGGATAGCCAGATTTATTTATAAGCCTGGGCTCCAGGGAAAGAAGAAACGTCAATTTCACTTTTTGCTTGGATCTAAATATCGAGCCTGGCAAAGAGACGCTGTTTGGGACTAATAGTCCTCTGCAATTTCTAACCTTTTCTGGACTTGGGAGAAGAAAATGCATCATCTGAACGATGGCCATGGTTTTGACAGGACCCGCATGCCAACCAGAGGGAAAGAAAATACTTGCTGAGCAAAGTAACTGGAAAGCGGTCGCTTATATTTTAAACTGAGCTACATGGTTGCAATCCAGACTAATGTAGACTTTTGGACCAGAGACTACTTGGAAGTAAGTAGTCTGGCTGGGAAGACAGCATGTGGTGGTGTGGATGGAAAGGACTATTGCAATGCCTTTTCCCTGAGCAGTTGGTGCTGCCAGAGACTGGGGGCCATCTCAAGCATATTTACTTACTCCAACTGATTTCTCAATAATTCCAGCAACAAAAAGAAGTTGACCAGCCAGAGAGGGGGTGCATATAGCCAGGTGGTAGAGTCAGGACAAACCTGAGCCCAGCGGTAACATTTCCATCCTGCCGAGCCCTGGTTGGGTAAACATTCAGGTGGGCACATGGGAATTGATGTGAGTGCTGCATGAGGCACAGTAGTACTGGACACGTGTCACAGGCCAGCTGGGTGGGTTCCCAGGATGCCAGGTTGCAAGGGCTGTTTCCAGGAAGGACTGACCCTTGCTGTTTCCACGCTATTTCCCTGGAGCTCAGTAGAGCTCAGCAGTCTCAGTTCCCTCAGAGGCACTGAAGAAATCTCGAATGTCATTCACCAGCCAAATGAAGGCAGGCAAGTCACAATCTCATAGAGTGTCCGTTTACTTCCAGTGAAGTTGAATCTATTTACTACTTGCCAGATGGTGATATTCCCAATGTAATCATTCTAAGGGCTTTATATACTCCATCTTTTTTTTTTTTTTAAACCCTGAAAACAAATCATGAGGTGGATGGTATTTTTATCCCTTTGACAGCGGGGAAAATTGGACCCCAGACAAGTAAAGTGACTCATGCAAGGTTATACCACTAGGTGGCAGACCCAGGATTTGAACTCATCCTGTCTAGCTCCAGAGAGCAGGTCTGACCACCTCACTGTGTCCCAGCAGAGGCAGCTAGGCAGTTCTCTTAGAGGTGTTCTTTTTTTTGTTTGGAGAACTACACGTACACTGTTAGTGCCCCGGCATCAAGTCCAGGCTTTTCGGTCTGAGGGTGCCGGGGAGAGCTGAAGCCTTTTAAGCGGGGAGTGGTGCAGTCGGGCTTGCTCTCTGGAAGAGTAACTGACTACAAGGTGGAAAGCTTGTTCATACAACCCAGGAGGGAAGTCGTAGGGGGCAGAGCTAACCTTTGTCAGGGCCTCACAGGCCCAGACAAGGAGGAGTTAAGCGTTGGTGCTGCTTCTAGTCTGGCCGGGAAAAGAATTTTTTCTTGTGAAGTGGGTGGTCCATACCAACGGGAGGGAACTCTAAGGGCTGTGCCCCACACAAAGAGAGAAACCTGGCTCCCCTGGGCGAATGTACTGGTTTGGAACTGGTGTGAACTGTCCTATCCAAGTGAGTCAGGCACCCGGGAGAGGTCTCCCCTCCCTCCTCTGACCCATCTCTGGGGTCTTTGCATCCACAGACTCCCTCTCCCCCACCAGGAGACCCAGCACCTCTGACCCCTCTCCCAGGGCTCCCAGGCCACAGAGTGGCTATCCCTTGGCCCTTCAGCTCAAGGTCGGGGCCCGGAATGCCTGGGTTCCAATCCCAGATCCACCACAGGCCACTGGTGGGCCATTATTCCACACCCAAGGGGCCCTCCCAGGAGGCAGATGCTCAGCAGAGCTTCACCTTGTCTCTCTGATACTTGTCTGGTCGTGGGACAACCTCTGTAGGACTTGGGTGTCACCTCTGGAAGCTTCTTTGAAAGAAGTTAATGTGCCCACTCCCCACTCCCCTCTCTCCACGCCAGTAACAGCCTACCCTGTAGGGGTCATCCAGTGACTTCCCAGTTCTTCCTGGTGTTGACATAGCGGGTAAGCAGATTCCTTGGCGCCTCAGCGCCCCAGTACCCTTATCAGAAAAATGAGGCTGGGAGACTTTCCCTGCCTATTTCACTGGGCTGTTGTGGCACCGGTGCTGAAACCTATAGGTGCCTAAGGCATTGCTGTTAGCTCTCTGAGGCTTCCTGGGACAGACAGCAGGGCGGGCAGAAAGTTCCTCTGGATCCAGGTCTCTGCCAGAGCCCACTGCAGGGGACCAACTGTGTGTCCTTCCTCTGGGGTGGGGGTTGGGGGGGGGTTTGACCGCGAGCCGCCCCTCTCCCTTCTCTCCCATTGGTCTTCACCTGCCAGAGGGGCGGCTGCTACGGGCCTCTCGGCCCGTCAATCAGGGCCCCCGGGCTCCGCCCCGCCCCCCTCAGGGGGTTTATAACGGGAATTCCCATGGCCCGGGCTCTGGAAACCAACCTGCCGCTGCCGGGACCGGTCCAGCAGAGCGAGCGAGCGAGCGACCGCTGCGCGCGGAGCACACGCTCGCGCCCCAGCTGCCCGCTTCGCGGTTCATGCCCGCGCGCCCCGCCCGCAGCCCCCGCCAGCCCGCGCTGCGCCCCCGCCGCCGGCCGCCCCCCGCCCCCGCCCCCGCCGGGGCCCCCGAGGGAAGGAAGGCAGCGAGGCAGGCGCAGCCGTGCGCCCGGCGGAGCCCGCGACCCCGGCCCGCAGCCCGCTGGCACCATGCTGCCCGCGCGCGGCGCCCGCCTGCTCACGCCCCACTTGCTGCTCGTGCTGGTGCAGCTGTCCCCGGCCCGCGGCCACCGCACCACCGGCCCCCGGGTAAGTGCGCCCCCCGCCGCGCCTACCTGCCGGGGGACCCCGGGGTCGCTCGCTCTCATCCCCGGGGGTCAGGGAGAGGGGGAAGGGGGGAGGGGGAAAGAGGAAGGGAGGTGTCAGACCTGCCCCCCCCCCCATCCCACCCCCTTCCCAGTCTCCCGAGGGCTTCTTGGCGAAGTTGCTGAAATAAAAATTTCTCCCATTGTCTGTCCCCCGCCCCCAGCCCTTTCTTGCAGCAGCGACTCTGCCTAGCCGCCCCCCCCCCCCCCAACCCGAACTGTCACTGATGATGGGTCTTCTTCACAGGTCTCTCCTCCCGGGGCGTCTCGCTCCCGCTGCTCTCCGCCCCGGCGGGGCTGCCTGCGGTCTCACGCCGCGCCCGCGCCCGCGCCCGCTCCCGGAGCGCTGGCCTTCTTGGCAGGCGGCGGGGGGCAGCTCTGCCTCCAGCGTTTTAGGTTACCCAGGAGCCACACAAGGACCTTGTGTTGTTTTTAAAAAGCGATCGCTGCTCGTAAAAACCCACAGCAGATAATTTTAATGCGCCCTCCTGCTGGCTACAGCCCTGGAGGAGGCTGGAGGAGGGAGGAGGTTGGGGGGGGGGGGGGGGGCGCTGTGGCGAGGTGGTAGAAAGGAGGTGCGCAGCGTGCAAGGGTCTCTTTCCCCCCTCGGGGCTTGGGGCTGGGAGCTTGGAATCCTTGTTGAACCTTGGTCTGATTGGAGATTCTGAACGATGTGAAACGTGCCAATTCTGTGCACAGGACAGGCTGTACAGGGCATTGTCAGCTCTCCTGGAACGGCAGCATTGTATCCATTTTTTTGGTCTAGATTATTCTCCTCCACCTCCAGCCCCCCAATGGCTCTAATGAAGAATTCCACTGCCTTAAAAAGTAGTACTAAACCACCTCGTTGTTCATGTGACCAAACAATTGGCCAAATTGTATTCAGACAATCTCCGGCCAAGAATTAGCTTAGGGCTTGGCCCGTGGCCTCTCTGGGTAGCTGCTCGCCTCCGTTGACATCTTGGGAGTCCACGAAGTATAGCGAGGACCTTCGTAAAAAACAAAGTTGGCTCCTTAATCAACGCGTGCTTTCCTGGCTATCCTTAGGCCTAGCCTCGTGACCACCTGTTCACATGGCAGGTTCTTTATGCGTAGCTCTTGCTATATGAGAATCGCCTTTATGGCTGTCGTGTGGAGAGCAAAAGCCTTGCAAAGTTTGACGAGCTTTCACGACTGCCCAGATGCTGGCTGATTGCATCCGAGCCTGGCTATCACTGCGAGATCAGATTTGCAGCCACTTAGGAAAGAAAAGTGTTTGTCCCCGTGTTGGGCCGGCCCTTGCTTTTATGACCAGATGTGCAACAGCAGCAGCTAAAGTGCCGCAGATTAGATCCAGGGCGTGTCATAAATCCTCGACAGCAGGCTTTTCCAAAGTCGGGGCTAGTAAGGGCTCCGGGAGTGACTTTTATGGATGCAGTTGAGGATGCCTTTTAAATGAAGCTGCTCGGTTTGATATTAGGACCCGCAGCTCTTAAACTCGGAGGTCAGGAGAGCCACGGCGTTCCCTCCAATAATTAGGAACAGTCAGGAAAGAGATGCAGACCAGAGCACCCCGACTGAAACCTGGATTGCCCGCCCACACGAGGGGCCTGGAGACAAATGGTGGGGGGCTTATTTGCCGCTGGGCATGTCTAGCGTCTTAAGCCATATGGCTCTCCTTTCCCGACTCCTGAAATCGGAGGAAGCAACTTTTAGGGGAAAGGGCAGGGTATGGGTTAGGTTTCCCTTCAACGTCTTTGGTTTTCAGTTCCATAGAAGTGAGAGAACATACATAGGCACGGTGACTGGGCTTGTGTGTGTCCCACCTGCATCTCCCCCCACGCACACCCCCTCCCCATGTGTGTGTTGAGAAAGTACCCAGGGGAAGCTGCTGTCCCGATCATGTGGTTCCCTGAGTGCATTTATAGGCAACCACAAGGCTACCCTTTATGAATGCTTGGGATGGCTTCTGCTCATAAGAACCTTTTGCACGTGAGACCCAGGGAGGCAACACGTCTTGCTTGAAACACTCACGGTGCGTTTGCAGCTCGGTGTGTGTGGGTTTACAGGTTGCGTGCTTGCCGCACCACCAAGCAGCTGCAGGGAGTGTGCCTCACACCAGGGCTGCCGTCGCTGTTAAAGGCAGAGGTAGCCCAACGAGAAAGTACCGAACCCAGATGCATCAGGCGAGTTTGTAAGAGAGAGTTAGTCACAATATTTTTGGATACTAAGGGTGCTGTCTTTGAGTTTTGACCTATTACAAAGACCGCACTTCTCTCCTGTGGCTCCTTGGTGGCCTGTGAGGTGTGGCTCTGGTGACGAGTGGCAGTGTCAGAGGAGGAGCAGAAACATCTGGCGTGCTGCAGTGTTCCCTCGGGCACCCCTTGGACTCTCCTGTTAATCTTTTGAGTGACAGAAGCTTAAGGATTGGCATCTTTTCCAGCTGGTTTTCTAGGAAACTGAGAGCACGCCCTTTTGGTTTAACTTTATCTGGCTCACTAATTGAGCTCCCCTGAGGCCTAGACCCCAATCCTTGCCCCCTCATTTGCTTCCTGCCTTCATAAAATTCCTGACATTTGTCTGACGCTGGAAACCAGCCGCGATTGGGTATCAGATGGGAGGCTATTATGTAGGAAGCACCTGAGTATTTTGATCTCTCAGCTCTGAGCAGCATGGATACCTGGGACATGGTTAGGATCCTTTTAATGACCAAGGAGGCAGCCATTTCTTTCTTTTTAATTTTTAATTTTCTTATTTTATATTTTACTGATTTTTTACAGAGAGGAAGAGAGAGGGACAGAGAGTCAGAAACATTGATGAGAGAGGAACATCAATCAGCCGCCTTCTGCACACCCTCTACTGGGGATGTGCCCGCAACCAAGTTACATGCCCTTGCCCAGAATCGAACCCGGGACCTTTCAGTCCACAGGCCGATGCTCTAGCCACTGAGCCAAGCCAGTTTTGGCATCAGCCATTTCTTTAATTCTGTAAAATTTACTGAAAACGTTTTATAGGGAGGATGGGATTGCGGGGAGGGGGAAGGTGGCAGGACTCTCCGAGGCCACTAGAGTCTGGCTGATGGTCAGGCCAACCCAACTGCCCGTCTTTGTCTAATCCCCTCTCTGCCCTTGAAACCTGGGGGCTGAGTGAGGGCAGGAACCGTGCCCATCTTGTCTGTCGGTGTATCCCCAGAGCTCAGCACAAGGGGTTGACTTTGTAGGTGTTTGTGGAATGAATAAATAAACGCATGTTTCATCAAGGCCTGTGGGTACCACTTTTCTGGTGGTGGAGGCAGGAAATAGATGGAAGAAGTTTGAGAAATATGAGAGATTGGGAAGGTCCAGAAGACTGAGTAAGACATTAAAAAAATAGTTTTAGGTCTATTCTCTATTTGTCCTGCCTCTTGTTCCTTACTTGGTTCATCCTGCAAAATCCAGCTCCCACGTCACTCTCTAGGAGCTTCCCTACTGGTAGCATCATCATACTCACCTCCTAACAACTCCTGTATCTGGTGCTCTTGTGTTCTAATTTCTACTAATCCTTCTACAGTGAGCATCTTGAAATTGGGCCAGCATCTGCATCTTTTTAGCCCTCTCCGGCCCCTTCGGCACTTCATGCATGATCCCGTCTTGTTAAGTGAACAAGCTCGAAAAGACCCTTGAGGGCAGAATAGAGATCTTATTGGTCACACTGCCAAGCGTTCTGTAAATATTTACTGCAATGAATTGGACTGTGCAGTGATTTCCAGGCTGGACCCCCTGCTCTCATGTGAACCTGAAATTGGTTACGTACAAGTGATTTCTTTTCTCATTTTCAGGCCTTTGTTCTTTGTTTAAAAAATAAGAGTGTGTGTTGGTTATGGAAGGTTTAGAGGAGGAGCGCAGGCAGACTTGGATGGGAAACAGGCATTCGCTGCACCCTAAACCTTTATTTTCTTTTTACCTTGCATTTGCCAAATGTGAAGCGGCTTCTAGACAGTCCCCTTCCTTTTGGCTAGCCTGCCTCATGTCAGGGTCAGGGTTGGGAACTTGTGTCTGCACAGATGTCTCTCTGATGATTGGTGTGCCTGACACGAAGCCTTCTTTTCCACACGGGGGATTTATCTGAGATGCTAATCAGGAGTTAGGTCAAGAACTAGGTTTAAACATTTTGATAGGTCTGACATGTGTAATTTAAAGAAACAAAACTGAGGAGGACAGGAGGAGGAAACAATCATCTCAGAAACTGTAGGAGATGCAATCAAATGGAAAACACTTTGATATGGTCTCATTACCTCTGAAAATTGAACGGGCACATTTCTATGGCCCGGCGATTCCACTCCTAGGTAGGCATGCCCAAGAGAAACGCTCGCCCACAATACCACGAGCCTGGAAAGAATCCAACTGCCCATCAGCTGGCAGATGAATAAGCTGTGATGTATTCACACAGCGGAGAATTAAGCTCAGTGGCATGCAAAAATACAGACGAATCTTGGTAATGTGATAGTAAGTAAAAGAAATGCACCAAAAGATGCAGCACAGCAGCTTTTATAAACTTATAGGTAGCTGAAATGAAAGGATAACACGTGTAGGAGTACATATAGCTTCAGTAAAACTACATAAAAAAAAGGCAAGGTAATGGTGAGCACAGGATTCAGGGAAAAATAAGGGTGAGGCCGGGAATAGATTGGGGGGGACATGACCAGTTGGTGGGGTAAGTACTTTACTTCTTTTCCTGGTGGGGGGTGGTGGTGGTGAGTTTGAAGGTATTTGTTCATGAGTAAAGGCCTAATAGCCGATTCAATAAAAAATAAAGGCGGGCCCTGCGTGTACCGGTTTGAATGCGTCACGAACCAGAAATTATAATTAAATTCTTTGCACTTCAGGTCAAACAAAAATTCCCTAAATGGGAACTCTTTTCTTGCCTCTTGCTCCCTCCACCCGCTTTCCAGATGTGCTTGTGGCCCCACCTAAAGCGCCACCTTGGGGAGTGATTATTGGCTTTGTTTTAATTCCTGGCCCGTTCGACCCAGAGCAGGCCCAGGCCCTGGCATAAATGTCTACCCCAGCTGGCCAAAGGGCTCATGTAAAGCTGAGCTGGCTGCGGGCAGTCTTCCCTCTCCCTTGCTCAGAGGAATCAGCCTGGACATCTGAGCGCCCAGCCCTGCAGAGCAGAAAAGTTCACTCTCTGAGGCCTGGGTCAGAAGCCTTATTTGCCAGTGGGGGCAGGGGAGGCGATTTCTGGTTTGATGCCTTGTCTTCATACCGACCTCCTCCTCACCCCCCTTCTCAGAGGCTGGGGGAGGAGGCACGGCCCTGCTTAGCAGGTACAGGGCACCCTTTCTCTCCCAACCACATAGAGATCTATTGTTCAAGCAGCCAAGTTCCTGGCATTGCTGGTGGCGGAGGGGGATGTCCATGTGGAGGGCCCCCTCCTCCGGCGTTTGTCACTGCGGAGCTGTTTGGGAGAGGACAAGGGTTGAGTTGCGGATGAGAAATCGATCGGACCTGCTGGGGAGGCCTGCCAAACAGAGTTAGCATTGTACATGCCGCACGAATCCCGAGTTACCCAGGAGGTAAGAGGATTGGATCTCCACAGACACTTCCAAAAGCCCCGTGAAGACCCCAGAGCAACATTGGTCATTATCGCAATTAATTGGATTTCCATTTGCAACTGACATCATTCTCAAATGAATGCCTAGGTCACAATTCATCTTACCTTTTGGCAGACCGCTAAGCTTGATAGGTGAGGCGCTCTGTGCACTTCCTGGATGTTTCCCGGGTGGATTTCAGACTCCTTTTATTGGAGCCAGCATGGGGCAACCTCTACGGAGCAGAAAAGGCCACTCGTCCCCTCCCACCACCAGAGAGGGCGAGGAACGAACCAGGTTCCAGGAGACCATGTGTCAGGGCTTTGAAACCTGACAGAGAATCTACAAATGTGAGTGGTAGGCCATCCCCCTTAAAAACCACCTTACACTCTATTGTCGATCTGGTAATTATAACTGTTTATCTAAAAGGACCCACTCCCTCCCCCCCAGTATTGACAGAAGAGAAAAACTACACAACTTCCTGGAGTGGCTTCTTTTTAGGAATAGATCAACATCTCTAGAAACTGCTGGGAGTTTTAAATGTGTGTGTGTGTGTGTGTGTGTGTGTGTGTATCTATTTGTTGTGCATCTGTTCTTGAAAAATTCTGCAAAGCCTCTGGGGAGAGTACACCAAAGTAGACAGTAAGAGGGCGAGGTGGAGAGTGTTATGAAGGGACACGATCTCTCCGTCAGGAATGCAGTGTCACTCACCTGCTCAGAGACGACTGCCACGAGACCTTTTTGCCGGGAAGGAAATGCTCTCTACCTGCACGCGGGGCTGTTGAAGGTTTAAATATGGTTAGTATGAGTCGGAAGAACTGGGATTCTAATTTAACTTGATTTTAATTAGTTTCAATGTAAATGTTCATAGCTCCCTGTGGCTAGCTGCTATCTTATTGGACAGGGTTGGTCTCTCACCAGCGTGCCCAGGCTTACTTCTCAACGAACATCCTCCAATCCCACGTGCCCCAGACTTCGGCTAAACCGAACCTTGCTGCATTTCCTGATCTTTCTTCCTTCCCCATCTCTGTCAAAATTCTGCCCTCCCTTTGGAAGGCTCCGATGGCTCCACACAGCCCTCCCAGCCTCCCTGCAGGCAGATTGACCCTGTGCTCGCTCACTCCTAGAGCGCTGTGATTCCTGTCTGGTCTGCCCTGTAATGCAGCCATCAAAGGTAGGAGGGTAGTGGGCAGACTCAGGGCACAGCCTCGGAGGCACCCAGAACCAAAGGGAGTCTGGCTCTGCCACGGCGAGCCTGGGCGAGCAATTTAACCTTTTGAGTCCTTGGTTCTCCAATTTGTCCACTGGAGGTCACAGCATTTACGTTCCAGAGAGGTGGGAAGTACCAAGTGGGATGTCCTGGATTCTCATTCCTATTCCTGTTTGTCATAAATACCACAAACAACACACATTAAAGGAGAGTTTTCAATGAACAGCGTTCAACGGGTTAAGTAATCAGCAGAGCTGAGTTCCTTTCTGGAAGCTTTAGGGGAAAATCTGTTTTCTAGAAATTGCCTCCATTTCTGAGCTCACAGCCCCTTTCACCTGCAAAGCCCCAGAGGCAGTCCCTCCTTTCTCATGCTGCATCTCCATGGTTCTGACTCTCCTTTCGTTTCCGGAGGTTGTGATCCATTACTTTGGGCCCAATGAGAGAGTCCAGACTGGTTTCCTATCTGAAGGTTAGCTGCCTTAAGATTAGCAACCTTAATTCCTCCAAGTAACACAGCAGTATTAGGATTAGGACCTGGGGGCCATTGTTCTGTTCCCCCCCCCCCCCCCCCCCCCCCCCCCCCCCCGCTCATTAAGGGTCTAGTACAGTACCTGGCTCATAGAAGGTGATTGATAAATGGGAGGGAGGTGGAGGGGAGAAAAGGCATTATTATGACCTGTGTCTATTAGTTTCTTTCCTTTTAGAGTGGGAGTCTCTTCATGGTGGAGTTGTTTAATTTTCTTTATAGACTCCGTCCTGCCCAAGAACAGGTGCTTAGTAAATGTTTATTGAATAATAGAATTTTCAATAAATGCAGATTGTTTCTTTCCTTGTAAAAAAAATATTGAACAGTAAAAGAAGTAAAACGCAAGCCACAATATATAATTCCCATTGTATAAAAAACAAACAAACAAAAAGCAAAAAAAGCTGGTTGTTATATAGAAAAATCGGATGTTTCATTTCTGAAATGTGTCTTAGTAATTACTAAAATAAATTTGTTTACCATGAGCATTGTTTAATCTTAGAGGAAAGGAATAAAGACTAAGATGTGCATGATTTTTAAAGAAAGCTCTACACCTGTCTCAGTCCAGCCTGACCCACAGGTCGCCCTGGGATTGAATCGCCATAGTTGGCCTGTGTTCACATTGGGCTGATTTTTAGGGTTAGTAGCTGTTAGTACCAGGCCTCCTACTCATTTTCAGGACACTTTGAACTCAGTTGGCTTTAAAGGAGAGTTTTCAATTTACCTCAACAGGACATAATTGTAAAAAAATGTATTTATTGCTGCTCGTGGGAATATACATTAGTACATTCATGTTGTAGAACTGCAGTTGAAGCTGCACACATTCTTTGACTTTGTAATTCCAGTCCCATATATACACCCTAGAGAAATGCACTTAAATATATACCAAGAGCCCTGGCTGGTGTGGGCCAGTTAGTCAAGTGTTGTCTAGTGTGCCGGAAGACCCCCAGTTCAATTCATGCTCAGGCGCATACTCAAGGTTGTAGATTCAATCCCCAGTTGGGATCATGTGGGAGGCAACTGATCAATGTTTCTCTCTCACATTGATGTTTTTCGCGCGTTCTCTCTCTCTCTCTCTCTCTCTCTCTCTCTCTCTCTCTCTCTCTCTCATATGTTTTAACATATTAAAACATAAATATGTACCAAGAGACATATTTAAGGACCTTCACAGCAGCATTTTTGATAGTAGTAAAAAAAATTAGAAACTGGCTAAATACTAATCAACAGGAAACTAGAAATATATGTTATGATATATTCACATAAGGGAATATTACTCAGCACTCTAAATGACTAATCTAAAGCTATACTCATTATGAATAAATTTCATAATAAAATCTGGAATGAAAGAAGATAAATTGTAGAAGAAAATATACATTATGCCGCCATTTACATAAAGGTTGAATGCATGCATAAACTATTGTTTAGGGGTGCATACATATGTAAAATTTGTGAGGAAATTAGGAGTTGTGAGGGCAGGAGGGAGAGAAACATATTGGCTGGCAATGTTTTATGTCTCTAGCGTGGGAGGTGTGTACATGGATTTTAAAATTCCTTTTTGTATGTATCCATAATATATTAAAGTTTTCCATAAAAATAGAAATGTATAGATCACAACAGAGTTTTAAGAGTAAATAATAAAAGCGATGCTTCTGGGAAGGGGTCCTCTGCTTCATGCTGCTCATGACGATTTTCATTTCCCTGCGGAACATGTGCAGGGACCTTTAGCCACACTTTGACCTTCACTGCAAGTGCTGGCCGCCTACCTCCTGCCCTCCCAAAACCCTGAGGCCAGGCTTCCCCCACCAGCTCAGGGCCAGGTGCACTCGAGGGTCCCTTTCCCACCTCTGCCTCATGGCACTGGTGTTCCTCTCCGATGCCCCGGCTTCTTCTGCTCTTCACACTGTGTGTGCTCTTTCTGGATGACAAGGGATGAGGTCGATTATTCTCTCAAACTTATTGGCCATTAGTTAGGGTTGGCAAATAAAAATACTGACGTAGGCTTGCCTAGATTATAAATTGGGTAAATTGGAATGTCATTGCATAGTGTAAATTTTGAATGATCTAATGTGAAATAATGTAATTTGCATAAATTTGAATTTAGATAAGCAGCAAATAATGTTTCAGTGTAAGGATGTTCCAAATAAGAAATCATTTGTTATTATCTGAAATTATTTGTTATTTATGTGAAGTGTAAACTTAATGGGTATCCTGTATCGTACCTGCCCATCCTACATTAGTCATTAGTTCTTGTTCTCTTGGGAATTATCTGGACAGATATTTTGCTAATTTTTAAAATAAGGTTGGTAGTTTCCCCCCCCCCCCCTTACCTTACTGTCTGACATGGAAGAGTGTGTTTTTAAAAAATATTAAGGATATTTATCTATTTTTCTGTCATGTTTGTCAAATGCCTTTCATTATGAAAAGACAATGGTTTTAATCTGCTAAATTTTATACCTTTTGTAGCTAATCTATTGTTGTGGTTTCTATCTCTGGTGTCAGGATGAAAAAGATCTTTCTATTCTAAGATTATAGAAATTATAATAATTTGGGTTCCTCTTAATCTTTGAGTCTTTTCACTTAAAAAAGCCTTTTCTTTATTATGAAAACTTTCAAATATACACAAAAAGGAGAGAATAGTGTGATGAATTCCATGAACCTTCATCCAGTTTATCAACAATGAAAAACTCCAGGCCAATCTCATTTCTTCCACTCATGCCCCTAGTCCTCCACTTAGATTACTTTGAAGCAAATCCAGACATTGTATTTTTTTTTTCCTTTTTATTGAATTCATTGGGGTCACACTGGTTAACAAAATTATACAGGCTTCAGGTACACAACTCTTCAGCACACCATCTATACACAGCAAGTCAAGTCTGCATCCATCAACATTTATTCTCCCTATATTATCCTCCACTTCCTTCCCAGATATTGTATTTTATCATCTGTAAATATTTTCATACATATCTCTAAAAAGACGATGACTCACAAAAACTCTAACTATAATACTATATCACAATGAAAGAATATTAACAATAATTCATTCCTTCATATACTATAATTCAATCAACATTCAAATCACCCTGATTATCTCTTAAATATGCTTTTCTGTTCATTTGAATCAATATCCAAATAAGGTCCACACTCACTTATCTGTATCTTTGTGTGTGTGTATGTGTGTGTGTGTGTGTGTTTTCAGCCCTCCTAGCCACTTAAAAAAAAGTCTTTCTTAGTTTTTTAATCTTTATTGTTCAGATTATTGCAGTTGTTCCTCTTTTTCCCCCTCATAGCTCCCCTCCACCCAGTTCCCACCCCACCCCATGCCCTTACCCCCAACCCCACTGGCCTCATCGTATGATTTTTGTTCAGTCTCTTCCTGCACCCCCCACACCCCTTTCCTCCTGAGGATTGTCAGTCCACTCCCTTTCTATGCCCCTCATTCTATTATATTTACCAGATTATTCTGTTCATCAGATTTTTTATTCACTTGATTTTTAGACTCACTTGATGATAGATACGTATTTGTTGTTCATAATTTTTATCTTTACCTTTTTTTCTTCTTCTTCCCCTTCTTAAAGAATACCTTTCAGCATTTCATATAATACTGGTTTGGCAGTGATGAACTCCTTTAGCTTTTTCTTATCTGTGAAGCTCTTTATCTGACCTTCAATTCTGAATGATAATTTTGCTGGATAGAGTAATCTTGGTTGTAGGTTCTTGATATTCATCACTTTTGAATATTTCTTGCCACTCCCATCTGGCCTGCATAGTTTCTGTTGAGAAAACGGCTGACAATCGTATGGGTTCTCCCTTGTAGGTAACTAACTGTTTTTCTCTAGCTGATTTTAAGATTCTCTCTTTGTCTTTTGCTTTTGGCATTTTGATTATGATGTGTCTTGGTGTGGTCCTCTTTGGATCCCTCTTGTTTGGGGTCTGTGTGCTTCCTGGACTTGTAAGTCTATTTCTTTGACCAGGCAGGGAAAGTTTTCTATCACTATTTCTTTAAGTAGGTTTTCAGTATCTTGCTCTCTCTCTTCTTCTGGCACTCCCATAATCAGATGTTGGTAGGTTTGAAGTTGTCCCCGAGGCTCCTTACACTATCTTTATATTTTTGGATTCTTTTTTCTTTTTGCTTTTCTGGTTGGGTGTTTTTTGCTTCTTTGTATTTCAAATCTTTGACTTGATTGTTGTGATTCTCTAGTCTGCTGTTGGATCTCTGTATATAATTTTTTATTTCAGTCAGTGTATATTTAATTTCTAGTTGGTCCTTTTTTATATCCTCGAGGGTCTCACTAAATTTATTGGCCTTTTCTAGAAAATTCTTGAAAAACCTTATAACCATGGTTTTGAACTTTATATCCAGTCGTTTGCTTTCCTCCATTTCTTTCATTTGTGACCTGTTTCTTTGTCTCCATATTTTGGCTGCTTCACTGAGTTGATAGTGTGGCTTTGTGTGCTAGGTGTCCTTTAGAGCCCAGTGGCTCAGCCTCCCCAGTTACCTGAGGTGGACACTCTTTTCACCCCTTTGTGGGCTATGTGCACAGTCTTATTGTAGTTAAGCCTTGATTGTTGTTGGTATCACTGGGAGGAATTGACCTCCAGGCCAATTGGCTGTGAGGATCAGCTGTGTCTACGATGGGAGAACTTCTGTGCTGGAGACATCCTTATGAGGTAAGACTTGCTTCTGTGGAGCTTTGGTGCTCACTGAGTCTGCCCCCTGAGTGTGTTCCTTTTGGATCTGAGAAGTTGTAATCTGGATGGTCCTACTCTGACCCCTGGGTACACTGGCTCTTGGTTCTCCAAGGAGGTGCTAACTTAGCCTCTGCCTGAGGCCACCCAGCAGGAGCTACAGAGAGATCTGCAGATTCCTCTTCTTTGTTTGGGTTTTGGAGGTGCCCAGATGAGGCCCAGCTGTGAAGCAATGCAAGCTTTTGTGGAGCCTTTGGCCTTCTTTTGGATGTTCTGGGTCAGCTGCAGTTTGTTAGGTAAGTTTAGATTTCAAAGGACCAGGCCATTCATATGCAAAAGCCTCTACACACAGCTGGGGTGGGGCGGGATCTTGGGGCAGAGCGAATACAATGGCTTCCCACCAGCCCTTCCCTAAGAGGTCCCCAGGTCTCAGTGTCCCTTGGTAATGACTGCAAGCACCTCTGGGAAAAAGCTGTCCTCGAGGTCCACCCCAAGCCAGACAGTCCAATTTCTCCCCATATGAATCTGGGTCCCCAGAGTCTCACCCAGAACTGGAGTTCAGAGCAATCGGGAGCTTGTGTCTCTCTGCTGAATTGAAAAAGCCAGCTGTGTACTCAGTTGCCAGCCCTCTCCGCCTGTGCGCCTCTGTACCTATATACTTTACTTCCGCACCTCCTCCTCAGTGTGCTTTTCTCTTCCCTTTTAGTTGTAGAATTTGTCTTAGCCAGCCTTCCTGTGGTTCTGAATGATGTCTGTTTTGTCTTTTAGTTAAAGTTTTGAAGTGGTTGTGGGAGGCAGTAAGTTCAGGTGTTTACTTATGCCGCCATTTTGGTTTCTCCCACTCATCTGTATCTTTTTTTTTTTTTTTTTTTTAATATATTTTATTGATTTTGTACAGAGAGGAAGGGAGAGAGATAGAGAGTTAGAAACATCGATGAGAGAGAGTCATCGATGCTGCTTCTTACACACCCCCTACTGGGGATATGCCCGCAACCAAGGTACATGCCTTTGACCAGAATCGAACCCGGGACCTTTCAGTCCCCAAGCCGACGCTCTATCCATTGAGCCAAACTGGTTTTGGCTGTATCTTAAGTCTCTTTTAATCCATTAGTTTCCGTCCACCTCCTTTTTACTTTGTAATTTATTTGTTGAAAAAAACAACACCCCAGGTTGTTCTAGGCCTAGGGTTTTCCACACTAGAGTTTGCTAATTGCCTTTTCATGGTGTTGTGTTAAATGTGCCTGTGTCCTTTATATTTCCTATAAAATGATAGATCTGGAGGCTTGATCAGATATGGATTTGGTATATTTTTGGCAAGTGTATTTCATGGGAGTTGGTAGGTACTTCCATCAGGAGGCACATAACATTGGCGATGATCACTTTGGGACCTATTAATTTGTAGGAGTTTAGGCTTTTCAAAAAGTAGACTGAAAAAAGGTTCCAACTTTTGTGTGGCATTTAGTATTTCTTGTCTCTGGTGTTACCATAGAGGGGGAGGGGCTTAGGTGCCATCATTGCCCTCTGAGCAGTGGCCTTTGGATGGGGAAGCTGAGTGTGACTGCAGGGCTGTGAGTGTGAAGCTCTGCTGGAGTTCTCGGTTGGTGGCCAAGGAAGGGGAGTCTCCTTGGTTTTGGGTGCCAGCAGTAAAAGCATGAGGGAGCTGGTTTTACTCTAGTGCGAATCAGTAGGCCTTTAAAGTGTAACTAGATCAGCTTTGTGTGTGATCTTTGGCATGCGCACAACACTTGGGAATGTATATTTTAAGAAACAGTTACCAAGTTTTGAACTGGCTTACTCATTGGCTCAAGTAATAATAGAAGGTACGATACCTGGTGGGTTTCAGGATTGGTTTGATTCAGCAGCTTAATGGTGCCTTCAAAACATTCGGTGAATGGCTATCTCTCCCCTTTGCCCTTTGTGGTATGTGTTTATCAGAAGACTATTGTTTTCAAGGTAGCAGAATCACTGCACTGGTTCCAAGCTTGGAAGTTCCAAGAGGGACGAGAGAATTAGCTTTCAATAGCCTTTTCCTACATGCTCTTAGAAAACTTTGACTCTTAGCTTATTTATATACATTGGGTCAAATGCCTTTTCTTTAATCAATCCTTTTGGCCAGGAGAGTGCCATACTGTGTGACCTAGGCCTAAATTCCGTAGACCATTCACTGTGGCAGGGAAGGAGATAGGGTGCACAGTTCTGGAGCTGGTGGTCAGGTTATTCCTGCTCCTTCCTCCTGACCACATAGCTGTAAAAGGTGGAAGATTGGAAGGCAGGCTGGGGCAACAAGCTCAGTGTCTGTTTTGGGATGTGGGATCCATAGCATTGGCAGACCAGCAGGATGGTGGGTGAGATGTATGGTGAGAAGTACATTTGCTGGACATAGATGGCCAGAACCCAGAAAGGGAGATATGTTACTGTGTGATCAATTCTTTTATCTATTAAAGGTAGACTAACTGATCTCCAATGTGACTGCCAGCATGGACTTGGAATTCCAAGATTAAAAGCTGATTAGAAAAGGGAATGTAGGAAGAATTTTGATACTTTCAGAGTAAGATAAATAGGCCTATGAAGATGATTCCAGAAGATCCCCCAAATGAGGAGAGCATATTATATAGACCCACAGTTGAAAGAAATCTCAGGATGCCTTCACTGAATGCACGAGGTAAGGACTGTCTAAAGTCCACATAACAACAAGCCACAGTTGAGAACCAGAGTTAGAATGCAGATCTGCACTTCAATTGCTCTGTCCATGACTTTTCCACTCACAGATGCCCTTGAGAACTTGGGAAAGTTGCAGAAGTTTAGCCAAGGGGAGGAAATACCTTGAACTCTAGTAAAGTTTTATATTTCTGAGTTGCCTTTGGCTAACCCACCAATTTACAGTGGTTGGAACCAAAAGAAGCAGCCAGAGATATAGTTTGAAGTGGAGGTGGATCTTGACATTAAGATTCTTAAGGCTCATCAATAGCAATGCAATCAGTGCAGATGTCCACAGAGTCACATGGCAAATGGTCTGGCCTTTTTCTAAAGGCCTCCCAAGAATATATTGTGCCAACCAGAAAGCAGTGTATTAGTGATTTGGGGCCAAAGAAACCTAGGATTGAATCTTAGCTCTGACACTTTGTAGCTGTGATTTTTTTTTTTTTTTGGGAGGGGGGAGGGTAAATTGACTGAGTTCTAAGCTTCCATTCCCTCATCTATCATTTACCTCATTGGGTCATTGTGTAGCTTAAATGAAATTATGGCAGGATGCCCAGTAAATGTTCAGTCTTCATAACAATAGCAGGTGAAATAAGAAAATATGAGAGATTCAGATGAGAACCCAAAATTGTTTTGTTTTGCTTATTTTCCCCTACCCCCTGCAATATACGGAATATTGCTAATCTGTGATCTATTCCCTTTGATTTAAAATGAAACTAGTTTTTGTGCAATAAATTAGATCCCTCTCATTTCTCAACCTGATATAGGTCATTGGGATCCTCTTAAATGGAATGAGTACAGGAAAAATGTGCTTTGATACGATTTCTCAACCCATCATGTGCTGCGTCTTTTCCAGGCACTGTATACTCTCTACTTCCTAAAGTTTCTTTCATTTTTCCTTTTCCTAAGTGGATGGTAAGTGGTTTTCCTAAGTTGAACATCTGAAGGCAGCTCTACTAAGCCTGATCACCTTCCCTTTTTCTCTGAGACCATGAGAAGCAGTTTTGCCATTAGGAGGTAGTTGAGGGTCCTGCTGACATGTCCTCCTTATAGCTCTTGGGTTTGGCGGTTAGGTGCTGATTGCCCAGAATGTTTCCAGATCTGGTCCCAGGCAATTCCATGGAACTGGAGGAGCAGTGCCTGGTTTTTCTAATTCGCCTTCTCCATTCACCCATGCTAAGCCTTTTCTTGTCTGGGTTGCAAAGTCAGTCACAGCAGGGCCTGAGGTTGGGCCCACAAAAGATTCAACCTGCTTTTAGAGCAGTTCAGAAACAAAACCCTTCACTGTTAGCATGACTTTCTGGAGGGATATTTCCAGATAAGGTGTGCCCACCACATCCATTTCCCACCAGATAAATACTTTCAATTGGTGTATTAAGACCATTGATGTTTAAGATGATTACTGATATAGTAAGATTAATATCTATTGCATTTGCTACTGTTTCCTATTTATTGTGCATATTCTTTGTTTCTACTTTTATCTTTCACTCTGGGATGTGAACACAGTCTTGAGGTTGAGATTTGATTGCTATAGGTGTCACTGGGTGGAATTGACCTCCAGGCCAATTGGCTGTGAGGACCAGCTGTGATACAGTGAAAGAGCTGCTATGCAGGAGACACCTCTATGGAGCAGAATTTGCTTCAGTGGGGCTTTGGTGCTCATTGAGTCTGCCCCTTGAGTGTGTCAGTTATGGATGTGTAGAGTTGTAATCTGGTATGGTCTGACACTGACCACTGGGTACACTGGCTCTTGGGTCAGGGAAGTGCAAAGTCAGCCACTGCCTGAGGCCACCCAGCAGAGCTACAGAGAGAGATCTGTAGATTCCTCTTTTTATATGGGGTTTTGGAAGTGCCCAGACGAGGCCCAGCTATGAAGCAGGCTGGTATGGTGCCAGGTCTTGGGCCTTTTATTGATAGGTTTGAGGCTCCCTGACCAGCTGCAGCTTGTTTGAGAGATTTTAACCTGAGCAAGGACAGGCCATTCATTTGCAAAAGCTGCTGTACATAGTTTGGGTGGAGTTATAAATAGATGAGGTGGGGTCTTAGGGAATGACCAGGATAGAACAAACAGAAGTGGCTGTTAGTCAGCCCTGCAAACAGGGAAGTCCCAGCATAGGAACAATGATCCCTGCAAGCACCTCTGTCTGGGAGATAGCTGCCCCCAAGTTCCTGTGCTGATGCCAGACAATCCAGTTCCTCCTTCTATGTGTCTGTGTTCTCCAGAGCTTTGCCCTGGTGCTGAAGCTCAGAAGAAGCAAGACCTTGTAAGTTTAGTTTGTGGTGCCAGCTTTTTAAGAGGAACAGCTGGGACTCTAGCAGCCTCTGTATCACTGAGCCCCAATCTGCACTGGTTTTTATAGTTTTCTTACTGCCAAGAGGGATTTCTTTTACCAGCTCTGGGGCCCTGGGCTGGGTGTCTGGTGTGGGCCTGGGGCCCCTTGCTTCTCCCTGTGACCTCTGCAGAGACAATCTCCCTCTGGATAAAAGAACTGGCACACACGGGTGCCTGGGTCAGCCCGTTTTGTGCCTCCACACCTCCTACCAATCTCAGTGTGCTTTCTTCTTTACTTCTCTAGTTATAGGACTTCCATTCAGCCAGTTTTCTTGCGGTTCTGGATGATGGTTGTTCTGTGTTTTAGTTGTAATTTTGATGTGGTTGTGGGAGGTGTTTACTTACGCCGTCATCTTCTGGATCTCCAGGTCTCAGTCTTTCAGTGAACCTGAACCTCTGTACCATGAACTTCACAAGTGCTTGTCAGTGTTTTCTTCCTCTTATGTTGGACAGGATGGCCAGAGGAGCTGGAGTTGGAGATTTTCCTCCAGGTGGGTTAGGCTCTGATAAAACCGTAATAAGTTAGGCTTTGGTGAAAAAGGCAGGCCTTGTTAAGAAGAAGAGAACACTCTGGCTATTTCAAAGTGGCTACTTTCCTTTTCCCCTGCTGGAAGCGTGGGGGGGAGGGGGGTTTCTTCTGATATTCACTATGAGACCCTGATACATATTCTTGCCTATCTCCAATACCCAGAGGCTCTTCTCTTGTGTTAATTATGAAAAACCCGCTAACCAGGTGTTCCCAGTGCTAAAGCAAGTGAGTTGTGCATCATAGTGTACATTGCTTGTTCATCCCTGCACTCACCATGGCTGATTGGGCTCATGACCACATACCACAATGTCCTGGTCCAGGGCATGGAGCCTTTAGTTATGCCAGCCTGTAACTGGATATCATTATTGGCCTCTTAACTACAGTTCGTTAAACACCCAAATTGGCTTCTTCTCTGAGAAGCTGAGAACCAGCAGTTAAGAATCTTGTTATATCCTATGGACTTGTATTTCTCAAAGAGTTTATTTCCTAAAGTCTACTCTTTGAGAAATACTTGAGATGCTATAGTGCTCAGGAATTCGAATTTCTGAAAAGAACTGTAGGTGATTCTCGTGCACACTCTAGTTTGAGATTTTTTGAGGCTAAAATTGTAGAAGGTAATAAAATCTTAGGCAGGGCCTGGAATCTATGGCCTATGCACCTATGACTTAAAAGATCACAAATGATTGCCAATTCCATTTGCTTTTGCCAGTAGCTACTCACATATGTCAAGACAAGCTCCCTTGGAAGGAAGGAGGAGCCTCTTGATGTTTCTGACCTCTGCTCTGCCAGATGTTATGTTCATATTTGAGGGTGGAGGAGCATTTTGTTTTTGGGTTGGAGCCATTCCTGCATTGACATGAAATTGAGAATCTTAGCTGGGCAACAAAAACTCTAAAAGACTGATGTCTAATTCCATAGAAGACCACGTGCAACTGCTATACCATGAGATGTAATTAAAAAAGAAGATTTATTTTTCCAACCCCTTGTCCCATACTCTGAAGATGACTGGGAAGATGGAAAGAAGTGTTACAAAATAAGTTAGAACATTGGAGTCCAAGAGGTTGCAAAGAGATGGACTGGTTGGATTGCTCCACTGACCATCTTTGCCTTGTACACCTGGGAGGTACATTTTTACTCCTTATTAAATTTATTCATTTATGAATTGTCCTTTCATAGGGCTGTGGGAGGCAATGAGGAAATTGGGTTTGCATCTGATCCAGAAAAAAGCACTAAGTTAAAAGACAAAGAACATTGTGATTCCTATTAGGGAGGGGCATCTTCGGGAGCAATGTGACAAATGTTCAAGAAAGAACATCTTTTGCCAGATGGAAGAATTGTGCAAGTGCTTGTTGCAAAAGGCTTTGTCTTATGTCTTTGTTTTTCATATTCACAACACGCTATTCAATGGTGCATATCCCACCCCACTGGGAAACTGGGACTTGCCAGCTAGGGAAGTTGCATTGGGAGAGAGAAGTTCAGTGCATTGTGTGGTGGCTGTTTGCCCCATCATCATCTTGAGAAGCTTATAGTAAACAGCTGGGCTTTGATCTGCCTAGAACCTATTCTCTCTTTCCTGGTAATAGAATCTCTACTTTCTTTGGGTGGGGCGTGGGGGGGGGTTAGGGTGGGGAATCCTTCCTTCCCTTAGCCCCAATAACTTAAGTAGTCTGATTCTACCTCCGCATTGCAGAGTAAATGTGTGACTGGGGCTTGCTCAATCAGTGTGTGCTCTCTTCTGGTCAGGGATGGCCATGTGACTCACAACGAGCCAATGAATTCAGTTCTGGGAAATTTGTTGAAACTATTGGGTAAGACAAGCTCTGGTGTTGGGACATTGTGAGGATGTAGATCTATAGTGGTTAGTTGTCACTATGAATGAAAAGCTTGACTGAGAATAAAGCCAACATAGAGCAAAACAAGGTGAAAGAGGACATTCAAGTTAGGTTTCTGATAATTCATTGTGAGCATTTGGATGCAACTATGCTTAAAGCTCCCTTGTATCTACCATATATATGTGCAGTAATATTCTGTGGTACACAAATATAGTTTTGTGTGTGTGTGTGTGTGTGTGTGTGTGTGTGTCCTTCTGTTAAGTGGTGGAGTCTATTTCCCCACCTCTTGAATCTGGGCTGGCCAGTTACTTGCTTTGACACATTGAATGTGGTGGGAGTAACATTGTATGAATTCTGGAGACTGAGCCTCAAGTGACCTTGCAGTTTTTGCTTTCACCCTCTTAGACCTCTGCCCTGAGGCCACCATGTAAGAAAATCAGTCTGCTGAAGGATGGGAGGTCATGTGCAGGAGAACTGAAGTGCCCCAGCCAGCTGCTAGCACTATTTGGCCAACTTGTCAGTGAGGCCATCTTGGGGATTTCAGCCTAATGCAGCTGCATGAGTGAGCCCAGATAAAACCAGTGCAGGGGTCACTCAGTCAACCTACAGAATCATAAATTGTTATTTTAAGCCACTACATTTTGGAGTGGTTTGCTATATATCAGTGAATCTCAAGTCCATTTCTTTTTAGGCTTAAGTCAGTTTTATTTTAGTTTCTGTCATTTGCAACAAAACTGATTTCCAACAATTCTGACTGTTAGGCATGCACATGTGAATCCACTTGTTGGTGGATTCCATTTCTTGTTCATGTTTGTGTAGCTTATCTGCATGATAGTGTTACTATTTCCCCAAAGGGTGGGCTTCTCCAGCACATGTACCTAAGGGAGACCTTCAACAACACTTCTCTGCGGATCACTTAGGTGATTTGACACTTGACATTCCTCTACCTCATTGGGAGAAGTTTTATCCAAGATGACTTCTTGAAGTTGGTTGATGCGTTTAATAGGCTCTCACACATTTGACTTCTGGGGTTCCTGGTCTGTTCTTAAAATGCCTAGGAGATATGAGGTATCAGTTATTTGAGACTAAAAAAGGTAGTAGAGGTAGTGAAATACCACTGGCTTTGGAGTCAGATATACATGTGCTCAAAGGCTGGCTCTGCCACCTGCTAGCTGAGGGCCTAATTTCTAAAATCATCATCACTTAGATAACTTCAGAATTTAGATAGTGCTACAAATAATATTGGGGAGTGCAGAAAACAAAGCAGACTTGATAAGGGGTAAGGAAGAATGGTTTGAACTTGTTGAATTTGAAGCATCTCAATTCCAGGTGAAGTTTTCAGGTCATAGTCTAGATTAGCGGTCGCCAAACTTTTGGACCTCATGACCACCACCATTTGGCAACCACTGGTCTAAGTCAAATGTTGACTGAGGGACCACCAATGTGCAGATGAGAGTTACAGCCTTAAGTATGATTAAGGTTGTCTTGGGTAGCCCTGGTTGGTTTGGCTCAGTGGCTAGAGCATTAGCCTGTGTACTGAAGGGTTCTAGGTTTGATTCTGGTCAAGGGCATGTGCCTCGGTTGCAAGCACCTGGCACAGGTTGGAGTGTGTGTGGGAGGACAACCAATCGATGTGTTTCTCCCACATCAACGTTTCTCTCTCTCTGTCTCTCCCTCTCTCTTCTACTCTTTCTAAAAATAATCAATGGAAAAAATATCCTAGGATGAGAAATTAAAAAAACAACAAATAAATATAACAAAAGGCTAATATGCAAATTGACCAAAGGGCAGAATGACCAGCCGCTATGGTGTATACTGACCACCAGGGGATAGATGCTCAATGCAGGAGCTTCCCCCTGGTGGTCAGTGTGCTCCCACAGGGGGAATGCTCCTCAGCCAGAAACTGGGCTCACTCCTGCAGCAGTTGCACATCCCCCAAAAAGCTCCCGGACTGAGAGTGTATGAATTTTGTATACTGGGCTTCTAATAAATAAAGTTGTCCTGGAAAAATGTGTGTGACTAAACTCTGGAGAATGCTACAATTAAACTGGAAATAGGAAGAAAAGTCATGGAAGAGGATTGTACTAGACTGCATTCTCCAAAGATGATGGCAACAATATTCTCCCTCTCCATGTTCTTCTTACTGTGTGACAGTGACATTTCTTCTAGAAGTGGAAGGGGAGGAGGATGTCTATCTCTTTCCCATGATCTAGCAGGCTTGTGACTCAAATGTAGGTGATATTCTGTGACTTCCAGGCTAGTTAATAAAAGAAGATGCAGTTTTCACTCGTTCCTTTGGAACCCTGAGCCACCATGTAAGAATCTGAGGTTGCCATGATTTGAAGACTTAGGTCACAGCGAGAAGCCAACTGTAGTTCTTTTGACCAACAGCTCTAGCTGAAGTCAAGCTGACAGCCAGTATCCACTGCCAGAAGTGTGAATGAAGACACCATCAGTTGATCTCTGTCTCCTGCTGTAAATTCAGCCTATAGCACATGTGTCAAACACAAGGCCCGCGGGCCAAATCCGTCCCGCCAGGCCTTGCAATGTGGCCCGCACCGTGCTGTCATCACTGCACTCTGCTGCGTTTCCATCACAATGACAGTTTATGACTGTTCAGTAAACCATTCGGCCCGCGATTTAGGCTGGATTTTAGATTTTGGCCCCTTCTCTGATTGAGTTCGACACCCCTAGCCTATAGCCTTTAAGTCCTTCCTGAAGCAGAGAACAGTCACATCACTATACTCTTTCTAAATTCTTCACCCATAGAATCTGTGAGCACAACAAATTGTTGTTTTAAGTTACTGAGTTTTAGGCTGTTATGGACTGAATGTTTATATTCCTCCCATGCATGTGTCGAAATCTCAACCTCCAATGCGATAGTATTAGGAGTGGGGGTCTTTACGAGGTGTTTAGGTCATGAAGGGGTGGAGCCCTCATGTACGGGATTAGTGCCCTTATAAAAGAAGCCCCAGTAAGCTCTCTCACCCTTTCTGCCTTGTGAGGACATAGTGAGAAGATACCAGGGAGTGGGTCCTCAGCAGACATCAAATCTGCCAGCACCTTGATCTTGGAGTGGCCAGCCTCCAGAACTATGAGAAATAGATGATTATTGTGTAAGCCACCAAGTCTATGATATTTTTGTTATAGCAGCAGGAACTGACAATGACATGGGCCGATTTGCTATGCAGTAATGATAAATAGATAAACAGAACAAGGGCACCAAGGAAGAGTCAAGAGAAGTGGAAGCTAACTGAGCAAGAGGGAAGGCTAGAAGGGGTCCAGACAGCTAACACAGATGAGGTGTCCAATGGATTTGGCAACTAGGAAACCATTAGCAACTTCAGCAGGAGCACTTTCAGGGCATCAGATTGCCATGAAGGAAGAAAGTGGAAACGGCCCTGCAATATGGGACAGGAAGGGTGAGAATTAGAAATGCAGGGTCAAAGAATTCTCTTTAAAAGATGATATTTCTTAAAAAATATTTGAGAGGAGAAAGTGTTTGGAGATGCAGAAAGAAATAATTATTGGAAGAAGATCTTGAAGGAAATAGTAGGAGTTTGATAAAAACAACCATACTAATGAAGAAATGGTCTTGAGCAACCGCTAGTGAGGAGGGCAGGAGGTTGAATGGATGGTGGTAGAGAGAGTTTCTGAGGCTGGGAACCTCAACCACTTTTTCTTCTGGTGGCCGCCATGACGTTCTTTGGGAAGCAGACATTGCCTTAGAATTCAGGGACTGACAACCACAGGAAGCAGTGCTATTCCATGCAATGTCTCATCATTGAGTAATTGTGTTATTGTTTTGATAGCAAAACGTAGTTAACTTCATTTTCCATTTATAAAAGGTGAAATCTACCACAAGGAATCTCAGATATATGACTCAATTCTTTCTAAAAACATTTCTACTGGCGATCTGTTTTCTTGTTTAAGTACATAATGATTGCTTTCTCCTTTAAATGGAATTCCACCTTTCTGAAATTTCTATCAACTGGTCCCAGTTCTCCAGAGATTCACAAGAGACATCCAGATCCCATTTTATCTTGTAATTAATCACCAGTAGAGAGAACAAGAGTTAAGATGAACAGGACTTAAGGTGATTCTGCTGTTTTGGGCTGTAAAGGCAGAGTGCCTCTAATTCAGTGACACTACGTAAAAAACGAGGCGGGGGAGGGGAGAATAAGACAGAAACAGAAGAGAAGAATGAAGAATGCACCTAAGTAGAAAGTAAGTTATGGCGCAGATCTATGGCACAGATCTGTGAAAATGCTTGGTTGTTTTTGACTTGGGTAAGTTCACAATGGCTTTACTGTGGGGCAAAGGGGAATTTCAAACCTAGCATATTGTGCATCATAGAGTCCCATGTTGTCAATGATAAATATGCACAGAGAGAAGAGGAGACATTAAAAGGGGAAGAGTTTCCTCTGGGTGGTGGGACTTTGAAGATTTTCATTTTTCTTGTTTAAAGGAGCATGCATTTTTGTGTGTATAAACACAACTAGTAAAAGTGAAGTAACCACTGAACCTGCCTATCCGCTCATTTCAAATGTCTAAGTGGACTAACACTGCATGGTATTCTATATTCAAGAATCCTGGCTGTCACCTTTCCTGATGTTTTGCCCCCTTGAAGAAAGCCATGTTGCACTTTCATGATGATTGCTGCTCAGAGGGTGGTGGGAATAAGGCAGACTGGGCACAGGGCAAGCTGTGTTTACACGCAGACAAGGAAAGAACATAGCCAGACCCATGGGAATCTGGTAGTCAGGACAGGAGGGCCTGTGCCTCAGCATCCTTTCTGCCTTCCTTCTCATCTGGCCTCTGTCCCGTTTCTGTGACAAATATGTATATCTTGGACGCTTCTCTATTTCTGACGGTGCTTTGGGTTCTGCGGGTGCTGCTCTGGCCTTCCGGTGCCCTCCGCCGTTCTTCCTGTTAGTGTTGGAGGCTGGAAGGAAAAACCATTCTGGTCTATTGTGGTAACCTCCCAAGGTACGATTAGGACTTGGGACGGGCTTTGCTTGAAACAGTGCAGGGGAGTTGTTTTTCTGTCTTCTTTCTGTTTCCTTCCCATTTCCCTGGTAATTCTAAGTATTGGTGTGTGTGTGTGTGTGTGCGTGTGTGTGTGTGTGTATGTGTATGTGTGTGTGTGATATGTCTGTGTATTTACTTATTTTCTGGGATATTTTTATTGGGAGACATCTATTCTCCAGATTGTTTATTCGAAATGTCCCTTTCCTCTTGCTCTCTGTCCGCTCACAACTTCTGAGTAATGGATTGGTTTGTTCACTGTATTTGTGTCTTTTTGCCCCATTGGGCTGTGGGCTCCTTGAGGACAGGAATCCCATATTTCCAACTACTGTATATCAAAAAAAGTCAGAAGGCAGAGACCTGTCTTCAATCTCGATCTTACCAACAGGGTAATTCCCAGGGCCCACCATGTACCAAGTGCCGAATGATTGATCACCTACTAGCATTTCATCATAAATATGTGAGTTTCCTGTGTCTCTGAACCATCGTCCATATTTACTCCATGTGCAATGTAATTTCACTGTAACTAGTGTGTAAAATATTGTCTTATGATGGGAACATGTATTATAATCTCAAAGCAGAGACTGGCTAATGATCTTCCCTGTTTGTGGTAAACCTCTGGAATCAAATCCGTACCTCTCATGGCTTTCACTTGGGTTTTATAGACGGCTCCATCGAAGGCTGACTTACGAAGCTGCCCCTGCAGTGTCTAGGCGGCGGAGGGAGACAGCTTTCAGTTCCAAGGTTAGCTTTGGGGAAACATGACTTCTTGCAAGGATTTGTTTAAAAGCTTTTCAAAATTGTGACTGTATCTTTAATGAATGTTCAGTCTCTTATGTTTGTGAAGAGCTGTTTTCCATTGGAAAATAATATTGGTTTTCAAGTTATGCTGTGTAAAAAGTTTCCAGAAAACGTCAGGGCATTTTCCAAGAGCACCCTAAGAGGTGGGAGCAGCTAAAACACTTTAAACAAACAAACAAACAAACAAAAAATCTATATTCTGATGGACATTGGCCATTTAATTTGTTCTTCATTGATTCTTGGGCCAAAGAAAGAATTCCAACCGATGCGAATGAGGATTGGGGGAGTGAGAGAGCAGAGGTTTATTGGTCTAACACTCCCAAGAACTAGTCAGGGTGACACAATCGGAGACCACGATTCTTCACTCACCTATCAGTCAGGCCTTTGAACCAGGTTCCCTAACTTGGAGCAGATGGCTTCTTCCCACTGCCCTCTGGTCATTTGCCTCTGCTTTCTTTGTTTTTAAGGGGGTAACTCCAGATAGAGGAAATTACCTCCTCTATCTGGCCAGGGTGGGCGGGAGGAAGAAAGGCTCCAATGTGATGAGTAAGTTTTATGAGTTTGGTCTCACGTTCGGTGTTTTGCATACAGACTCTTATTTCCGTTACGTCCTGCAAAGGGGATGGGTTATTATCCCTGTTGATAAATGAGCAAACCAAGGGGTAGAGAATTTAAGGGAAGTGCTCAGGGCTCCTCCTCAGAAGAGACTGGATTTGAATCCAAGTCTGTCTAGTTACAAAGTGCTTGTGTTTTCCAATACACCAGGCTGCATTAACAGCGCATTAGAGCAGGGTTCAGGTTACCCAGCACAGGTGGGTGGAAAAAATGGTTGGGAAGAAACCTTTTCTGTGAAGGTTTTTACTATATTTCAAGCATCAAGGGTGGAGTTTATGATGGCCAGGCAGGAGGTTTGGAGCTGGCAACACTATTCTGGCACCTTCTTCCCACAAGACAGGCTCTGTTTATTTCATGCCAGCTAATGTGGAGGGTGCCTTAAATGATTTATGTTTGAAGGATTTTTTTTTTTTTGGTTGACAAAAATACCCCTATTGCAATAAGCCTTGGATACCCAATATTTAATAAACCAGGCTTAGTAGCTCATAAGGTCAAGAGAGACAGACTGTGCTTATGCTGAAGAGGTGTTGAGGCAAATGAGTCCTGGTCGGAGTCTCTCTTGAGCAGATGGAATTTCCATGGCCCGACTCTCAGGGATTAACCCTGGACATTCAGAGCTTTAGGGTGCCGTGTCCTTGGGGGGATCATCAGGGATAACTCTTTGGTTGCCTGAAACTGGGGTTTTCGGTGGCAGTGGGCCTGCTTCCTGTGTTATTACCGGGGAGTTCCCGAGGACTGTGGCTGTTACGAACTATAGATTTAAGACTGACACCTTGAACTGTATCCAGACTCCATGTTACCCTGGGCAGATCCTCAAGTCCTGGGAATTGGGCAGCTGCAAAGGCCAGTGGCAGGAAGTCACCATGGAACTTGTTGCTAATGTTGACGCAGTGGCCTGTATGGAGCTGCATACAATAAGGCTATTGTTCTGCATTTCAGGGGTGCCAGTTAGTGGCTGGTGTGAAAATGTGTCCAGGATTTGCATGGAGAACCTCTCTTATTACTGCTGTATTAGATTTTGGAAGGATGTTCAGACAGTGCCTGAGGGTAGGGGTAGGGATCCTGGGGACAGACACCGAGACTGGACCCAAGGTGGACACCCCAGGAGAGCCATGGAGTCCACAGCTATTTTCCAGAAGGCCACTCATTTAAACTTTTTACAAAAGTTTATTTTTCAATTAACATAGAGTAAATGAAATATTGTTTTGGGTGCTCAGGTCTATGAGTTTTGGCAAGTGCGTGGAGTTATGTAACCATCACAATAAAGATACAGAGCAGTTCTGTCACCCCCCCAGATTCTTTCATGTTGCTCTTTTTCATCTACCCATCCTACCTTGATCCCTGACAACTGCTGATCCGTTTTTTATCCCTATAGTTTTGCATTTTCCAGAATGTCATATAAATGTAATTATGTAGTCTTTTGAGTCTGGCTTCTTTCACGAATGATAGTGCATTTGAGATGCACCCATGTTATTGCATGTATCAATAGTTTTATTACTGAGTATATATCACAGTTGTTTATCCATTCACCAGTTGAAGGATATTTGAGTTGTTTCCAGTTTTTGGTGCTTATGAATAAAGCTGCTAGAAACATTCATGTACAGGTTTTTACATGAACATAAATTTTCATTTCTAGGAGTGGGATTACTGGGTCATAAGGTAAGTGAATGACTAGCTTTATGAGAAGCTGCCCAACTTTTGTCCAGAGTGGCTGTACCATTTGGTATTCCCATCATTAAAGCACAAGAGTTCTAGTTGCTCTGCATCCTTGCCAGCACTTGGTATTGTCATTATTTTTTACTTATTTACATATATATATTTTTAGACAGGTATATGGCATCTCATTGTGGTTTTAAATTGCATTTCTGAAAATTTTTGGACATTGTTTCCAAATAAGTTACATGTACAGTCACAATTTACAGGATTGAAAGAAGTAAATAGCACAATTATTTTTGTATGTGGGAACCCCCCCCCCCCCATTCATCTGTCAAGTGTTTATACAGTTGGCCCTTGAATAACATGGGTTTGAATTATGTGGGTCCACTTATGTGTGGATTTTTTTCAATGAATACTATAAATGTTTTCTCTCTCTCTCTCTCTCTCTCTCTCTCTCTCTCTCTCTCTTTTACAAATTTCATTAATAACATTTCCTTTTCTCTTTATTGTAAGAATACAATATATAATACATATAACATACATATTAGTTGACTGTTAATGCTATCCATAAGGCTTTTGGTCAACAGTAGGCTATTAGTAGGTAAGTTTTCGGGGAATCAAAAGTTATACACAGATTTTCTACTGCATGGGTATCAGCGCCCCTAACCTCCATGTTATTCAAGGGTCAATTGCCTTGAAAATTTAACAGAATTTTGGTCACCTTGTTTTAGTGTTTCTTTATATTTTGGAGTACCCTGAGCCTGTAGAATTTAGGAATAGTGTTGGCTACAATGAGCAGAGACTCAGCTGTAGTTTAGGTTTAATTATGTCTGGGTTTATTCTCTCACATAAGGGAATTCCAGATGTAGACTGTTGGGAACTGGTATGGTGGTTCCACCAGGCCACCACGGACCCAGGCTCTCTTCTCTTCCTGTGCCATCGACCTTAGATCGTGGCTTCCTTTCTCAAGGTCACGAGATGGTTCTGGAGCTTCAACATTCCCTTCTGGGCAGGAGAGGGAACGGGTAGAGGCTCTTGCAGCTCCTCCTCAGGTTGGACATGCACATTTCGTTGCCTCCTGGTTGCATGACCATTCAGGCTCCCGTTGGTCTTTATCTTTCAGTATGTGTGTGACTGTTTCCTGCAGAGGGGAGATATCCAGGCTGTCATGTAGGGCCCGTTTATTTTCCGTTTGAGCATGATTGGAACAAGTCTGTTACTTTAACTTCACTTGAAAATTAGAAGCATCAAATGAGCAAGTTGGAGGAGGGATAGGTAGAGGCTAACATATGGAGACACTAATGACTGACATTTTGACAGTTAAATTTCTTTGCAGAAAGAAAACCCAATGACAGCCCACGGCCATTAAGCATAGGGGCAAACAGCTCTGGGTGGCTTCCATGCCTCTGGCATCTTGATGATGTGATTCCATTTGCAGGGTTGTAACAAAATACATTCTGTATCTTTTCCCCTTTCTACTAGGTGTATTCTCCTGAGGGGAGAAACATGGTGGATTTTCCACCTACATCCAATGTTCTATGTACATATACATGTGAATTATGTACTCTTTGTCAGCTTTTTAGGAAGACTAAATAAAGTGAAATGTGAGTGGATTCTTTGGGAAACCTTAGAGTTAGGCCAGCCAGATAAAATCAGGATACTAATTTATTTTAAATTCCAGATAAACAATGATCTTTGAAAAAAATATTTTTCTTGCTTTCAGAGAGAGAAAGGGAGATGTAGAGAGAGACAGAAACATCAATGATGAGAGAGAATCATTGATTGGCTGCCTCCTGCATGCCCACCACAGGGATCGAGCCTGCAACCTGGACACGTGCTCTGACCAGGAATCAAACTGCAGACCTCCTAGTTCCTTGGCTGATGCTCAACCATTGAGCCACGCTGGCCGAGCAACAATAATTATTTTTTTGTTTTAAGTACATGTATGTCCCAAATAGTGCATGGAATACACTTATACTAAAAATCTATTCTCTGCTTATCTGAAATTCCTGATTAATTAGGCATTCTGTGTTTTTATTTGTTAAATCTGGCAACCCCACTTGGGCTGCAAGTGTGTCAGAAGATGGCTCTGGTTCCCTTTTAGCCTGATGCAGCTGCTGGGTTAGGATTGATTTTAATGAAACACGTCCAGCCTTGGCACAAGGGTGCAAAATTTGTTGATCTAATTTTGCACCGAGTGTGAAACTTCTGATGTTCTTCTGAAGCAAGAGAAAATAAGTTTCCCTTTTCAGAGCTGCTAATGAGATCAGTCAATACAGTCCTTAGAGAAACCCTGGCTAGGGTTGCATGAGACTGAGGGGTGATGTAAGGTTTATGTTCCCTTATCTCCTTGGCTCATCCCTTGCCTGTTTAGAGAATTAAAAAAAAAAAAAAAAAAGAAAGAGTTGTGTTCCTTTAATATCTGTTTGTGCATTTGAACCTAGAGTTTAGAACAGAAAAATTCAAGTTCACTACAGAGTCACAAATAAAATCCTTTTGATGTGAGCACAGAGGGCCAAAGGTGACATTCATTCAGGGCTTTCTTTAAGCCAGTGGCTAAGTGTGGTCGCTGGACCAGCAGCATCAGTATTGCTTAGGAATTTGTTAGAAATGTGAATATGAGCCCCATCCCAGACCTACTGAATCAGGAACTCTTAGCGGTGGGCCCAGTAATCTGTTTTTAACAATCCTAGAGGTGATTCTGATACATATTGAAGTTTGAGAATCACTGCTCTAAGTTAAGGATAGGCAACCTTTTTATTTTATTTATTTATTTATTTATTTATTTATTTATTTATTTAAAGAAATCTAAATATATTTTAGATTTAGATAGGGGTCATAGGGTCTCTGGGACTCAACTCTGGCATTGTAGTGCAAGTGCAGCCACAAACAATATGTAAGAGAATGGGTGTGGCTATGTTATTGGTATAATGCAAGTAAGACACTATATCCACAAAAATGGGAAGCTGGGCCGGAATTGTCTCTTCTGAGTCGTTTGTGACCCCTGCGAAAATGAACATTCCTTCAGAGTAGTCAGACTTTCTTGTCACTTGCCTCTTCTAGTGGTTGGTAGATGTGAAATGCTTTCTAAAAGCCAAATAATCAGAAGTAGGTGATGCCACAAGGAAGAAAACAACAAAACAGCTGTTCAGTTCACATGCAGTAGCTGCTGTCATCAGAGAGGGCCCCCTCTGAAGGGGCCCGGTGACTACAGTGTGTTTGTCCATCTGTAAGTCCTCCCTTGTTTCCAACTGAAATGCTCATTAATGAGGCCATTCGGACTGTCCTTACCAGGAGTTTGTTCCTGTTTATTTCATTCTAACTGGCAGTTCTGTTCTGTTTCTGTAGGGCATTCACTCTCCCTGTGTTCTAGAAGACTAGGTCTCACATTCGCTCCTCAACGTCTAACAGCCTCCCTCCTCACTCAGCTGGTGGCCTTGCTTTCTTTTCCATTGAGAAAATATAGCCAAGAGGAGAGAACATCCGCAAGCTGCCATGACTACCTCTCCACATCTACCCATTCCTGTCCCCAAATACTCCATCTGTCCTCCTGTCACTGCGGATGAACTGCCAGTGCATCTATCCGAGACAAACCTCCACCTTGCACTAGATCTCATCTCCTTGAAGCTACTCAAAGACATTACTTTAGCAATTGCCTCTTTGTCTTCTCCATCACTATCCCCTCCCCCCAAATATGCATCATTTCCTCAGTGTCAAACCTGTTATAATTTCTCCAATGTCATCTTCTTGCTATCACCCCATTACTCTGCTGCCCTTGATAGCCAACTCCCTGAAAGAGTTGTCTATACAGGCTTTTTTCTCAATTTTTTCCATCTTCTCTTGAACTCACACTTATTGGGTTTTTGTCTCTATCCTTTCCCTGAAGCAACTTGACAATGTCACATTGACCTCCAAGCTGGTTAATTCCATGGTCAACCTTCAATCTTCATCTTACTAGGTTTTCAGTAGCACTTGACACAGTTGTCTTCTGTCTCTTTTAATTTCCGGGACATCACTCAGTTCTTGTCCTGCCTTCCCAGATGCTCCCCATTACCTGATCTGCTGGTTCCTCCTCATATCCTAGTTCCTCCTGTCTCCCACCTCTAAATGTTAGAATTCTTCAGTGCTTAGTCCTTGGAACTCTTCTCTATCTATTCCTTTGTTGATCTTACCTAATTTTATGGTTTAAATAGTACTATATGCAGAGTTATCTCACATCTATATCTCTAGCTTGGATATATCCATGTCAAACATCCAATTTCCTATTTAACATCTCTACGTGAATGTCCTATAGGTATCTGAAATCAAAAATGACCAAAACGAAAGTCCAGATTTTCCCCACCAACATACCAAAACTATTTACATATAGTTTTTCCTAACTTAATCCATTACAACATCATCTTCACAATTGTAACAAAACCTTTGGTGTCATTCTTGACCTTTCTCTCACATTTGTAGGATGGAAAGCAATATTTGAACAATTTAAATGAATCTAATTTTATCTTGTCCTGATTTACTTTGTGATAGCAGAACATGCTTGAGTTAAACCCAGAAATTTGAAAGAAAGATAGTTGAATTACTTACAGTATTTAACAACTGTATCTCTCTCTCTCTCTCTCTCTCTCTCTCTCTCTCTCTCTCTCTCTCACACACACACACACACACACACACACACACACACCAGTCTGGAAAAAAAATATCCAGGTTTCTTATAAGTTCCCAGATTGTCAATGGCTGTTACTACAGTGATAAATTATACATTCATGGGTTTTTAATTGACCAAAACACTTTGATGAGAACCCTTGCTGAGTGGATGTGCCTGAGCATTTTATTGTAGTGCACATGTGCTGTTGTCCTGAACTTTACTTGCTTGCAGAATTTCACATGGACAGGCATGTGCAATGTCAATTAAAAAAGACAAACAACAAAGCAAAAACACATAGAGCTTCTTAACCAACAAGTGACATATTTAGAAAACATTTAAATACACACAAAGATTTGTCCTAGGAGAAGTTTTATTACTGAGTGTTATGCAAAAACCTTGGGACCACAAGACAATGTGTTGGCATTGTTCAGTGTGTTAAAATTTGGACAATAACACATCAGTTGTACATTTAAAAATGCTTTTCTTTTTAAAATGTTTTTATTGCTTTCAGAGAGAGGAAGAGAGAGGAAGAGAGAGATAGAGACATCAATGATGAGAGACAATCATCAATTGGCTGCCTTCTGCATGCCCCCTACTGGGGATTGAGCCCACAATTTGGACATGTGTCCTGACCAAGAATTGATTTGTGACCTCCTGATTCATGGGTCAATGCTCAACTACTGAGCAACACCAGCCAGGCTAAATGCTTTTTTTTTTTTTTTTTTTTTTTAAATATTTTTTATTGATTTTTTAAAATTTATTTTTTTTACAGAGAGGAAGGGAGAGGAAGAGTTAGAAACATTGATGAGAGAGAAACATCAATCAGTTGCCTCCTGCACACCCCCTACTGGGGATGTGCCTGCAACCAAGGTACATGCCCTTGACCGAGATCAAACCTGGGACCCTTGAGTCTGCAGGCTGATGTTCTATCCACTGAGCCAAACTAGTTAGGGCAGGCTAAATGCTTTTAAAAACACTTAGACTGTTCTGACTTATTCTTTGTCTTAATTCTCTTTTTAAAAATGGCAAACATTGATTTTTGGATTCTGTGTGAATCTACTGAGCAGTGGGCATCAGGCTAGTGAACTTGGGTGTTTTTTCCACAGACCCATTAGGGATGATTCCAAAGATAGCTTATAAGTATATAGTAGACACTCAGTTAATGAATGTTAGATGTTAAACACAGCAGAAGTCAGAAGCAGAGGCAACATGCAGTGTCCTCTTTGAAAAACAAAACCTTGCTTCCCCTTCCTTTTTGTCTTTATGATGTGGTTTTTGTGTTGTTGTTTTTCTAATCCTTACCTGAGAATATGCTTAGAGAGAGGAAGAAACAGAGAGGGAAAGAGAGAGAGAGAAACATTGATGTGAGAGAAACATCAATTGGTTGCCTCCTATACGTATTCTAACTGAGGATGGAACCCACGACCTAGGTATATGCCCTGACCGGGAATCAAACCCGCAACTTTTGGGTGTATGGGATGATGCTCTGCTCCTACCAACTGTGCCACCTGGCCAGGCTGTATGATTCGGTTTTGACCAGGAACCCTAGAGTCAGACTGGCTGGATTCCATGGGCAACTCTATCACCTACCAGTTGGTAACCTTGGCCAAGTAACAGAACTTCCCTGTGCCCTGGTTTCTTCAACTTTAAAATCTGTGAAAAGCACCTATCTGACAGAATGTTACTGAAGGTTAAATGAATGAGCATGTTAAATAGTTAGGACAGTGCCCAGCAACAAAAAAAGCTTGCCGTTGTTATTCTGAGAAGTGACACTTTTCAGAGCAGTGCAGCTGGTGAAGACCACAGGCTATTGAGCCTAGAACAAAGCTCCCATGTTCCCTCTGAAGTGCAGCATTTTGAGGGGCTTTGGGTAATTCTCAGGACATCAAACACACCAGACAAATGATACAGGATTAAGAACACATATTCTTTCAGTTAATGAGGATAACCAAGGGGCGTGCCCTGGGGCGTCTGACTCCCATTCCTCTACAATTTAAGCCTTTTGTTTGTTTGTTTGCTGCTGCCTCTCGGCCCACCCACTCGAGGTAGGATAGAGAAGTGCTGACTTAGGTTATTTTTTTGTAGAAGGTGGTGGGATCTTCTTTCTCATGGGGCTGGATTCCTATTGGGCAACCCTGCTGCTGCCTGTACAGCCGGGTCAAGCTGATGGCAAGAGCTGGGTGAAGCAACCCTCTCCTCTTCTGGGCCAGAGAAGATGGCCAGAGCCCCAGGTGCTCCCTCTGGGGGTGAAGAGCAATGCCCAGACTCCTGGTGCAGCCCTCCAGGCCCTTCCCCCGATTTGGACTCTACCTCCCCAGCCTGGTGCCTCCCTCATCCAGCTGTGTTCCAGCCAAGGCAACCTCTTGCACGTACCCTAAGCCGTTTTTCCTTCTCTATTTTAAAAAAATGATAACGATTATTATTTTAGCCATGGCAATTATTACTACTGATATTTACAGAGACCCAGCAGGTGCCAGGCACATGTAATATCATCCCATTTCACCCGATTGTTTACATTTTATGGACACGCAGAGAAAACTGGCCTAAGCCCAAGACCACTTGGCTTGTGAGCGTAAAGCTGGGCACCAAGCTCTGACCATGACGTCAGATCTCATGCTCTTCACTCACAGCTGTCAGAGCCTCCACGAGGCCCCAAGACCTGTAGGGAACCCTACTTTGTTCACTCTCCTGGCTTTGATGAAATCAGTGGAAACCTGCCAGAGGTAGATATATTTTAAATGTGCTTTTATTATACAGTCATTCAACATACATTTGGAGGATTATCCAACATAGAACTAACATAACCATCTGGACTAAATCATGCGATTAAGATAAATCTCTCTCTCTCTCTCTTTCTCTCTCTCTCTCTCTCTCTCTCTCCACCCCCCTCCCGCCTCACCCCAATCTCTCACACATCATACCTTAACACCAAGGTGGGTGCCGCCTTGTCCATGGTCCCCTGGGAGTGTGGGTGGGCTCTCTCCCTCGTGCTGTCAAGGTGTTGTAGTGGAAGGGATTCAGTGGAAGGGATTCAGTGGAAGGGATTCAGAATGAAGCTCAGAGCCTCTAGTGGGGCCTGGATCCACAGGCAGAAGGACAGCACCTGCTCCTGCAGTGGGGACAGTGCCAGCAAAGCATGACTGCTGGGCCCTTGTATTCTGTGGTGGGAAACTCCGTGCTTGTTTTCTTTAGAGTTTTGCTCTGATGGACTCTGCGAATGAATGAAACTTAATGTGCTCATCCTAGATATGGTGAGTGCCCCTGCTGGCTCTTTTCTTGCCGCCCACCTGGCCATGGGCTTTATGGATATGCAAAGTAGGCAGGTGCAACTGAGCCTGGGGTGGGGTAAGGGGGAGGTGCTCACTGGAGCAGGCAGCCCCTATGTAATTGTTGGCACCGATGTGGGACTTAGAGTCATAATTCATATGCTCATCCATCGCCATAGCTTCCTGCCACATGCAATCTATTTGCTCCACCCAAAATGCCACTACTCCGTCCTCCCTGCACTGTTCCAACATCCCTCCAGTCCATTTGCATTGGGCCCAGGTGAGGATGCAATGATGAGAGCAAGACAGCCACTGCCACCACGGAGTAGACATCTAATGGGGAAGCGATAAAACAATCACACAACTAAACTACGACTGCCATGCAACGGGAGCTGCAGAAGAGGGCTGCTTTGCCCTGGGTTTTGACTCCAGTTGGAAGGTCAGAGAGGCGGGGGTGGGGGAGTGTGGGGTGACCTGTTCCAGGTGAGGCCGGAGGAGGAGAGCACTCCCTCAGTGAGAGAAAAGGGAGGTGTCTGAGGCAGAAAACAGTTTAGGGAAAGGTTAGCATGTGGAGGTGGCCTGTTGAAATTCTACCCATTTTTTAAGCCAGTTCCTGCTCACATGGGGAGCCCTGCCCCGTGCTCCTCAGCACCGATTTCTTGGGTGTATGACACACCCTGACTCCTACAGGACTCTTGTCTCCTTGGGGAGGAAGGCTGGAATGAGTGGCTGGAATGGGCCATGATCTGCCCTCTCTCACACACCTTCATGCCTCAGGGCCGACCGGATGCTGGATGCCACCTGAGCTCTGCTTCCTGAGTCACAGCCTGGGGAGGGCAGGGGCATGGGGGAGCGAGCTGGGCTCTGCAGCCCCAGCTCGGCCTTGGTCACTACATCAAGGCAGGGGGGAGCGAGCTGGCGGAGAGGAGCGTCTTCCCCAGCAACCCCTCCCCGCTCACACAGCAGGCCTGGGCTGTTCAGGACACACTGTTTTTCATTTCCACTTACTCACTGTGGATTTGGGGTGATGATTTCTTCTCTGTTCGGGCCAAGTTTCCCAGCAGAGCAGAGGAGACATCAATTCATTTAACATATTTATCACCATGCGCATCACGTTCCGAGTCCCTGGGCTCTGCGACCTGAGTTCTCAGAGGTAACAGGCTCTGTCCTGTACCTGCGGGGCTCCCAGCCTGGTGACAAGGCCAGCCCCCCCTTTCCTCTCTGCACTGGTCTGTGAGAGAGGTGAATGAAACCCCATCTCTGTGCAGGGCTTTGTCTTCTGGGGAGGGAGACGGCCGACATAAACCCCAGGAGAATCTTATTAGTTTTCTGTTTCCAACCCCAGAGCATTCCCGGGGGCTGGGCTGGGCCCTCACGTGGGTGGTCTCACTGCATCCAGCTGGGGAAGGAACAAATGGATGTTTCTCATGTGTTTCTTTTCTTTTGTGAAATGGCTCAGAGAGTCTTGAAGCCTCCAGTGCTCTGTGGTAGCAACCAGAAACAGCAGGCTAAGCATCAGCATGGGGGAGGGTCCAAGGGAAGGAAGCCTTTGCTTCTCCCTGCCAGGTGCTGGGGGGTTGGGGGGATTAGGCTCTCTGTGGTCCTGGGATACCCGTCCTGCTTCCATCATCCGACCTCCTACCTGTCTGATCCAGAGACCTGCTGCAGAAGCGGGCAGTGGCCCAGCTCAAAGCTTCATATTCCGTCCGCTCAATGAAGAGGCAGCTCCGTTGTCATGAAGCAGAGACAGGCTTTAGGTGGGACTGCCTGGGTAAGGGCTGTGTTGTCTGGGGCTAGTAATGTGATCGCTGGAGCTTTCTCATTGGTAACATGAGTGTAAGCTGGGAGGAGAGACTGAAAAACACACTTACTATCCTTCGCACAGTGCCTGGCATAAAGTCAGCCAGCTCAATACACAGTGATGGACAAAGTTACCTGCTTCTTTTACTCTTCCCATCATGCTTCAGGGCTTGTATGAATTATTACATCTGTATGTGCTGCTGCTCGAAATTCAGGAGTATGGTTCAGGGTTAGCTGAACCCTTCCTGCCACAGGAGCTGGCTTACCTGGGGCAAGTCTTGGCTCAGGCTGACCCCCTGCTTTTGCCCTTGGCCTTTGTTGTTGGGTGTAATGAGTTCTCTACACATTGATGCTCAAAGTGTGGTCCACTGGCATCACCTAGAGGCTTGTTGGAAATGCAGCATCCCAGGCCCTCCAGACCTACTGAAGAAGAATCTGCATGTTAACGTAATCCACTTTAAGGTTCATATGGACCTTAAAGTTCAAGAAGCCTGCTTGACGTAGGATCAGCTCATGAGGACAGAGCCTTCACTCTGTTTTAGGTGGGGAAGAGGGTGCTTATGCGCAGAGGAGGGGAGAGGAGTAGGCAGGGGAGATCACTGAAAACCAACAGACTTGACCTCTGATTTTCTGCCTCTCATTGGTTGTCACACTGAACTTTGTTCACCTGCTGTCTCTATCTTTACCATGCACCCTTCATACCAGGTCACCACCTGGCTCAGAGTAGGACTCAACAAATCTTTGAACAAATACAGCAGATGGTTTCCGTGTAAATGTGTTTCCTCTCATTGGTTCTGAAGCCCAGTGGGGTGATGTGGTGTAGACTAGAAAGAATGCAAGACTTGCTGGTTCTCCTTCAATCTCATTGGGTTTCCTTTGCAGTCTCCTGGCTGCCTCCTGCTCTCGGTGTAGTATTACCCCGTGCCTTGGTCCTTTACTTCTGTCTCCACTGTACTCATCCCCCCAGATGATGTTGAGTCTCATGGCTTCACTGTTACATCTCCAGCCTGTACTTCCTATGATAGCTGCTGGTTGGACATCTTCATCTAGGTGTTTGCTTGGCTGCAGACAGACTGAGACAGGGATTCTGGTGTATGACTTTATTGAGGGCATGCTCTCTGGGGAAAGGGACTGAGGGAAGAAGGATAGGGTAGGAAAAGAGGCTAAACAAGAATGTGATGCTACTGCCTTACATGTGGAATCCAATCGAGGCAAAGTCGTAGAACCAAAGAGTAGAACAGTAGTTACCAGGCGCTGGGATGGGGAAATGGGGAGATGTTGGTCCAAGGGTATAAACTTCTGGTTATAAGAGGAATGAGTTTTGAGAATCTAACATAGAGCACAGGGACTATAGTTAATGTGTACTTGAAAGTTGCTGAGAGAGTAGATCTTGTGTTCTCACACACAGAAGGCAACTGTGTGAGGTGATGGATAGGATATTAATTTTATTGTAGTGATCATTTCACAATATATACATGTGTCAAAATATCATGTTGTACACTTTAGATATATACAACTTTTACTTGTCAATTGTACTCCATTGAAGCTGGGGTTGGGGCACGGGAAGGATGTGGTTCCAGGTAATGTCTAACATTGGCCTGATCTACTGGGTGGAGCGGCAGGGGTGGCCATATAACCTCCCAGGTGTCCCCTGGTGAGGTGGGTGCTTTCATCAAGGCAGTCCTGCAGAGAGAATCTGCGGTGCCTTCAGTAATTGGTGGATGGGCGCACCAACTTGAATAGAGCATTTGGGTGGGGTGCCAACAGCAGCTACTTGCAATGTCCAATAAGCTCTGTAAATGAACAAACCTTAAATTGCTCTTCCCTTGCAAACTTCTCCCCTCCCCCGCTCCCACCCTAGACTTTCCTATCTCAGTAGAAGGCACTATTACTCAACCATTTCTCAAGTCAAAGATCTAGAGATCACTCTTGGTTCATTTTTCTGATGACATGGGCTGTGGAACATCTTTTCATGTGCTTATTCTTTGGTGAGATGTCTGTTAAGGTTTTTGGCTCACTTTTTAATGGGTTATTTCTTTTCTCATTAGGGATGAATCTTTTAAAAAGAAGTGTATCAAATCACACCATTTCTTTGTGAAAACCCTTCAGCATCTTCTCATGGCACTGAGGATGAAATTCAAACTTTCACCCTGGCCCATGTAGAATTCTCCATAACCTGACCTCTGCCCCTCTCGCATCCTCTCCCATCTTGGCATCAGGCAGGATGTGGTAAGATAGGATGTGGCTCAGATATTTGTGCATCTTTCTCCTCCACTAGATTGGGAGGCTCTTGAGGGGAGGAGCCATGATTTCCCCTTGATTTTGTGTTGGCAGCTCATTCCTGACATTCTAATCTATGCTCACCCTCCCTCCCCCAATTTCTCCTTGACCACAAGATCCACTCACTTGCTGTGCCATCCCGCTGTTTTATTTTCTTCAGAACAAAATTTACTGTGAAATCATCTAAATATTTATTTGTGTACTTGTCTGGCCCAGCCCATGAAGAGACCCTGCCTGTGAGAGCAGGGCCATGTGTATCACGCTCAGGGCTGTATCCCCAGCGGTAAGAAAGTACCCAGCACACAGTAGGCTCAAATATTTGTTGACCAATGAACAGTGGGAGCAGTGAGCAAAGAGACATGAGGGCTTCCCGCTTTCTAGAATCTTCACGGGCCCATTTAAGGTCAGGCAGCTCTATCTGGAAAGTTCATTGTAGGTTAGAAGTTGTTCTTTTTCCAACTTGCTTCTTATCAAAATAAGCAGAGCAGGAAATGAGACCCAGAGATTCCTGCTTCTATCTCAGACCACCAGATGGTCACAGGAAAGAAATGCTTAGGTTCAATCCCTCACTTTAGTCTGAACCTTGGACATTTATTGAACTTCTACCTCAGACCACCAGGGGAAAGAAAAGACGAATTTGGAAAAATCTGAGCACTGAAGTAGTGTCCTGGTACTTTCCTCCTGAAGACACACCTCCCCGGGGAACTTGCTCAATGCCCCATGAGGGACTCTCTCAGGAACCCTCTGGCACTGGGGCTTGTGGACCTGGCTAATATCACAGCCTTTAAAATTTTTTTCCATCTCCTGACGTGGTGTTACCCAAACCCCGATGAAGTCTGGGAATTGCGTGTCCAGGGAACAAACACAAATGAACTATGTTCTCCTGGATGACAGCTTTGAAGAACAAGAGGCAGGATTTTCCTAAAGGGAGAGTCTTAGAACAATCATGTTGTTAAGCCGGTCCAGCCTCTGAATTAGGGGTGTCGAACTCAATCAGAGAAGGGGCCAAAATCTAAAATCCAGCCTAAATCGCGGGCCGAATGGTTTACTGAACAGTCATAAACTGTCATTGTGATGGAAACGCAGCGGAGTGCAGTGATGACAGCGCGGTGCGGGCCACATTGCAAGGCCTGGCGGGACGGATTTGGCCCGCGGGCCTTGTGTTTGACACATGTGCTCTGAATGGTGCTCTGAAGTGAGGTTTTGGAAGGAGAAGGCTCAGTGCTGGGGCCCATCACCCCCATAGAGACAGCGAGGTTGGATCTTCGTGTTCTGTGCCTGGGGCCAGGGGAGACTGAACCATCCTCCCCACTTCAAGCTGCAGGTCAGGCCTTGGGGCCGGGCAGACTGCTGGGCTGGTACATAAGAGCCCAGGGGAGGGAAAGTGGTAGAAACAGGACTCAATGGCCAGGCAGTGGGTGCAGAAGACATTTGGGTTCCTTCTCTTGCTGTATCTTCCTCTCATGGCCTCTAGTCCTGGAGGCTCTGAGAGAATGTTCAGGAGCCAACACTGCTGATCAGCCCTGTCCACCAGCCCCAAGCCAGCTTCCTCCCTTCACACTTACTGCCACTCACAAGGCAGAGTTGGGGACCATGCTTACCCTGCTCACCATTGTTGCTCCTGGAACAGAATGATATATTGGCACCAGATAACCATTCTTGGATGCTGAAGGGTAGAAAGTACGTTGCAGTAAGAAGACCTCATTGAAAGCCATGTTCTAGCACTTCTTTACCTCTGGGGACCTCAGTTGAGCTCTGCCCAGGAGGGCTCACAGGTTGCTCTAAGAACATGAATATGGTTACAATGATGATAATGGCTAACATTGCTCAAGAACTCAACCTATGCCAGGCAGGATGCTACATTCTTCACAGATCCTTCCCTTTGCCTACTTCATCCTTAGCTGATGATTCCATTATCATGCCCATTTTATTGCTGTGGGAACTGAGGCACAGGTAAATTCAACAAATGTCCAAGGTACAGACTAAAGTGAGGGATTGAGCCTAAGCATTTCTTTCCAGTTGAGAACACACATGCAAAATGTGCTTTGTAAAGTGCAGGCCAGCCCCCAGCTGCTGCAGTGTCACACATCGGAGGCAAGGCTGGAGGTCCAGGCCAGGGGTTCGGATTGGGAAGTCACTGACATCTGAGCACTTGCTGTGTGCGTGCTGGGGCCCCTAATCGCCAAATAGGAAGGCCTTCGCGATTGCCTGAGAGCGTGAGGGGCTGGCAGCTTAGGGAGCTGGGCTCTGTGAAATGGTAAGAGGACACTTCCCATTCTGGCCAGAAAAACCTCAGAAGAGGTGCGGGCTGCTTGGGCAAAGCCACTCTGCAGCGGTTCTCTGGTTTTCTGAAGAGAGGCTGGAAGGACCCATCCTCCTTCCCTGCTCACACTGGAACCAAATACGTGGCAGGATTTTCAAGCCACCTCGGCCAGGGATAATGGAACCGAGTTCCCTCCTGTCCTGTTATGTGAGCGAAGAGGGAGCCGTTGAGGAAACCAGGAGGGAATAACCAGGTGGGGGTCAGGGTGGAGAAGAAGACAGGGTGACAGGGAACTGGGCAAGGAAGGCACGGAGGATTGCTGGGCTTGATGCGGTGGGATTCCTGCTTTAGAGAAGAGAAACCTCCAATTAGTCCAGGAAGCTTCCGACTGAGGCCCAGATTGGAGGAGGGACTTCCTCAAGGCCTGGAAGTGGCTGTGTATGTTTGCAGCTGACACCCAGGTTGGGGAGCAGGTGGGCTTCCTCGTGTGCAGCTCTGATTTAGTTTGAGATTTGTCTCGTCTGTATTAGAGATGGTTTATTTTGGCAAATCGCAATTTTTTTGAAAAGTGGAAATGCAATATCTTTATATTCTGGGTCAGCGTAATCCCCTGTTGGTTTATGCAGTGTGTTGGAGGACTGGGCCACAGCCAGCCAGAGCGAGGGTCCCGCCCAGCACAGACAGCTTCGGAGCTGGATTTGCTAACACCAATGTGGCTCCAGGGGTCTTCTGATCCTTGGTGCAGGTAGTGTGTGTGCGGCCTTGGGTTTTCTATGTGTCCTGCCTTCGGGGTTCTTTTCCATGGGCCCGTTTTCTGTTGCCTAGGATCTTTATTTCAGAGTGCAAGTGAAAGAAGACCCCACCACTCATAACAATTTGGGGGAAAATCTAGATTAATCCATTTTGCCCAATTAATGTGTTTGTTTGGGTAAATAGTTACTACTATTACATATCTTCAGAGCCCAAATAGTTAAATCATGCATATCTATGCTTCCTATGCTTATGTTTATTTTCCTTTACCGTAGATTCAATTAGGGTCTGAGGGCTGTGGAATGGCCCTAATAAACATAGCTAGGATTTATTGAGCACCAGGCATTGGGCAAAGATGCTTTATATGCATTGCCTCACTAGAACTCACAACAAGTCCATGGAATGGACATTATTCTTATTTGCAGATGAGGAGGCTGAGGCTCAGAGAGTTTAAGTGATCTGCCCAAGGTCACACAGCAAGTAAGTGGTGGTGATGGGGTTTGAAAACTCAGTCTGTCTGATTCTGAAGGCCACATTCTTAAACATTGCTGTACACTGGCCACAGAAATGTCTGCGATACTGACCACTTTCTCAGACGCTGGGGTGCATGTTTTAAAGAGATGTTCTAGAAGCCATTTGAGAGTTAAGCCTGGATACAGGGCATTGAATCTTGGAGGCTCCTTTAAAAATCCGAGTCCCCAGAAGAGTGGGATGCTTTCCAGGGGAAAAGTGCAAATCAATAAAGAGTGTCTTGGGTCTGGATAAAGCAGAGGTGGGACTTCCTAGTAGTAATTGGGAGTGTGGCCAGAAGCCATGGGGCTCATTTCTCCAAGTTAGACGTGGAAGGAGGCAGGCCAGGGCTTCGGGCTGGCGAAGGAGGAGGGAAGCTATATTACAAGGAAATCTCTTCTAGGTGTCTGTGCTGGGCAAGGGATAGTCTTGCTTTTGAAGGTTCAAGTAAGGTCTGATGCAGAACTCAATGAGGGCCACTCAGCTCCTCCCCGAAGGAGGTGGGGGGCTGGCCAGTGGCTGTCATAGTCCCTGAGAGAGCAGCCCCACCCTAGGAGGCAAGAGGAGGGTCATCTTGGAGACTGGGCTGCAGCCTCCACATGTGCTTCTGCCGCTTTGCTTCTGGACCATTTCTGACTCCGTTCCATCCTCTGCCTCTCACCTCCTCTTGCCTCCTAGGGACTGGCACTCGGGAGGGGCCCCTGACCACCTCTGCACATCTGCAGCTGGGTTAGAGTGACTGCACAGCAGGTCCCATGAGTTGGCTGCTGGGCCAACTTGAGAGGTCCACACGGCACTTGCCTTGTGCCAAAACATTCCTGAGGACAGATGGATGTGTGTCTGGGAGGAGGGTCAGGGACTACTGAGCCCTCGGTTGTGGAACATTAGTTTAAATGGCCTGAACCAAACCGTGGCTTTGGGAAAGCTGTCTTTTTCCTGTTGGCAGCCGATAGGGTGCAGAGTAACACCACCCAGTCACTTCCAAATACTTCTCCTGGGCAAGAGCCAGCCCCAAGGTCCCCGGGCTGGAGTTTGGAAGGTCAGAGTTGGGAAGAGGGGCCCTAGAGACCCTAAGGAATGGGGTCAAGGAGCCAGAGTGGCTGGCCTCCAGGCTGGGCATTGGAAAAGCTCCCTCTCCAGGGAGGACCTGGAGAGATGGTCCCCGAGGAGCCTGGTTGGCGAGAGAGCCTCCTGAAGCTTGCTCCCTGACAAGGACACTCACCCCAGTGCCCAAAGCAGCTCTTGGCCCGGAACAGGGAATGCAGGCGGCGACCTAATTACATCACATTTACTGAACTAGGCTGGAGCCAGAAGATAGTGACAGCTGGTTCCAGAATCTTCTCCCCACCCTCTCCCGAGTTGATTCTTTCTTTCCATCTGCACTGCCACTGGGTAGCCCAGGCCCCTGTCAACACCTCAGGCCCAGATTTCTGCCAGCGCCTCTTCACTGTCTATTTGCATTTATTTCTCTTTCTGGCCAGAACAACCAGCTGAAAACCATAGTTTTGCTGCAAATAACTCCTCAAGATACAGTTTTATCTTACTGTTTTACTTCCAGAGACTCTTATTGGAAAGAATGGGGTCAGATGTCAATTGTAGATTTGTAATAACATTATCCTCCCGTTTAAAATATTCATTGTTGCTATATCCATAAAGCAAATCAAAGACACTTTTTGACTATAGTTAAGTAACAGTTGTAACGTTTAAACATTTTTATGACTTTTTAGAACTTAAATATTTTCCACTTCTTTTTGGTTGAAAATGTGAAAAATACTATGAAATTAGAAAAAACGGCACTCACGCAAATGTAAAACACAAAGAAAATGTGGCTTCTCCTCAAAATAGCCAAAGTTTAACTTTGCAAACCAGTCCCTAGGATCTTCAGTGAGAATAGGTGAAACTATAGAATGCAGTTTGAAAAACCTTGATTTAGTTGATAATAGAAGAATCTTTAAAATACCAACCTACTCTTTTGTCCTTGGGTCAACCTATGATAGTATTTCATAGGTTGCCATATTTCCTTGTCTAACAGATGAGGAAACTGAGACTCAGAGGGAAATATCTGACTGAGATCCACAGTCCAGGGACTGGGGCAGTATATGCTTTGACACCTGTGTTTTCTGCCTGGCATGGGGCATAAGACCTTCCCAAACAGCGCTTCTTGGCTGTGTGCTGTGAAAGGCTCAGATCTGGTCTCTGTTAACAATGTCCCTGCTGGCTGACCATCAGGTATTGAGTTAGGTTGGTATCCATCTTCTCCCCCAACCCATAGATAAGGGCAACTCTTTCCCCTACATCAGAAATAGAATGGTATTGACTCTGAACTTTGTCCCTGGTATTTTTCACCTCATGTTAGAAAGCAGCCCCCTTTCCCCAAGAGACAGAACGACCCCCAATCCACCCACGGGAGCTGGGAAGATGGGTGGAGCTGGACCACTGTGGTGGAAGTGTTGGGTTCTGGGAAAATTGCTGCTGGTGACTAGGTGCCATGGCCTGTGAGGGGTCCAGAATCTTTGCTTAATCCTACTCTTCCTCACTGCCCTCCTGTTCTGTATTTTTTTAAGGGGAAGGGCTGGAGGAGGTGAGAATGTGATGGTTGGATGTTGGAAGTCTACATTTTCTTTACTCAATAGTGTGAGAACATACCATATCAGATGAAATTTTTATTTTTTATTAAAAAGTTTAAATTTAATTTATTGGGGTGACATTGGTTAATAAAATTATATAAGTTTCAAGTGTATAATTTATAATTCTATAATACAGCATCTGTATATTGTATTGTGAGTTCACCATGCAAAGTCAAGTCTCCTTCTGAGACTGAATTTTTAAAATTGCCAAACCTTTACATAGTCCCAGGCTACAGTGGGTAACTCTTATAAGTCTGCACATGATTCTTTGTTCCTTGTTGGCTGGGATAGTTTAGAATCACAGGTCTGGGTTGGGGTGCTGACTGTGTGGCCTTAAGCAATTGCTTAACTTCTCTGAGCCTCTGTTTTCTTATCTGCAAAGTGGGATGCAAAGTATTACCTCTTGGATTGTTGACAGGATCAATTAATATATTTTATGTAAAACTAGAGTCCTGATGCACGAAAATTTGTGCAAGAGTAGGCCTTTCTTCTCCTGGCTGCCAGCACTGGCTTCCCTCTGGCACCTGGGACCCAGGCTTCCCTCCTCCGGCCGCCTGCAGGCACCCAGGACTGCGCTGGCTTCCCTGCGGCCAAGCTTCATCAGGAAGGATGTCCGAAATGATGCCTGGTCTAATTAGCATATTACCTCTTTATTATAATATTATAGATGCCTTGTACTGTACCTGGCAATAAATGAGAACCCCTCCAGATGTATTTGTTGCTATGGCCTTGTCCCCTCGACTCTCAGAGTGCTTTTAAAATTTAGCTGTGCATTTAGGTGCTTTATAGTCAAGGTTAGGTCAATATAGACTTCTTTCTTGGAACTTCTGCACTAAAATACAGTGCTTTGATGATTACCGATTCCCTAGCAGATTTAGATTTAGATCTGGCATGGAGAATCTATTTCAAGCAAAGAGGCTTCTGTTTTAAGCATCTTCTTTGGAAATGCTTTAAAATACACCAGCACTTGGGAGGATATACTCTATTGAGGTATAAAAGGGCAACGTGGAAGTTGTCTTTTTCTGCCTTCTCTGGAAGTTTCTTATGCAAGAGCAAGTGCTCCAGCACGTCTCCCTTAGCCCTGTCCTCCTGGGGGCCTGGCTGTGGGTGGTCACCCAGGATCTGGACTCAGCCTGAGGCCTCTGATTAACTTGAGCAGCATCGGGAGGTGGTCGGGGGCCCTCAGGAGTCTCTCGTCCAGTGAGTTTTCTGGGTTCTCTTTAGAGTCGATCTGTTTTCCTAGATCAGCTCTGCAATGGCATTTCCTTCTGTGGGGGGCACCTGTGTGTGACTCAGGCCAAGAAGCACCTTCCCCAAGGAATTTGCCACATGTGGTGGCATATCCCGCTGTGGCTTATTCCTACACTGAGGTCTGTGCCTGGGACCCAGCTCTGTCTAGAAGGATGTCATCTGTATGTGGCCTAGGAACAATAGGATTGTAAACTCAACGCAGCCCACAAAGGCAGGGACCATGCCCGCAGAGAGGTTCATACGTATTTATCCCGTGAATGAATGTGGCAAGTTGTGGAGCCAAGACACAAAAATCTGCAGATTTTGATTTATTTTGCAAGGAACTAAATGCAAGGGCATTTTTGTTCTAAAGGCATCTTCAGGGGTGATGGGAATGACCCTCCGCTTCCCTCCCACACCCGGAGCTAGAGCAGCTTGTCCTCCAAGGCCTTCTTTTCAGCCATGTGATTTCCACTCCTTCCCATTCGCCCAGAAGACCACAGTCGCCATCCTCCTCCCCTGTAGTCTGATGGCTGATGAAAGAAAGGCTGCCGAATGCTGCCGGTGAGCCCTGTCATCCGGAGGAACATTAGTCTAAATGGCCTGAACCAAACTGTGGCTGTGGGAAAGGTCCCAGAGAAGGCTGGAGACTCCATGGCTGTGCTGTCTGAAGTGAAAGGGAGACGACATGGTGACAAGGCCGTTGCCGGGTAAAGGCTGCAGAGTTATCACAAGGCCCCGTGTGGCACCTTGTGGAAAGTTACTGGGTTATTCTGTGCCCACTTTGCCAGGGTGTGTGATGCAGAAGAACAGGACACTTGATCAGTCTCAGGAGATAAAGAAGCTAAGAGGAAGACACTCTTCCCCTCCCATTTCCAATCCTGGCCTTGGATGGGCCACTGGCTCTCGGTCTTCCATGCTCCTCAGGTGACACCAGAGTCCAGGGTAGAGCTTGGGGGAACTTTGCTTAAGAGGCAGGTCCGGGTCAGTCTATTTGGAGTTTGGTACGTGCTTCACTCTCAACCCTCTTAAAACGTGCATACTATAGGAAACTTGGAAAATAAAGAAAAATGCAAAGGAAAAACAAGCCAACCCATCTGTGTTCCTACCTTGTAGAGATACCACTGTTAACATTTTGGTGTATTTCCTTCTATTTTGCTTTTTCTCTGGAGCGGAAGGAAGATATAGTATACATATGCATATATGTGTACATTTATGTATTATGTGTATGCATAAATGCATGTATATATACTAGTATCGTATCTGTCTATACATACATGCATATGTGCTTGATAGTCTGCTTTTATTTAACTTTGTATTGTGAGCATTTCATTGGCCAATAAAAAGTCTTGAGAATGCCTTTGGAGCCTGGAATAAAAGTGTTTAGTGCCACGTCTTAGAGCCCAGGCCTGGGGTGTGCTCTGAAGGCTCTCCCCAGCAGACTCAGCCATGCCCTCTTGTCTCGTTTGCTTCCCAAATGGGAGCTGCTGCAAAGTAGATGTCCTCTCCATCAGCTCTAGTGTTCCAGGGAAATATGGCTTGAAGGGTGTGCTTGGCAAATATGGCCTGGCAAAGAAGAAAAAGATCCTCAAAAGTCAAACACAGATTTTTATCTTTTAAAAAAAGACTGTCTGTGTCCAGGAACTAAGAAAGTTGGGAAATGGAAGGACCATTTTGTCTCTGCCTTGGGAGTGGGCTAGCTTTGGTTTTCCACTAACCTCCCATTCCTGCCTGTAGGATTTGACATGGTTCTTTCTATTTACTTTTCCTTGACCCAGTTTGGGTCTACAGGATTTCCCTCCTGCCCAGAACAGCCTCACCCTGTGTGAAGTAAGACATGAGCCTGGGCTCTGGACAGCAGTAATTAATCCTTGTCTGCACGATGCAGTGGGGATTTTCAGCCTGAGATGGGCTGACAGCACCAGCTTTTATGGCACACGGCAGTCCCACCTGGACCAAACTATTTCTTCTTCTCTTTTGTCAGTAGGGGTGTGTGTGTGTGTGTGTGTGTGTGTGTGTGTGTGCTCACACACTCAGAGGCATGAATGCTTATGCTCTGTTTCATGATCGGAAGTCCACCTCCAGTACAGCAGGATCTCAAGATGACAGTGGAAATGGCAATCAAAGGAAACACAGTCTAAGCACACACAGCCCTAACACAATTCAAAGACATAGCAAGACTGGGATTTCCTCTTCTGTTTGTTTTAGTCTCTACTTGCCCAACGTCCATCCTCGGGGCGTAGTACTGTAGGGGAGGGAGTTTCCTCAAGTGCTACGGATAAAGCATCTCTTCCTCTGTTATACCCCTTGTCCATGTAAATTGCCCCTCTGAGAAAGTGGATAGGAAGATGAGCCTCTGTGTATATACACGCCACAGTGTTTTGCCCAAATGAAACAGACATAAAAATGACATCTGCCTTCGTGATAATCCCATGGCATTGAAAGTATACCAATGTCTCTAGTTATGATGGGTCCATGACTTCATTCCTAGAGTCTGGGGAAGGTGAATTTCTCCTGTCTCTTCTTCCTATTGTGTTTAAATTCTGGACGTTTTTATTTATTTATTTTTATTTTTTATCATGGTTGGGCTGTGGTGAGGCTGTTTTGGGCCGCTTTGTGTTGATAAAAGGAGAGTAACTGGTAGCAGCTGGAGGACTCACTGCAAAATATTTGAGCGGACAAGTATCTTCTAAGGTCAGATAAGCAACTACAGCAGCACTGAGAATCCCGAGGGGTGGACTGGTGGGGCTAACGGCGGCCCTCCTAGCGAGATAAGAAAGAAGTCTTGGCCAAGATACGAGTCTGTCTTTCCGTTAAGGGGCTCAGTCCTGAAGGGGCTTTGGGACCTTGTGGTCACCCAGGATGCTGTGGCTGTTGGTGTGAGGGTGGGGGCCGGGAGCAGGCTGAGGCTGAGTGCTCACCTGGCACAGCTGGCCTGCTGCGGGAGGCACTAGCAGTGTATGGTCATGGTGTCTCTGGGTGTTGTGAGGTTTACCAAATGGAGTCTCCATTCACCTTGTTTGGAAACATACTTTGGTGTCCAAGGACTTGCATCTGTCAGGGCAGAGAGGAAGACAAAGACTTCCGGTGCCTTTTTTTTTTTTTTTTTTTCTTTTCTTGCCAGTAACTTAGCTACCAGCTTTCTCCTTCAAAGTGCTTGACCCTGTATTACTATTATTTTTTAAATCCTCACCTGAGGGTATTTTCCCCATTGCCTTTTAAAGAGAGTGGTAGGTAGATAGGGAAGAAGGGAAGGGAGGGAGAGAGAAACAATATGAGAGAGACATATTGACTGGTTGCCTCCTGCACATACCCTGACTGGGGGCAGAGAACAAACCACAACCCAGGTACATGCCCTGGACCTGGAATAGAGCCCAAGACCATTTAGTGTGTGGGCTGATACTGTAACCACTGAGCAATACTGGACAGGGATGACCTTATATTCTTGAACAAGGGCTAGTGATTGCGCCTCCCAAACAATACTTGCGAGTGTGTGCGTGCACACGGATGTGCAGCTGTCCATACAGTGAACACACGCATGCCTCAGTTCATGAACAGATTCATGACTGGCCCTTTCTATAGGGATGGGGGGAGGAGCTGTCCAACTCCTACCCCCTCAGAGTCTCCACCCTACTCTGGGCCAAGTGTGATTAGCTTCATTTCAGCCACATTGTGAGTTCCTCTCGCATTTTGTTGACCAGCCCTGGAGCCTGACAACCATGTCCGATATCCCCATATTGGAAAGTTGATCTCCAGATCTTTGGTTGGCCTTTGCAAACTCTTCCTGATTTGGGGGGCTGCTTGTCTTGCCTCCCACAGCCTGCTGTGTGGGCCTGCACACCTATTAGCATCTGTTCTTGGAATCGGTATTTCTGAGCCTCTTCTTTCTGTGATTACAAAATGGTACCACATTTACCTTTACTCCCAAATTACAATGACTCATCTGCTCAAATAGCAGTTCCCCTGAGCCCTTACTTTGGGGTGCTTTAAATATTTCCACAAGCTAGTCATTGTTTCCCCTGTGTACAGAGGAACCTCGTTGCTGGCAATGCTCATCATGAGAACACCGAGTCTGGGCCAATGGAACTGTGTCCTGCCGCCGCCAAAGCTATTGCTGTTGCTGCCAGGGCAGGGCTAGGTATCATGCAGAGGTGGGGAGAAGGACCTGCCTCGTTTCTGTGTCTCTGTCACCTAAGCCCAGAGATAGTTCTCTGTGTGCCTAGAATCTCTCAAAGTGGTCTCGAACCTCTGGAGCACCTTTTCAGATGCTGTACCTCCTCATTTGCCCGGAATCTCACCAAGTTCCTGTGAAAACAATTCTGGGTTGGAACCTTGTCCTTCTAGCCACAGGGGGTAAGTCACCGCCAGCACCCAGCAGAGTCAGGACCAACCCCAGTCATCCCTCCTACAAGTCATTAGTCCCATTCCTGAGCAATCTCCTCACTCACCCTCCCAGTTAGAATGTCACATGTCACCTGTCGCTGGGCATGAACTGATCTGAACTGCTACTAGTGATGGTTGGGCAGAGTATGGCGGGGGCAGGGCCAGGGTGTGCAGCAATAATCTCTGGTCCCATCACCACTAGCCAGGATGCTCAGTGACATGCTAAAGAATTCCAATCTTAGCAATACCCCATTGGAGCATGTCCTGGGCGGAGCCTGTGGGAGAGTTCAGGGTTTCCTTGGAAGGAGCCACTAGCCCGATGGAGAGAGAAAATTCAGAAAATCCTTATAACCAGGGTGTCATTGGGCTGAAGGGCACATCCAAACAGGTACTTAAGAACACCTTCCCTGTTCTCTTTGCTTTGAACTCCTTCTGAGTTCCCCCTTGTAACCCAACATCTCTTAAATACACCCCAAATACAAGACCACTGTGCTGTTTCTTGTTAATACCATCAACTTGACCTTTTTCCCCCCAGTGCTGGTGGGCTGAGAGAATTGAAGAAATCTGGGTCCTGGAGAGCATACTGGTGTATTTTTAAAATATATATTTTATTGATTTTTTATAGAGAGGAAGAGAGAGGGAGAGTTAGAAACATCAATGAGATAGAAATATTGATCAGCTGCCTCCTGCACCCTCCCCTCCCCATCTCACTGGAGATGTGCCTGCAACCAAGGTACATGTCCTTGACCGGAATTGAACCTGGGACCTCTCAGTCCACAGGCCGATGCTCTATCCACTGAGCCAAACCTGCTAGGGCAGCACACTGTGTATTTGAGGTGGGGTGGGAGGAGTTTTTATTTACTGTGGTGGCAGAGTTTGAGGGGTGGGAGGTGGGACGGGTAAGTGGCCCTCGATGGAGAGTTCTGTTGTCTCCTAGTTAGTGACGGGACTGCATGCAGGAAACAAAACAGGTGCTTTCGCCTGATGCCCTGCTGGTGAGCAAGGAAGACTGAAACCTCAATAGTTTTTAAGCTGAAGGACTCCACTTAGTCAAAGACATATATATTTTAAAGTTAAACATTCTTTCCATTTTATTTTGCCATTGGTTTCAGGTGTACAGCTTCGTGGTCAGACAACCATCTACTTTACATAGTGTTCCCCTCCATAGTTCAGTTCCCAACTGGCACCATACATACTAGTGGTTATTACAATATTATTGACCATATTTCGTATGCTTTACTTACTTCCCATGGTTATTGTGTAACTCCCAATCTTACATCTTAATCCCTTCACCTCTTTCACCTGGTCCCCTAACCCCCCCCCCCCTCTGGCAACCCCCAGTTCGCTCTCTGTGTCTATGAATCTGTTCCAGTTTTGTTTGTTTTGTTTCAAAGAAATATTTTCATTTCAACGTGCCCTCCATTTCTTCTTCCTTGCCAACATGCGTGTGGCATCCCGCCCGTCCCTCCCCAGCCTCGTGAGCATCCTGCAAGCTGTGCTGAGAACACATTCCACCGCCCCCGGCAGCTGCCCCACGCCCTGCAGGTGGCTGTTTGGTTCTTGGTGCTTTTGTCTCACCCAATGGCCTCAGCCGGCCACTGCCCTGGCCCAGGTCCCCCTTCTCCGCTCCTCCTGCACTTCATTCAGCTGCGTGGCCTCCGAGCGGCCGCTCTGTTGACTTTCACGCTCCTGCCAGAGATTTTTAAGCTCAGGTCTGATCTTGTCTTCTACTTCCTCTGCTGGCTTCCAGGTCTTTTAATAAAAAAAAGACAACTGGGAATGTTCAAGATCCTCCATGATCTCACCCCCAGTCTGGCCCTAGAGCCTTATTTTCTCCTTAAATGGTCATATCTAAACTCTCTTCGGAAATGAGTATGCTTCTTTACTTTAGTATACCTGCTGCGGTTGCTTTGGACAGTGGTCAGCACACTCATTAGTCAACAGAGCCAAATATCAACAGTACAACCACTGAAATTTCTTTTGAGAGCCACATTTTTTAAACATAAACTATATAGGTAGGTACATTGTTATTAACTTAATTAGGGTACTCCTAAGCTGACCTTTGCTAAAAACTCAAGGGGCCAAAGAGCAGCATGTTGCTCGAGAGCTGCAGTTTGCCGACCACTGGCTTAGGATGCCCTTCAGTCGTCCCTTTCTGCCCATGGAGATCCTTTATGGACCAGTTTATGGATCTCAGAGAAGTCCTGGGCCGTCCAGTCTGCATTAACCTCTCACTCTGACCCCACAGGACACAGGGCCAGCTGCTCTGTCCCAGCACTCAGCACAGCCCTGGGGAACCCAAGACCCTCTCCTCCCTTCCCCTCCCCTCTCTTCCCCTTCAATTTTTAAAGAGTTAGCCACCTCCCATCTCAGACTTCCTGGCATCCCATTTTCAAATGTTCTACCCTTTTGTCTGTTTGTGACTTAGGCTTTGCTTCCTCGTTGCTGGTTTTGAACATGTGGTCCCTATGGAGTTAACTGTACACATGTCAGTCCCTGCCTCAAGCTCTGGGGGGCAGAGCCTCCGTTGTTTATTTTTGTAACCCCCACGGCACCTAGCACGATGCCTGGTAATTGGCGGGGGTGGGCAGAGAAATCTCCAGAAACCTCTCTGAGGACTTATGGGAGGTCTGCTGTTCAAAACAAACATTCTTTGGAATTATTTTTCGCGAGTGTTATGCGTTTCTCTGTTTTGTTTATTGATATACGATTTACATGCCGTATAATTCACCCTTTTTTAAGTGCACACTTTCATGAATTTTAACAGCTTTATATAGTTTTATAACCACTGTCATAATCAAGACAGAGAACACCCCCTGTTCCCCCTCCAGTCCCTGGCAGTCACTGGTCTGATTTCTCTCCATATAGTGTTGGCTTTTCCAGACTGTCACAAATGGAATCAATCATCCATGTGTAGCCTTTTGAGCCTGGCTCCTTTCACTCAGGATAATGCCTCATATTTTGGAAGTTTGAAGACCTGAGCCCTAGCCCACACTTTATCTGCACCCTCCTTTCTAATGGACTGGCACAGGCATGGATGGGGGTCTGTGAGTTTCAGTCCAGGGTCCCAGCTGCTTTGTCTAACCCACTCCATAACCGCAGCTTCCCCCCCTCCCTAGAACGGCACCTGGAGTAAGACAGCCTCTCCCCCGGACCCTGACCTGTCATCCCCGTGGTTGTGGGGGGCCCAGCGGAGGAGGAGAGCTGGGTGGATGGGGTAGGTGGCCACTAAATTCCTCCCTTGGGGAGGGGATAGGAGGGGTGATGAAGGTCAGGCCTCTCCTGGCTAAAACAACAGAAGTGGTTCCAGCTGCCGAACAGCTGGAGGGGGCCGTCTGCTTTCCCTCAGCGGCGTGAAAAGCCCTTTAATCGAGCGGGCGTGCTGTTGTCAGGCTGGCCGCGGAGGTGTGTGGAAGAAGAGCAGAGCAGAGCCGTGTGGTACGGGCCGCGCCTTCCCTCTGACCTCCCTTATCTGCCCTCCTCCATCTTCAGGAGCCCCGCTCCAGCCCCGCCGGCCGCCCCTTTGCACCTGTGTAAATGCAGTGGCTTCGGGGTCAGGGGAGGGTGAGGGCGAGCTGGCAGGAGCAGGGGTGTGGGTTCTCAGTGCTGATGATGGATTAGATAGTGGCTGGGTGAGTGATGGTTTAAGGGGAAACCGCTCTCCGTTCCCAAAGGGGCGGCCCCGGAGGAAAAGGCCACGGTTCGCTTTTGCAGATGAGGAAGCAAGTGCCCAGAGGCGGCCGGTCCCTGGTGGGAGAGTAAGAGGCTCCATGTCTGGAATGTGCTCTCTCTTTTTTGTTCCAGGTGCAGACTCCAGGAGTGTCTCTCCCTTCCCCGCCCCCCCCTCCGAACACCCCCCTTTCAATAGCGGAGTTACCTCCCAGAAAAGCTTTGTAGTGCCTGAGTTTAAAAACTTGAGCTGGGCCCTAGCTGGTTTGGCTCAGTAGATAGAGCTTCAGCCTAATGACTGAAGAACCTGGGCCTCACAGGCAGGCCGAAGGTGTGCTCTACCACTTGCTCGCTCAACCTGGCTGAGCCTCAGTTTCTCCTCCTCCTCCTCCTTTCAGTCAATACTGGTCAAGCACCCCTTTGGGCAAGGCCCTGCTGGGCACTGGGGACCCAGCAGTGTGGCACCAGTGGATCTTGGTTCTTGCTTCAGGGAGTTTATGGATTAGTGGGGAGGAAGAGCAAAAAGCATAATGGAACAATTAGCCCTTTAATTACAAGTGTGACAAAGGCCACAGGGGGAAGCAGAGGGTGTGTGCTGGCTCCTTGCAGAAGTCCCGGCCTCTTTGGGAAGTAAATGTCCCAAGGAAGCCGCATGTGCTCTGAGATCAGAAGGGTGAACAGGAGCGTATGAGATGGATGCAGTCCAGGGAGATGGACCACCATGTGCCAGGCCTGGAGGCAGGCAGGACAGGGCAGTGGGGCTGAGGTATTCTGCCCCACTGACGGCCCAGGCACCAGGATCCTTTACTGTGACTGCTCCCTATTCAGCAGGCACACGTTCCCCTCCCCATTCCTTCCAAACAGGCATTTGTGGACGGAGCTGGGAAGCCCACCGTTATTTACAAATCTTAATTCTGTGGGGGGAAAAATGAAATCAGGGTGTGAAAAATCTGACATATAAATGAATCCATTTTATTATCTGGCTGTTGTTCTTACTGGAATGCATGCGTATGGTAGCTGTCAGAAAAACCAGAGTGCTAATCCCATTGGCTGTTAAATTATACTCAGTTCAGTTCAGTTCAGCCACCCCGGGCATCTCAGATTACTGCCTGACTGATGGGTGACAAGACTTGTCTGCAGGGTGGTGGGAAGGCTCCCTGCAGGCAGTGGGAGGTGGCTCTCAGGCTAAGCTGGCCTCCTCCAGAGGGAATTCCATGGTGACTTAGTGACGACGTGCATGATGTATGGATACTGTCTCAGCCACTTTGGTACATTCTCTTCAGTGGCTTTACTTCAAGGGGAAAATAGGGTGTTTATGGTTTCCCTTATCTAATAGATGTTTCTTGAAAGGAAAAAAGGAACAACCTGCTTTCCTTACTGCATTGGAGAGCTTTAAGCTTTTGGTGGTATTTGGACAAAGAATATCTCTTTTCTTAGTAAGTGACTCAAAAAGGAGTTTCTTATCTAGGATATATGTTAGGTAAGGATTGATAGCCACCCATTCATTCTTCAAATAGGTATTGAACAACCGCTGTTGATCAGGCAGGGTGAGGCCCTGTGTACAGAAAGAGGAATAAGAGAGTCTTTCCTAGACATGTAAACACATGAATGATAATGTCACATGTTGAGGCTTTGACAGAAGTATGAGCACAGTACAGCTGCAGGTTCAAGGAAGCTAGTGGTGGTGTTTAAAACATGAAAGCATTTGCTTTTTAGGATGGTAACCTCGGTGGTTGTATGGAATCTGAATTTGACTGAGGAAGAAAGGTTGGGGGCAAAGAGTCAAACATCTCGGCAAGAGATAAAGGACTGAATAAAGTCATCATGGATGAGAGGGAAGCCAGCTGGAGAGAGAGGCCCTGCCAGACCCCCAGCCATTTCCACCACCCCAACTGAGCCAGAGGGGGAAGTCTTCGTGGATGTTTCAGCCCCAGCCAAGCTCCCAGCTGAATGCAGCAAAGTGTAATCTCAGCAGACCCCACGTAGAGCCGAAGAAGCTCCCAGCTGAGCCCAGCCAACCTGTTGAATTGAGAGAAATCACAAATCGTTGTTTGACACCACTACGTTTAGGGTTGGTTTGTTTTGCAGCAATAGCTAAGTGAGTCCCTAAAGCTGTGTTACATTTGAGTTTATTAACAAAAAACCCTCAAATTAGTTGAGTTTGGTCTGTGGTTTTTGAGTCTGATATCATAAAGAGGAAGGCTACTTGCTACTACAAATTGTGGCTGTCTCACAGTGATGGGCCAGTGCCCCGGTTGCTTATTATGGTTCCTACACCAACTTCTACACCTGGGAAACATGCAGAGATAGTGCATGTTACCAGAAAAATGCCTGTGTAGAATTTTAGACACAGGTTAAGTCAGCATGGTACAGGTGGAAGTGAAGACCGTGAAACCAACTCCATACTGCAAAGAATCAAACGTCTCCCAGATGGAACCTTAGGCTGCTTTTGTTGTTCCCTACATTGTCATGGAAACTTGGCAGTCCGTCAAACCTAACACAGCTTGTGGTATTGGAGTGGTCTCTGAGCAAAAGCTGTGGCAGGGTTTGCATTCTGCTCTGCTGGAGGCTGCAGGGCCCAGACTGGCGTGTGTGCCTTTCAGGCAGAAGGGATTGTTGGCCTAACATTGATTTCCTTTATCCCCATCTCTTCTATGATGAAGGATTCCCCCCCGTCGGTAGCTTGCTACTACAGTAGGAAGGATAGATTATTTATATGTATTTCAAGTGCTTGTCCTACTTTACAAATGTGAGCAGACCACAAAATGTGTGTTTGCTTTGGAATCATTCACTCCCTAAGAGGAGAGAGGGCGGGAGAAGCTTGCAAATGCACAGTTGTTCCAGCCCCTTTTGTTTGGCTTTCTTATTACGCAATCATGTTTAACATAATTATTTTGTTTTTGTTGTCTTTTGGTTAGGCAGAGGGAAGGGAATGTATGTGAGGATTTTAATGAAAATACTATTTCCCCCCAGAGGGAGATGGCTCAGCGTTTGCCTCACTGGGGAGACAGCTCGCCTCTGCCCAACACCAAAAATTTCCACCAACTGCAGTTGCTTTTGAGCCCACAGCCGACTTCTGTGGCTCGGAGGCTCCATTCTCGGCAGGGTGACTCAGACTGAGTTTTGTCTGTGTGCTGAGAGGACTGACCCAGGCCACACGCTGGTGCTGGAGACTTCTAGCCCGTACCTCCTGGGTCCTGTAGAAGAGAGGGAAACATCTATCTTGCGGCTTCAGGTGAACTATGAAGAGCTCTTGAGCTGTCCTGCTGTTGACCCATAGCAATGAGCTGATTTCATGTTCAGTTTCAGGATGTGGAAATTATCATCACAATCTGCTTCTTCCTCCTCCTCCTCTAACCCCCTCAATCCAATCTGAAATTCCAGTGAGGTTGGCCTATCTCCTTTCCCCTCTCAAACTGTGCTTTTGAATATGGTAGCCACTGGCCACATATGGCTGTGCAAATTTAAGTTAACTAAAATTGAATGCAACTAAGAATTTAGTCCCTCGGTTTGCAGTAGCCACAGTTTAGTTCTTAATGGCCATGTGTGGTTTGTGGCTACCATGTGGACAGCCCAGACGTAGGACATGGCCATCTCCACAGGAAGTTCTGAGGACTGTGTGGTTTTGTAGCATTGCAGAGACCTTAGGACTAAATCCTCTCTTGTCCTTCAGTGTCCTGTTCCTTTGCCATGTTGTCTTGTTTGTGTGTCTGCCCTAGAGTGCAAGCTCATTGAGGGCAGGACAATGTTGGTTTTGGTCTGCTTCCTATGCCTCCTGCAGTGCTGGGCTCTTCACAGTACTCTCTTGTTGAATGCAAAGGTAGATGAATGGGTGGCTAAATAAGTACCCTGTTTCCCCGAAAATAAGACAATGTCTTATATTAATTTTTTCTCCCAAAGTTGTGCTAGGTCTTATTTTCAGGGGATGTCTTATCTTTCCATGCTCTAGGTCTTATTTTCCGAGGATGTCTTATTTTCGGGGAAACACGGTAGTGTTTGTGGACCCCTGGGGCCCTGGAGGTTTTGATGGGATAATTATGAGGGCATAGTCATCCTACCCAAACTCCATTTTATAGAACTCATTGCTTTTTTTTTTTTTTTTTTTTTTTTTTTTTTTTTAACAATCACAAACACACACAGTTTCTAAGATAGTCGAAAACAAGATGCTACAGTTGATTGAAGATGGTCTTTAGCAAGAGCCCTGTGCTGTCCCGGAACTTTTTCACTTGGCCTCAGGGATCAGTAATTTCCAGCTGGGACCTCTTGGGAGCTCTTCTGAAGCCGGAAGGATGTCCATGTGTGAGGCAGGTGGAGCTTCTTCTGAAGCTCTTTAACCTGTCTGCTGTAGACAGAGTGTTCCCCTAGTTATTAAGCTGGTTTCTGGTGTCTATGTGGCGCCTATTTTGGCCCAGCGGAGGCTGTTTCCAAACCGAATTTATGGCCTGTAGTTCAATGCCATGGTGACGCCTGCAGCTGACATCCCCTGTGAGCTGAGGGGGAGACCATAAGGTAACCTCCTGAAGTATGAAGAGAAACTGTCTTTTTTTATTCTTGTTTGTTTGTTTTTAAGGCGAACAAGACCCCTATGAGGAGGTTCTCACACTAGGCTTAAAGTGGGCAGGGCTGTCCTATCTAGACCTTCAGGTTAGGGTCTGGCACACAGTAGGTTCTTGACAAACAGTTTTTGATTTTGTGAATCAGTTTTGCACTTGGGCCAGAGTTGTTTTTAGCTGTGTCACTCTGTCATAATGAAAGGCATAGTGGGTTAGTGGTTAGAAGCAGGGTTCTGGAGCTAGGCCTTGGGTACCAATCCCAGCATGGACATGTACATACTGTGTAATCTTGGAGAAGTTGCCTAACCCCTCTGGGGTTCAGTTTTTTTATCTGTAAAATGAAGATCATAACATACCCTGCCTCAGAGGGTGATTATGAAGATTAAATTGTTAGCATATTATAAGTATAATAATATATAATTATCAGCTTTTATTAGAATTACTCTTCAGACTTCAGGTCTGGCTACCAGATCCCTGTGACTAAGGATGGGTCCCTTGGTTTTCCCAGGCGTTGGAAGGTACATATATTTCCGTCCTCGTGTGATCATGAAAACAGAGGGCATGTTGTTCCTTGGCTCCTGCTGATTCACATGGCCAATAACCTAACAAATAGCTCTTAAGAATCAGTGCGTTGTTTCATGTAAATAGCCCTGACTTCACGGACAAGGAGCGAGTGGTGTGATGACAGCAGTGCCCTAACCTGCTCTTGGCCAGCCTTGCGCGTGAGGACAGTGGGTCCCGCCGTCTGGCCCGGCGTCTGCTGCTCACCAGGGAGAATGACGGAGCCAGGTCTGGCTGTATTCTAGGTGGCAGACAGATCAGGAATGGGACTCAGGGAGACATCCTGAGAGAGGAAGGGAGGCCAGCTTTGCTGCCTGCAGCCTCCTGTGTCCTGTGCTGTGTTCAGCTAGACCTTTGGGTCCCACGCTTTCCCTGGTACACAGTCGGTTGGAGGCTGGGGGCTGTAGTGGCAGAGGGGCTGGGATTGGGGTGGGAGAGACACACCTCTCAGTCTCAAGGTAACTTAAGTTCTGGGGTGGAGCCAAGGCAGGAAGCTGTGCCCACTGCTGCCCACCATGTAACTCGGGAGGGAGGGGGAAAGCTTAGAGTGTGAGGATGGAGAAGAGGCCCAGGGATCCTGGTGGGGGTTCTGGGGGGAGAGGGGGCGGGAGTCTGGGAGGCCCAACCTGTCACCTGCAACAGCTTCTTCTGAGCTAATGCCACGTGGGAAATGCCATGACATGGATGCTTCTTCGCACAAGAATGGCATGCCCAGAAGGCTCTGATGATGGGAATGTGTTCACAGGCAGAACAGACAGTATCCTTGTCATGTGGGGTTCTGAGTTGGTGCTTCCATTGTTTGTCAAAGCACATAATCAATGCATCACACAAACTGTGTTAAGAGCCATGAAGGAAAAGTGAGGTGTGAGAGGTTATACAGGAGGTCCATCCTCACCTGTGAGAGTTAGGGAAGGCCTCCCAGAGGAGGTGACATGAGTTGAGGTCTGAAGCAGGGGTGGGAGAGAGGGGAGCAGGAGCAGTGTGTATGAAGGCCTGGAGTTGGAACCAGTGTGGCTCCTCTGGGGAAAACGCAGGCCAGTGCCTGACCAGCAGCCAGCAAGGAGGGGACAGAACGGGAAGTGCTGAGGCCAGAGAGGGGCCTTGGGGTTAGATTTCTACAGGACAGAAAAGCATGTGAACGTCCCCAAGGGCAGTAGGACACCAGGTTTTAAGTGTGGGCAACCTGAGGGGAATTGAGGCTGGCGGTTGTATGCCCCCTCCTGCTGTCCTATCAGCTCATCCCTCCTCTGTGTGCCTTCCTGGGAGGTAACAGACTTCCTCTGGATATATTATTGATCTCTATCCTGGAGCATTAGACTCTATCATGAAACACGCTTAGTACATTTCCTTTTGGGCTCTGGGCAAGACTTAGGTTGAACCTCTGAGTGTGGAGCTCAGGGCCTCTGAAGGGAGACCCATGATGCACATCCACCTGACGAAGCTTGTTGGGTGCTGTCTGCCCTCAGCTCTTCCTCCCCGTGCTGAGCAGCCAGCACCAGGCAGGATGTTGGGGGTGTGGGTTGGGGTGGGAGGGAGTAATGAAAGAGTAATAGATTTGGGGCTCAATACTACTCCCTGTTTGCAGCTGGTAGGCAGTTGGTGCATTCATGGATAGGCTTGGGCTCTCTTGGAATCTTTCCAGTAGGGGGGCGTCTGTTTCCAGTGCTCCCTTTAGGAAATGGCACTGCCTCTGGATCTCCCTCTGCTGTTCTGAAAAAGGCTCAGCGAGTCTCATCTTTTTGCTTCACTCAAAGGCCTGCAGATATACTGAAACAGGGGTTGTGTTCACACCTTCCCTGTACCCTGTGATCTTGGTGTGATCATTCAGTCAATTCCAGCACAACTGCAGCTGGATATGTGTGCTCATGACATTGCCATGCATTGCGGGATACCCCTTCCCTCGCTCCACACTGATGAAGAGCCTTCAGTGTGCCCAGAGCTCTGCTGTATGAAGGTGGATGAGAGGAGACCCAGCTCTCAAGGCCCATGCTGTGGAATGATGGGTTGTTCCAAAGGAGCTTGTAGATTGTATGGCCTCCTGTTCACAGGGGATCACTGATAAAGGTTCACAGTTGAATAAGTTTGGGAGATGCATCATCATAAATGCCCCTTCCTGGTTACCTATTACTATGGAACAAACTACCACTCAACTTAATGGCTAAAACAACCATTTATTATTATCCCTCGCAGTACTGTGGGTTGATGGAGATAAGCTGGGCATCTCTCTTGGGGTCTGTCACGCAGTTACTTCCTTTCATCTCTTTTAGTTGCAATCAGACAGTAACTGGAGGTAGACTCTTCAGAAGTTGCTTCACTCACATGTCTCCAGGCCTGGGTTGTCTGGGGATTTCTCCCTGCACATGGTTTCACCACAAGGTAGCTTGGGCTTCCTCATAACATGGCTGTTTCAGAATTGTTAGGCTTCTTACATGGCAGCTGGTTTCCTCCAGAGTGAGTGTTGCAAGAGGCCTGGGAGGAAGCGGTAAGATTTTGTATGAACTTGCTTGGAAATCCCCAGACATCACTGCCTCAGCATTTTATTGGGTAGGTAGGTTATTGAGGCCAGCCCAGATTCATGGGGAGGGAATTAGACTCCACAGCTCAATGGGAAGAATAACAAATAATTTGCAGCAATCTTTTTTTTAATTTAATATATTTAATATATTGATTTTTTACAGAGAGGAATAGAGAGTTAGAATCATCGATGAGAGAGAAGCATTGACCAGCTGCCTCCTGCACACTCCCTATTTGGGATGTGCCTGCAACCAAGGTACATGCCCTTGACCAGAATCGAACCTGGGACCCTTTAGTCTTCAGGCTAACACTCTATCCACTGAGCCAAACTGACTAGGGCAGTTTGCAGCAAACTTTAATTTACTGTTATCTCTTGGAGATTCACAATGCATGAGGATGTATTCAAAGTGTCTGAGAAATCCTAAAGAAACCTGCTTGACTCAGCATTTTCCAAGCTGATTATTATTATTATGTTTAAAATCTTACTCATAGAAAATCATGTAGCTTGTATTCTGCCAGAGAGCAGTGGGCCGAAATGAAAGAGTAATAGATTTGGGGCTCACTAGTACTTTCTAATAAACAAAACTATCCAAAGATGGAATTTAGAGATGGCAAGGGAGTTCCTAATTTGGGGAGGTACCGAAAGAGAGGACTGGTATTCTGCATGATGGGAAGGCTGGATGTCGCAGTGGGAAAAGCTTTGATTTGACTTCTGGCCCATCAAATGCACCACTTACAGCTCTGTAACTCTGGGCAAGTTACCTCTCTCTAAGCTTCCGTCTCCTTATCTACAAAATAGACGGTTTCTATTTCCTAGGGTTGTTGTGAGGATTGATGAGATAGATCTTGGGGGGGAATTACCCAGCACAGGTGCCTTCCTTGGTGAGACTTTGTGGCTGCTCAGTTCTCTTCCACACCAGGGTTTACTAGTACTAACTCTGGATTTATTCTGGACTTGCTAAGTAAATCAGTATTATAAGTCATGGGCTCGTCCCTAATTTTCTCGCAAGAGTAACCTCTGTACCCTTTCACTTTTTTCAATCTAGTTTCTCATAAGTGACCGTGACCCTCAGTGCAACCTGCACTGCTCTAGGACCCAACCCAAACCCATCTGTGCCTCCGACGGCCGGTCCTATGAGTCCATGTGCGAGTACCAGCGAGCCAAGTGCAGAGACCCAGCCCTGGGTGTGGTACATCGAGGCAGATGCAAAGGTGAGTTGTGTACATCTCTGCCCAGTTGAGGAGAGGTGCTTGGGCACCACAGCTTCCTGCATGGTACATCCTTAGCAGGAGGTGGTGGTGGTGGTAGTGGGGAGTTGGGGATCTCAGAATGAGTCTATTTATTTGGTCTGCTCTCCTATCCCTCTACCCTTTCTACCAGGGAATATGAAGTGAACGGGTCTACCTGAAGAAATGAGCACTTTTCTGTCTTTGAAACTGGCTCGGGCTTAGAGGGATGTGATGCCATGTGGCCAGGGCTATTTATTTTTATTTTATAAATGGAGATGCTTAAAAATAGCAAGACATTATTGCTGGCTTCTGAACAGGGGTTCCAAATTGTTGGCCAAGAGTTCTGGTGTTTTCTTTGGTCTGCTCACCTGTTTCAAAATATTAAAAACATTTGAGACAACATTTAAAAATTAGGAGATTCAACATCAAATTTCTGTATTTTTGTGCTTCTCACAAGAAATTGGAAGCTCTGGGAATATCATGTTTGTGTTCCCTCCCACCAGGCAACACGCGGCTAGAGCTGAGCAGCAGCTACCTCCTGCAAAGGGGAACCTGCTCTCCGATCTGTCACAGCCCTCAGCACCCCCTACGGTGTCTCCAAGCCGAACGCTTCTCTAATTGATGTCCCTTTCCTACCCCCCTGCAGATATTTGGATCTGTGACTGTGGGCTGTGTGGAGCCATTATAGGAATTGTGGGAGGCGGAGCAGGCCTCTCGGGGCCTCTGATTTCCCGAAGAAAGGGCTTGCCATTCTTGAACTAGAAAACGTCTTGGAGGCTCCGTGGGCTTGCATGTTTTTTTGTTTTTTTGTTTTTATGTTTGTTTTTTAAACATGATCCCTCTCCTCCCCCCCCCCTTTAAAAATATATATTTTATTGATTTTTTACAGAGAGGAAGGGAGAGGGATAGAGAGCTAGAAACATCGCTGAGAGAAACATCGATCAGCTGCCTCCTGCACACCCTCTACTAGGGATGTGCCTGCAACCAAGGTACATGCCCTTGACCGGAATCGAACCCAGTACCCTTCAGTTAGCAGGCCGACTCTCTATCCACTGAGCCAAACCGGTTTCAGCAAGCTTGCATGTTTTTTTTTTTTTTCAATAAACCCAGAGAAAAATAAGAGGAGTGGAATGAGTTTTGGGGGGCACTTAGAAGAAAAAATAAGTAGAATGTGGTATAAATACAGCCCCCGATTTGCTAAGAAGAGCGCTGACAAGGAGGATGGGTCCATGCACTCACTGGCCCTGCCTGCCACGAGAGGAGCCGGTCCTGTGGGGCTCCCCCGGATTGTGGTGCGGATGGATGCGAGAGATTCCTTGGGGTGCTCAGGCTCCCAGGCCGGGCAGCCGTGAGCTTGCACGGCGCCTGCGCGTGATCCAAGGAAAGTGTGACATCTGCTCGCTCCTCTCCTCTTCCAGACGCTGGCCAGAGCAAGTGTCGCCTGGAGCGGGCGCAGGCCCTGGAGCAGGCCAAGAAGCCGCAGGAGGCGGTGTTTGTCCCGGAATGCAGCGAGGATGGCTCCTTTACCCAGGTGAGGCCTTGGCCCCGTCTCTCTGGCCGGGGGCCGAGAGGAGGTGCCAGGCACGGGAGGGCCGCCCCGAGCCTTGGCTCTCTGGGCAACAGCTGAGGCTCTTTGACACCCTCTGCGCTACCTTCTGGTGCCTACGCTCCCCCTCCTGGACCCTCCGCGCTGCCCCTTGCCAGCTGGCAGTGGGTGCTGAGAAGGCGTGTGCCAGTCCGAGCCAGGAAACTGGCATTGCTTGGTCCCCGTCCTCCCTGCTGGCCCTCTCCATTTTTCTCTTCTGTCAAATGGAGGCTGATTATTTTTTCTTATCCTTGCCAGTTTCCATGGGCAACCCTGGTATTCCCTTCACTATTTATTGCTACCGCTCTCTGCTCCCCACCCCCACCCCCTGCCTGCCCCCAAGTCCCCCAGTGAGGCAGGGACCCCTTGGAGTACAAGGTGTACTGTGGTGCTTGGAGCATGTTGTGTGTGTGTATGTATATGTGAGTGTGTGGTGCCTGCGTGCGTGCATGCATGTGCATACACTCATGTGTCTGTGTGCTCACAGATTTTAAAGTTTCTTTTCAGGCAGTCCTGCTTCTCATCCTGCTCTGGCCAGAGCTTTGTGTAAAAGTAACGCTGGCCGTGTTGATGTTGGCTCAGACTATTTCTCAAACAGGCAGCAGGGGACAATAAGACAGCAGGTTACTCCTTCATAAGCGTTTAGGGTGGAGGTGGGGCGGGAGGTGGCTGGATGAAGGCACTGTCCATGAGAGTGGCAAAGGCCACTGGGCAGGGGGGAGCCCGCAGGGGGTTGGGGATGGTCCTGGTGCCTTGACTTTCCCTGTGGAAGAGAGCGGAGATGGATGGAAGCAAAGCCGGCAGAGGTTTCAACCACCCATGCAATTCTGAGTCGGTTGGGCAGAGGGTGTGGGCTTGCCTTCGGGCCCATGATTTCAGGTCTCCTTTCGGGGCTGGGCCCAGGGGAAGGCTGCTTTCAGACTGACCACCAGCTTAGAAGGCAATGTGGGGAGTGGTAGGGTTGGGCCTCGTATTTTCAGAAATTCCCAGTGGATTCAAATGTTTGTCCAGGACTGAGGGCCACTGCATTAACACGGACCTTGGCTTATGTTCTCACGGAAGCCTCGCTCTGGGCCTGTGAGGTAGGTGCTATCATCTCCATTCATAGAAGATGCAGCCACAGTCCAGCACAGAGTGGTGGAATTGGGATGCAAGCTCAGCTCTCTCCAGCTCCAGAGGCCTCCACACTCTGCTGTTCTCTGAATCGGCAGCTTTAAAGGGACTCTGAGGTGTGGACTGGCAAAAGACAATCTAGTGCTGTGGTTAGCGCACCACTTTTAGTGCTGTGGTTAGGGTACCAGACTGCCTGAGCATGACTCCCAGCCCCCGCCCTCAGGCAAGCCACTGAACTTTTCTGGGTCATACTATCCTATGGGAAAAATGGAGATTACCTCCATCGTTATACATAGTGATAATTACTATATTATATTTATTATTATGCTACTATTATTACTATCAATCAGTATTACTATAGCTTACCTCATAAGGTCGTGTTGAAGATTACATGAGTTAATGCGTGTAAAACACTTGAAACACATAAACTGCTGTATAAATATCTATCATCATCATCCCTATCTCCACTCTGGCTCTGCTACGCACATCTCCCCAAGATGTTATGAATGATGTCACTTAAGGAAACTAAAAGCTTGTGTTGAACCTCCCCAAGTTTGAAAATTGATTAGCCCTTTCCTCAATTTTTTTTTATTACAATATTTATTCTAGTGGAAAGAATGCAGGCAATCTTTGAATATGGATTTGAGAATTCACATACCGGGTAATAAAACAGACCTCTCTCCGCTGAGTTTGGGGCCGAAATGGAGTAAAGGTCATAGGAAGGAGGCAGCATCTCTTCCCCCCTCCCCCCTTTTCTCTAGGCTTGTGTAATTCTGAGCGTGTTGCTTATGAGAGTGGTTGACCCCTGCCCTCCTGGTTCTGAAGTGTTTGCTGCGGCGTGACAGACAGCTGCTGGCCAGCTTTTGTTCAGGCGAGGCCCTGCCGGACCAGGTGGTGTTTTTGGGGAGAGGAACTGCCCGATTAGTCAGGGCGGAATCGCTAAGTGAGAGGCCCCTGAAGTTCAGCAAAGGTTGGGGAGGCAGTCAGGAACCCCTCATTTGTCTGACACGGTAAGCGCTGCCATGTGTCTGCAGGCTCACGGCTGGTCACCCCGGTGGGCAGCCGGGCAGCCAGACAGCCGGCCGGGCCCGTTACAGTGATTGAAATGGATGTGCTTTTCCCCTTGATCAAAGACACTGCAATAACTTCACAAAACAAGGCTGCCTCTTTGAGTGAGCGTCAGTCGCACTGACGGGCTGCCAAAAGGCGAGGGACAAATTGCTTTCTCCCTCCCCCCAACCTCCACCAGCACTGGGCTGGACTTTTTTTTGTTTATTAAGACTGAAACCCAGAGATCAGCTATGGCTGTGCTGCTTAACTGTTCTTTATAACATTGATAAGCATGTATCTTGGCATTAATAAAACATGTTAGCCCTGTGAATTACAACAGTAACATACTCTTGAAGTTCAGAGGGGGAGGGAAGGGGCTTGAACGGGACTAGGTTTGTCTGGCATGGGACACAGCTTGGGACCACATGACTGGCTTGGCTCTAATGGGGTCCATGTGGGATGCAATGATCTCTGTTCTCTTCTTTGTTTTCCCTTGTCCTCTTCCCTCCACCCCAGCGCACACAGCGGGGTGGCTGGTACACATTAGATTTTTTTAAAGCCTTGATACCTACCGAGTCCACATCCTACACCATGAAGTCAAATTCTGGAAGTGGGACCCCAGGTGATGCCAGTTTGTTGGGTCAAAATTACGAATGGCCCACTGCTGTCAGGGCTTCGTCATCCTTTTTCTTTTTTAAGTTTTATTGTTGACAATTTCAAAAAATATATATGTTTTTATTGATTCTTAGAGAGAGAGGAAAGGGGAGGGAGGGAGAGATAGAAATATTGATGAGCAAGAAACATCAATCAGCTGCCTCCTGTTGAAGGTGGGTGATGGAGATCAAGTCTGCACCTAGGATAGTGTCCTGAGCAGGAATCGAACTGGTGACCTCTTGGTGCATGGGTCAACGATCAACCACTGAGCAACATTGGTCAGGCAACATCACCCTTGTTCTTGATTGCATCATTGGAACATGGAGTTACTGCTCTTTGGTGACCTGCTGAGTAAGGTCGGGGGTCTGTGGTCTTTGTCCTCTGTGGTGGCCTTATCTATTTTCTCTTCTGGATATCAGGAATGCGGCTCCTGACATCTGTTCTACCAAGTTCTCTGCCAAGCAGTTGCCCAATGCCCGAACATTTCACAGAAATGATTCACAGAAACCAGAGCTGTAGTAGAAATGTATCGGATCACCGCCACCAGGAAGTGGCTGGAGCATGTCAAGCTTGTGCATCACTGGATAATAACAATGGCAACTCTTTATTGAGTACTACTTGGTGCTAGGCAGTGAGTTTTATACCCATAATTCTTTGTTAGAACCTTTTGAGGTAGTTATTAATACCCTATTTATAACAGAAATATGAGCATCAGAGGGGTTGAATAACTAGTTCAAAGTCACTAACCTAGAAAGGACTTGTACCCAGCCATCCTAGTTTCAAGGCCTGTGATCTTAACTTTTTTATGCTATAGAAGGGTCCCTTGTTATAAATGAAATTTATATCCTATTGTTGTTCTGGAAGTCCCCTCTCTGATGCTGTTGACCGACTAGTCAAGCAAACATTTAAAAAAAATCCTTTTGATTATGGAAAATTTCAAATATATATAAAAAAATAGAAATAATAGTATAATGAATTCCATGTATCCATCACCCAGCTTTAACAATGATTGACATGTGGCTGGTTCTGTTTCATCTTATCCCATTTTTGCCTTCCACCCCAAATTAGATTGCTTCAAAGCAAATCCCAGACAATATTTTTTTAATTTCAGACAATTTGAGCTTTGCTATGTTCTGAGCTATGTGCTGGTTGCTATGGGAGATTCAAGAAATGTCGTGACCTGTGCCTTCACAGATCTCACATGCAGAAGAGAGATGAAGACATATGATAAAGTAGCCAGTGTATGGGATCATACATGTACAACTGGTTATATTTCAAATACTCAGTAATTTACAAGTCAGCAACTAGAATCCTGAAAGTACATACTTTATTGTTAAGAAAATATATACAAATTAAAAATTTTGAACATAAAAATCACACCTGAAACAAAACTATAATAAAAGGCAAATGATATATATTATTAGCCTTAGTGACAAAAGACTAATATATAAAGAATTCTCACAAACCAGAAAGAAAAAAATTCTAGTAGAAAAATGGGCCAGAGATATTAACAAACAGATTACACAATAACAGATGGCCAATAAGGGAAAGTGAATGATGTCACTTTCCTTAGTAATGAAAGAAATACAAATAAAAATAATGATGTGTCGCTTTGCTTGCCAAATTGGTAAAAATTGGAAATAGCTTGAGTGAAGGGAGAAGGTGACCCCACATTGCAGTTAAGGGAGTAAATTGGCACTGATTTTTTATGACATAACTTTGCAGGATGGGTCAAAAGTTTTTCATTGTGCCCATATCTTGAACCTGGAATTCTACTTCTAGGAATTTATTCTGAGAAAATAATTAAAAATAAGTGCAAATATTTAGCCACAAGGATTTCCATCTGTTTTGCTTGCAGTAGCAAAAATTTAGAAACAACCTAAATATCCAATAATAGCCCTAGCCAGTTTGGCTCAGTGGATAGAGTGTCAGCCTGAGGACTGAAAGGTCAAGGGCACATACCTCGGTTGCAGGCTCCTTCCAGGGCCGGACTCTGGTCAGGGCTCGTGCAGGCAGCAGCCAATTGATGTGTCTCTCTCACATCGATATTTCTCTCTGTCTTTTCCTCTCTCTTCCACTCTCGCTAACAATCAATGGAAAAATATTCTCAGGTGAGGACTGAAAAAACAAAAATACTAAATATCCAATAATAGAGAATTGCTTAAACAAAACACATTATGACATAGCCACACACTATTTGGCTAGTAAAATGATGTGTTGCAAAGCGTTATTCTATATATGCGTATCTGTAAGTATGTTAGGGACTCAATTAATTAAAGAGAGAACTATTTTTATTTTTTTCTAAATAGAAAAATTACACATACTTTGTAAAAAAAAAAAAAAAATTCTGACAATATAGAAACACATAAGGCTGGAAGGAAAAGCCAGCAATTTCATCTTCCTGAAATAGGGACAATGAAGTCTATAACCCTCTAGATTTATTTTCTTTGTGAGTACTTATTATTTAGGAAAGAAATGATATAATATCATATGTTGTATATAACACTTCCTTAAACTAATTATATTGTAGACTTATTTCCAGGTTAGTTACATGTAACGCTACCTCGTTTTTAAAATGGCTGCCTTGCATTTCATTGTATGAATGTACCATGAGTCCTGGAAATTTGGGGATTAAGCTTTTGGAAGGTGACTATTGGGTCAAAAGGGCATGCACTTTTTCCCCATTTGATGCATGCTACCAAACTGCCTTCCATGGTGTTGAGCAGTGGTTGTTATCAAATAGATTCCCAAGCCATTTTAAATTTTTGTGTAGATGGATTGTAGCTCTAATAATACTATAGAATATAGAACTCCATTCATAATGTTGCCTCTATATGAAAAAAAATGTGTTAGGTTTCCTATCAATGGGCTCCATGCCCCAGGAACAGCCTTTCTTGACACAGATCTGTCTGGCACTAATGCTCTCCTCATTTTTACTTGTTCTAATCACTGTTCCTCCACCCATGCACAAATATACGTACTCTTTTATTTTCTGAAGTCTTTTTTTTTTTTTTTTTTTTGTATATAGGGGTCTGGGAAGCTGTACTTTCTTCTTCATAAGGCTGTATTCTGAAGTTGGAAGCCCAAAGAAAATGTGTTGTGGCTTTTTGGCAAAGACAGTGGGCTCCCCTTGTCAGCATTCTATAGCTCTTACTGTTGTATTTGCCAAAACCTAGGGAATTACAGCCTATTTCCTAAGAGCCTGGACTTGAGTTATGAACAGGCCTTGATATTCTTTTTTAGCTCCTCTTCCCTCCCCCCACCCCTGCCCGCCTCCTCCCCTACCCAACCCCACAGAGTAGAACTACGCTTCCTGAAGTCATTCCTACAGCCTGTGTTGTGTGACTAGCTTGCCCTGGAAGCACCTGGGTTTCCCATCTGGGCCTCCCTCTTCCAGATCCCCAGCAGGTATGGGAGGTATCGTAGATTTGCCTGGACTGTGAGCTTCTGTTGGCCTCAGCTGATTAAACATAGACAGGCGGGACTGCGGGGCATCTTCACAGGGTGAAAAGGATTTGTCCTGTTTTTGATGAGCCTGGAGGTCCCCAAAGAGTCCAGAGGCTCAGAAGGCTCTATCCACTGAACCTAACCTGTTTCGGCTGCAAACTAAGACCCTGGTTGCAGCCGAAACAGGTTAGGTTCAGTGGATAGAGCGTCGGCTTGCAGACTGAAAGGTCCCAGTTTTGATTCCAGTCAAGGGCATGTACCTTGGTTGCGGGCACATCCCCAGTAGGGGATGTGCAAGAGGCAGCTGATGGATGTTTCTTTCTCATTGATGTTTCTAACTCTCTATCCCTCTTCCTTCTTCTCTGTAAAAAAAAAAAAAAAAAAAAAAAATATATATATATATATAAAGACCCTGGGTGCATCCATAAGCTGGAGTGTTCTGAGCTTCCCCAGCCCATGGCTGCCCCCGAACAAAGCCAGTCCTGTATGTTTTCCTAGGCAGGACCCTGCACGAGGCTCCCTCAGCCTTCTGTGGCACGTACAATGCCAACTTTTATTAAAAAAAGCAGTCACACTGTTAAAAATCCAGTCCTATCCTTTACGTATCAATGACATAATGGTCAATAGACCCACTGTTGGTGGGCAAGTTGTTGCTTTTCTTTTTCCTTTTTGGTTAAGTGCTCAATAAAAATATTAGTTTTTTGTTTGTTTGTTTGTTTTGTTTTTTACAATGTGAATATCTACCATGCCCAGGGCATCTTACTATTTGCTTTTCAGGTTTTTTTGTTTTGTTTTGTTTTTTGTTTTTTGTTTTTCCTATTGAATTGCTCTTGTTTCAAACAACTAGATATTGCATGTGATAACTTACATGAAAATGCCCTCTATTTAGCTCATAACTGCTGTTTGACAAATGTTAATTTTCTTCCTGTTTAGGTTTCAGGCTGCTCACCTGTAAAATGGTTGAGCAATACAGAGGCTGGCAAACTCTGACCCATGCAATGTATAAGGGTCCAAGTATTTACATCTTTGTAAACACTTGTAATTGTCTTTTGTTTTGTTTTGTTTTTTTAAAAAAATATATATTTTATTGATTTTTATACAGAGAGGAAGGAAGAGAGATAGAGAGTTAGAAACACAGATGAGAGAGAGTCATTGATCAGCTGCCTCTTGCACACCCCCTACTGGGGATATGCCCGCAACCAAGGTACATGCCCTTGACTGGAATCAAACCCGGGACCATTCAGTCCCCAAGCCGACGCTCTATCCATTGAGCCAAACCAGTCCCGGCTGTCTGTTTTCTTTATTATAGCCATCCTGTTAGCTGTAAAATGGTATCTCTCTCTTAAAAAAATATTTTTATTGATTTCTGACAGGAAGGGAAAGGGAGAGAGATACAGGAACATAAATGAGAGAGAATCATTGATCAGCTGCCTCATGCACACCCCCTACTGGGGATTGAGCCTGCAACCTGGGCATGTGCCCTGACCAGGAATTGAACCATGACCTTCTTGTTCATAAGTTTATGATCAACCACTGAGCCATACTGGCCAGGCTGAAATGGTATCTCATTGTGTTTTTACTTTGCATATCTCTAGAGACTATTGATATTGAGCATCTTTTCATGTGCTTTTTGGTCTTTTGAATATATTCTTTGGAGAAGTTTCTATTTAGATCTTTTTCTCATTTAAAAAATTCAGTTATTTATCTTTATTGAGTTGTAAGAGTTCTTTTTATATTCTAGATGCAAGAATCCTATCAGACATATGGTTTACAAATATTTTCCCCCATCACTGAGTTAATTTTTCATTTTCTTGATAATGTCTTTTAATGCATAAAAGTTTTAATTTTAATGAAGCCCAATTTATCTACTTTTAAAAAACATTGCTTGTGTTCTTGGTGTCATATATTAAAAAATTCCCTAATCAGAAAGGATATATGTATCCCTATGTTCTTAGCAGCACAATCTACAATAGCTAGAATTTGGAAACAGCCTAGATGCCCGTCAGCAGATGATTCAATCAAAAAACTATGGTACATCTACACAATGGAATACTATGCTGCCATAAAAAAGAAGGAATTCTCATCATTTGCAGCAACCTGGATGGAATTGGAGAACATCATGCTGAGTGAAATAAGCCAGTCAATGAAAGAGAAACACCACATGACCTCACTCATTTATGGATAATAAAGAACATTATGAACCAAAAGATAGATATAGAGACAGTAAAGCAACAAGCAGACTGTCAAATTACAGCAGGGTAGGGAGATCTGGGGGAGATAATAGATCAACCGAAGGACTCGTATACATCCATATAAGTACAACCAATGGACACAAACTCTGGGGAGGGAGGGTATGTATGAGAGGGGAGGGGAAAAGTTAAAATATGTACACAGATAATAATTTAATAAAAAAAAGGTTAAAAAAAATTCCCTAATCCAAGGTGAGTTTTATGGTTTTCACTTTTATATTTAGGATGATCAACTATTTTGAGTTCACTTTTGTACACAGTGTGAGGTTTCGTATGTATATATCCAGCAATCCCAGTACTACTTGTTGAAAAGATTGTTCCTTCCCTCCTTAAATTGTCATGGCTTCCTTGTTGAAAAACCATTGACCATACATGTGAGGGTTTCTTTCTGAACTTTCAATTCTATCCATTCATCAACATGTCTCTCCTTATGTCAGTGCCACACTGTTTTTATTACTACGGCTTTGTAGTAAGTTCTGAATCTTTCACTTCCTTTTTAAACACTTAATTTTTAAAAATTGATTTCAGAGAGGGAGAGAGATAGAAACATCAATAATTAGAGAGAATTGTTGACCAGTTGCCTCCTGTACATCCCCTACTGGGTATCAAGCCTGCAACTCAGACATGTGCCCATGACCAGAATCGAACCTGGGACCGTTGAGTCCACAGGCTGATGCTCTATCCACTGAGCTAAACCAGCTAGGGCCATTTTCTTTTTAAATGGCCAGTGGGGTGAGTGTTATTCTGCACCCATGTGTATGGTTAATGCCAGCTGCCATCGCCATGAGAGTGAGGCGATGGGGGCTTAGGAGCCTGAAGCCAGTGCTGAGGTTTTAGGCACTGTGACAAGTATCCATGTCCTTGGTTTGGTATTTGCAAGGATATGGATACTGGTAGAGAAAGGTGCAAATGAGGGGGTTAGAAACTCTCTAGAATCACTAGAGAGCTCTATCTTTGGCAAGCTGATATTTCTTCTTGGAACCTATTGTAGGGAAGGGATTTCTTTTTCAAATTAGAAACCGTGGGTTACAGTAAGCCTTGATGCCTGAGGAGATGCATTGCTACCTGCGTGAGTCAGGCCTTGGGCTCCCGCTTGCTCCTCTCCCTCCACTGCCATAGCTCTGTGGCCATTAAGGTTCTTAGCACATTGAGGTATGAAAAGATGGAGAAGCTTGAACAAGAGCCAGCAGCTGGCTGCTCAAGGGGCTCTACTTCTTGCCTTCCTGTGGGTGGTCTAGGTGATGGGTAATTTGCAGTGAATATACGATCTAAGTTATGTTGCTGTGAAAGCCAACTTTAAATGTCATTGGTGACGGGGCAGGGCCTGATTCATCCAATGCAGTAAGGACTTCTCTAGCAAGTGAGTTATCTAACCTCCTGCATATGTCTTCTTTTCTGTGAGAGCGCTGGTACCCCGGGTCACCCAGCAGGTGCGGACATGTGCAGTGGGATGAGGGTGGGTACAGCATGCTGTGTGCTCAGGACATGGTCTCCACTGTGTTCTGTCAGGAGTTGCCTACCACGGCTCAGTCCTACTCTCTTCCATGGCTCTTCTCCAGCTGAATGGCCACCGAGCATCCTTTCCCAGGTTGGCTCCCTCCTTTGCTTTGGAGGACGCACGCAGAGGCTGGGTGCTCCCAGCGGGACACAACCCTGGGTGAGTCTGTCCCCATAGCTTGTCTGTTGTGGAAATGAAAGAAGCAAACTCTAGATGGTATGGCAGCTGCTCCTCTGCGAGGGGATGTCCTTGGGAGGGAGGGAAGGATGGAGGCCTGCTTCTCTGGCCTTCCTTCTGCCTATGGGAATGGGGAGGCTCAGTGATGGGGGCTTCAATTACTATCTCTGCGGTATATTATTATTTATTTTAGACAAAAACAACAATAACACTTATTTATATAGCACATGCCAGGCTGTTTTAGAAGTGCCTGACACATATTATAATAACTTCTTCAGTCCTCACTATGACCTAGGCAGTATTTGGTTCTCTCTTTGAGCTATGACACTATTATATCCCCATTTTATAGATGAGAAAATGGGACCCCAGCAAGCCCTGGGTCACCCAGCTTGCAAGTAGTAAAGTTAGGATTCAAACCCAAGGGCCTGCCGCAGAGTTCTTAGTCCTAATCACTACTCTCTATGCCTCTCTAAAGGACATTGAATCTTAAAAAAAAATTTTTTGTATGTTTTTCTTTTATTGCTTTCAGAGACAGGAAGGGAGAAAGAGAGAGAAACATCAATGATGAGAGAATCATCAGTAGGCTGCCTCCTGCATGCCCCCTACTGGGGGTCTAGCTTGCAACCCAGGCATGTACCCTGACCTGGAGTCAAAGAGTGACTTCCTGGTTCATAGGTCAATGCTCAACCACTGAGCCACACCAGCCGGGTGGGCATTGCATCTTTTAAAGTGATATTGGCTATAACATAGCTAGCGGGTGACTCAGGTGAGTAGGTTGGAAAATTATTCCCATGAGGAATATTCAAAGGAGCCAGAGATGGTTTGTTTGGAGACCAAAAGGATAAATGAGCACTTTCTTCAGACATTTGTCTGTGGATGACAACAGCCATTTACTGAATAGTCTCACTGAGTAAAATCCTATATAATAAAGAGTTAATATGCAATTAGACCAAACAGCAGAATGACAGTCCATATGATCTTCCAGTCAAGGCCAGGGCTGCGAGGGCCGAGCCCCTTGCATGAATTTTGTGCACTGGGCTCGTAGTATTATATAATGACTCAGATTCTGACTCACAATAGAGAAGAACTTTTTACAAGTAGAGCAATTCACAGATGGAAGGCCTGAACCAAAGAGAACTTAACTGGGAAATGGGTGAGCAGGGACTGAAGGCCGTTGAGCAGGGGTTCCGTGGGGGTGGGGAGGGAGGGCCACTGCATTGGGAAGGAGCTCAAATTAAAGACTCCTGGGAAGTAACTCGCACACTTTTTAGGATTTTATGAGACAACAGCGAATGTTCAACCAGGTGGGTAGGTACATAGTAGGCCCACAGCAAGTACTTACCCAGGGACCTTCCAGGCAGAACCACGAATACCCACACTTAGGGCCATTGCCACACCACTCAATAGAGAGTGTTCTTCCCCAAGCTGGACACAGGATTTTGGATGTGGTCATAATCATCCTGGGGAAGAATAGATTGCCTCATTCTACACACACTACTTCTAACTAATACGGTGTTGGCAGCCACATTACACCATCATCTCATAAAAAACCACAATCGACAGAGAATCCCTTATTTAGGAGGTTGAAATGGAAGGGTTATCTTCCTTCCTGCATCTCCTCCATTAAATTCTGGAGGATGAGGTAAATACTGTAAAAGAAAAATTCCTCATTCCTTTGCAGGCTGCCCTCTCTAGACCTGGCAGAGAGCAAGGGACAGTATCTGCAACCCACGAGAACAGCTGTGCTTTGAAGCTTCGGCCTCCAACCCTCCCTGCACAAAGGAAGGGGGGAAGGATGGACTCAGGGTATGCTGAGAGTAGACTCTAGACCTGCCACTATTTTAGATGCTCTATGCAGTGTGGGCAAAAGCAGGTTTACAGTTGTGAGTAGCAAAATGATTTAATCTTGTGTTATATATTAATTATTATATTCCATATGAACAACTCCAAACCTGCTTTTAAGCCCCCTTCCTTTCCCCCCATATAGCTTGTCTCATTTTGTCTTCTCAATGACTCTGAAGATGGGCACCATTAGCCTTACTTCATAGATAGGCTCAGAGAGGTTATATGCCTTTATCAAAGTCACACAGCTTGTAGGTAAGATTGGTTCTTTGGGCTCCAAAGCTATATTTTTCTTTCTGCATCTTGTTGTTTCTGAGCCAAACCTGACCGAAGATGAGGAGGTCATTGCTGGAAAACATTTTCCAAACTGAGGAAAAAAACATGCTTATGCCCGGCAGACCAAAAGGATCCCCCATCCCTTCCTCTGCCCGCTCCTTCTCACTGCTCCAGGCTCTCTTCCATGGTGAAATCACCCAAAAAATGCAATGCTGCAATCACCAGGTCCAAGAATGAAAAAACCATGTGCCATCAAAACAACCAGAATAGAAGAACTTGGGAAGGAAGGATGGCCACAGGCTCCCTGTTCGCACATTCCCAGCTAGAAAACTTTGTGCTTGCTTCTTCAGCATTTCTATGATCATTGCCAGAAAGATCATGTGGCACAAGAAGTTTTCTTTAAAACAGTGATTCTTGAAGGGTGGTCCCCAGCCCAGTGGCCATGGCATTACCTGGGAACTTGTTAGAATGGAGCTTCCCTGGCTGACCCCAGATCGAATGAACCCAGAAACTCTGTGAGTGGGGCCCAGCCATCTGTTTTTATAAGCTCTCCAGGCAATAAGGAATGCTCTCCTGCAGCCTCTGGTGGAGAAAGGTGTTCTGGGGAACAAGTAGCATCCTCGGCTGGCCTGGAGACTCGGTCTTCCAGCCAGGGCCGGGACACCCCAGAACACACAGTTTCTCAGAGGTTCCGTAGGCAATGCCAACAGAATGAAAATGGGGCTGCCCAGAAACAAAGCAGTCAGTGGAGCCAACCCAGCAAGATCCTTAGCCTGCACTGTGCATTCGCGCAATCCAGAGAATCTGCTTACTGACTTGGAGCAACTGGTAGATTAAAAATACAAAGGCCACCTCATCCTCTCACCACCAAAGAGACAAATATCCGCATGCCTTCTGCTTTTTGTTTAACTCGTTCCCACTGGAGTATGTGTTTTAATATTTTTATTTGATTTAGAAATGTTCAGGTACATGACAGTCGATGTTTCATCACAAGTTCGGTAGTTGTACTAAGGATGTTGAACCGAGCCTGTCTCTTTACATATGGTTCACATTTTCTGTTTTACAAAAGAGGCACAAAGAAACAGAGCAGAGGGAACAAAAGCACCAGGCGAGGAGGCCCTGTGCCTGGGCGCGGGGTGTGTGTGTGTGTGTGTGTGTGTGTGTGTGTGTGTGTGTGTAGGACCCAGTAGTCAGTGAAGGTCTGGGGCAGTTCAAGATGGATTTCTTCACAGATAACAGAGCCTTAGGAAATCAGGGGAAATTATTTCAAGAGAGCCTGCCACCCGGACTGTAAAAAAGTAGGGCTGGGAGAAGCAAAGAAACATGGCGAGGACCTGCCCTTCATTGTATTGCCTTTTTAAAAAATAAATTTATAAAGCAAATTTCAGAGAACACTAGTACCATGAAATGTGCCCCACAGTGAAATAAGGTTAGGCATTGCTGCAAGCGATCTCGTCCTCTGAGAGCTAAGTCATGGATGTAAGGCTCTGAGACAGTCTGAAGTCCAGACCTCTTTTCATTTCATTTGACCCAATATTTCCAAAGTTATTTGGCTGGAGAAGCTCCACATCCTCAACAATTCCTAGCCACACCCTCAGGACACCAACTGCATTCATCACTTACCCAAGTGGCTGTGTGAGGGTGTCTGGAGCAGAGGAGAAAAATGAGCACATGCAGGAGAGACTGGTCTAAGGAAGCAGGGGACCCTTCACACAAGGGGAAGCAAAAGTCCAGCGACAGAGAGGAACTATGAGATGTGAGGTCCCACCCCGCCAGAGAAGCACCGCAGGAATAACCAAGGAAAGCAGGCCGGCCATTGCACACAGCGGAGGCCCCATGCACTCCCCCAAATTACTCCAGGAAATTCTCACTCAAACTGGAGCAAAAGACTCTCTTTCAGCTGCCTCCTGACCAGTTATCCCATCTCTTCCTCCTCCCTTCCGAAAAGCTCCATTTGCTGCAGAATTGAGACACAGTTCCCTCTGACACCAACACACCTGCCGGCCAGCAGGCTACCTCTCTGTCTCTGGTTTCCTTGTTTGGAAAATGTTTGGGTTAGACAGGTGAATGCTAACGTTTTCTCCAGCTCTGTCCATTTTCATGTTTTACGAGAGGCTGGAGATTGGGATTCAAATGCTGCTATGAACTAGCTGTGACGTTTGAACAAGCATTCTCCACTCCCTGTGCCTCTCCTATGAAAGACGTGCACACAGAGTGACCGAGGCCCGAACGAGATAGCGCATAGATCATGGGTGGTGGTGGGAAACTGCTGGGAAGTAGAAGGTGGCGATCTCCATGTGGGGCCTGGCACCTGTGGTTATCACTGTCTCCCCGGTGGTCCTCGGTGCTTTTCTCCATTCACCCCTGTGAGCAGATCTTTTCTACTCATCACTCACTCAACTGCATTTGTTGGGAGAGCCAGCCTCTCACATTCTTCTAGTGTCCAGGAGTTTGGCTAATGTTGAAGATTAACAGGCTTAAAATAATTTCAAATTTTGTCATAATTTAGATAGAGGTTGACTTGCAATATACCATTGGGCTGTTTATATAAAGGACGTCAAGCCAAAATCTATCTATCTATCTTTCTTTCTTTCTTTTAATTAGAGAGAGAGAGAAAGAGAGATGACTTTTCACTTATGCATTTACTGGTTAATTGAACTTGCAGCCTTAGTATATTGGAATGACACTAACCAACTGAGCACCCAGTCAGGGCCAAACCAAAAATCTTTAAGTATATGAATCAGAGATGAAATTTACTTATCTAAGAACACACTGGTGTGTGTTTTTTATTGTTTTGTTTAGTTTTAATATTTTTATTGAATTTAGAGAAAAAGGAAGGGAAAGGGAGAGAGAGATAGAAACTTCAACAATGAGAGAATCATGGATTGGCTGCCTCCTGCACAACCCATACTGGGGATTGAGCTCACAACCTGGTCATGTATTCTGACCAGGGATCAAATCCGTGACCTTTTGGTTCGCTAAACCACACCAGCTGGTTAGAACACACTTTTAAAGTACTTTTAGGAATACCAGTTACATTCATCAACAAAGTTAAGCAGACAGTAATTTCCCGTAGGCTGATGTACAAACACTCTTATGGAAGGACCCATCAATTGACATTTCAGCCTTCCTGGGATGCTCCAGAATGGGGTGGGAGCAAATTCCATGGTTTGTACCTGCATCTTTGGGGCCAGGACAAGTCTGAGTTTTGAGAACTGCACAGTGGGATACTAGAAATGGCCAATTAATTAATTATGTTGTCAATTCCTCTTGGGCGATGCTTTTGCCACAGATTGATCTGTGAGTTGATTAATTTGAGGGAGAGGGGGAGGTAGAATGAAGAATAAATAATTTATGAATTCAAAAGAATAAATAAGTTTATAAAGAAAGAGGCTAAGCTAGGTAGAACTTAGGTATTGATGTATGTATAAACCATCAATTCTATAGACTTGATATCCTGAATTTTTGTGCAAGAAGCCTCGCTTCTCTCCTCTGAGTGTAACAAAACTGTTGCTATATGAAAACAAAGTTCCCTTACTTCATCAAAACTTCTTCAAACTTTTTGCTGATTCCAGTCTGCCCCCTCCGTGTGCCTGGTCAGATAGGGTATTTTTGGTTCCCACCAGAGAATTCATTTGTGCCCTTTTTGAGTGTATAGATAGTTTGCTGATGCCTGGCTGGCATGGCTCAGTGATTGAGCACTGACCTATGAACCGGAAGGTTGCAATTAGATTCCCTGTTAGGGCACATGCCTGGGTTGTGGGCTCAGTCCCCAGTAGAGGGTATGTAAGAGGCAGCCAATCAATGATTCTCTCTCATTATTGATGTTTCTCTCTCTCTTCCCCTCTTAAAAAAATAAAAAAATAAAAAAAAGATAGTTTGCTGAAAAAGAACACAGTGATGATAAATAGTGTAGTAGCCTGACTGGGTACTTCACCGTATGAGCTAAGTGCTTTATTTTCATTATCTAATTTAATTCTATCAGCAATGGCGTGAGGTAGGCATTATGAGCTCCCCTTTTAAAATAGCCTCAGATAGTCTGAGGCTGGCTTTCACCAAGAACCTTTTCGAGGCTGCAGAGGGTTGGAAGGTTTAGTGGTTAAGTGGGAGCTGATGTGTTAAAGAAGGTGGGCTGCAGTCTGACTCTATGACCATTGCCTCTTGTCTTCATGTAACATCTTTTCTTCAAGATGACGTCTTGCAGACTCCCCAAGACAACTTACAAACACCCTCTTGATTGACAATCATGGGTTAATTCACTTGGGGCTCTTTCAGCAAAGGGCCCTGCCCTGGCCTTGTCCACTGTCCCTGCCCTGCAGCATACCCGGGGCAGATGAGCCCATTTCTATGTGCTCCCAGCCTCAGAGGCAACAACTCCTCATTTGGTTCCAGTTTTCTAGGACTTGAAGTAGCTCCCACCCTGAGGATTTCGTGGTTTGGAGTCTATTCCTTGGAGCTTGGTCCAAGGGAAATGCTGAGGGCCCTGAGGAGAAAGGGGCTGTGTTTGGACCTATGGCCTGGCTGGGGGCTGGGAGGCAGTGTCCATGTGTCTTTAGAGAGACAATGGGCATAGTCAGTGAGCATGTGGCCCTTGGGACCCGCTGAGCCCAGAGCTCAGATTATATCCCTCGAAATAAACCTTTGGGCTTAAGCTCTTACCCATTTAGTTCTGAGCCCATTAGCCTTGGGTGGGACGCCACATTCCAGGAGGAGGGGGCTTCCACCCAGCGGTTCTCTGCAGCTGGACCATAGTGCTCAGTATAGCAGGCAGCTCTGGGCCAAAGGCACAGCTTTGGGTGCTGACCTTGGACAGTACTGTCCTCAAGGAGAGGGAGGCAGCCTTGACCATGAGAGCCATGGGGCCCGGGAGTGAGTCAGTGTGGCTGTCCAGCCACAGGGACAGGCTTCCCTTGAGGTGATTATTGGCCAAGGAGGAGAATGCAGCCAGCCAGGCCCTATTAAAATTGTCAGTGGTGAGGAATCGTCTCTAGGTACTATCCCCGGCGGGGCTGACAGAATCTGAAGGGGTAAAATCCAAGTTTCCACCATGTTTCCCACTCAAGCTTCAGGAGCTCTGGCGTAGGAGAAGGCCGGCTTGCCAGGTGTTCCTGACGCAGCTGAGAGCAATCATTGCCACAGCCACCCTGCCTCAGCCATCAGCCACGCCAGGCACTGGGCTCACACTGTTTGCTCTGCTCTTCAGAGCCTTCCAGGTTTGGCGTTGTCACCCCCATTTTATAGATGGGACTGAAGAGCTAAGTTTGCAACTGCCTGGACCAGGCTTCCCACTTGGGTCTGTCTGGTTTTCTTTCCATTCCACCATTACGCCTCCTCAGAAGGTAGCACTGACCCAACCCAAGAGGTGGATCCTGAGAGAGCATCTGGGCAGCAGCCATGGGCATAGGATTGGCTCCAGGAGATGAGGTGGGAGTGGAGTATGGCACTGGGTGAAGGCCTTGGCTCGTATTGTTTCCTTGCATGGACAGGAGAGGTAAATGCCTCATTGAAACACAGAATCATGTTGGTAGGAACAGGATGCCCTCCATCTTGTTCTTGTCCTGATTTCTGGGGGTGGGTTCTTAGGGAAATGACCAGCCTTGGGGCAAACTACAGTGTTTGGGATCCACACAAAAGCAGAGGCGTTTCTGTTGGCTTTCCTGCCTTACCGATGCCGGCCGTCGGATCTCCTTTACCTCTGTGCCCTTCGTAGACCTCAGCACCTGTGTGCTATTACTGTCTACCCTCAATTTCAGCATGTCCTTGGTCCCAGGAGGCACACTTTTTTTATACTTTACTATCTGTGCAAATTGGTACATCCTGTGAATGAGGTCTACATTTGATGCGGTGGGGCTGTTTAAATTGATGTTACATTTTTAGAATTGATGGAGACCAAGACTGAATAAATATAATAATTCATGCATTTGTTCAATTCATCAAATGCCTACAGTAAATGCCAGGCATTATGTTAGATGCTTAGAACATAGAAATAACCTTTTGCAGTCCCTTGCCTTTGGGAGGTCACAGCAAAAGGAGGGAATGGACTAGATAGAGCAATAGTTAGAGTTCATTGTGATAAGGGCACAAAATTTAGAAAACCAAGGTGTGTGGAGGATCAGAGGATGGAGGGAGGAGAAGTGGGGGGAGGCTGGACCTCTTTGCAGAGAAGGTGTGTCACAAAGGAGGTGGGAATCTGAAGGGATTAGGAATGAACTAGGCATGGGTTATGGAATGGTATTCTGGAAAGATTGAATTGGAGCAGACAACGTTCAAAATTATGAGAAACTTGGATGTGCTTGCAAGCTTCAATGGGTTTGTTGTGGTTGGAATGGAGAGTGTGTGTGGAGACATGGGTGTAAAATGAGCCTGTGGGAATAGGAAGGAGGCAGATCAGGAGAATCTCGAGTGCCACGCAAATTTGCTTAAGGTCCTACACGATCACGAACTTAATCTCCATCCTGAGTCTAGCAAGTTTCCTGAGGGTTTTAAACAGGGGAGTGATGCCCTGATTTGTGTTTAGGAAGTTGTGTAGAAGGCAGACAGGAAGAGGATGGTGGGTTGGAGGAGTGGGATAGAGTGACAGCTATTGGCAGAGAAAGAAGAGTTACCCCAAATGAAGAAAGCCTCATTTTCATGTACTATTTCCAGGCAGGGTAGAGGCTTGAGCCCTGGTGCAGAGGGGCAGCTAGAAGCTGCAGGCACAAGTGACCTTGCTCTTGCCTTAACCCCATCATATGTGCCCTTGTCTCAGGAGAGCCACCTAATCAGCAGACAGCTGATTATATGAAGGGATGATGAGAAAAGCTGGAAAGACAAGAAAGATAAGACATTTCCCTCCCCACTGCCTCTGTTCGTTAAACAAGGGTCACATCAACCTACCAGGGGGACATTTAACCCGTACTTGGGGTGGGGTGGGAGGGAAATGTGTGGGTATTAGTGAGAACCATCACAGGAAACACACATTGGATCTATCTAGATAGCGTTAGAAGTCATAAGAAAGAAGTAGATAAGCTTCTGTTGCTGTGCATGGGAGTCATGCAGAAAACACAATGGTGTTGGCTGACGAGCCCACCTACAAGAGACTCTGGGACCAGATGCTGGGGTGAGAAGTGTAAGGAGCTCGCTCACTATACTGGGGATGCTTTTGAAGGGGTGAGAGATGACTGTTGATATTGTGCCCCAAGGCTTACAATTCTCCCCCCTTTGACTTTTCCATGCAGGTGCAGTGCCACACTTACACTGGGTACTGCTGGTGTGTCACCCCAGATGGGAAGCCCATCAGTGGTTCTTCTGTGCAGAATAAAACTCCTGTATGTTCAGGTACCGTAGGGAGGGGTGGGAGGAAAGAAAAAAGCTGGAGAGAGACCTCTTGGCTATCCCCTGTGTCCTGTAGGGGAATATTTGAAAAATTGGTGGTGGTTATTAGCCATCTCCAGGTGAGGGAGCATCCCACTCGAGCATGCGTTTGCTCTCAGTAAGCCGGGTGACAGAGTCAGTATATGCCTGTATGCATATATTTGTTATTGTAAGTGTAAGTTTCTGGCTCAAGGATCTTTCCCCCAAACATTGGCTGTAATCCCTAGAGCATATACATTTTTAAAAAAAATTTTAAAATATGTTTTTATTGATTTTTTACAGAGAGGAAGGGAGAGAGATAGAGAGCTAGAAACGATGATGAGAGAAAAACACCGACCAGCTGCCTCTTGCACACCCCCTACCAGGGATGTGCCCGCAATTAACATACATGCCCCTGACCGGAATCGAACCTGGGACCTTTCAGTCTGCAGACCCATGCTTTACCACTGAGCCAAACCGGTTTCAGCATGGCATATACATTTTTAGGTTGATTGCTCTGAATGATAATGGTCCTGGGAGCACTTGATTTAGGTGGATTTCAAGATTGCATGGGAATGCAATATCAAAGACTGTGATCATCAATTAGTGATGTTTGTCATGAGGACAGGAGGAGAGTGGTGGCCTGCCAGAATTCTCGTCCCAGTATTACAAAGTGGTGCAGCAATCTGGAGAAAGGCTGATGTGTAGATTCAATAAGGAATCCAAAGACGAAAGATAGTTTTGAAAGGCATTGGAGGTCGGAGGAGCTTCAGCTAAAGGAGCTAAAGACTACCCCTTGACTCAGGACCCAGTGCTTTTTATTAACACGAATTGTCCTAAAGCAAAGTGGAGATAATACACTTCAAAGGGTAAGGTTTCAAAGAGTAGGGTTTATAGTAGCATTGTCAGATTGGGGATTAGCCTACAGCTGTTCAGGTGTCTGGCCAACAGGAGGCAATAACATGCAGATTAAGATGCCCTGAGCTGTCTGGCAGTTAACAATCCTATTCAAGTTTGGGGGAGATGCTTTTTAGCTGTACCAACAGATAAACTATTGTACATATGTGGCTCAGTCCTTGTTGAGGGCGCCCCCCCTCCTCCCAAGCTTCATCAACCTTTTGATGAAACTCTTGCAATTATGACATGTTGGAATTGGTGTTCCTGGCAGTAGCCTATGCATCATAGGTGTGCCACCCTGAACCATGTAATGGAGAGCGATGGAAAACTCTCATAAGAGTGGCCCTCACATCTGGCTGCCCTCAGTGGTGTTTTGGGGATAAAAAAAACCCAGGTGTTGAGACCCCTTCTATATATTCTCATCCAATAGGTCTGCAGTGAGGCCTGGAGTCCATGTGTGTATGAAGCTTCGCATGTGGTTCTGATGAGTAGACCATTTAGGGCACCACGGATTTATAGTGACCTTCTAGGTCTGTCCATGGCAAAAATTAAGTCCTTTCTATTTTCAACTTGATAAGCATAGGGAAATTTTGCTCTTAGGTCAGCTTCAGGGGATGTGGATTATGGATTTACACAAGCCCCATACTTTCACGTTCCATTAAGATGAGAATTTCTCCCTTAATTCACTATGCAGCTCAGCCTTCATTAAAAACAAACAAACAAAAAACAAAAAGCCAAAACCCATCCCACCATCTGCTGCTTCATATTTCTCAATAGCTATGTGTATGAGTTTTATATATTTACTTATCTTAATTTTGAAGTGCAAGCAAAGTATGAAACATTATCCTAAAACCCATGGGAGATCCCACAGGCTAGCAGTTCTGCTATCCTAACATTTTCCTTTTCCCCCCACAAAATTTATTCCTTTTTCCTCTGGCTCTGCTATATAAAGGGAGAAGTAAGTGGGAAGAGCAGTAAGTATCTACATTAGGAAACCAAGACTTGCAGGCCAAAAAGGAAAGTTTATTTTTGGTTTATATGGAAACTGGAAACCTTAATTGGGCTTGTTGTGGGAAGGGGCAGGAATGAGCCCTCCTTGCAGATGACCTGGAAAGTTCCACTGAAAGCAAACAAATGTACTAAAAACAAGTCATGCAGGGTAAGATAATTGAATTCTCACAAAATCAGTACCTGGAAAAAGGGTATGATATAGACTGGGAAAATATGGCTTCTTTCTTTTCTTTGGGTGTGGGACCTCCACAGATGCCTTTTTGTGAATGATCTGGCTGTGCCCTGCCTGTGTGGCTTTTTTGTAGAGAAGACAGGTGCCACACGGTCAGGGCCAAAGGATGGGTGCATATGGCCTCCTAGCATCTGCATGGCAAAGTGTTTGGCCAAACTCACACACTACCCTCTCCTTAAGGAACAGCCTGTTGCATCTAGAAAATTGTTTCCATGCCTCGGACTATTTTGGCCCATTCAGGACAATTGGGCCAACAATTTTCTACTTAATGCAGATGGAAAATCGCCGATTTCCTGCCCAAACCAGCAAGGGATGTCAATCATTGCATTTGAGTAAGAGAGGATTTCTTTTCAGTTGGCCCTACTGAATAGATATGGCTCAGAACATGGTGCTGGTGAGAGTGGGGGAGATGGGGAGTGGAGGCGAAAGGCAGTCATTGGAATGTTCAATAAGGGAGAAGTCTGGTTACGACTCTTGCCAGGGAACCTAGAAATTATGGTTCATCTCAACAGTGCTGTGATATCAGTGACATTGACATTAAACAAACCCCACTCAACATGTATGTATGTACTAACTGTGTATATAATGTCCCTAGATGTGTATACGATATATATACACATAACCATATGCTCATAACATCAGGCTTTGCCAACTCTATGAAAGGAACCAACCGGGATGCATTCTGAATGTCTGTGTTTCTCTTTCCCCTCTCACCCAAGGTTCAGTCACCGACAAGCCCCTGAGCCAGGGTAACTCAGGAAGGAAAGGTGAGTAGAGTTTTATGCTTTATCTCAATGTTTTCTCCTAAAGCCGGTCCAAGCAAGCATTCTTGGACAAGATGGATGGAGCTGGGGTGAAAGCTAAAGGTGCCCTGCAGAAAATATCCATTCTTATTCTGTGTTTCCTCAGAGAGGCACCGAGGTGAGTAAGGCTCATCCGTGGTGGGGACCAAGCTCTCAGAATTTCTGGGGGAGGTGAGTGGGTGCAGGCCACAGAGCTGGCAGGGACCCTGAGAATCTTGGTTCCTAGGAAGTTCAGTCAAATCAACTTACCAGTGTTGCCAGCATTAAACAAGGATAATGAAAATAGGTGTGCTCAAGTCTACCCCGACTCTCTTATGTTGGAAACCCATCTGAGCATTATTTCCCTCACTGCTTCTCAATAACTATTCCAGCTCCTCCAGTTTCTCTTCACGAAGACTAGGCTGGCTTCATGGGCTTGCGACCTGTGCATTGGTTGTCATTAAATTCTCAACTATTTTATCTTTGAACTTGTGCTTTTAAAGGCGGAAAGTCTATGGGGACAATGACGCGTGCGTGTGAGCAGCGGTACATGCAATAGCATGTCTGCCGCTGATTCTTGGCCCCATGTGCACGTAGCTTTTGCGATGCATGCTTTTATAGTATGCTCAAAACCTTAATTTTTCTTTACCTAAAGCAACATCAAATAGCAAATTAAAAACGCCATGGCAAGTCAAGACAGAGGCTGTGGAAGAGAGGACACAACTGTATTTTTAGTCTCTTTAGTAACACTTCCCCCTGCTTTTTGAACAGAAGGTCTGTTTTCATTGTGTACTGGGCCTTACCAATTATATATACCCTGGTTAAGGCATTTGTCTGAGTGCTTTTTAGGGTTCCAGCTGCCATGAGGAGCAGGTCCCTGAGATATGAGGACCATACTTGCTGGTGTGGCAGACATTAAGATCACTGCTGCTCACCTCCAGGATGACACACAAGCACACGGAGAGTTGTGGTTGCATAAAAATAATTATCAATTCCATTGCATGAGTGAGAAACCCAGAACCCCCATTTTCAGGTAAAACCCAGACAAGGGACCTTGGCTGAGATTGAGGCTTCCCACCTGAATCTGGGCCTTGGGAACTTCATGCTCATAAGATCCACGCTATCACAGGGAGACCAAGGTGAGCCCCCTAGACGGTGCTCCAGGCACTTACTGAATAGAGATGGGAGGAGAAGGCGAGGTCACCTTTCCTGAATGTAGGATATGAGTGTCCTGAGAACCTGCTGCCAATTGCGGGCGCTCTAAGAAGATGTGGAAGGAGGGCATGGTGACACTGCCACCACCCACTGGAACACATGGACCAATGGCCTAGATGGGCTGCTCCCCTTCCTGTGAGCAGGAATGAGTAAGTGGGTGAAAAAACGAGAGCAAGTGCCTTCCCAGGTCTTCCCAGAACAGAGGAGGCAGCCGTGAGTGTGGGTGGTTCCTTCCCGTGGGGGAGGGGCATGGCCGTTTCTTTCTGCAAAGACTTGGAATCATCAATTCCTTGAACGGCGTGTATTGACAATGTATTGGGGCTGGAAAAGAAAGCTGCCTTCAGTGTTGCTTATTGCAACAGGAGTCTTCAGAACATGCCCTTTATTTCTGGGCATGAGGTCCTGGTAGTAAGGGGGTGGGGGGGAAGGGCAATCCACTCAGAAATGACCACCCAGATTTCATGATGCTGAGATAAGCACCCACACCAAGAAAGACCCATGGGGTTTGGGTCCTTAAACTGCACAGAGAAGTACTTTCCAGATTGATGTGACTCTGCACCCCATGAATAACGTAAGAATCAGACACATGGACATGGTGGGATCTCATGGATTTATCAGGAAGAGGGCAGGGGAACCTGATTCCCCCAGGGATGGTGCAGGAAATAGGGGTGCAGAGTCTGAAGCCTCATCTCGGAGCTAAGCTGCCACCAATTTTTAGTTCTTTGCTGTCCTACACTGGATGAGTTCCTTCCTCCGTGACATTTTTGCTGAGGCCCCCTCTTTAGTGAGAAGACCTGGGGGTGGGGAGGGAGGGATGCTGGGGCTTAGTTGCCCTGGGTATTGTTGTGTCAGTAGGCTCTCTTCCTTCTACTTTGGAGGATCAGTGTAGGTGCTGGTCCTGCTCTCCGGCTGCCATGGGCAGTGCAGTGAAATGCAGTTTGGGGCCACCTGTAGGAAGGGCCACCTGAAGCCACACCTGCCCAGGAAGCTGAGGTTTGAATGGGGACAGGGTGCGAGAGGGCATTCGTAATATCCTGTGTTGGCCCACTGAGGACCCTCTTTCAGCTGCCACTTAAGAATGGAATGTGCTCCGAGGGCAGCAGGTGGGAAGACACAAAGGCCCCTTGTCTGAGCTCGTGCCCACACGTGGGGTCTCCTAGCAAGCATCTCCTGAGAGCCGGAGCTCGCAGCCCTGAGGCCCACCACAGACAGATGCTGGGCCCGGCCCTTGTGCAGGGTAAGGGGTACGGATGGGAAGGAGGTGAGGCTGGAGGGCTGGGTGTGTGAGCAGCGGGGGGGGGGGGGGGGGGGGGGGGGGGTAGGGGTTGGCGGGGGGGGGGGGGGAGGGAGAGGGCACGCTAAGGGGGAGGAGCAGACCCAGCCTATTCTTTCCCCACCCTCTTGAACATGCTCCACTGACAGGGCCGGAGGGATCGGTTCTCTCTGCCTGGAAGGAATGAAAAGATGTATTGTGCAGCCACAGAGAGTCTGGTTGCCAGCCAGGAATGAGTCCTCCAAAGCAGAGGAGAAAGGCAGAGTGAGAGGAGGCTGGGGGAGGCGGCCCAGAGAGATAGCTGGAGCAAAGGAGGAGGGAGAGAGGCCAGGCAGTAGCAGGTCACAGCCGGTTGGCCTGGACAGGGAGGCCTGGGTTGCTGAGGCTCGTGGGTCCACAGGTGTGGAGAGCCCGAGGGGAGAAGGGGGGTGGGTAAGGAGGGAGGGAGGCACTGTTATCTTACCCAGATGCACGTGCTCCTAGAAGGGAGAGGGTCAGAACTTCAGACTATTTATTTAATCCCTTGGAATGTCCTTGCCTGGCTCTGATCTTTGGGCCCCTTGTGTTTCACGGACTCCTTTACAGCCACATGTGTGGTAATTAACACGTGCAGTGTAGGTCCCAGCCATGTGTTTGAGTTTCAAATATCCATTGATCTGGGGCACTCCCATCCCGGCCAGCCCTCCCCTTCTTCTCCTTTGGTCCTCGCCCTTGAAGAGTGATGGAAGGGGTCTGTGTGTATGGGAGGGTGGGGGACACACGTGCATCCACATGTATTTTATTGAGGCTACAGAGGAATGTCAGAACAAGGGAAAGAGCCCCCAGCAGCCCTTAACCCCTGATGATCTGCTGCTAAAACAGCCCAAGGCTGCAGCAGTTGTGTAGAGATGAATTTTTTGGTTTCCACTGAAGTCATCTGAAGAATGGCTGGGAAGCAAATGTGTTTAGAAATCATGAATTTACTGAGTGTCTTTTCCTGGGCGGCCAAGGCTTGTGGAGTTTCTATGGTGCCTCTTTCTGGGGTGTTGGTGATAATGAATGTGGACGATTTGGGGAGCCCTCAGGATTACTGAAGACAGCCAAGGACTGGTCCTGGGAGTCATTGCATGTGAGGTGGCAGAGGGAAGTGCACAGCCCGGGTGCGGTGGGGGAGGGGCGTGGCGAGGAGTGACTGCATGAAATAGAGGAGAGCCCCGTCCACTGAGTTCTGGCAGTTCTCCCGGAGGCTTTCCTCCTGAGCACCTAGGACCTTGGAGAGCCCAGGGTGATGCTTCTATAGATGGCAAGGGGGAAGTTTAGGGTCATCAGGGGTTTTCTGCAGTTTGCCTTTTTCTCCTTGTACCAGGTCTGGGAGTTAGCTCTTTAAAGAAAGCGAAGAAGGAAATAAAAACATGAGCAGCCTCTGCATACATTTCTCCATGGGCTTCCATATTTGTCAAGCCAGTCTTGGAGAGAAACTGAATTTCCAAAACGTAACCCACTTTTAATTTGCAGAGATTTTTTTTTTTTTTTTAATCCTTCACTGGCTGCTCTATATATAGTATGTGCTCCTGGTAAAGAGTAGGTCACACTCCTTTATCCAGATATCAATAGAGACAAAGGTCCCTCTCTATCTTTAGAAATTCTATCTTTAGAATTTCTCATGGAGCATGGGTCTACAGATTGGTACCAGCTTGGAGATCTTGTCATCAAGTGATGGATTAAGCATCCTCCTCATTGGGGGCTGAGGGATGCGCTTAGGGCAAAGGTGATGGATGGCGGGCATCCCAGAGGAAGTGGGTGATTAGCACACCTGAAGGAGGTTCACCTCATAGCCCTGAGCCTGGCAGGGTTTTGTCTTGGGGGACATTCTACATGTGGGGTGTCACTTCTGCTGTACCCTCTTCCCAGCTATCTCTGATTCCTCTTCCCCCAGCACTGAGGGAGAAGCTGGGTCAGTAGTTGATCTGTCAGCATGGCCATCAGATGCCAAAAGTGTGATGACCTACCAGCCTGCGCTGGCTTTGAATGGAGGCAGGCAGCTGATGACCTGTATGGGTTGGCTTCTGTGCACATTGAATTTTCCTGTGGTTCTCATTCCCATGCTGGGCCTGCTGAACGGACTGTGCCTGCGCAGCTCCAAACCCAGGAGAGGCAGCTCTTTGCTCTCTGCATGCATCTTGCTGCTGCTTTCTGGTGCTCTGAGCCACCTTGGCTAGGCCTGGCATATCCGTACACCAGCTTTGCAGAGATTAGTTGCAGAAGGGATGTGCATGAGTGTTATGTGTGTACCATGTCTCCTTCCTGTGCATGGATGATCACAGCACCTTTATCTGTGAGAGCCAAAGATGGACACACTAACATGTCCTTCAGTGGGTAGACTGTGTTGCAGCCACACCATGGAATACTACTCAGTAATAAAAAGGGGCAGACTGTTAATATGTGTAGCAACTCGGATGGCTCTCAAAGGCATTATGCAAAACAAAAAGGGTCAATCTCAAAAGGTCACATACTTCATGATTCCATTTATATAATATTCTATAAATGACAAAATGATAGAGATGGAGTTAGTGGTTGGCAGGGGTGAGGAATGAGGTAGAGAAAGGGAAGTATGGCAATAACGGTGTAGCACTAGGGAGATCCTTGTGATGAGATAGTTCTGTATGTTCATTGTGGTAGTGGTTATATGAATCTACACATGAATACAATTGCATAGAAGTTACATAGAGCTACTTATATACACAAATGAGTGCATGTAGAACTGATGGAATGTGAATAAGGTCTGTGAATCATACCAACATCAATGTCCCGATTTTGATATTGTACTATAATGATATTAACTAAATAATTATGTTAACTTATATAATTATCTTAACTGTAAAGATGCCATCACTGGAGAAAACTGGGAGACGGATACATGAGACTACTTTATTATTTTTGCAACTTCTTATGAATCTATTTTCATTTCAAAATAAAAAGTTCAAAAAAAATATAGCCATCTTTTGTGTGAACCCAGCCCTGAACCAACTCCAACTTCCCCTCCTCCTCCTCCCCCTCCTCCTCCTCCTCCTCCTCCTCCGCCTCCTCCTCCTCCTCCTCCTCCTCCTTCTCCTCCTCCTTCTCCTCCTCCTCCTCCTCCTCTCTTCCAGTCTCCTTCCTCTTCCTCTTTCATCCCTGGTCTACCCTTGCACCAGCCTCATGCTATTGCTCTTATTCAGGGGAATGTGGAACTTGAGGATGTTGGTAACTGCTTGCAAAGAGACAGCTTTAAGTTTGTTTTCACTTCTTTAGGGAGGGAGTGTGCAGGTGGGTAGACGGAATGTAAAACATTGATCTTTTGCTCTGGAAAGGACCCAGACTGCTCTCAAAGTTCTGAGTCGGGACAGCTCCCAGTGCATTTCTGAGCCTCAGTGGTCATGGGAAATGCATCTCAGGAAATGCTGAGGCTGAGTAACATTCCATCATCCACCTGGTGTGATTCCAGCCAGGTTTTTTTTTTAAAATATATTTTATTGATTTTGTACAGAGAGGAAGGGAGAGAGATAGAGAGTTAGAAACATCGATGAGAGAGAGAGAGTCATAGATCAGCTGCCTCTTGCACACCCCCTATTGGGGATCTGCCTGCAACCAAGGTACATGCTTTTGACTGGAATCGAACCCGGGACCCTTCAGTCCCCAAGCCGACGCTCTATCCATTGAACCAAACCGGTACCGGCCCAGCCAGGTTTTAAGGGATTTTGCAAACAGGCCTAGATGTCTCTTTATGATGCTCAAAACAACTAATCTCAACTTTCACACTTGGTCCCCGAGTCTCGCATAAATGTGGCCCCTTAAAAAGCAAGAATTTACCACACTTCTACCAGCCTGAAGTTTATCTCCATGTCTTTGCACAAGATGGCCAACAGAAGCCTAAAAGAAGATAAGTGGAAGAGTGACCAGTGATGGACACAGACTGGATGGGGCCCAATAATTGAGTGGAGCTTGGATCATTGAGAGACCTTCTGAATCTCAGGAGGGGGTAGTGATTTCTTTTTTCCTCACTGAGAAGCCTTGGAGACCCCAAAAGATGCTTTTAATAAGGATTCCTCCTCTGGCCCCTTTGACACATTTGCTTTTGAAGGACCTGGAAGAGAAAGCTCTTTGTATGTGGTCAGAATAAACTCATTGTACACCCAAACAATTAACTCCTCAATGGACTTGCCAGACCCTTGAAAGGCCCAGCCCTGCTTCCCTGGACCTCTTGGGCTCTATTCAGTCCCTTATGCACACCAATGTTTTGGGGTTTTGTTTTGTTTTTTGTTTGTTATTCTGAAAAGTCTTTTCCTGAGAATAGTCAGAGCAGATCAACATTGTCCTCAGCTCAGCATTTTATCTCCACTCGCCAGCGAATGTCAATCAGGAATCAAAAAGCCAAACAGAGGAGGCTTTGAGCAGTGTCATCGGGGGTCGAAGTGACTTCCAGCTGTCTGTGCGTGGGCCAGGCCTTCTCGCAGGGCAAGGAATTGTGCTGTCACACAGACCCGCTGTGTGTATGGGCTCCCACAGCCATGCGGGGGCTGCATGATCCCGGGCTGCACCTGCAAAGAGGCGGGCCTGGGGGTGGGGAATCTTGGGAGGCCAAACTCTGTGGCTCTGGGCTGGGCCGTTTCCAAGGCTGCTCACTACCTGAAGGCTTTCTTAACCAGACTCTGCTTCTTTGTGACTTCCCCACCCTGGCCAGTGGTAAGAATAGATGAGGAAAGCCACTTGCCAGATACGTTGAGTGTTGTAAAATGTGGCAATATTATTATTGTTGTTGATCTTGACATCATCCTTGAAAAATTCTTTCAAGTTTTTCTTGTTTATTTATTTTTTAATATTTCAAAATTTATTTTTTTCTTCCGGTATGAAAAGTAAAAATCTTTGAGTTGGCTTTTTCCTCAGTGTTCTGTCTGCTTCACTATGGTCTAGAAGTATGGTATGGTATATGAAAGAGAAATAAAGTCTTGCTATCATATTTCCGAAAAAAAAAAATCACCAAGAGTGTCAGGCATCAAATTATCATGTGCATATATATATAAACTGAGACTCATCTATCTTTTTTTTTTTAAGTAGAGCAAAAGTAGATTTACAGTTCTTCAGATGGAAAATAATACAATAATTAATAGATAATAATACAAGAACAAGCTGTGTTTTGTGTACTCACAACTGTAAATCGACTTTTGCTCCACCCTGTATATGGAAAAATCTCCCTTCTAATCAAGGATTGCTCAAATAATATAGCTATTGCTGCCGCCTGATGATTCATCTGTGATGACGTTGATACTGCCTCCCCTTTTGTTTTAACAGCTTTATTGAAGTATAATTACATACCATAAAATTGACTCACTGTCAATGTACAGTTTGATGAATTTAGTTAATTTCTGGAATTGTGCAGCCACTACCAGAGATCAACTCCATCTCCCCAACAAGGAACCCTGTGCCCACCCATAGTCATACCCCACTCCCACCCTCAGCCCTAGGCAACCAGAGGATCTGCTTTGTCTCTGTAAGTTTACCTTCACTAGGCATTAAATGTAAATGGACTTATGCAATACGTAGTATTTGCATATGACTTCTCTCATTTGGTGTAATGTTTCCGAGGTTTATCTATATTGCACATGTGTTAGTAATTCATTCCTTTTCACTGCTGAACAATATTTCTTTATATGGAGATATCACAGTGTGTTTATCTGTTAATCAGTTGACAAACATTTGCTTCCAGTTTGGGGCTGGAGATAACGCTGCTGTGAATATTTGTATACATGTCTTCAGGTGGATATGTTTTTATTTTTCTTGGGTAGTCTCAGGATTGGATTTCTGGTTTGAACAGTAAATTTATGTTTAAGTTTGGAAAGACATTGCCAAACTCTTTTCCAAAATGGTTACCCAATTTTACATTCCCATCAGCAATGAGCAAGGCTTTCCGTTTCTCCACATCCGTGTCAACACACGGTATTATCTATTGAAAAAATTTTAGCCATTCTAGTGGCATCTCATTGTGGTTTTAATTTGCATTTTCCTAATAACTAATGACATTGAGCATCTTTTCATGTGCCTAGTAGCCATCCGTGCATGTTCTTTGGTGAAACGTCTTTCAAAATATTTTGCTCGTTTTAAAGTCAGATTGTTTGTCTTATTGAGTTGTCAGGTTTACTTTATTTCTTAACCTAAAAAAACATTGGTAGGATTTGAATTTTGCAAATCCAATTTTAGAAGTAGCTGTGGGATGAGACCCTTTAGTACTGCCATACCTCCTTTAAGAGGACTGTAAAGTCTTTCCCCCTACACAGCATCCCGAGGCTGGGGAGGCAGGCAACCTTCACTGTTAGAAGAGGAAATCACTGCCCAGAGAAGAAAAGTGAGGGGTTCGGGTTACCAACTTATTGCCTGTAACACCTGGATCTGGAGTGCGACCCCACTGGAGACTGGGAGGCCAGGGGCACATGTGGAAGCGTTTCTGTCTCCCCGGGGCCCCTTGTGGGGCCCGGTGTTGCCCGAAGGCTTGCCAGGAGGCAGGACCAATGTGGACCTTGGACCCAGGCCTTGGGCCCGTTTGGTGGCAGGGAGTACTTGTTTGCTGGGTCGGGAGCCAGGTGCCCAGGTGCCCGGAGATGATGGTCAGAGGGTCCTGTTGGCGTTGGCCTGGCTTCTCATCCTTTGGGCATGCTGGATCTCACAGGTGGCTCTTCTGGCAGCAGGGCACCTTGCTTTTCACACTTCATAAAGATTTCCACCTCGGGCCTCCCTGGGGCAGTGCAGCTGCGTCTCCTCACCCTCGGTGACCCTATCCTGCAGACAGATCCACTCCCTGCACGTGGCTTCATGCTGTGTGGGCCTCTGGGCCTGCATCTGGGCAATCGTGGAGGTCCTCAACCTGCATGTTTTCCCGGGAGACCGGAAGCCCTTCCTCCTCTCCCTGACCAGCAGGCATTATGGTCTGGCCGCTGGGCCAGATGGGCAGTCCCAGGCTCTTATCTGGATGATGGGAGATGTAAACAGAATGTTTCTGTTGTTCGGCTCCAGAGAGAGATACAGTTCTTGGAATACGGGAGGATTTTAATTGAATATCACATAAGCCATTTTCCACTTAGGTTCTCACCCAGCATTGTCCCTCAGGCCGTGCGTGACTTCTCACTTTCCCTTTGTTACCCTTGACACTGCGCTGGGCCATTCAGGCTCTGAATTCTGCATCCAGCAGCCAGCCGCAACCAAATGTGTATTGCAGCTGCCAAAAGGCTTCATTCGGTGGCACGCTGAAGTCAATGGAAAGAGGTGTTAATAGGGTCAGGGGAAGTGATGCTATTAAAAATGACATTGTGTGGCTCTGCTCCGTGTTTATCCTCCCTCAATGACTTCCAGACAGACTCACCCAGCTTGGCATCAGAGATGCCTGCTCCAGACTCTAGGGGGAGGCAAATAAGAACTCGAGCTCGGTTAGTTACTCTTCTCTTCCTGCTGCATCTTATCCCTGGGGATGATGGTCAGGTGACTCAGGGTCATCTTGGCCTCTGTGGGAGGTCAGTCTTGGAGGGTCAGGTGTCACACAACTGTCTGGTTGCTGGCTTCAGCCTCCAGCAAGGCTTAGGGTCTATATAGCTCTCCCATCTTAAGATCCCAAGGGTCAGGTGTTGGTTCAAGAAGGGGATCAGGACTCTGTTCTTTTTGGCTCTCGGGACGTGATGCAGGGAAGTCAGCCAAAGGTTCTAGAGTTCCGAATGGCGTGGGATTGTTATTATTGATGATCTGACTGGCTTTGCAGAGGTTGAGAACTCGCATTCTCCACAAATAGTTAATGCTCGGAGAATAAAGTGTTCAGTTCTGAAAGACCTCTGGGGGTCTTGGAAGAGAGACATGGTGTAATCCTAAAAATGTCTGCAACCATAGCGCCCTCCTCCCTCCCTGCACTGAGGGAGAAAACAGAATTCTCTAAACTATGCATTCTCAGTGGGGGCAAAGATATCTGCTCCCAGCTATTGGTAAGGAGGCAAACATTGGTTCTGGGGCATTGGTTTGGGCAGGGGTATGCTCTGTTTATATACAAAGCACAGATATACATACAGTACATGGAGTGTATCTTTTATTAAGTAAGTGATTGGGAGAAAAGTGTCTAAAAATGCTCCTTAAGTGAGTAATGAGAAAAAAATAAAAAGGGTTGAAAACCACTGCTGCAAACTAAGGTTTATTTTGATGAAAATAACCGAGTCCTGAAAGGTGAGAGAGAGCAGCCAACCCTGCCAGCATGGAGGGTGTCAGGACTTGGCTGCCAGGAACTCTTTGCTCCCATCATCTGGGTTAGATATTGGAAAGCAAATCCAGGGTGCAGTCTCCCATGTCCCCTCTCATGTTGTTTGCCCCACTCTCACAAGGGATTGTGGTACATGCTATTTCACAAGGGTTCCCAATTCTCTTCATTCAGCATGCTGGAGAGAGAATGGTCCTTTCTGCCTTCTTTTCTTATTAATTCTTAAATTTTATTTAATTTTAAATTCTTCAATTACAGTTGACATACAATATTATACTAGTTTCAGGTGCACAGCATAGTGATTTGACATTTATATAACTTGTAAAGTGATTACCCTGATAAGTCTAGTTCCCATCAGACACCCTACATAGTTATGACAATACTAGAGGCCTGGTGCATGAAATTTATGCACAGAGCTGGGGGGGCGGGGGGAGGCTCCCTCAGCCTGATCAGCACCCTCTTCAATCCAGGAGTCCTCAGGGGATGTCCAACTGATTGCTTAGGCCCACTCACTCTGCAGAGCAGACCTAAGCTGCAGTTTGGCCTCACTCTGCAGGAGGTGACCCGGCTGATCATGGGAAGGCACTGCTCCCATTACCCCTCTGCTGTTGCCACTGTTGGCCGCCACAGCCACCAAGATGTTTTCATCAATACATAAAAATTGCCAGTCCCTTTACCACATAAAAATGACAACTTTCTTTAGGCATTTTCAAGATGTGTCTATCATAGGATATGACATTTCTTTCTTTCTTTTATCCTCACCTGAGGATATTTTTCTATTGATTTTTAGGGAGTGTAGAAGAGAGAGGGAAATACAGAGAGAAATATCAGTGTGAAAGAGATACTTCAATCGGTTGCCTCCTGCATAAGCCCTGACCTGAGTCCCAGCCAGGGAGGAGCCTGCAACCTAGGTACATGCCTTTGACCAGAATCAAACCCAGACCCTGTGGTCGGCAGGCCGAGGCTCTATCCACTGAGGCAAACTGGCTAGGGCAGGATATGACATTTCTTAGCCCCTTCAGCAGCAGACCTTCATTTTTTTTCCTCCTGGAGAGAGGTGGAAAAATCCTAGATCACATTCTTGGATTCTTATTACCCAAGTTACCAAGAACACTGCGAGTGGCATATGGGGAACTTAGCCAATGAGTGGTCAGAAAGGGTGTTTCCTCGGAAGCTCACATGCAGAGGAGAGACTGCCAGCGTACCATGGCTAGCAGGCCCTGTTCTCTGCAGGCCTGTGCCATCTGTGGCTTTCTTCACCACACACACAGTCCCCTCCCACCCACCTGTGCGCAGCCTCCTCCTTAGCAGTCGTGACGTTATAGCATCCCAGACAATTTGCATATTACCTCTTTTTTTTTTTTTTAATATATTTTATTGATTTTGTACAGAGAGGAAGGGAGAGAGATAGAGAGTCAGAAACATCGATGAGAGAGTCATCGATCAGCTGCCTCTTGCACACCCCCTACTGGGGATATGCCTGCAACCAAGGTATATGCCCTTGACCGGAATCGAACCCAGGACCTTTCAGTCCCCAAGCTCTATATCCATTGAGCCAAACTGGTTTCGGCTGCATATTACCTCTTTATATATATGATTGACTCTTTCCCTTATGCTGTACTTTACTCTAAATGATGATAAATAGTTAGGAGTTTGGTGGGGGAGGGGGAGTAATAGCACCACAGTCTCTTGTTTTCCTTAAGCTCTTTAATGAAGGCCACTTGAAAGGTACTGGGCTGCCACTTTTCACAAGAGGGCAGGAAGAAACCTGGGGAGTTTGAGGCCACGCTGTGTGATCATGCCTGGCCACACTTCGGGGCTGCTGGGGAAGGAGGGGACCTTTCGCGTGGGGAGGACCGAGGAACTCAGACCGACGAGGAAGGGTCCTCCAAAGCCATGGCAGCCCAGCTCCCTTTTGAGCCTCCCTTGGAAGAGCGAGCACACCTGGATTTGCCTTCCTGTTTGTGTCTCTCTGTGGTTCTCTTTTCCTTCTTGTTCTTTTCTTTCTCTCTGGCCTCTTCATTGGGACTTGGCCGGGCCATGTGCAAACCCAAACCATTCAACAGTGCTGGAGAGTAGATAGTATTTACCTCAATAATGGTAGTCTCTTTTCGATTCTTTTTAACCCTCAATTCAGATGACGGGTCTAAGCCAACGCCCACGATGGAGACGCAGCCGGTGTTCGATGGGGACGGTAAGCTCTGGTATTACTTTCGACTCCCATTCCCTGCCCCCGGTTTCAGATTTGGGGAAGGTGGGACTTTCCTTCGGATGTTTGCTTAAGCATTATCATTACTATTTCCTCTTTAAATTGTAATTTTTACTGGTGTACGCTGGGTTGTTTTGACCTTTTAAACAAATGCAAACCCTCCCAGGAACTGGTACACTCGCCACTTCTGGAAAGGCCCTCTGTGCTCTCCAGGCTTCCTGCCTGGCTGCTGATGGCCAGCAATAACACAGCTTGCATGGGAGTTGCCAAGACTGAGGAGCCACAGTGGAGAAAGACAGTCAGGCCGGCACCGTCCCCTCAGTAAATGAACCAGCACTGAGAAGCTCCTGCCTTGGGCCCAGCTTCGTGCTCAGCCTGTGGGGGACGGAGGAGAAATAGAGCCGATGAAACCCCACTCTAAAGACAGTGGCAACCCCTGGAAGGCTTTGTGTGTTAAATTACGTGGTCTCGGTTATAATGGAAGGAAGAGATCACAGTGGTCTGGGGAGAGGTTTTTCGAGGAGATGGGAGGGACTTGAGCTGGACCTTGAAGGTGAGAAGGAAGAATTAGGGCATTCCAGGCAGGGGACCAGCATGGACAAGGGAGGGAGTATTGTGGAAATTGGGTATAGTAAGGAAAGGGACAGGTTAGTAGAGCTGGTTTGGTTAAGTTGTAGGGATCATGAGAGTTGAGTCAAGACAATTGAGAGAGAAGAAATTCTAGGTCAAGAGGAATAGTTATGGCTGGTGGCAAAAATAGAAGTCCCTCAGGGTATAAGGGGTGTTTAGGAAGAGCTTGGGGTGCAGAAGGCTGGCCTCGATTTGAGTCTGAGGTGTTCAGGGCCTATATTCTTCAGAGTGCTTTGCTAAGTACTCTGGGTTCCCACGAGAAGGAGAAGGATGCTCGGCACAGTGCCGAGTTTGACAGCTAGGTTCGGCTCCTGGTGCAATGTACAGCAACCTTTTAGTAGCTTTCAGTGAGTGTATGCAGGCTGGATCATGAGCCTGGACAGTGAGACAGAGAAATAAAAGAAATCATGTTACTGTTTGGTACTGTGGCTAGGGATGTCCCTAGCATGAGCTGTCCTTTGCAACTGACTATTTCATGGGACATATTTGTGTTCATGCCCAGAAGTTCCAATGCTTCTGTGATCCTCAAAGGTCCTTTATCACCAGCAAGCCTGGGACCCTGGGGGATTGGGTGGAGAATGGAGACCATGCCAGCTTGAGAGACCTTCCCAGTACCCCCACTTTGTCACTATACAGTGGGTTCATGGTCATCTGTCTACTGGGTGACCCAAGAGGGCCTAGAAGCACCCCCACACTCTCTGGATGGGGGTCAGCCCCTGTTCAATGAGGAATCATTGGATAGGGCATGAAGCACACACCAACCCTTTGCTCTCTTTCCCACATGCAGCAGAAGCTCAGCACCTAAAATCCGTGTGGCTCAGCCATTTCCTCCAAAATGGCCTTTGTGGTTTGTTTGGTGTTCGTTTGTTGACTTATTCCCTTTAAGTTCTTCCAGGGAAGCAGCTGAGAGAGACTTGGCTTGGCCCAGGTTCCTCACTTCCTGGGATAATATTTTTATTCCTGGATGGAGGAGCTCAGTGCTTCTGAATGCTGACCACTCTGCCTCCCTGAACAGGAGCCCTGGCTTGGCTCATACGAACTGATAGGAAGAGGAGCTTCCACAGCAAGGAAAGGAGAGGTTTTGGGACAAAGGGCAGATGAGGCAGATAGTCAAGTCTCAGTGCCTCAGGCTTTAAAAAAAGCTATTAAGAATTTGGGAGTTTACAGTCCAATGTACATGCTCTCTTTGCCTAACTTCATTTTCTCCCTCCTTTTTTTTTTTTTTTTCTTTCAGAAATCACAGCTCCCACTCTGTGGATTAAGCACTTGGTAATCAAGGACTCCAAACTGAACAACACCAATGTAAGAAATTCAGGTAAATAATCTTCCGTGGATTATGGGCTTACCTGATAGCCCATGGCTGCCCCATGGTTACCCCATGACTATCTACTGGGTAGGCTTGCGCATGTTATTTACCCTTTCTGGTCTTCAGTTTCTACAGCTGTAGAATGAGGCTAGATGAGATAATCTCTTCCATCTTCAATCGTCTTCAATTATTATCTCAGGGATCCTCTTTCATGAGCAGTTGACACTTTTAGCTAAAAACAACACAACCTTTTGGCTCTATGTTTTAATATTTTAATTGATTTTCAGTATTTGATAGAAGAATGGTTGGACATAGAGCAGTGGTATTTCAAGTCTCAAGAGCCTTGGTTCTGTGTGGTTTTTAAGGCTCTGAATAAATGCTGCTGGTTGTATCTTTTATAGTCTGATCTTTTGAGAAACTTGTGAGTAGTCAGGTTTTGGTACTGGCTGACCCCCTTGCAGAAAGATGGTAATCAGATTTGTAGAGTTCATTTACCATCAATGAAGGCCAAAGTCAATAAGGTTTATTTACCGTTAGTAAAGATCAGATGTCCATCAATAGGAAATGTATTATCAGACCCAAATCCCTATCTCTTATCAGGGGGAATCATCCTTCTTTTAGCCTAAGGCTTTATTGTGAGAAATGCCATTTGGCATAATTTATGCCTGCCTGTTGAATTTAGCCATATCATTCTTTTTCTTGTAGATAGCAAGGAATATAAACAAAAGTTACATCCCTTTCCACTGGCAGACAGAGTTTTATATGGCCGGTAATTCATGAGTGTGCTGTCTTTGGCCCCCTTTAGTTCTGTCCTAAAGGTGGTAGTGTGTGGACTAGCATGCATGGAGTGAGTTAGACTATGAGGTGAATCAGTGCAGCATTGGTTGATTCCTCTGTGACTTGGGCAGGCCAGTACCTCATCATGTGCTGGTTTCGTTTGGTAAAAGCTGGAGTCGCTGTGGGATGGTGGGTGAAAAGGAGACCATGTGAACACCTGTGGGCCAGATTCTTTGATAAAACAGGACTGTAGTTAAAACACAGGCTTTGGGGAATCAGTGAAATCTGGAGTTCCGTTTTTAAAATATGTTTTTATTGAATTTTTAAAGAGAGAGAGAGAGAAAAAAATAAACAACATTGATGAGAGAGAAACATTGATAGGCCACTTCCTGGATACCTCCTATTGGGGTTCAAGATGCAACCCAGGCATGTGTCGGGATCGGGAATCAAACGAGACTTCTTGGCGCGTGGGATAACACTGAATCCACTGAGCCACACCGACCAGGCTAGCGTTTACCTTTTAGCTCCAATACTTAGTGTGTGACTCAGCCAAGTCAAATCATCCTCTTGAACCTCAGTTCTCATCTGTAATCATGATCTTTCCCTCAAAGAATTGTGATTAAACTGAGTTAACATTTGTATGATACTTGACTGATACCTGGCTCAGTGATCAATAGTAAGTGTGTGATATATTGCAAGGTCATGTATTTTGTAATTATCATCATTACTGGTAGGAAAACATAGGAATATTAATGATGCTGCTTGCAGTGAGAATTCTTTAGTCAGGAATTTGTGATTGTCACCTGAAGCAAAAGCATCTATTAGGAAGCCTCTACTTAGGACCTTCTCCACTCGCCCCACTGTTAGGCAAATAGCATAAGCTTGGGGCACCTGGAAGTGACATCTGCAAATGGTCTCCTAGCCCCCGAGCCCCCAGCAGATCTGCAAAGCCCCAGTACAAGGCTTAATTCTGTGACCAGGTGGTTAATATGAGAGTGTGCTGTCTCTGAAATTATGCAGCACCTTTTGCTTGGAACACTCATTTGACACTTAGCAACAGCTTTTATGAATTGCTTCATTTTCATCTGCAAGTGTTTAATCTTTCTACCTAGATTAAACTCTGTGAGGACCAGGGCTTTATTTGCTATCTAATATATCTATATATCTATTAAAGATATAATAGATAATCTCAAGGTGTTTGATTGCTTTGGGGAAGGATGGAGGATGCAAGATGATCATCCTCAGTAAAACTGGAGTCATCGCTGTCATCGGAGCTCGTCTGTGTCTTGTCCTGTAGGACATCACATGTGTTATGCCATTTGAGCTTTGCCACAAATCTATGAGATAAGTGCTGTTATTGTCCCCATCTTACAGGTGAAGGTCAGAGGTAGAGAGAGAGACAGTAGCTTGTCTTGAGTCACAGCTAGCAAGTGGTGGGGCTGGTGGAAACAGAGTGCCTGTCTTCTTGAGTTGTATTCTCTGCATGCAATCTAGTGGCAATGCCAAGTCAGTGATGTTATCTGCTTCCATAAGTCTGCTTTCCATTCCTACTTCTATATGGTTTCTAGTTGGGTGAGTATGGAGAAATGATTGACAGGCAGGTATAATCACCTTCCTTTTGTTAGGGTGACCCAACCACTTTGATTTTCCCCTGATTGGCCCCAGTTTTATCTGAGAGATAATGTCTGTAAGGTTAGGTATAGGGTAGGATATTGGGGGAGAGAGAAAAACAGTAGCTACTCTTGCTGGAATATCCTTATGTATTGTGCTAGCCACTTTAAAAAAATTTTTTTAAATTAATTTCAGAAAGGAAGGGAGAAGGAGAGAGAGATAAAAACATCAATGACAACATGGCTCAGTGGTTGAACATCGACCCTATGAACCAGGAAGTCACGGTTTGATTCCTAGTCAGGGCACATGCCCGGGTTGTAGGCTCAATCCCCAGTGTAGGGAGTGCAGGAGGCAGCCAATCAATGATTCTCTCTCATTATTGACATTTCTATCTCTCTCTCCTTCTCCCTTTCTCTCTGAAATTAATAAAAACACACACATCAATGATGAGAGAGAATCATTGATCAAATCCTTTTGCACTCCCCCTACTGGGGATCAAGTCTGCAATCTGGGTATGTATCCTGATCAGGAATCAAACTGTGACCTCCTGGTTCATAGGTTGACGTTCAACCACGGAGCCACACTGGCCGAGCTGTGCTTGCCACTTTTCAGAATCTCTCACTTGGTTTGATGAGAAGTCAGATATACCTTAATGGCACCTCATGTCTGGGCAGCTGGCTCTGCTATGGACTGGAACCTCTGGGACCAGCCCCTGACACAGTTTCCCGGTAGAATTTGCTGAAAGATTCTGGCTTCCGTGGCTCTTTGGCCCACAACTCCGGGGAGGTTGGAATGGGACTCAGAGCCGACTGAGCAAGCGATTTTCTCAGCTCTCGGTCTCAGAGGCAAAGAGGCCATCCCAGTTTCTTTTACACCCCAAACGTCCGTCTTTCACACTCAGACCCTGTGACGCCAGGTTTGTTTTCTGGCCTGGGGACTATTGATGTTGGAGAGGTTCCACTGGGCAGCCACAGTTTTGCAATAACATGACACGTATGCCTGCAGACTTTGCCTGTCTCCTTCACTCCTCCCGGAGGTGTTGGTCCTTGTTTTTAAGGCTTTGTCGTGTATTCACCATGGTCAGTGTCGCCTTCTGAGGACTTGGCAGGTCCAGCATTGACAGGTTTGCCTCGTTGGCCTTCTCTCTGATTCTCACACCATGGGCTCTTGCGTTTAGCAAGACCATGTACCTGGCTGGCTGACACCTAGAACTTGAGAGTGGGCATCGTCTCATGCATGAGTGTTGGCCAGAGACTCTGTTCTACTTTTATAAGAAAATAGGAACTCCTGCTGGGTTTTTTGTTTTGGGAGCTAGCTTCCAAGGAATTTCTTAATATAGCTAGAATTAAAACAATTTTTAAAAGTCATCTACATTTTATAGAAGAGCGTAGAGAGATTGAAGAAATGACAAAAATGAGGCTTCGTCTCATTCTTCATCCCATACCCCACTGCTTCTAATTTTACTGTTTGTGGACATTTGGCTACAACTGTGATTTATAAAAGTCTTTGCTTTCCTTTTTATTTTCTTGGTATGGGAAAAATCTATGCTTTCTTCTCTGAAAAAAAAAATGCTCTTTTTCAGGAAATATGGTCTTTGAGCCTTAACCCTTCTCTTTGTGAAGCACATTGGCCCCTTCCCTCAGTCCCAGGTCCCAGGGGCTGACTCTGTAGCCTTTGGTGGGGTCATTTACCTCCCCTTTCTCCTTCTCCATCTCTTTCTTTCCTTTATCTCCATCTTTTCTCGTTAACTTCTTTCATGATCTGATCTGAGGCTTCAGGAAGGTCGTAGAACCTGGCCCCCCGCGTGAAATCTAAAAAAACATCACGTCTTTCCTTCCTTGCCTCTTCGCCTGGCAGACCTGGGCAGCTGCTCGTGGGAACTGTCCCCAGAGACAGGCATCAGTGGGGACGCAGGTGGAAATGCATTTCTTATATGTTCTGCCAGGAAAATGGCCCCCTGTCTCTTCATACATGAGTGAGTGTGCCTACCCCGCCACCCATGTCACCAGGGAGCCGTCCGCAGCATCCTGCCCTTACCTGCCTATGTTGGAGCCTTGCTCCTCTGGGCCTGCGGAGGGCCCTTTGGCCTCATTTTTGGATTGTTCCTCCTCACCTGGAAGTTCCTGCCCGGAGAGCTGCTTCTATGATTGGGACTTGGGGTCACTGAGGCAATTGCACCTCCCGGCTGATTCCTCCACCCCCAAACCAGCACTCCTGGCCTGCCCAGAAACCATGGGTGATGTAATGACCTGAGGCCTGGAAAAATAAACAGCTCTCAGGGAAACCAGCGGTAGCTGTTGTAAGCAAATACCCCGCAGCCACCTGGAGCCTTGCACATGACGTGATTGGAAGGAAGAATGAGTAATCCACTAATGTTAGCAGCTGAGGACGGGTCTGGGCTTGTGTGCATTTAAAATGTCTATATAAAAACAAACCCTTGATGTTTACTTCTCCGACTGGCCTTCTGGACGTCGGCCCTTCTATCTATGCCGGTGCCTCGGTCAGTCATGTCCAATGGACGGGCGAGCATCCCTACGGCTTTCTCTGTGGCAACAAAGGCCTTGCTTGCGTTTTCCATTTGCAGAGAGGAGCCATAAGCATGGTTGAAGGCCCCAGAGAGCCTACCCCATGGTCTATCCTTACTTGTTTTAAAACTAGATTTTCTGGCTGCTTTGGGCCTTCACCCCACGTTGTTTGCTTGGAACACAGCAGTACAGTGGGTGGGATGTGGGGGTATGATCCGGCCTCTGGAACTTGCTCGATCAGCAAAGGTGCTGTTTTTTCTGTAGGTGAATTTGTATGCTTTTTGGTGTTGATAGCAAAACCACATGTTCCTGTGCTTTTCTTTTGGCCTCTGCTGCTAAACAAACAAACAAACAACAACAATATAAAAAAAAAAACACACCCAAATAACAGAAAGCAAAGGTCCTGTTGGGGAGTGTAATTGACTCCTTCCAGTTTGCTAGAAGTCAGCGATGGTCTCTGCTTTGATCTGAGGGTCCTCCTTTAGTATTTGTCAAGCGAATTTGGAAGTAGGCAGGGTACAGATTTTATAAACACATTCCCAGGAGGCACTAGTGGTTTGGGACATGAAGAGTGAAGTTAGGATACTTTATTTGGACAAATTAAAAAATCTCTCTCCCGTCTCCCCCTTTGGCTTGTGCCCCCTGCCTCCTCCTCGACTGCATTTTTATTGACTAGCTCTTGTCCTGAAGGGACAGAGCTTCTCAGGTCAAGGTCAATGAGTTACTGAGAAGAACTCGAAAGAAGACAACTTGCCACTTCTCATTGCAAAACCACATTTATTTTCTTTTGGTGGGAGGGTCACATGAGCCCACTTAATGGCATGAGTCAACGGAGATGGAGCCTTTCTAAAGTCCGGGTGGATGTGATTCAGCGGTGCTTTGGGGGAAAAGTGTTGTTTTTTGCTATATTGGGACCGTTCATCTCAGAAGAAATGTCTTTGGTAGGATTTATAGCTTGTTTTCTTTTATTCCTCAGTTTCTGTCTGTGTGGGAAAGAAGGCTCCGATGGTGCACCGTGCGTGGCCGTTTTAGGTTCCACAGAGAGAAATTGCTTAGGCTGATGGTGTGTAATTTTCCCTCACACCTCCTCACCTTCATCCCAGCCACAAGCCTGATTTCCAGGGCCGGCTGCACACAGGCTGTGAGCAGTGCTCTCAGCCAGCGCCGGGTGTGGGGTGGGCTCTGCTGTCTTGTTCTGCAGGGGAGGCCTCTGAGCCACAGTAGGTTGGGCCACACACATGAACATGGAGGGCAGTACGAGGTATGGAGGAGAAAAGGTTTCTCGCAGTCTTGCCCAGCATCAGACCCTTCTCGGTGCTCGCGGGCCCCTAAGCTGTGGGGATCATACCTGACGCTGAGCCATGAGAGTGGTCCCATCTGGCACCACTGCTTCATTTACATGAGAAGAAAGGAGCCCACGCTAGTTAAGGGCCTTACCCAGGGTCAGAGGCCTAACAACATTTATGTGTCAAGCCCTCTGTTTGGTGCTGAGGGGCCCATGGAAGAGCTATAAGGCTCATCTTGGGAAGGAGCTGACTGTTGGACAGTGGTGTGCCTAAAGGAGGGGCAGTCCGCCTCAGTTGGGGGATTATTCTATCACAGACATTGTTTTGAGTTGCTGCATGGTGACAAAAAGCAGACTGGTTCTCAGTTGTATTACTTTTTTAATTTGCCTTCAGTGTGGCCCTTTGCTGCCTGCACCTGGATCAGGTTCTTCCCACAGCCTGCCTGTGGCAGCCCCTGCAGTCCAGGGAGGGGACCGGCCATGGTCAGGAAGTCTGGGTTTACTCCATATTTTCTGAGGACACTACACCCAGTTAACAACCTACTATTTATCAACTCTGGTGCCAGGTTAAACACTTTACTTACACGATTACATTTAGTCCTCACAATGATGCTATGAGGCATGTGCTATTGTTACTCTGTTATACAGGTAAGAAACCAGGGACTTAAAGAGCTAAGTTAACTACTCAAGGTCACATCGCTAAAAGTGGTAGAGGCTGGTCCTTCTGACCCCAAAGACTATGTCTTTTTTTAAAGCTTATCTTTATTGTTGAAAGTGTTACCGTTTCCCCCCTAATATTCCCCCATTGTCCTCCACCTGGCTCCTGTCCTCTCCCCAGGCCTTCTCCACACTATTGTCCATCCATGAGCTATGCATATACACATATAAGTTTCTTCGTTAATCTCTTCCCATCCCCGACTCCCTTTCCTCTGAAATACATCAGTCTGTTGCATGATTTAATGTCTTTGGATCTTTTTTGTTCATCAGTTTATTTTGTTCATCAGATTCCACATATAAGTGAGATCATGTGATACTTGTCTTTCTCTGATTGGCTTATTTCACTTAGCACAGTACTCTCCAGGTCCCTCTATGCTAGGGGTGTCGAACTCAATCAGAGAAGGGGCCAAAATCTAAAATCCAGCCTAAATTGCGGGCCGAATGGTTTACTGAACAGTCATAAACTGTCATTGTGATGGAAACGCAGCGGAGTGCAGTGATGACAGCGTGGTGCGGGCCACATTGCAAGGCCTGGCGGGACGGATTTGGCCCGCGGGCCTTGTGTTTGACACATGTGCTCTATGCTGTCTCAAAGAGTAAGAGATCCTTTTTTACAGCTGGTGTATTCCATGGTGTAGATGTACCACAACTTTTTAATCCATTCATCTCCCAAAGCCTATGTCTTGACCTCCAAGCTATACTGTCTCTATTCTAACTATGGGTGACTTCCATGAAACAGTGACAGAACCTTCCATGTCCAGGCCCTGGGGAGGCATGTACAGGAGCCTTACTTTTGCTTTCAGCCTTGCCAGGAAGTCAGATAGCCCCACCTACCCCCTTCGTGCCTAGAACCCCTTTCCTCTGACTGCCATGAGTTCCCTCTGGCCTTTGGAAGTAGCCATCCTGCTGAGGTTTCAAACACCCCCACTCTCCTGGGCTGGAGCTACAGAACATCTCTTCTCTCAGCCGGTTAGTCCATCAGAAGGGTGGCCCTCCTCCAGGGAAGTGGTCCAAGGTCCCATTGTAGGTCAAGATTGGGAGATGACATTATCGATTTCCTTTCCTTTGGTTGTCTATGGGGAATAGGACTTTAGATGAAATGAGATGGGGAAACATATTCCCATGGAAGAGGTGACCGTTTTGAATGTGGACATATTCTGTTTCTATTCTTCCCGCCCCACCCCTACTTGATACTCATTTGAGCATGATTTCAGGGGTTGACTAAGTTCTGTGTCAGCATGTCTGCTCCTTCCCTGCCCTGGCCAGACTCTCCTCTGGGTCTCCCCAGCCCTTTCATCTGCCCTCTGCTCCAAAGGGGGCCCTGAGCGATCCTATCTGGGTTTCCCTTCTCTTTGTGGGTTTCTTGGAGTCCCTGGAAGACCGTGAGGCTCAAGAACTGGCGACAGCCGAGAGGCAGCTCAGTACTGCATGTGACGGAGAGCCCACAGTAAGAGGGCAGAACCAGCCCAGCAAATGGTGCTCAGAAAAATGGTCCTCTGGGGCCACTTAGACCTCCCGTGAAAAGTGCAAAGTCCACAAGTAGGAAAAATAACTTCTTCACATAGTTGGCTTGAAACCTTAAATACTAGAACTCTGTGTGGAGGGGGGAAAAAAAGCAAAAAAAAAAAAAGCAAAAAAAAAAAAAGCCTGCTCAATGATGTTCCTTAATCCCTCCTGAAGACTCGGCCTCCAGTAGCATCTCCTCCCCGGGGGCCCTTGAGGAGCAGCAGTCAGGCCCAGCCGGCATGGCTCAGTGATTGAGCGTCTACTCATGAGCTAGGAGGTCACAGTTGATTCCCAGTTGAGGCACATGCCCGGGTTGCAGGCTTGATACCCAGTGTGGGGCTTTCAGGAGGCAGCCAATCAGTGATTCTCTCTGATCGTTGATCTTTCTCTCTCTCTCTCTCCTTTTCCCTTCCTCTCTGAAATAAAAAAAAAAAAAAAAAAAAAAAAAGAATAGGAGTCAATGCCTTCAGATCCAGTCTCACATTCCCTTTGTCTCTGCTGTCCCCTCCTCAGCCAGATCCCCTGCACCATCCCACACACCGGCCCAGGGAATTCTGACCGGGAGCCACGCGATTTCTTATGCCTCTGGAATTTCATGTTGTGGTTTAGGGAAGGTAGTTTTTTTTTTTTTTTTAAACACACAATTTGTTATTTTGGGTTATTGTTCGGCATTTCATTCATTTTTGATAAGAAGCTAAGTGACTGTGAGGTATTTGAAGGGGTTTCTGAGTAATTGTAGGCGACACAGTGCTAGTGTTTTTCTGACTTTTCTTGGCTGGTGGGACGGATTCCTTTTGCAATGAAACATAAATAAGCTCCTCTCATTTTTCAAGCGGGTAACTTTTTATTGATTTTTCCACCTAAGACAATCCAGAACTTGATCGTCTGAGGGTGGAGTGTATCATTTCCCAAGATGAGTCAAAGGGACAGATATTCTTCTTTCAGCCTCTGTGGCCTCATCTCCACTGATGGGCAATCACTCAGCAGTGGGTGGTCCCATCCCTGAAGGTCAGGCTGGAACAGAATTCTGTGGCTGGGGATGGCACAGCAGGACTCAAGCAATGGGGAGGTTTTAGGACTAAATACTCTTTTTTTTAAAAAAAATATATTTTATTGATTTTGTACAGAGAGAAAGGGAGAGAGATAGAGAGTTAGAAACATCGATGAGAGAGAGTCATCAATCAGTTGCCTCTTGCACACCCCCTACTGGGGATATGCCCGCAACCAAGGTACATGCCCTTGACTGGAATCGAACCCGGGTCCCTTCAGTCCCCAAGCCGATGCTCTATCCATTGAGCTAAACCGGTCCCGGCAGGACTAAATACTCTTTGTGGGTCTCTTAAACCTGAGATTCCATGGTTCAGCTATGAAAAAGGAGCTAGGGGGCAAGGATGGGGGTGGTGAAGGGTCAGGAAGGATGTGACCGAGCCCCTGATCTCAGGAGCTTAGAGCCTGACAGCTCACAGTACTAGAGGTGAGGTGGGCATGAGGAGAGCAGATAGTCTTAAATTCAGCGCAGGAGGCTGCCCTCTGGATTGGGGCCTGCAGGCATGGAGGGCAGCTGGAAGGAGGGTAGGTTAAGATCATGTGGCCAGTTATTTCTTCCTGCTACATGTTACAAGCCCAACATGGTGCCAGCACCCCCCCAGTACCAGCCTGTGTGAGAACCGGTCCCTGAAGGTCCCCGACCTTCTCTGCATCCTCCCTGTGAGCTCACTCCTCCCTCAGGACTTTGTCCCCCATGCCCTCAGCTCCCCACTCCCCTTTTCTCAGGTGTAAGCAGCTCTCCATCAAATTGGTCTGACAGCTGCCCTTCATCACCAGTTGAGCCAAACCAGGGAGAGAGCTTCCAGTCTTTTCTCTGGAAAGATCATTTCACTCATCCAGGCACCTTCCCAGTACATGTTTCTATGGCCACAATCCTTCTTGGTCCTTCTGTGTCTGGCTTTCTCTAAGATTGGGCTTTGTCTCAGTTTTCATATGGACTTTGTGATGGTCAACTGTATGTGTCAACCCAGCTAGGGTGCAGTGTGCAGTTTGCTCAAACACTGATCCCGATGTGGCTATGAAGGTATTTTTTTTAGGTGCAATTAACACTTAAAATCAGTTGATTTTAACTGAAGCAGTTGACCCTCTATAACATGGCTGGGCCTCGTGCAATCAGTTGAAGAGAACAAACCGAGATTTCCTGAAGGGAGGACTTCTGTCTGCAGACTCTGTCTGAGTTTCTAGCCTGCTGGCCTGACCTATTGATTTTGGACTCAAGACTGTACCATCACTCTTGCTTGAATTTACAACCAGCCCTACAGATTTCAATTCTTTAAAATCTCTCTCTCTCTTCTCTCTTTGTTCTCTCTCTCTCCCTCTCCCTCTCCCTCTCCCTCTCCTCCTCCCTCCCTCTCTCCCTATATTTCTTCTATTAGTTCTGTTTCTCTAGAGAGCCTAACTACTATTGACCTATGACTGCTTTCTTCTGTCTCCACTCATCACTGTGCTGCCTCCATCACCATGTGGTTCCCCTGCTCTTTCTCCAAAGCGTTCTCCACATGACTGCCTCACCTGTACCTGCTACGTGGATGCTGGGTTACCCAGTGCCTCGGCTTTCCCATCTCTTCATTTCTTCAGCAGCTCCTCAGAAAGAAAGCCCAGCCCAAGGACCTGAAACTAGGATCTTGTAATGTTTAGATTTGTTGGCCATTTTTGTTTAAAAAAAGTAAAGGAGAAAAAAGCAAAATGTGATAAAGGAGAAAAGATTCCCAGAACAAAATGATCAGCTCTGGGCACAATCAAGATTGGGGAATAGTGGAGAATTTATGTCGTCCACACTCTTCTTTGCTGCTAATTACCATGAATAATTGAGAGGCATTGAGGCCTGGCTGGCCAGAGCAGACAGAACTGTTCTCCCTGCTTATCCCATCTTGGCTGGACACGTAAGAACCTGTGCCCTGTGCCCTGGGCCTGCAGACAGGGTTTGTGTTCATGTGGTTCAGCTCAGTCTCTCTCCTGTCCCCTCCCTGCCCTCTCCCACCCACTCAGTCCTGCTGTGCTCAGGTGCTCGGTGAAATTGCGGGTACGGACCTTGGTGTGTTTTCTGTGGCAATGGCTGGACTGTGTTCCCATGTCTCCACAGGATGTTTTTCTGTTGCATTTCTTCCTTTAGGCTGTCAGAGTTTGTGAGTGAAAACTGGCTCTCCCTTCTTCTCTCCATCACCTGGGATTGGATTCTAGGGGTGGGTGTGCATGAGTGTGTAAGAATGTGTGGCCGGTAGCCCAGCCTCCCTGGGCAGCCCTGACTGTTCCCTCTCTCCTGCTGTTTATGTCTTTCAAGTGTTTGCAGAGAGTCCTGGTGCATTCTCAGTTATCAGGCTAGACCTTCTAACCTTGTCATTCTTCCTCGAAGCCTCCTAAGTGGAGATGGAATATTTTAGAACAGTGTTCACTTCTGGGGAGCGCCCTCTCTGCCCCAGGCCCATGAAGAGACCCCTGACACAGATTCCTTGCCTTGCATTCTCGAAGGTGACCTCTTGATATCTAAGAAAACTGACAGTTGGAAATTGTAAGATTCATTTGGGTAGGGACTCAGAGGGTAGGGGATGAAAATGGCTCCAAGGCTGGGACTGGTCTCTGTGGCCTCAGAGACAGAATGAGCTCACATTCTTTGGAGTGTGTGTGTGTGTGTGTGTGTGTGTGTGTGAGAAAGTGAGTCAGCACTGACTCCTGGTAACCCTATGACTGAGCTATGTCTATAGTGTCCTGTCCACGCCAGCCCTGCTCAGCTGCTATCGATTTATGCCTAGGGCTCCCTTTATGGAGTCTATTTCTCATGCTCGGTCTTCTATTTTCCCAGCTTCATTGTCTTTTCCAAAGAACCCTGCCTTCTCATTATGTGTCCAAAGTAGGAAAACTTCATTTTTTATCATTTTTGCTTCCAGAGATGTTTCAGGCTTACGTTGCTCTAGGACCCACTTATTCATCTTTCTGGTGGTCCAGGGTGTTCATAAAGTTAAGCATATTTCTAATGAAAGTTTTTTCCTATTGGTCTTCTTCTCTGTCTGATTTTCTCATCTGTGCATAGCAATTGGGAATACACGGGTGTGGATAATCTTAGCCTTGGTCTCTGATGACACATCTTTTCTCTTGATGACATTTCCCATTTTTCCCATTCATCCTTGCTACATAGTGATTAGTATTTGGATGACTCTGGAGAAACACTGTAGAAATAGTTGGTCAACTGATTGATTGGCTGAAGGGTCTGAGAGGCCTACAAAAATATGAGGTAAATTGATAAAGAGTTGAGCAAGTCTAGTGTTTCAATTATCTGTTACTGTTTAACAAGCAGCTACAAAAGTTAATGCCTTAAATAAAAACGTGTTCTTTCTAATGCTTCTGTGGGTTGGTTGGGTGGTTCCCTGGCTGGTTCTACCTGAACTCACTCTGGGACCCATCAAGCTGGAGGGTCAGCTGGGCTGGAATGGCCAGGATGACCTCATTCCCATGCGTGGCAGTCGGTACTGGCCGAGGCTGAGCGCCATTGGCTCTCCTCTGTGGCCTTTCATCCTCCGGGGGTTGGACTGGCTTCCTTAGGTGTTGGTCTTCAGGTGGCTTCCAAGAAAGTGAGAGTGGAAGCTCCAGGGCCTCTAAAGGCCTAGGACTGATGGCCACACACTGTCACCTCTGCCCTTTCCATCGATCAGAGCAAATCAGAGTCAACAAACATGGAGGGATAATACAAGGGCTGGATACTGAGAGGTGTAATTCATTGTGTGACCTGATTACCTAATTTAGAAACTAAAGGTGGGGGAGGAGGGGAGCAAAAGATGATAAAGAAGAAAGGTTCCCAGAACAAAAGGATCAACTCTATGCACAATCAAGATTGGGAAATAGCGGAGGATGTAGGGGCCATTTTGTAACAATCTGCCACACCAAATAAAAGAAGAACACAGGTTACAATAAAATCAGGTTGGCCTATCTGTGCTGGTGAGAGACAGTATTGCAGAGATAAGGAGCAGAGCCTAGGGCCTAGGGTCAGACTGCCTGGGCGAACTTCAGCTCTGCCACCCCCTGCTTGTATGAGCTTGAGAAAACCACCCGGCCAGTCTGTGTTCCCAGGCCCTCCTCCGCTCAGCGGGGATAATGAGAACACCTGTCTCAGAGGCTGGTGATGCGCTTCAAGTGAGTGAGTGCAAGTGCTATTATAGTATGAAGCTTGGTGCACAGAAAACGCTCAAATGGACGTTAGCTCTTGGTGCTCACGTCACTCCTCTGTAATGGCAGGCGAGGCGCAAATTTGGCTTCAAGTTTTCCAGCTCTGAGGCAAAGAGGGAAAAACACTCAGGTGTAAGATTCCTAGCATGCTGAAGCTGAGAAAACTATTCCAGAAGAAGCTGTGCTCTGTAGAATGAGCAAGTATGTGTTTGGATACAGCAATTTGGGGTCGCTTGCAAAGAGGTTGACCTGGAAAAACTCCACATTATAAAAATAAACATATTTTTCTCCAAGAGCCAATGATGAGAGGCAGGACCGTCCAGAGGTTAACAAGATGGGCTTGATTCTCGGAAGCCCTCGACTAGAACCCCAGCCCTCCTCTTCCCAGCCTGAGTGAACTTGGGAAAGTTCATGGGTCTCTCCGAGGCTCATTTTCTTTGTCTGCAAATGGCCATGAGGATAATGTCCCCCTCACACAGCTGAAGAGACGAGGCAAGGAACGTCACGGTTTGTCAACGGACACATGCTACTCTTGGGATGTTTGCTTTGACTATTATTAGTTTAAGGATGGTTTTAAAGGAGATTTTCTGTCCCTTGGAAGACAAACTGCTAGTGCTACTATTACAAACCTTTCCTGTCTTTCTCCTAGAGGGGCACCCAGACTTATAGGGACCGTTGTAAAGTAATAAGCAACCAAGCAAGCAAACAAAAGGGGAGTAACCTTTTATCCTTCTCTCTAGTTCCATGCCAGCCCCCCCCCCCCCGGGTTTTTTTTTTTTTTTTTCCCCCAAATTAGTGAGTTTCCTCATTTGTGTGGTTTTTATTCGCCATTGAACTTGGTGCAGCCTCTAGGAAGCTGCTGTGAGCATTTCAGAACAGCCTCCGGGGACTCCCAGACAGAGGGCCCCCAGATCGCAGTCCCCACCCCTCCCGAGATGGCCCCCCTCCACATTTCTGCAGTTGCGGGATCCCCGGTGGTGTGAGGTCAGGCTCATCACGCGCTCTGCCCCTGGGGGAGCTTTCTCCCAGCTCCCTGCATCTGGCTCTTGGGCTGATTTATGGCTTCAGAATGCTGGGCCACGGGATCTTAATTTAAAGCCTCTGTCAGAGGCTGTTCACCGGTGTGGTGCCGGTCAAACGCCGTTTTCCTTTGGTTCTGCTCCTCTGTCGCCTTCTCCGTGGCATGAAATACGAGGCTGGAAAACCAGGCTACCACCCGGGGGCTGTGCGGTGGCTGAAACGCCCCTTGCGCAATCCCCTGCGAGGTGCCGGGGCTCAAGTGCAACCTCTGGGCTCCAACCAGGTTTTACCCATCGGTCGGTGTACGTCCCTTTCCTAAGCCGCCTCCAGGGGCTGTGCAGGTGGCGGCTGTAGTCGGGTTCAGAACCCCCAGTCCAACGCCGGTCTGCCGTGGAGAACTGTTCCCCAGCCAATGCGATTCTGAGTAGCGTTGCTGTGTTTGCATGATGAAGACAGTAGTAAGTTTTTCACGTTGCAGTTTCCAAATCATGTTACCATAGTGACTGTGCTAGCCACACCTGCCTCTGGACCCTCAGATGTTCTTAGGCCCCTCAGGAAACGTCCCCTGCCCCCTGCAGTGTGAGCCACCCCTCAGCTCAGTGAGGCCTTAGGCTCCCCATCACCCTGGTCTCTGGGAGACAGAGGGGAGCTGCATCTCTGGGCATGACTGCAGTGTAAACATCTGTACTTTCATATGCGAACCATTAACACAGCCACTGAGTTGGGTTTCTGTTATTTTGATCATTTGTTTGGTTGCTCAGTGAGTAGCATGAGTCTCCAGGCTGCTGAAACCGAATTCCTGGCCCAAGGAATGGCATTTTTGTAATGCACTGAAAATTCCACAGCACGCTCAAGCCTGTATTCCTGTCATCTTCAAGAGGAAAGTTCTGGACTAATGTTCTTGGAAAAACAATAAAGTAGTAAGGGAAGTAAATAAATAAGTAGATAAAATGGAACAGTACAGGCTTATGGCGTGATCCCTTTGATTGTAAAATGTAAGTTGGCATGTGCATATGCATTTGTGTGTAAGAAAAGATCTAGGGGAGGTAGCATTGAATTGATGGGATTATGGGTTTTTAAATATTTCTTTATAACACGAAAAGAAATCCAATGCTATTTATTTTTAATAATTGCAAGACAAAGCACAGCCCGACAACAATAACAAGAAAATCAGGAAAGGGAAGGGAGCTGGGTTGGCTGGTTGATGGGGTGGGATGTGCAGGTCGTGGCCATGTGGGTCTGAGGCCCTCTGACATGGCCTTCCTGGCACTGGGCAACGCACACGCCTCAGCCTGGGCCTAGCTCCAGGGAAGCCAAGTGTGAGTGTCCAGACACGTTCACGGTTCCTTAGGCCACGGAGTCCAGACACCTTCCCGTGGGCCCGTTGCTCCCTCCCACTGGCTGGAAGCAGAGTTGTGTAATAGGAGCAAGTCCCGTCAGCTTCCTTTGTCCAGCCTTGTTGGAGCTGGGAAGGAGCGGGTGGGGCCTCGTGTCTGCCCCTCTTGGGCACTGAGCATGGCTCCCACTGAGGCCAGTGGCCCGTGGCTCTGTCCTGCTGTGTCTGGGCTTGGGAGAGTCCACACGCAGGCATTCCAGCAGACAGTACACAGCAGGAGCCACTCTGAAACAGCCGGGAAATCCACCCCCTCACCCCCCAGCCCCTGGCAAACCACCACCCTGGTAAGGAGGCTGCAGTCCCTGGCTGGAGCCTCCTGGGTGTGGATGCTGATGAACCCTGGAGGCTGGAGGCACCGCTCTGCTCTTCCTGCAGTTTTGTCAGCCAAGCTGTCCGTTCCTTGGGACCAGGCTGGGCCTTTGCATGGAGGGCAGCAGTGATGAGTCACGGGAGAGAGAGTAGCCACAGGCTGTGTCTTCTTTTGCAGAGAAAGTCCACTCATGTGACCAGGAGAGGCAGAGTGCCCTGGAGGAGGCCCGGCAGAACCCCCGGGAGGGCATTGTCATCCCAGAGTGCGCCCCTGGGGGGCTCTATAAGCCGGTGCAGTGCCACCAGTCCACGGGCTACTGCTGGTGTGTGCTGGTGGACACGGGGCGCCCGCTGCCAGGGACCTCCACACGGTAAGTCCCCCCAGGTGGATCCTGGGGCAAGAGAACCGGCTTCCTGTTGGGCTGAGCCCCGGTCCCTCCCAGCTTCACTGCTCTGGGTGGGAGGAATCAAGGCACTGGGGCACCAGCACCTGCCTTCATGGGCAGATGAGGTTCTGATAGAGAGATGTGGGTCCTGGATGCTGGGCGACCTTGGAAGAGTAGGTAGCCTCTCTGAACCCCAGTTCATCAATAAGAAGGCTATTGCCCTGCCTGAGTCACTAGGTCCTATGGATCAAAAAAGATCCCATGTGCAGACATACGGTGCCATCTCTATGCTTAAACGATTGAAAGGACACTTCTCAGTGGGAACATTATGCTGGGGTTGCTCAGAGAGGCTGCTGGACAGGGAAGTGGGTACTTCCCTGCCAGCCCTGGGAGCTCCAGGTTTCCCGACAGCACAGATCATTGCTACAGGAGTGGCTGAAGTCCCCTCCTCATGCATCATTTCTTTCTCCCCAGCTACGTGATGCCCAGTTGTGAGAGCGACGCCAGGGCCAAGAGCACCGAGGTGGATGACCCCTTCAAGGACAGGGAGCTGCCAGGTGGGAGATGGCGCTGCCCCTCACTGGCACCTCACTTATTTCTGTATCCCCTCCTCATCATGGAAAGTGCTCCCTCCTGAGGTCTGTTTCCTGTTCGTGAGATGGAACAGGTGTGCTGGACAGGGGCATCTGGGAGCACAGTAGCTGTGGGATCTGCATCTAGTCTGGGACTTGTCCCTAATTAGTCCTGTGCCCCTGAGCTCATTGTTTCTCCTCCTGACCCTTACCTTTTTATCTGTAACATGTGGTCCCTGGGTTACGCTCCTGTCTCTGCAATTCTATAGTCCTTTCTCTGTCCTGTGGTGACTGGGACACGTTCTGGGTGCTGTGAACCCTTTTCCCCAGGGCTGCGCAGATCAGGCAGCTTTCGGGGAGGGGCTGTCGCCTGCCCTGCCTAGTGTGTTTGTGATGATCCCTGGTGGCCCAGGACTGTCACTGGGCTATGACACAAGACACACAGGTAGGGGGCCCAGGACCTCTAAATGGCTTCTGTGCTGGTTTCTCCCTTATTCATAGGGTACTCTGCTAATGAGTTATGAGAAGATTACTACAGATTGGTGGTTTTAATCAGCATAAACTGGGACCTGTTATTGTGAGAGCTGGGTCCCCCTTCTGATCCCCTGTCCCTATTTCCCATTCCCCATCAGGACCCCAGTGTGAGAACTGGCAACAGAGGCTCCTGAAGGCCTGGGGTTTCCCAGGGAGGTGTGTAGAAGTCACCCTGTTACAAGAATGGAATTGTGCAGGCCGGGGTGGTTCTTTCTAGCCATCTCCACAGCAAGCATGAATTGGGATTCTCCTGTGTGCCTGGCACTGAGTATCACTGCTGGATCAAAAGTGACATGTGGGCCCTGGCCAGTGTTTCTCGGTGGTTAGAGCATCAGCCCACACACTGAAGGGTCTTGGGTTCAATTTCCAGTCAAGGGGACATACCTGGGTTGACGGGTTGACCGCTGGTCCCAGTTGGGGCATGTGCAGGAGGCAACCAAAGCATGTGTTTCTCTCATATTGATGTTTCTCTCTCCCTCTCTCTCTCCCTCTTCCTCTCCCCCTCCCTCTTCTTCCCTCCCTCCTTCTCCTTCTCCCTTTCCCTCTCTTCCCCATTCTCCTTCTCTCTCCTCCCACTCCCTTCCACTCTCAATGGAAAAATTTCCTCAGGTGAGGATTAACAACAACAAAAAAATTGACATGACTTTTACATAGTGGAAGTGACAGAGAGTGTGCAAATAAATGAATATAAACATACAAATAGTAGTGACAGAAACTCTGAAGGGAAAGAGCATGGTGCTGTGAGGACAGGGAGAGCCTACTTCAGAGTCTCAGGCTTCTCTGAAAAGGTATTTGCAAAGAAGGTATACTGACACCTGCAGGACTTGAAAGGAAAAGAGAATGAAATAGTCAAGGCAGACTGTGTAGGGAGTGTCACGGGCCCATTGAATTGACAGGGATACCCATATGTGTGATGGTGCGCACACTAGCAATCCTGAGCTACATGGCTGTCGACTTGAAAAGAGCAAATCTGTGAGAAGGTTCACCCATGCTTTGGGTCTTGCTGGAATAGAGCAAAGGAGAAGAAGAAAAACAAAGGATTTGAGAGCGTTTAGAAGGGAGATTTGATCATTATCACCTAAGGTGGATGAGAAGAGAAGTGAAAATAAAGGAGGAGGTTCTTGGATAGGTAAAGTGGTAGGTCTGTTTGAGTCAACTGTGACCTTGTGTGTCTTCAGCACCTGGTCTGGCCTGCAGAGACCGCTGACCACACTGTATCAGAACTGTACCAGAAGTTCCCAGTAGACTGTGAACTTCACAAGGGTGAGGACACTATAGCCCTGAGTTAGACCCCTAACAGTTAGTGCACAGCAAAAGTTGGTAGGATGAAAGCAATTGAAAGCCTTACTATCCATGTAGTCTGAGTGTCCTCTGTGGGCTGCAGGTGAAGGAACTGTGGAGGATTGTGAGAGCCATCTGAGTGGTAAACGATTCCCAAAATGGATTTGGCTGGACATGAAGGACTGGGAGAGGTTTGGGAAATGGTGGTTGCCAAGGAAACTGTTTGATTATTTACCTGGCCTCAGCCTTCAAACCTCACCTTATTTTTCAGGCTGTCCGGAAGGAAAGAAAATGGAATTTATCACCAGCCTACTGGATGCCCTCACCACAGACATGGTGCAGGCCATTAACTCAGCAGCGCCCACTGGAGGTGGGAGGTGAGGATGTGAGCTGGACTTGGGCCCAGTGGGGAATCTGGGGCCCCTGACAATCCAAATGCTGTGGAGACTGGGCCTGGGGAGTGGGGTCAGGGAGTGGGGAGGTATTGAGTAGGGTCAGTCCTTCTGAGACTGCTTTGTCCCACCTTCCATCAAAAAGCCCTTCCCCATTCTTTGTTGCTTGTCTGTAGCTTGCAGTGAGTAGCTATCTCATCTTCCAGGAGCTCCTCCAGATCAAGGGACTTCCACCACTTTGGTCTCAGAGGTGAATATGTGGAGTGATAGTCCTCACTGGCAGGAAGGGAGATGGCATATGATGAAACCAGGGAGGACAGTGAGGGAGGACAGAACGTTTGTGTTGTCTTCTCAGAAGGAAGGAGCCAGGTACCTTTTTGGTCTCTGATAATTCCACGGGGTTCTGTTCAGTGGGACTGGACACTCCCGGGCCAAAACCACCTCAGTTCAGGAGCTGATGTGCTTGCTGACTGAGGGAGCTGACAGGCACTTGAGCTTCAGTGTGAAGGAGATGAGACCTCAAGCTTCACCCCATTAGCTTCTTTCAGGGCCCAGACCTTGAGACCCTGTGGTCTTGCTCCAGGCAGGCTGAGAGCTGGGAAAGGACCGGAGCTGTGAGCAGATAAGGAAGGGGTCGCTTGGGGCCCAGAGAGCAGGTAGACTCTGATGCCAGGAGTGGTTAGGACTGATATCTTACTCTCACATCGTGGGCCAAGAGATTTTTACAAAAAATAAAAACTAAGAAGTGTATAAATGCTTTTAATAGGGAAGGAATACTTTCAAAAACTACCTCTCCTTTGGGTGCTATATAGAATTGGGAGAAGTTTGTAAAAATATGCTTTCCTGGCATGTTTTTACATTTTAAGCTCATATAGCTTGTCTATGTTTGGTTTTGAATGGAAGATTTGAGCTGCATTTGGTAATTGTGTAACCCAGAGGCTGAACTTGCAATCAAAAGACAAATAAGGGGAAGTAAGAAATCATTTAGAAATCAAGTAAGGCGGCAGGGATGAGAGAAAGAGAAAGACACAGTTATTCAGGGAGGTAGCTGGCCAGGGGTGTCAGTTTCCTGGGTGAACACTCTCCTAGATCTTCCCATGGTGTTCAGAGTGAGCCCTGGCCTGAGCGGACTCTGCAGGGTGGTTTTGTGGCCTTGGTCCTCTTCTCATAATCCTCTCCCTCCCATCATTATGTTCCAGCCACTGGCCCTGCTCAGTTCCTCTAGGTATGTGGTTGGCAAACTGCAGCTCGCGAGCCACATGTGGCTCTTTGGCCCCTTGAGTGTGGCTCTTCCACAAAATACTGCGGCCTGGGCAAGTCTATTTTGAAGAAGTGGTGTTAGAAGAAGTTTAAGTTTAAAAATTTTGGCTCTCAAAAGAAATTCCAGTCGTTGTACTGTAGATATTTGGCTCTGTTGACTAATGAGTTTGCTGACTGCTGCTCTCTACCAAGCTCTTGCCTGCCCGGGGCCTCCATGTCTGTTGGTTGCTCCTTCAGCCTGGAGCTGTAGGGCCCTGGGGAAAACCCAGCACAGTGATTTCCCTGTCTTCCCAGGATTGGTCCCTGCTGGTGCATTTTAATATCCCTTCTCAGACACCACCCAGTGGGCAGGAGCTGCCGGGCACCCTCCATCACAACACCTCTTTTTAATTCTCAGCCTAATGCTTACCACTGTCTGATGTCTTGCTGTTTTGTTTATTACCTGTGTCACTCCACTCGATGGAAATGTAAGTTCTGTGAGAGGAGCATTCTCTGCTTTCTTCCCTGCTGTATTTATTCCCAGAATTCAGAATAGTGCTTGGCCCATACCAGGTGCTCAATAAATGTTTGCTAAATGATTAAACAGTTGAAAGGATGGGTGGATGGGTGGAGGGATCACTGTCTGATACAGAGAACTAAGGCCTTTTATCTTGGATATATGGAGTGATAGTCCTCAGTGGGAGGAAGGAGGATGGCATAGGATAGAAACAGGGAGGATAAGGAGGGAGGACAGAGCACTTGAGTTCTCTCTGATACCACATGAGTGTAAGAAAACCATATTGGGGCTCTCCTGCGTCTGCTCAAGGTCTGGCAGTTAAAGCTGGACATCAGCTGAGGCCAGTGGGAAACAGTCCTACTCAGGACAGTGGAAGAAGGGACAGGAGGGATGCTGGACAGTGCTGAACGCAGGGTGCCTTCCCTCCCAACCCACCTGTCAGGCGTGGAGATTTTAGTTTTGCACACACTCTTACATCTCTGCCCTCCCCTCATATAAGCTCTGCACTGGGTTCTGGGGACATTCTGGGACAAGGACACAGCTCTTGGTCTGGAGGAGTCCTGGAAGATGAGATAGCTAATCACGTGGTTGTATTTTAAAGTCAGTATAATAATAGAGGCAGATAAGGTGCTGCAGGGACTCTGGGGAGGGAGGGTATGTGAGATAAAGCTTTACACAGGAGATGACATTGGAGCCACCTCTTCTCTTAAAAATGGGAAAATGCTCCGACTTGAATGGACCAGGAGTAAGGGCATCCTAGCAGAGGAGGCCATAGGGGTAGTGAGGTCCGAACAAGGTAGGTCCTTGTGGAAGGAATTGCAAGAAGCATGGCTTATATTGGGAGTCAGGCTGTGGCCAGGCAGGAGATGAGGCGGCAGAGTTGGGCGGCATCCAGATCATGCTGGGTCTTGTGATTCAAGACAAAGAGGGCAGAAGCCAGTCGGGGCAGGAAGGCTACACGGCGGTCAGTGTGAACAATGAGGAAGGATGGGCTAGAGCTATGGGAAAGGGGTGATGTCCTGAAGCTTTAGGAATGAGATTGTTAGGATCTAAAGACTTCTCAGATGCAGGAAATGGAAGAGAGAGAGAGAGAGAGAGAGAGAGAGAGAGAGAGAGAGAGAGAGAGAGAGAGAGGAAGAAGGAAGAGGAGGAGGAGGAGGAGGAGGAGGGGGAGGAGGAGGAGGAGAAGAGAAGAGGGAAGTCTACTTCCTTTTCTGGTCTGCTAGCCTGACCTAGAGGGAAAGCAGTGCCACCCAAATCTAAAAATAGACGAAGTAGAATGGATGTCCCTGGAACCGTCGGTGGCTGGTGCATGGGAGGGGCTGGCCTAGTGTCTTTTCAGGGCAGCTGTTCTCAATGAAGGCATCTTGGATTATTGAATCATCATCTTGCTTGGTCCTTCCCACCATGGTTTCACGAAGCAGAGTTCTCCCTTTGATCAGTCCTCCCATGGTACCCAATTAGCTTTTATCAGTCCCAAAGGCAGAGTTCTGAGATCCCAGCTGGAGAACTGTGTGTGAGTCCTTTCTTCACTCACCCCGGAGAAAGGCAACTGTGTGGGGAGGTGGGATGGGACATGTGAACCTCCTGGGCTTTCTGTGGTCCCTCTAGGAGAGACTGTCTTTATTGTGGCTTCCTCCTTCCTGCCCAGTGTGGTTACTTGTTGATGGCCTTGCAGGAAGAGGCTGGAATGTGGCTGACTTGGCATTTCCCAGCCCCGCCCTCCCGCACAGCTGGCCAGGCGGGCCCCAATGCCAGAGGCAGCTCAGTTGGTCTGTTTGGTTTGGCCAGCGCCTCTGGGCCGTCCCACCTCACCTTCTATAAAACTGCTTGGGACAGCAGAACTGGGCCCACGATCTTGGCCGAAGCAAGTTTCCTTGTGGTACTAGTAAATGGGGCTGGCTCTCCAGCTGTGCATTGCAGCCAAGGCCTGGCAGGGCTCAGGCCCCAGAAGCAAAACTGAAAGTGCTGCGGAAGGGTGGCACCTGCCACCTCTCCACTTGGGAGAAGACTCATGGAGGCCAGTCAAGGGGCTCCTGGCTCTAGCATGTTTCCCTATCCCTAGAGACAGGAGTCAGCAGATCAGCCACCTAAACAGCCCAGAGACAGAGCATTTTACTGTGTCTCTCCCACCATATCCAAGGATACCTGAATGCCCTACATACCCAATGGTCCCTTTGAGTAGAAGTGGGACTTTACCTGTAGAGAGGCTGTGGCATGGACCAGCAAATTGATGCTAAGTGGTCAAAAGGGACTATTGCACCCTTGAATGGAGGATCCCCAGACCCTGTCCAACCAGCTTTGAATTCCAGTAGTCCTGGTCTCCAGTGGGTATCATGTGTGCATGTGTGAGAGAAGGGTTTGAAGTTTGATGCCAGAATAAGCCTAGAGCTGGGAGTGCAAGTTGTCAAAGTATTGAAAGTATACTATAGAAAGCTAAAAGAGCGGGGCTGGGGGTGGGGTGGGTGGGGGCACGGGCGGCTCAATAGAGTATAGTCTGGCCAAGGCCTGTTTGGCTCAGTGGATAGAGCATCGGCCTGTGGACTGAAAGGTCCCAGGTTTGATTCGGTCAAGGGCATGTACCTTGGTTGCGGGTGCACCCCCAATGGGGGTGTGCAAGAGGCAGCTGGTCAGTGTTTCTCTCTCATCGACGTTTCTAACTCTCTGCCCCTCTCAATTCCTCTCTGTGTAAAATGAATAAAATATGTTTAAAAAAAAATAGAGTATAGTCTGGAGGCTGGGGTAAATTTGCCTAGCTATGATGGAAAGGGCTCCAGTCAAGACTGCTTGAGAGATTCTTGGAAACTCTGGGAGGGGCCCTCCTGGCCCCTCCTCGTTCTGTTGGGAAAACCTTGGCTCCCCTTAGTTAACAGAGGCCTTCTGTCTTCTACTTGTGCCCATGGCTGGTTTGGCTGGCCCAGGACACTCAGCAGATCTCAGTTTTAACTAAATCTTGTGACACTTGGTAGGCCTGGGACTTAACGCTGTTACGAAGCCAGAAACCTGATTTTTACATAGTTTTAAACCAGATGCCTCCAGAGTTTTCTTTTTTTTCTACTATGTTTTGTTGGAAATATGGAAATGATCCTGAAATCCTTCTGTGTTACTATGTTTTGTCTCGCCCCATCTTCTTCTGGAAGGTTCATGCTTAAACATTCTTTGGGGTGTGGTGAGTATCTTCTTCCCTGTAAATCAAGGGTTCTTTACCTGAGTCTGTGACCTTGGAAGAGGTATAGGGGTCCATTAAATCCCTAAAATCTACAGAGTCCTTTGTGGGTGTGCGTTTTCCTAGGGAGAAGGACTCTAGCTTACCTAGGTTCTCAGAAAGCCATCTCCCAAAGCTAAGAAATGCTTGCTTTAAATGCATTGGGAGCTGGGCCTGGACAAGGCATTGGGTTCCAAGGCAGGACCTTAGCGCTGCTGCTTCCGGTAGAGAGCTGAGCTCTGTATTTGAGGGGGAGTGTGAGCATCTGGAGGTCAAAGAAGTTCAGAGCCGAGAGTCCTACACCAGCTGGGAGGAGGAAGGAAAGAGGGGGACCCTCAGGTTCCACGGGCAAGCTGGGGCTGTGTCAGTGTGACAGAGAGAAGGGGGCATTGCTTCATGGGACCGAGAGGGCCTCTCCTCTGCAAGTGTCCTTGAAGCCTCCAGGGGCCAGATCGGGAGGAAGACCAGGGGAGAACAGCAGTCGGAAGGCATGGCTGCTCCAGGCTTGAGGTTCTGGGGGCAAGGAGGGCGGTAACATGGCTCTCTGGACAAGGGAGACAGGGCAGGAAGGAGAGTCGGAGGAAAGGGAGGAAAGCCCGGCTGGTGTGGCTCAGTGACTTATGAACCAGGAAGTCACAGTTTGACTCCCAGGCAGGGCACATGCCCGTATTGTAGGCTGCATCTCCAGTAGGGAGCGTGTAGGAGGCAGCTGGTTGATGATTCTCTCTCATCATTGATGTTTCTCTCTCTTTCTGAAATCAATTTTTTAAAAAAAGAAAGGGAGGGATCAGGGGAGCAGGAGCAAAATGACTAACTCTCAGCATGGGAGGGAACTCTCAGGAGTTGTACAGTGAGAAGAGAGGCTTCTTGCTGCAAACGAACCTAAAGGTAGGTGCAGGCAGCTCCATCAGTGGAGGTGCTGAGAACTGGGCCGGCGGGAGCCCCAGGAACACGTGCTGGAGGCAGTGAGCCGCTCCTGGCAGGGCGTGCAGGCGGGATGACCTCATTCCTTCCCGTCTCAGCGACTGAGACTTTATTATTCCAGCCTCTAGGTAGACATGACGCTATGCTGAGCCTAAAGGTTAGCTGCCTTTGCCTGGGACGCTCATGGTCCCCTGGCCAGAGGGCCCTGCCCAGCCCCAGCCGCCCTAGAGAACCCCCGGTGGGAGTAACTGGAACACCTCTCCTGGGGCTCCTCCACCATGGGTCCTCCCTCGAGGTTAGGGGCTGCACAGGCAGACAGGGCGCTCCCACAGGGAGCTGGCCACCCTCCCCTGCACTATGAACATCCTGACCAGGAATTTTCTGCTGCCCACCTGGCACACCCTGCAGGGGCAGGCTTGAAAATGAATGTTGCAGGTAAAATAGACACCCCGGTGTCTGTACTGGCAGAGACAGAAATCTGAGCTCCACGGTGAATAACTGCAGGCCTGATCCGAAGATCTCCCCAGCCTGGCTCCCAGGATAGACGAGCGGATTCCCAGGGAGCCCGAGGCAGCTGGTGCCTCCACCTTCCCAGGTCCTCCCGTGTTAAACCTGTCAGGATGAGGTCCTGCTGGCAGATCCACTAATTGCGCTCTCTTGGTCTCAGTCCAGGGTGCCTGCCCAAGGGGGCCTGCCCAAGACTGCAATCCACTTAATGAGGACTGGGCATTAGCAGTAATGAAACTTCTTTTTCCCTAAACGTTGAGGTCACTTGGGGGTAGGAAGCGGAGGGAGTTTGCTGGCTTGTCCATCCATAGGGGAGGGGTTCAGGGTAGTCCCCTCCCATCTGGAAAACTCAGCAAACCCTGGCAGGGAACCCCAAGGCATTGGCAAGTGCCTTGAATATTTTTTTTTGCCAGGCTCAGCTGCAGAATGTTCTGGTAGACCCCGAGCCCCTGAGCTAGGACCCCTTTGGAGCAGGGAGACCCTCGGTCTTGCTTCTGATGCATGGTGGTTACCTGTCTGCCCCAGCGCCCTGCAGACTAAGTATCTGGACGTGGAACTCCCGGGCTCAGTCTTACACCCTCTGCCACGGGAAGGTTGCCCGGGAGTTTGAACACAAGGGCCTGGGCCCACCCCTGACCTCCTGCCATTAAGCTTCTCTGTGGACTCACCTCTAGCGGGACTGGGACTGGCCAGTTTTAGAAACTCTGTTTGTATCCTTACTCACTCCCAGGGCTGTGGCCTTCTGGTCGGAGACCTCGGTCTCCCCCTGGAATAGACCCATCCCTGGCTTTCAGAGTTTTAAATATCAACTAGCACCCAGAGTCCTTCTGGGGAGAAATGAGGCATCAGTGACCAAAGCGAGGGATGAGCCGCATGGGCAGTTACAGTGCAGGCAGTGTCACTGTGGGGTCACCACATGTTGGTGGCTGTGAGCCATGCCCGCTGCTGTGCCGCACACACCAGCAGGCTGTTGTGGTTCCTCTGGTGAAATGCTTCTCAGCAGAGTCTCTGGCATTCTCGTTAGCATGTGGTGTGCCGGGCCCGCCGGGCCCTGCTGGCTCAATCTTCTCCGTGGACTTGCCTCTAGCAGGCCTGGGATGGCCAGTTTAGAACCTTTGCTGTGTCCCTCCTATGGCCTTCTCTCAATGCCTGCGGGACCTGACAGTGATGGGCCACAGGAACGTCACACTCCACACCAAGTTCTCCATGCCTGCAATCCTGTCTGGGGCTCTGTGTCGCTGAGACAGTGAGCAGCTTAGGGCCAGGGGCTGTGCTTCCCACTCTGGAAGCCCTCCCGGGACCAGGGGGTGTGGTACCCACTCAGAGCACCCTTCCCCATAGTCACGTGCATTTGAGCCACACTCATACATGTTCATGTGTGAAGAGCAGCTTGTCTGGCAGGGGACACTAGGCCAGGAGAAGGACAGCTGAAATCCAAGCTGTGGTTTTCTCAGGTGAGTTAAGTCCAGCCAGTATGTCTGAACACCCATCTTGTACAAGAACTGCTATGGTAGGAAGTGAAGGAGATTCATGTGATAAAGTTGTTCACTGGACTTGGGCCATCCAGGCTGGAGAGGATGGCTTGATTCTGTACGGGCTGAGTGGCTTTGAGAGGTCTCGGCTGGAGGAGCCATGTCTTCCTGGCTGCCCGCAGCCCACCACCTGAGCTACGGGAGAGAATCTGGTGGGGCTGATGGTTTCTACGGCATCTGAGCGGTGCTCTCTGGGGTGGGGGTATCTGTCCGTGGCCCAGGTTCTCAGAGCCGGACCCCAGCCACACCCTGGAGGAGCGAGTGGTGCACTGGTACTTCAGCCAGCTGGACAGCAACAGCAGCAACGACATCAACAAGAGGGAGATGAAGCCCTTCAAGCGCTACGTGAAGAAGAAAGCCAAGCCCAAGAAATGCGCCCGGCGTTTCACCGACTACTGTGACCTGAACAAGGACAAGGTCATCTCGCTGCCCGAGCTGAAGGGCTGCCTGGGTGTGAGCAAAGAAGGTGAGTGCTCGCCCCTGGGTTCCTGGCCTTGCAATACGTGCCCCACCAGGCCCAGGGACCAAGGGCTCGCCAATCAATGGGATCCCAGCTGCTCATTTATTCAGCTGTGACCTGGGAGGATGCTATGCTTCATGCTGGATGCCTGCACACTGGAGGAAGAGATGAACAAGGTCCCCATCCTTCCTTAGACATGAAAATGTTTACAGATGTTGTGATAAGCACTGTGAGAGTGTGTGAGGACAGGCCAAGTGCAGACCCACACCTGCAATGCTCAGCACAGTGGAAATTGGTTGTCTCTTCCACGTAACAGTTCAGCATGATTCTAAGTCATTGTGTGTGTATGTGTGTGTGGTGAGTAGGGGAAGGAAAGAGTAGGGATTGCTCCATACTTTGAAATCCTGGCTAAGAATGTGCCATCTTTATCAGGTGGCTCCCAAGGTCACCGTGGGGTCATCTGCATCCCCAGTCAGGGGTAAAGCATGGAGCAGTGCACACGGGAGTTTTATGGGCCAGCCTTGCAGTGACACACGTTACCTCCCGTATTTCACTGGCTGAATCTCAGTCACTGGACCGCACCTGACAGTAAGAAAGGCTGGGAGCCCAGCAGAGGAGGAGAGGATGGAGTCTGGCCAGCATCTAATTATCTCTGTCGCAGGCAGACAAGTACAGAATATCATAGGGACATAGGTAGGGGCACCTAAATCAGCGTGGGGCCAGGCTGCCTTGGAAAACTTCTTGAAGGAACTGATGTCTAAACCAGGGATCAGCACACCCTGGCTGTGAGCCCAGTCTAGTCTGTGGCCTGTTTTCATATGGTCTGTGAGCAAGAATGGTTTTTGTATTTTTAAAGGGATATGATTTTTTTTTTTTTTTAAAGACGAAGGAATGACAGAGACAGTACATGGCCCACAAAGCCTAAAATATATGCTATCAGGTCCTTCACAGGGAAGTTTGCCAACCCTGGTCTAAACCAGTGCCCAAGGAATCAGTAGGAGCTGGCGCAGCAGACAGGCCAGATGAGGGAAAGGAAGAGGCCAAGTGCCGAGGGGAGGACACCGAGTGTGAGAGGAACTCAGAGGCGTGAGTGTGGCTGCAGTGCATGTCTGAGGATGGAGGGAAAGGGTGGGGCAGAAAGCAAGGTGAGTTTCAACTTTATTAGGTTAGTGGGAAGCTGTTGAAGGGGCTCAGTGTGAGAAACTATAGATCAGTTTTGCTTTAAAAAATTATTCTGGCTGCAGCGTGGGAAACAGAATGGAGATAAACAAGGCCTAGTACCCAACAGGTGGCTGTGGCCTTGTCCAGGCAGGAGATGAGGGAGGCCCAAGTTATGAGAAACCCAGTGGGGATGAAGGTGGGGGGCGGGTTTGAGAGAGGCAGGATGTGGTGGCTGAGCGGAGATGGGGATGATGGATAGCTGGATGGGGGTCCATTCACTGAGGTGGGCGGCATGGAAAGGAGAGTAGAGGGTGCATAGGGGCCGGGGAAGGCACCGAGCATGTTAGGGCATGTCAGGTGGGAAGATGAAACGATCTGTAGAGCAAGTGAAGGGTCTGGGCTGATGGTTCTGACTGGGGTGATGCTGACTTATTTGAAATGCCAGCTTTGGAAAAGGTGAGGCCACCTAGGAAGAGACCCAAGGCCTTGTCCTCATTCTAACCCTCAGTGGATGGTGTAAACCCAGGGACTGCATGGCAGTCACCACAGGTATCCAGACTCAGGGCCTGCCCCTTCCATCTCTGGGTTTTGGCCCCGGTTCTGGGGTGAGTGACCTCATCACTTGGGCACTTCCATCCGGTGAGGATGCCACTTGGTGTCCCCAGAGTTTTTGGTGTCACCAGTGTCATGGTTCAAACCCTGCCTCTGCCACTGACTAGCTCTTTCACCACACACCAACTACTCAGCTGGGCTCCAGTTTCTCCATCTGTAAAGTGGGCATAACTAGAGCATCAACCTCATACGGCTGTTGTGCCTACTCAGTGAGACAGCGAGTGAGAGCATTTATCATAATGCCTGAAAGCTCAATAGAATGCCAATATTACTGTTCTTCTTCATGAGATTCCTGCCTCTGTCAGTAGCACTTACCACACTGTGTTGCACTTTACTGTCTTTTTCCCCTTAAAGCCATGGACTGTGCCTTTTCAGTTCCTTGCCTCTAGCACCGTGCATGGCACCTGGTAGCAGTCCATTAGAATCTTGTCAACCGAGTGAATGAATGGATGAGGGGGTTGCCTCTTGTGGTGACATCCTGCTTTGACACACATGGAATCTGTGCTTTTTTCACAGAGTACATGCAGAGGCCAGTATTGGAAAGTGACCACCCAGTATTAGTGTAGACCCCAGGCCTGGCCAGGAGCACTTCTGAGCAGAGAAGGGATGGACACACAGGCCTGTAGCGACTCTGTCCTTGGTCCCCTGCCCATGAGGGTAGTTATGGTCCACATAGCACCCAGGCCTAGAGGAGGCAGAGTGTGGTGACCTCGGGGCCACTCCATCCTTGCTGGGCACCCCGGCTGCTGCACAGGCCCTGAAGGCAGCCCCCAACTCTGCCTCTTACTAGCTCTGCAGTTTTGAGCAGGTTACTTAAACTCTCTGAGCCTCAGCTTCCTCACCTGCAAAATGGAGATGATGTTATTTACTTCATATGTTTGGTGTGAAGATTTAACAAGATGGTGCATGTGAAGAGCTTAGCCCAGATCTGGTTCATGGTGAATGTATAAAGGCAAACTAATAATACTAGGGGAATACACCCATGAACTGAAAGCAGCTTCCCTGGTCCCTCTGCTGCTTTGAAAGCTGCCTGGATCAATAACATCTGACATTCTCAATGAAAGGATGCAGGACCTAACAGTGGGACACATGTCCGCCTCCTTCCTGACAACAAGACTCACCCATGGATGCTTGGCAGGTTCTGAAGTGGCAAATTTCATCTGTATTCAGGAATGAAAAGCCAACAACCATTTCAAACAAACAAGTGTTGCTTTATCTCGTGTGGCTTGTCTTGGAGCCTTGGAGGCCACTTAGGTAGATGGTTGTAGGGAACAGAGCCCGTTCCTTGGTCATCTGGTGTCATGTGCTGCCCTCTGGTGGGCTGAGAGGGGCTTGCATGCCAGATGGGGGCTCAGAAGGGTTGGGGGAAGGACGCAGTGTTTGGGGGTGAATGTAGCTTTGGGTCTGTGGGACTAAATTTTTTGGAAATGACTCTTGAACACAGATGGGTATTTTTAGCAACCAGACTCCTCACAGGAGGGGAATTCTCTGTAGCAGAAAAAAGGCTGGGCCTCTTTCTTAACTGGCCCTTCCCAGTTTATAAAGCACCTTTATCAGGAATACTGTCACCCTCCTGTGAGACAGGCAGGGTGGAGACTAATTCCTCCATTTTTGAAAAATGGCAACTTCCCCTTGAATTGTCCTGAATGCTGTCTGCTCTGGGTCAGGCCCCTGGTGCCTACTTTCTCCTTGGTGGTTTGGAAGCAGAGAGCCAGGGCTATGTTTGCTATGCCCTCTCCAAGCCTCCTGTGGGGATAATGTGACCATTTTCCAGCTGTCACATACAATTGCCATGAGGAGTGCCCCACTGGACTTATGTGAGGGGACTAGCACGGTGAGCCCACAGGGAAAGCTGGTTGCTGCTGGCTGGGAGTCCTTCTCCTCTCAGCGGGTGGGTGGGGCTGCGGAAGGCTCAGCTCACGACTGGGAGAAGCCAGTTGGCTGGAGCCCATGATAGATGGCGCTGCCACTTCCCACCTGCCTGCCTGTCCATGTAGCATTGGCTATACCAACATCTGCCCCGTGCCCAGCCCACCCCGGGTCCTCTCCCTCTCAGGTCTCTAGGAAGGTTAGCATAACTGGAGGCACCTGGAATGGTGGGCTCCCATGACCAGTGGGTGGCATGGATCCCACCACGCTTCATACTCCTCACAGCCCTCTCTCAGCCTCCATAGATTCTCCATCCTCGGGATAATTCTGTGAGAGGCAGAGCAGGAGCAGTAGGGTGATGGACATGCATAGTCACATGGCTCCAGTCACATGACTCCTGGTGTGCTGCCTCCCAGCTGCCCACTCTTTCTTTAGAAGACTTGGGCCCCACAGGAGCCTCCCTGTGGGGCGGGATGGGTGTTACAGAACACACCTTGGACCCTGATTAAGTCACTCAACTGCTCTGAGCCTCGGTTTCCAGATATGTCAAGTAAAAGGAAGGGACCAGCTGGTCGCAAAGATGCTTCCACCTCTGACATTCGGTGACTTGGAGAACCAGGACCAAGAAGTGTCCAGGTTATGCAAATGTGTCCATTGGCACAAAAGCTCTTCTGAGTGAACAGCTGAGAGGATTCCAGGGAGGCCCCCGGTGGGGCCTGGCCTGATGGCAAAGCGACTTTGTTGGAAGGTGTTGGCTAGCAATGAGATCCTCAGGCAGAGCAGGGCTGCCGACACCCACAGAACCGGAAGCACAACGCAACCCCTGGCTCTTTCCCACGACCACTCCCTTCTGGAGTGAGAGGGGATGGAGAGGAAGCTCTGCCAGTTCTCTGGGTCAAGGCCACTTGAGCGTCACGTGTTCCTATTTATTGCAGGTGGTAGTCTTGGCAGCTCCCCCCAGGGAAAACGAGCAGGCACAAACCCATTCAGTAAGTTGCCTTCTTTCTGGGGTCTGCTCCGTGGGCCCCCTCGTGCAGCTCTGGTACTGCAGCGGGAGTGGAGGGATTGGCCAAGGAACCTAGTCTCCCAATTTCTTTTTGTCTCTTCACGGAGGATACAGGAGAAAGGTTGGTGAGCGCTGTGAGGATCCCACCACTCCCACCTGTAGATGAGCAAGGGCCGCTCTGCCAGCCCCGGTTGAAAGGCTGGCATCTGGGAGAAGTGCGGTTTGTGCAGAGAGCAAAGCCACACTTGTGCCAGTTGCCATGTGACGATGCCTCCTGGTGGCAGAGAATGGGCTGGTAAAACGTGGGCTTAGCTGCAAGTGAAGGCTACCTGTGCCCTGCCCCAGCCCGTTATCCAGCAGCAGGTGGAAAAGGCTGCTCTTAGGGGGAAATGGATCCGTGTAGTTGGACTGCTCATAACCCAGCTCTACCCTCTTCTTGTTTCTATCCCCCTTCTCAGTAGGACGCCTCGTCTAAGAAGCAGAAAACCAAAGGGCAAGTGGCGAGACCAGGGAGATGGGACGGATCACCAGACGCCTGACCTTCGACCTTGCCACGGCCCAGCCACATCCCATGTAACATGAGTGGTGCCCACCCTGTTTGCACTTTTAATAACTCTTATTTGCGTGTGTTCTTTTTTTGGTTTCCTTTGTAAACACCAATATCTAATACCACAGTGGGAAAAGGAAAGGGAAGAATGATTGTGTATTCTCTCTTATTGTAAGTTTTTGGATCTGCTACTGACAACTTTTAGGGGTTTTTTTTTGTGGGGGGGTTGGGGGGAGGTGTTGCGGGACTGAGAAGAAAGAGATTTATATACTGTATATAAATATATATGTAAATTGTATAGTTCTTTTGTACAGGCATTGGCATTGCTGTTTGTTTATTCCCTCCCGCTCCCTGCTCTGCGTGTGGAAGCTCTGGCCACGCGGCCCAGCTTCCGAGAACCCAGGGCTGAGTCCCCAGCCCACCTGCCTTCTGTTTGGAAACTGACCCTGTGTGCACATGGATGGGGGCCCTCCCGCTCCCTGCAGACACCCCCAGTCTTTTTTGGTGAGAGGAGGGAATCGCCCCACGCTGTCAAGGTTGGCAAGCCACGTCTCTGTTGGCCTTCTCAAGGGAGCTTGGGTTGGGGGGAGAGGTGGGAGTTGCTCCTGGAGCGAGGGAAATAGGCAGCTAAGACACCAGTTCTCCATGTTACCCAGACCCCCAGGTGGCCCCGGGCCCGTAGCCAGACCAGGATTCTAGTGACCCCTGTGCAGATGTCCTCAGAGGATTTGCATTGATCAGTTGCAACATTCCCCCCCCCACCCCCATTTAGTACCTACTCTGTGTAAAACATGAGAGGGAGGGCAAAGAGGAAAAAGGCACGCAGTGGGGCTTTTATTTAGAGGTCAGTATTGAAGCCACTGAAGAAGACGACAGAACGCATCGTTGGGGAGTGCAGGGCCACAGAAGGGCTCCTCCCCTGCAGGCCCGCAGGTGAGGCTTCTGAGACCTGGCCCTCCTAGGCTGCCAGGTCACACTGGGTGTTCCCTCCCCTCTCCCTGCCCCGCCCTCTCAGAGATCAGCGCAGCCTGAGGGAGGAGTTGGGTCCAGTACCTCATAGGTAACCCAATGGTTTCATTTTTTTTAAACCTGAGGTTCTTCCTGTTTCCTCAAAGGCTTTTAAGAGTTTCCAGGCTTGAGGCCAATTTCAGTAAGACCCTGACCTTGGGCCTCCTGCTTCTGCCTTTCCTGGAAGGGTAGGAATAATAACCACCTGGGGGCATACTGGCCTCGGGCCTCGTTTTCCTCAGACCTGTTTCCAGGTTCCAGTGGGGGCTGCCCTGCCTTCGGGCAGAGCAGCTTTTTCTGCCCAGGTGACCATGCCCTCTCAGAGAGCAAGTGACGCTTAGTGCCTCATCCTAGGAGCAGCTGTGGCAGCAGAGAGGGAGGGCGGGTCCCCCGGGGTTGGTGCCCCTATCGGCTTGCTCTTGCAAACCTGGCCTCACCTGGCATCGCATCCCAGTGTTCCCAAAGGTGCACCCACCTTGCAGATGGTGTTTCCCACCTGAGTCTGGAGAGCTGGCCCTTCAAGGCCTGGCTGGGGGGAGGGTCCTTTTTGACATGAGCTGAAGGTTCTGGCTGTCCTGGCAAAGGCCCTAGAGTTCGTCTCCAGAAGACTGGAGGCCCTATCCCAACGTGGGCATGTGGAAAGGCAGCCCTCACCCATTTCCACCCGAGAACTGGTGCGTGCCGGCACTGGACGGCCCTGCCGGGAGACCCAGCCCCCTCTGGGCCTGCTGGAAGCATCCAACACGGAGAAGGCGCCTCCTGGAGAAACCCAGCTCCCCCCAGGCTTCCTCCTCCTCCTCCTCCTTGCCGGTGTAGCTGTGCTGTGTGGTTTTCCTTGTGAGGAGGGAGGGACACTAGTTGTAGCTTGTTTTATGACAAATAAAAATGGGTAAACCTTGGTGGCCATTGCCTCTTTCTTTGGGTGGCTTCTGGGTGGGCATCATTTCCTAAAAGGCTGAGTTGTGTCCCCATTGGGTGCCCTCCACGCTAATCCTAGGAAGTCCCAGCGGCTGGAGAGAACCCAGATGGCCACGAGGTGGCACCATACTTTGGTGTGGCTACAATGTTCTCTTTGTAATTCTTCTTGCCTCCACCCATTCAGCTACCCCCTCCAAACCCTCCTGGAGAGTACAGAACATTACTGGCCATGCTTTAGGGTGGGACTAGGGCGGGGGTGGGGGGATAGCCCATCTCATGGCTCCAGGCTGGTGGGTGGGAGTGGGCACATTGGCCGCAATCCAGATTGCAAGACCCCAGGCTGGGAAGCAGCTTTAGACGGGGAACAGGTCCCCAGTGGGGTTCTGCCAGCTGAGTCCTGGTTTTGTAGGGGACACATTTAGATTAAGGCAGCGGGGGTGGTTCCCAGAGCTGGAGGACTTCCGGTGAGGACTGGCAGCGAAGACGAGGCTCTGCGTCCTCTCCAGGGATCCCTGCGTCTTTTCCCCTTGTCCCGTCTCTGCACACAGCTGTCCCGGGAAAGGGCCTCCTCACCTCCTGAGAACCTCCTCCACATCCTTTGCCACACTTGGAGGCCTTTTTCTGTGCAGGTGAACAGGAGGTATTTCCTCTTGAAAAAGTCTCCCAATCCTCTCTTCAGCTAAGCTTTCTTGGGAAAGGCCTACCCCTTAGAATGCTGTCACAGGGGTCCCTCCTCCTCCAGTGCGGACACTGTGCTGTGTCACAGGCCCTGTCACATTTACCACCACCGCAGCCCAGCGGGACGGGCTCCCCATTCACACGTGTGGTTCAGACTCCGGGTTCAGTGAGTTGTCGGATGCCTCCAGCTGGGAAAGGCCAGGAATCACCTCCAGGTTTTCTGAGTCCCAGCCCAGAACTCCTCCCACGCCCCAGCTGCCTCCCTTGAGGGGCAAAAGCAGCAACTTGCTCCCTCCTGTCCAGCTCTGGCCCGGGGTGCTTGCTTTCAGCTGAGAGAGCATTTTTTTTCCCTCTGAGCAGTTTAGAGGCTCATTAAAAGCTGCTAATTTGCATAGGACTGTCCTAAACTTTAGGGATTTGGGGAAGAGAGAGAAGGACCTCATTGGGAGACTTGAGGTTGATCTAGCCTCCAACAGAGGTGTGGGAAGGGGGCGGGACTGAGCTCACACTTGGCTGGAGGTCCCATTTAGCTTTCCAATGCTTTCTATAAATAAATAAATAAATAAATAAATAAATAAATAAATAAATAAATAAATACCAAAACAAAACAACAACAAACTGGCAGCAGGACCAAGAGTCAAGAAAAAGTGACAGATCCATCCACCGGTTTCTTCCCGCACCGAGAGGCTCGGAGCCAGGCTTAGCCCTGTGGGGAGGGGAACACCGGGCATTTTCAGTTGGGATGTCACACAATGACTGCTGTGGGGGCCAGGCACCTTGTCGGGCCCTATGATGCCATCAGAGGAGGGGCCTCTGGTGGTACCCACCCTGGTTTCCTGGGTGAGGTGGGAGACTGGCAGCCCAGCCCCTTGTAGGAAAACACACAGAGAAAGCCAGGCTGAGCACCTGGTCATTTACTCCCACATTTCCAATGACTTACACATGCCCACCAAGGAGCGGCTTTCCGAAGGCACCCTGCTCTTCTGCTCTCTGGCATCGGGCCTCCCCCATCATAGAGGTGAGGACAGGTAGAACTTAACTTTTCCACATAATGCCCTCCAATGAAGCCCTCAATTCTAGGGCTGGGGTCACTGCACCCCTTCATGGGCCTTTCGTGAATTGATAGGGAGAAGAGTCCTTACCTTGGTTGTATGCCTGCCTATAAAAGCCTGTGTGACCCAGGTATCTCTTGTCCTTTCTTGTCAATGCTAGGCGAACTCCGACTCTCGCCAACACCTCGTCAATGCGGCCGCAGACCTCTCGTCTGCACCGCCAGTTTTTCCTTTAACAAGGCACGCTCTTTAATAAGGTGAAGGCCACTTTGCCTGGAGTCTTCCTAGCCAAAGCTTTGACTATGGCTAATGGCCCATGGTCCTCCAACAAGACAATGGGCACATTGCTAAAGGCCTCGTGAGCACCAGTCAGGGGAGACCAGGAGAAGCTGCAGTAATACATTCCCCAACCTCATAGCTTCCATCACAAAGGGTTTTCACGCCTGCAGCATAGCCATCAGGAGCATCTCAATGACACTTGAAATCTGCTACTGAGATTGTCACAGTCTCAGCCTCCAGTCCGGGTTCCGCTGAGTCCAGGCTCCTGGACACTTCCTCCTGGTGTCCCACAAACTCAATATGCCTCATGCCTGAAAACCCGCTCCACCCACCTCTCCTCTGTGCTGGTGCACCAGCCAGCCACCCCCTGGGCCTGGAGCCCGGAGCCCTCCCTGCCTTCTTCCATTTATGTCTTTCCCTCCCATCCATTCAGTTCATCACCATGTCCTGTAAGTTCCCCTCCCAATTCTTTCCCCTGTGCCCTCCTCCCCACCCCTAGAGCCCCCTATCATCTGCTCCTAAAACACTCAATAGTTGTAAATGGCCTGTTGTCTCCACTCCATTCATTCCCCACCTCAACCACCCTCTCCAATGCAGACAGCTCAGATTGAATTGTGTCCCGCCAAATTCATAGGTTGAAGCCCTAAACTCCAATGTGACCATATTTGGAGACAGGCCCTTTAAGGAGGTAACTATGGTTAAACTAGAGGCCCAGTGCACGAAATCACGTGAGACCCGAGTCTCTTCTCCGTGCGCGCCCCCCCCCCCCCCCCCCCCGCCGTGGGACCCATCAATGGGTGACCAGTCATTTGGTCATTACAGTGTTTTGGCATTATGGCCACTGGCTTTTTATCATATAGATGAGGTCATGAGGGTGGGGCCCTGAACCAACAGGACTGGTATCCTTATATAATAAAAAGAGGAGGAGACATCAGAGCCAAGGCACAGTGAGATGGTGGCCATCTGCAAGCCAGGAAGAGAGGCCAAACCAAAAACCAACCCTGATGGCAGCTTGATGGTGAATGTCTAGCTTCCACACTGTGAAAATAAAACTTCTTGTGTCTAAGCCACCCCCGTCTGTCTTACTTCGTTACGGTAGCCTGAGCAGGTGAATACAATTGCTTAGTTTAACCCACAAAACTAAACTTGATCTGATCCTGATCTTCAACCACTCCTTCCAGACACACTTTCCTGCAACATGTACACATTTCATTGCTGTGGCATTACATGCTTCAGTGGTGCACATCCAGCTAAACCTGCTGCCTGCATATCGAGTGTCTTCTTCCAGGTGCACATATTATATCCTCCTGTGTCACACACTTCTCAGTGCCTTCACATTTCACACTTCCTCCCAGAACAGCAGCATCCATGATAACACATGATCACAAAGCCAGGTAATGTGATGTATCACGTATTTAGTAGATAATAGTATCTTAATTATGTAAATGAGTGAAAAACACAAGGCTTCAGCACCTCAGGTGACATAGTAAAGGTGGCTCTGCCAGGACAAGGAGAGCAGGACAGGAACTGAGATCTTCACAACTGAGCCACTCTCTGCTCTCAGCTACTTCTCAGCATTGCTAACCAGCCCAGGGTGTGTACCTCCTCTGTCTCCCGCCTCCAGCTGGTGATGCCTGGTCCTTCAGCATATGGCTCACCCAGTCTGCATCTCAGTGCTTCCAACCAAATGTTCTCAAGCAGCCCTGATCTCACCTCAGCTATAGCCCTGTGCTCTAAGGAGGAAATATGGTGCCAATTTGAATTAGGGCTTGTTCTTAATTTGTCATTGGGGAACAGTCAACTAAAGTCTTTGAGTTGTCAAAAATATTTTCTTTTTGATGTTTAAATAAAGAACTAAGATGAAAACTAACAGACCACAATAGCAATGATTATTCATGTGGCTCATGGTTGAAACTCTGTCCAAGTGTCACTTCCTTTTAGAAAGAATCCCCAACTTCTTTGTTCATTATATGTTGCTTTAGAATCTATGGTGCTGCTTCAGGCTCCTAACAGCCTGCCCATACATCAACCATCCTAACACATATTTCTACCCACGTTGTAATAATTAATTCTCAAGTCTGTTCCTTCTACTAGACTGGAGCAACCATCTTAAGGCTTAGAACACCTTGCAAACCTGAATGAGGGCAGTTATCATAAAACATTTAAAGAATGGCTGAGATATTTATCGATATATGGGAAGAAGTATACAATTAGCACATCCTATATAATAAAGAGGGAATATGCAAATTGACCATCACTCCACCACAAATATGATGGTACCCACAGTGGGAGGGAGGGGTGGCAGGTGTCTTTTTTTTTTTTTTTTTTTTTCCGTAACACAAGATGGCTGCACCCACAGTGGAGGCCAAGTGTCCGTAATGAGCCTTAACAGGCAATCAGCAGGGACCTGAGGCTGTGTGCTCTCCCCCCCCCTGGGGCTTGACAGGGGTCCTCAGGCTGCATCCTCACCTTGGCACCAGGCCAGGGACCTCAGGCCATGCCCCCCACCCAGCATGGCTTGATGGGGGACCTCAAGGTGTGATTCCCTGCTCCAGTACTGGGACAGGGGACCTCAGGCTGCTCCCCTTGCCCTGGGCCTAAGGACCTCAGGCTGTGGCCCCCACTTGGTGGGGCTTAACAGGAGACCTCAGGCTGTGCCCCCTGCCCCAGTGCTGGGCCAGGGGAACTGAGGCTGCACGCCCCTACCCCCACCTGGTGGGGCTTGATAAGGATGGGACTGACTGGATCTGGATCTAGCCCAATGTGGGGAGGGGGGCAGTTGGGTCTGGATCTCGCACAATTTTGAGGCACACATGGGTGGGTGGGGACTTGACTCAGGTTCCCATGGTGCGCCCCAGACTCTGACAGGAGGAAGATTTTCATATACATTTTACTAATTTTTTTCATCTCTGACACTTCTATTATAGAGAAAGGGCAAATAGCAATATTAAATTATTTCTTCTAATTAATCCCCTTTTAATGTGCATGAATTTCATGCACCAGGCCACTAATTTAAAGATAATATTGGATATGCAATAGATATTGAGGCTTAAAGAGCAGTATTGATATCTGTATATTTGAGCATGTAGTAAGATGAATATGAATATATATATATATATATGGAAGAAAAGAGGGAGAGAGAGAGAGAGAGAGAGAGAGAGAGAGAGAGAGAGAGAGAGAGATGGTAGAGCATAATGATTTGAAACAGGGGGTTTCACACATGAGCATGCATCAGATTCACCAGGAAGGCTTGTTAAACACTGTTTGCTGGGACCTATCCCTAGTAGTCTGGAGAGTCTTGGGTGGGGCCTGGGAATCTGCATTTATGATAAGTTCCCAGGTGATGTTGATGTTGCTCATCTGGGGCCTATACTGGGAGAACCATTTGTTTAGTTTGGTTTCGAATGGTGGATGGATCACCTATCTACCCCGAGTCTCAATTTCTTCATCTGTAAAATGGGGCTAATGATCTTTTCTCACAGGGTGGCCAAGGTGATTCAGTGAGACAACCAGGGTCAAGTACATGGCACAGTGCCTGATGCAAACTTTGGGGCTCAATGTCTGTGAGTCATCCTCCACTTTCTCTTCCTCTGCATCACCAGTGAACTTTGGTGCTGAGGAGCCTGGAAAATCACCTGCTCTAATCCTCATGCAGTCCAGGACCTCGGTACCTCGGTAAGTTGTGACCTTCTCCAGATCGGACACCTAGCTTGTGGCACAGCCAGACCTTTCACTTAGTATTCATAATGGCACTTAATTTGGTATGCAAGACTAAAGGGGGGCATGATATATATGAACAAACAAATGCACTAAATGTGGAAGGAGGATGTGTTCTGTGATGATAAATAGTGTGTCATATCAGTATCTAAAACTTGAGACGTTTAGGAAAAAGTATAATAAAATCTACTTGCTGAGGGAGTGAAATGAGTGAAATGTGCACCATGAGATGCACATTCCATCTCAAACAAAGGTGTCAATGAGGGGTTGTATTATGGAGAGATAACTCCTTGAGGAGAAGCTAAGGATGTCATTAAAGGAATAACAATGTCAGGAGCAAAGCCTCGTGGTCTAGCAGGCCAGGGAGGGCACCAGTCTGGCTCTGAGAACTAGTTAGTGTGGCATCTAGATTAGTACCCGCTTCCCCTTCTGAGCCCCATTTCCCATTCTCTATGGTTCACCCCACCTTCTTTTGATGAAATCTAACATCTGAATAACCCAGAAATGATGGCAGTCTCCATGATTGTGACTCAATTTCTTATTCCCTTTCTCTCCCTCCATCCTCCCCTCTTCCTTCCCTGCTTGCAAAAATGACTCAAAAAGGGGACATATGGGTACAAATGGATTTCACGATTTTACGTCTACCATTTCATTGGCTAAAGAACACTTTTCATTTTGAATTTAATGAGTGTCAAAAAGCCAAACAAGCCTTTACCCAAACCCTCCTCCCTGCCCGCCTTGCTGGGTTGTGTCCTGTTGAGCTCCATACCCTAGCCGTGCTAACTCTTAATCCCATTTCACACCCCCCTTATGCCTTTGTGCAATTTCCTTTTTTGTCTGTCCTTCAACACCAAGCCCCCTTGCCAAGGCAAATCACTGTTCTTCCTTCAAGATCCTACTTTCCCCTCGGAGTCTTTCCCAGTTCCAGGCTGGGTAAGTGTTTCCTTCCGTTGTGTCCCCATGGCGCTCTGCTTATGCCCCTAGATCATGCCTGACACAGAACTCTAACTCTCCTTTGCACCTTGGTGGCTCATATGCTCCATTGCTCCTTCCCATCACTTAGCTCTGGGAAGGGGCACTAGAACATACAGTGCACTCGCCATCCTCCCTAACCTGAGTTGTTCAGACCAGGAGCATATGCCTGACCCAAAGGGACCAGTGCACAGGCACCCCAACCACTGTGACACAGCCTTCTACAAAGGATTCTGCTTCCTGGGAATGGCCTTGGAGGTGGGGCATTGGCCACATTCTCTTCACTGGGATGTTCCAGTTGGTCGTTGGGCTGTGAGGTCATGATAGAGCACTGGGGCTGGTGGCTGTGCTGGACCTTGGGCAAGACAAGCAAAGCAGAGAAGCAGCTTGGGAGGGGAGGGGCCAGGCCCACAGGGAGAAGGAAGCAATGATGAGGAGACGATGTGCATTGGGGGAGGGAGCGAGTGGCCCTACAGGATTTCAGACTCCTGTGGCCTGCCATGTCTCCTGCCTTGGGTAGTAGAGCCCCACCCCATAGGCCTTCTCAATATTGCCTCCCTCCATTTCCTGAACTGGTTTAATGGGTTTCAGTTCCTTGTAACCAAAAGAGCCTTGGTTAAAAGAAGTTTTACCTCCCCATCAGGACTGCGAGATTCTTGAGGTCGGGAACTCTATCTTACTCTTTCTGCATCAACAGAATGGAGTTCAATGCATAGAAATACATTTGTTGAATGAATGCTGAGCAATCAAATGAATGAGTAGGCCTACTGGTAATGAACACAGGGCATTGTTTGCCTCGCTGGGATCCTGCCCCTCCACACCTTTTTAATACAAAAAGCTCCTTCCCCTTTCATCATCGCAACTCCACTGCTTATGTCTTCCAGCACCTGGAGTCCGGACTCTGACAAGTGGAATATCCCTGAGGTTCTTTTCGCTTTAAAAACACCAGGCCTGGTACATTGGCATCTGAGGAGACAACAGAGACACATGGGAGATAACAATAGAAGACGGCACACCTGCTCCAGAAGAAACATGGGGAGAAGCAAGCTGTTTGTAGAGAGATATAAGTATAGCTTTTATTTTTTTTTTTTTAAACCAACCCAACATTTCCACTGGCAACTGTCAACAATAGCTTATGACATGAGCGCTGTATCTTTTTAGTTATTTCTTTTTCTTAAAAAAATGTGTTTAAAATTAAACAGGTTTTTTATTTTATTTTCCCCCCTTAAAAATGTATTTATGTCAATGCAGAAAGCCTGAAGATCTGTGGGCAGTTTTGTGTGTGTGTGTGTGTGTGTGTGTGTGTGAAGCCAGGTCCTTTCAAAGTTTGCTGGGAGAAGCTCTAGAGGGCAGGACAATCTCTTTTTCTATAAACTCGGGCTCCATGGGATTATGGCAACTAAGATTCCTCCTACCGGGACAAGAAATAGCCCACAGGCTTAAAAAAAGAGCTTTAGGAGGTTTTAAACCAAGCAGGAATGTGGGAGACAGGGAGAAATCCCAGCTCCCATCTTGTGAAAATGCTTTCAAACTTGGCCTAGGGGTCCAGGAGAGGTGAAAGGGACCCCTTGCCTTCTTAAAAATGTTTTGCATTACCTCAAGAAATACAGCCAGACCGCTTAGTACGGTGCACGACAGTGAAGGGTGGGGCGAAGCTGACCTTTCTCAGAAGCACTGGCATTTTAAATATCTTTGCCCTTAAGTATCTCCCTAGTGGGACATCCCATCTCTCCTGGCTCAGATACAAAGCCAAAAATAGTACTCAAGAAGGTGAAAACCCATTTTCTGTCCCCAGCTGCCCTCTGCCATCCCACACCACTCCTATTTCTGTCCCTTGTCTCCATTGGGCTGGCCTTCCTGCAGAAGAAAGAACATGGAGACATGGCCAGCAGGAGACAGAATTTGAAAGGCCCGGGCAAGGAAGAGAACAATGACTGCTTCTTTTGAACTTTGACATCCATCTCCTGCCACCACCCCACCAGGATCTCTGGTGCCCTGCGTGGGTGTGCAAGATCTCTTCGTCCCAGAGACGAAAAGGAGATGGGGGACAGGGCCTCGAGGGGGGCTGAGAGGCAGCTGTCACCTGCTGAGAGTGGGAGAGTGTGTGTCTGACAATTCACGCCTCTGCCCACTGGCTCAAACCTTGGGTTCCTCCACAGCGCCCAGCGCCTTTGTCATGAACGTCAGAGAAAAGACAAAATGAATGGATGACGAGCAAAACCTGACGGAAAAACGAAAGCAACCATGATAATGATTCCAATGAGGAGAGAGCCCCAAACCAGCCACAGGGCTGAGACTGATTTCCACCACCCGCCAGGTGAGTGAGGACAGCGGTGCATCAAATTGCACAGATAGGAGGAGCCCTGCCCTGATGACAGTAGAAGCACAGGAGGAGTCAGAAGGTGAAATAGAAGATGGTGAAGGGATCTGACCTTGGCTACAGGTCAGAGACATGGCGGGGGGTGGGGGTGGGGCGAATGGGTGGAGGTGGATTTGTTGCTGTTGTTGGTTTGTACGGAATTAAATACTTGGTAGTGTGGGTGTTTCCCCCATTCTGTCTGATTGCTGAAGACTCTGCCCTTTCGGATCACTGCCGCGGTGGAGGTCCTGGGGCTCGGGTCCCGAAGCCACCTCTCCAGGGCTGCTCATCCCCGGGAGGTCCCTGGGGGGGGGGGTACCCTTCTCTCTAGAGAAATCATAGGCCTGCCCTGCCGGAGGCAGTGTCTGTGGCTCAGAACCCCTTGATGTAACAGTAGGCCTCCAGCGAGGCAAAGAGTATGTAGAGGAGCCACAGGGTCACAAAGAGCCCCGTCGTGGCCAGCTTGCAGCCCCGGGGGCCACCCAGCTCCCCGCCCAGGTGGGGCCGCCGGCGGTACAGGAGCACGCTGATGCAGACGAACGCGAAGATGGTGAAGAGGGTGACGAAGAAGGCCAGCGTGCCCGCAGACACGCGGAACTCCTCTCCCTGCATGGCCCAGTAGATGGCGGCCACGGACCAGGCCAGGCCAAGGCCCAGGAAGACGTTGACGGCGTTGCTGCCAGTGACATTGCCAATGGAGGCGTCTGCATACATATCGTGCATGGCGGCGGCTTTGCTGGCAAAGGTATCTGGAAAAGGGCAGAGACAGATGGGAGCTGGAGGAAGGCTGAGACGAGGCGGGCTGCCTTTGTGTGTGTCCTAAGGGCAGCTCGGGCCGGCGGGCTGAGCCTGGGAAGCAGAGGCAGCTCTGCGACTAGCAAGCTGTGTGGCCTTGGCCAAGTCACGTTATTCCTCTGAGCTTCCTGTTCCCCACCTGTCAGAGTCTGAGAGGTTTCTAAGGGCCTTTCTGGTCCTGCTGTTTACCAAGTGGGTTTGCTGTTCCCTTTTGACTAATTTTTTCAGGAAGGGAAGTTTGTTATCCCATAATACCTCCCTGGGGAACCTTGACATCCTGGGAAGCTGCTCAGAGTAGAGGCCTGCCTATGACTGTCACCTGGGGCGTTTTGCTCACATGACACAGACAGCTTATTGCTCAGTGCCCGTGGGCTCAGCACTGCAGGTGTGGACAGAAGACGCACTGGGGAACTGCAATAGGGACGTGCAGGTGAGCCCTCGAAGCTGGTGTCTAGCACAGGGCCCACAGGCTGTTTGATGTAGATGTGGCCATGGAGTGTAGACCCGGGAGGGACTGTCAGGGACTATCTAGCCACCCTTTTATTTTATAAGTAAGGAAAATAAGGGTCAAGGAATCTACCCAAAGTCAAATGGGAAATCAGCAAGAGATTTGACCCTAAAAGCCTCCCAAGGGCCCTTTGCATACCATCACTTTACATCCAAAGCGTTTCAGCCAAAGCCACAGAATCAGCTGGGGAGACCATGGCACAACCTCCTTCGAGCCCCTAAAACTGCCAGCTGCTCCCTGGAACAACTGCAAGAACTTGGAAGTGGCCCCAACTCCCCTGCTGCTGTCCTGGCTGGCCTCCTTGCCACTTTTCTCAGAGCTCCCAGAGAAAATGTCTTGCCTTTGCTTGCCCATGACCTTCCTTTTTTGCCTCTGGTCCTCAGCAATTTCTTCCTTCGCCTAATCCGGTGGAAGACACTTTGTACTCACAGGTGTCCTTAGCAGAATGCTTGTGGGAATTTCTATTGTGACACCTTCAAGCAGGCTAGTCTTTAGCCTTTCAGGGACTGCCAAAGGGAAATATGCTTTGAATTACATTGTTTGCAATCTATTCATATAATGTGGAAGTTACTAAACTGGGTCACTTATGCAGATAATTTAACCCCTGTGGGCCTCGGTTTCCTCATCTGTCAAATGGGCATAATAGCTACATATAGAATAAGATTGTGGTGAGCATTACAAAGACAAAACACATAAATTGTGTAGTGCCTGCTGTTATGTCAAGGTGCCCAAGAAATGTTAGCTGTCATTAGAATTGTTATCATTAATCTCTGGTTGACCTCTGTGCACCTTAGTGGCAGAGGGTGTGTTAAGCTCAGATCTGAGATAGTAAAGAAGATAATGAGGCAAAGGTCATGTGAGCCCAGTGACATCCTCTTTGCAGACCCAAGCACCCTGCACTCTCACCTGGCACAGAGGTGCCAAATGCCACGAAAACAACAGCTGTGACCGAGTCCTTGAGGCCGATGGTGCAGCCAAAGTGGGAGGCCAGGTCCCCGATGATGGCTGTGAGCACACCGATGATGAGGATGGAGACGAAGAAGCAGGCCCAGCCACTGCAGTACTCTGTGGGGGGCACGCAGGCAAACAGCACCTTCCAGAAGACCGTCAGGAAGTGCATGACGTAGTCAAAGCAGGAGGGCAGCTTCTCCTCGCCTGATTCATCCTCCTCCTCGTCCCCAGCTGGAGGCAAGACAAACAGGCCCAGGAGAGGGCAGTGAGGTCAGGCCCCATTCTTGAGAAAGTCAAGTCTAACCCCCATCATGAGCACAGTCAGCTGAGGGGAGGCTCTAGGGCTCTCCTGGGCAGCCTGTGCGGGCCAGGGCGTGGGTACTGCAAAACAGCTGAGAAATGGGAAATGAGCTGGGGTGTCCCATTGGTCAATGTGAATGCAGGGCACAGAGGAATGAGCAAGAGAGGAAAGAGATTAAGAACTAGCAGGGCAGGACACAAGGGGGACAAGGCAGTGGAGGAGAGAGGCGGGTGGAGCGGGCTACACTGGTTGTCTAGGTGACATCCGCAGTGTGCCCACTCTCCACTGGACACCAGTGGGGCTCCTCTAGGATTTTCCTGACACGGCTACTGCAATAACCTCGTGGTTCTGGTTGCTAACCATCCCCAGGGGGACGGCTGTCATTCCAGATCATGTGGGCGCACCAGAGAGCCAGCGCCATCCTCTGAACATCCCATGGGACAGAGCGGGCCTGGGCTCCGCGTGTCCTTGCCAGGAAATGTGGGCAGACTTGCCCATTCAGCAGCCCGGGATCAGAGGATATGCTGAGGCACGCTGGCACCTCGTCAAGGGCAACCTCTGTAATGCTTCGGCACAACCCGTGGAAGTCGGGTTTCCAAAGAGCAGGAGTCAGGACACTTGCGTTCCAATTGCAACTCTGCCACGGAGAGAATCTGTAACCTGGAGTAAGTCACCTCTTGTTTCTGAACTTCCTTTCCCTTTGAAAAGGGAGGGCGTTAGAGTGTGTGCCCTAGATTCCATGTACTGTCTCTTTAGGGGCAAAGTAAGGTCACCCGAGGGGGAACTGGGAGCTTCAGAAGCAGGCCAGGTGAAAGTGGGCCAGCGGCCACCACAGCAGCAGCCCCTCCCTCCCTGGCTGTGCTTTACAGTGGCTCTGGGGCCTTGGGATAGGACCCCATGGTTTGCTATGACAACAAAGTCTCATGAAAAGAGAAAAGGCAGTCCAAGGAGGGCTCAGTGGTGCTGAGAGGCTATATTGGTGGTGGTGATGAGAGCCCTAGCATCCTATTAACAGGCCTTTGGGATGCTGGCTACACTGTGGTCCCCCCGAGGGGACCCATCAGTAAATACTGCAGGAGAGGGATTATCCAGGGTGGAGATGTGTTAGAGTGGGAAAGCAAATGTTTCAAAAACTCCAAATCCCGTTCACAATTCAGGGGTAAAATTGGAACAAAACTTTGGGTCCATTTTTTACAAAAATGAGGACCAAATTAATGAGAGGAAGAAATGGCAGAACCAGAATTGATGGAGCTTGTGGTTAGTACCAGACTAAATAGCTACATTTCATACAAGTGGATATTATCCTCATAGAGTGATACCTTTCTGCTGACTTTTCTGAGAAAGGTAGCAAAAGTTCCCTTTTTGGGTAAAGAAATTGAGGCCCAGATAGGACAACTTATCCCAGTTTGGATGGCAGAACAAGGTCTTGAGCCAGAGATAGCCCTGCTGTTTTAGTTGTTCCATGATCGCTCCCCAATGGAAACGAGCTGGGGGGTCGCATTGGTCAATCTGATCTAGTGAAAAAGACAAGCATCTGGGATAGAGCTTAGGAAGACCAGGCATAGATCTTCCCAGAAATTGGCAGGCTGTTGATGTGGCTGTTTTATTCCTCTGGTGTTACCTGCTTCTCCAAGCAAGGCCTGTGCCCATCCTGAGATCCTCTTACCTGCACTGACAGTGATGGCCTCCATGAATTGGTCCCTCCAGGAATGGGTCCCCACGACCAAGGCCATATTTGTCTTCTTGATCAGTTTGTCCACTGTTTTCTGTCAGGGAGATACAAACTTGGAACCATGAGGTTAGAATGCTCAGAACCACGGAGGAGTCTGGTGTTTCAAGGGAATGAAAGGCGCCCTCCATCCCAGGGCGCTCTATGCATTCTGTAAGTTACGCATGGAATGGCCTTGGGGGGTAGCTACTGGTGTAGTTCTTCCATTTCTCTTTTCTTTGGCTGTGACTGCTGACATTGGATATTTAGAGCAATACAATGGAGAACAATAGTGATGATATCAATAAACCTTGCTCTGGAGTAGTAAATTTTAGTATCGTTGTTTTAAAAAATACAGTTAAGCCATAGCAATGACACACCTAGAGGCTTTAGAGCCCATTTATTCCATACTAGAGGCCCATTGCATGAAAATTTGTGCAAGAATAGGCCTTCCTTCCCCTGGCTTTGCTCCCAGCCTCCTGGGAGCCGACAAGTCCCCACTTCTGGCCAGAGCACTGCTCTTGTAGCTCCCTCTGCCCCCACCCCTCACCCCTCATAGCAGGCATCCTGCCCTGCCTGCTCTGGGCCTGCATATGCAAATTAACCTGCCATCTTTGTTGGGTTAATTTGCATACTCGCTGCTGATTGGCTGTGGGCATAATGGAGGTATGGTCAATTCACATGTTTGTCTATTATTAGGTAAGATAGATAGATATTGTGTGTCCTTATAATATTCTTCAGATACAAAATGTCAGCACTACAAGTTCACAAATTCAGTGTAAAATGGAATCAAAACCCTGGGTTGTCTCCCTCCCACCAGTCTATTACTCAATTTGACTTCACTATGGCCTGACCTTGAATTCATAGGACTCTTCAATGATGACCTCTAGTTTGGGGTGTTTACCCAATACTGGCTTTCCCATTTCTGCTATTCTCTTGGCTTCCTCTTCCTCCGGAGTCAGCTTCCTGTCTGTCACCTCTGCAACAAAACAAAACCAGAGCAGCTTCAGTACACTCTCCATTCTCTTAAACATCTAACACTAAAGAGTAGTAGGCCTGGACAGTGGGCAAAAAGCATTTAGCTCTTGGGAATGGGGATTCTGTGCACTTTGGGTGCCTCTTTCTATAAAGCACTGGACACTTTATGACCATCAGACCAACAAAGGCTTCCTTGCAGGTCTGGCGTAAGCACACTTCTTTCTATTTTATACCTCAGTGAGCAACCTGACCTTCTGAGAAATTCCTCCAAGGAAAGTCAGTCCCTAAGTTGTTTGGTCAGATATGGGAGAGATAGGAGCTTATCTCTGGACCTTTAACAATTTTGAACTGTTGTGCCTGACTGTTCAGCTACTCCATGTAAGAGTCCTTGAAGGTCAGAGGCACATTTAATCCAAGGGTAATGTCCACTGGTTCATAGTAACATTGGCTTCCAGCACTCTTGGCACTGTCCCCTTTATAAAGGAGAAATCAGGACTGTTTCCAGGAATATCTACATTTCATACAAATGGGTATTATACTCACAATGAGAAACTTGAAAGATTTCCCCCAAAAACTTCATGGTTTTCCAACAGGAAGCAGACATGCTTCTTTTGGAACACAAATATTTATTCAAAAACACAACAAAAGAGAGATCTTTCTTTACTTTCTCTGAAGGTATTCCTTTGTCCCTCAGCATCTTGACTCATTTACCAGTGGTCCCTTCTCATGTGGGAGAGTTAGAAATTTTTTCCACTTCAGCTGGAAAGTCCATTTTAAGACCCCTTCACCACAAAGACCTGTGTTCTGGATTACAGTGAAGTAGAGATGGAATATTTTTATTTCCATTTAATTAGATAATTGGTCTTGGCAGCTTGTTTCTTTCAGAGCTTGTTTAAACATTTTCCCATCCAAGCCCACATTCTTGCATGCAATTGCTTCTTTTGTTCCGTTCCTTAGATGCTTTTGCTCCACATAGTGAGTAGCCCAGGGAAATCCTCTGGTCTTTGGATAATTTCAAGGACAAAATGGGTCAGAGGCCAAGAAGATCTTCTCTGTCTTGGGAATTGGTGAGACTTGGGGAGGGGTTAGACTCAAGCCCTTGAGGTTGCAAGGAAAGAAATTCACTGAGTGGACTCTAAGCCAAGGATCTAAGTTACCAAGCAAATAGCCCGTTTTATGTATGGATTTTCTCAGTCAGCCTGAATGAAGATGGTAAGAGAGTGCACAGAGGATTCCTGAGCTGGCTGTTTTACTCAGGGCTCTGGCACCAAACACAGAAGGCAATTCCAAAATGCTTGGGAGCTGTCCGTGGTGCTGTCCTAATGTTAGTGCTGGTGATGGCTTTCAGCAATAATTATTTCTCCAGGTTCTGTGTTCCTCTGTATACTTCTAAGTCAGCAGATACCTTCTAGCAGCCTGGATTCTTTAAATTCTTTAATTATGAGTCTCTCCATAGTTAATTCTGAAGGTAAATCTGGGTACATCTAGGGTTCTGGTTATAAAATTAGCAATCCTAGAAGCCAGACTGCAAGTCATTCTGAGAAAAAGCCTTCGGAAAAAGACATAGATTCCTTAAAAGTATGGGTACTCTTTTCCTCTACCTGTGGATTTTGGCAACACATAACAATGACTATTCTAGCAGTGACAATATTATCCCACCCTCACCCCCCAATTCCTCCATGTCAGACTTTATATGTGCCACAAGAACTACTGTATATACCAATATAATGAGCTCCCCAGTGACATATAAATGTACCTGTCTAACCCCATGTCTAGCAATCAATCTAGCATTATATCCACCTGGCAGAATATTGATCAACCTACTGCCCTGTCTGCCCTGTGGTGATAGTCAGTTTTTCCATCTAGCTTTTCTGCAGAAATGTCTTTGACAAATAACCAATCCTCTATCTTTGTATCTCCCTCAGCCACAGATATATATATTCCATTTAAATCAACTCTCACTTAGTGTCTTGGTTTTATAATAATTCCCCCCTTTTTATATTTTTGTAATAATCATTCCTTGTGTTCAAATTAATTTCTGGAGTAATAAATCTCAAACCTAAAAGATCATAGTGATTCTGATCACTTGTTTATGTGACTCTTCAGAAATTTCAGGTAAAGAGAATAAATGGCAAGTGATGTTGATATTCAGACTGGCTAAATAAACTCTCAAATATAGAAAAAGGAGGAGGGGAAAGAGAGAGGCAGAGAGGAAGAGAGAGGGAGGTAGAGAGAGAGAGAATAGAATGGAAAATTGGGCAAATATTGGAAGAACAAAGAGCTTGCCAGGCCTGACAGGAATAAATTGCCAGGGATGCTCTACAGACATCCTCGGGAAGAAGTGGGGTGACACCACCCGTACTCTCACTCCCAGGTCCCTGCACTCGGTGCAGTAGCTCAGAATGAACATATTTACTCTCTGTCTTTCACCACTAGACACTGTTAGTCATGCTCACCTGTCCTTCCAGGAAAATCCAAACAAAGATTTAAAATTCCCAGTGAATATAATGTATAACCAACAGCTCCTAAATTAAAGGTTTAGCAGGTTTGGATTGAAAGATCTAGGAAATACTGTAATACCTTCTTTTCCTTTTTAAGCTTCTATTCGTGTTTGTGCAAATATGCTAAAAGTATAAAGAAGCTTAAGTTAAATCCCAGTCTTTTGTGTGTGTGTGTGTGTGTGTGTGTGTGTGTGTGTGTGTGTGTGTGTATGACCTGTGGGAAGTGGAGGCAAAAGTTAGAACAAAGAAGCCCAAATATCTTCTCAGGCAAGAGGCTGAGTGAGGTGGGGAAGGAACACCCAGTGCTAGACATCAATACCCTGGGAGATTAGTGGAAAATATAGGGTTGGAAATAGTCCTTATCCTATTGGTATGAAGAAGGAACAAGAAGCCAAGGATGCTGGAGTCATTGTTTTTTCAGGGAGTGAAAATGGAGGGGTTTGCCTACATTTTTTGTTTAAGGTTCCAAAGAGGCATATGTCCTTACTACGTACACTTCCCCTTTCTCAAACCCAGGGAGTAGCGAACCGGTGGCTTTGAACACCAATAAATTCTATAAGATGCTTTGCCTCTTAAATGCCCTGAATTTTTCATATGTTCAAAGAACTTATAAAATGTAAAATGTTCTCTCAAAATATATTGAGACAAATCGTAGTGCTCACTTCACCTGTACCACAAGCTATGGTGTCGCTGGATGAGATGGACACGCTTTCCTATCTTCTCACAGCTAACTCTTTACCATTGGGCCCCACTGATCCAAGCACATGGTTCTGTCCAAGTAGGTGTATGTCCTCCGACAGGCTCGAGATTCTGCATGAGAATCCCTCTAAAAGAGAATCTCCGAAATTTCTATTTCCAGCCAGACAATTATCCCCACCCTCCATTATATCTCAATTCTTCTTGCTGTTCATAGTACATGTGACTTCAAGTATCAGTGGCAAATAAATCAAAGTTCTAGCAATTTAAACCTCAGCTGTGCTAACATGGAAGATCTCCAGGATCAGTAAAATTCCAGATTCTTAAAAAATTGCTTTTCACCATCTCACAGCAGCTCCTGATTCTTTTTCCCTGGATCACTCAAAAGATCAAAGTATTTTCTTTCAAATGCCATCATGATCCTATTGGGAGATTCAGCTTTAACTTCTCACCTCCTCTCTTGCCTCACGGTCTGAGATGGCAGATAAATGAAGACTCAGAAGAAGCCTATGATCCACTATCTCTTCCTAGTCCCAAAAAGGACCAACCTAGACATTTCCCCTCGAACTCCAACAGAAATGGTGTTCGAGACATTGTCTATTTCTTTACAATTACTTCAAGTGAGGAAATAAATCTTGTGACCTTTAGGAGAACTTGTCAGGTTAACTTGAGCTTACAGTTCCTATTAAATAAATCAAAGGACATTAGTCTTAACCTGAATAAATGGCATTGGCAAGAAGTAGAAAGGAGAGGGAGGCAAGGCACCTCTTACCTGGAGATAACAGAAGCGCTGTTTGCGAATGGATACCAGACAAGGGGGAGAGAGAAAAGGAAAGAGCATTAAGGTCCCATCTTGAAAGTATCCCCAGGCTTTGTGGTTGCAGCAGCAGAAAAAGCAGGGAGCTTAGTAGGTGAGAGCTCTGCAGCCACATGCAAAAGGCAGCGCTTGGAGCATGCGCAGCAGCAGCAGCAACAAGAGGCGGGAGCCGCTGGAGAGACTGCTGAGTACCAGGGCCCTGCAGTTATGAGAGGTTTCCCCACACCTTCTCTGCAGCTCTGAGGGTCAAGGGATAGAGGAGTGAGGATGGGGGACCAAGTGGGTGAAGTAGAGACATGTTGGCCCTAAGGAATTAGGTTATCACATCCATTCTGGAAAGGAGTGAGAATCCAGAATGCCAGAGTAGCTGGCTCATCTGTGGAGAATATGACTCTGGGGCTTGAATAGGAGCTCAGGGCATTGAGTAATGTTGTACTAGAGTGGAACCAGGCCCCATTTTTGTCTTCTATCCCTAACCTCATAATTAGATCATGCTCAGCCTCCCAGTGCTCATAACATTTTCACGGCCACAGATGGCTTCATAGCTACTGTGTTTGCCAGAACTTCGAATTCCCCTGAGAGAAAGACCTGCAGAACGTTTTTCTTGAGTGTGTTTTTAAAAATAGATGTAGCCTGGAAGTCAGGGCAGTGCACTCCCCCCATTTTGGGTCGCCTGTGCCTGGTGGTCACTGCAACTAGTAGTTGTTCAATAAAAGTTTGCTATTTGCTAAATGCTTTGGCAATTATATTTTTTCATAAATCCTGTGGTGTTACATCTCTGGATGGTGGCCTTTATGTTCCAAAATTCTTTAGAAATACAACTCAGACCTGTGACCCATCATCTTATAGTCACAGTTCCTGAAGACACGTGGATCCAGGATATTTATGATATAAATTCAGAGAGAACAGCAAATGACTTTTTCTGTCTTCTACCATATGGAATTCCAAGGGGTAATGGATCAATGAATCTCCTTACTACAATGAGATTATAGATGATAGATAGGTAGATAGATAGATAGATAGATAGATAGATAGATAGATAGATAGATAGTTCATTCTGCTCTCCTTATAAATTTGCATGAAAGAGCCCCTCCTGGGCCCCATTTCCAGTGGAGACTGGAGATCCACACACCTGGTAGGTCAGACAAGGGACAACTCCTATTAAAGATTCCTGCTGCCCTCTTTTTCAGTCTGACATGCATCCCAACACCAGGATCATCCCTAGCACAGCCAGATGGCTTGCAGTCAGCTGCAATTCCATCATTCTCTGCTCATTCTCTACATGAATCTGAGACCTACCACCTAGCAGTTAAAGATGGGTCAGTGAGTTCCATTTCTTCCAGCTTTGAGTGGCACCATACCCTCCAGGTGTTGCTCCTGCTGTTGTTGCTGAGAGATGCTGAAGCTAAACTTTTATCTATATTGATTCCTGGGGTCAGGTGACAGTCCTTTATCCACCTGCTCAGATACCCCAGGGGCAAGCAGGAAACAACACAGCTCTGTGAGTAACTGGAAGCATCTGGGCAGCATGTCATGGGGAACTCGTGAGTGTAGTAAGAGGAGGCACAAACAGGCCCCATTTGGGGGGTGGGGGAGTGCTTTCTCTTCCCAACTCAGACTTTCCATGTCCAGGCCCAGGCCCAACAGCCTTGACTGTGCTACTCAGCATTGCTCTCAGAAGTCCATTCTAGACCCCAATACTTACTCTATACCAAGACAACGATGTTTCCTAGTCATCCTCCCTTTTCTCATCCCCCAGCTTATCCAAAACTTTAAACCTCACCTCTGAAATCTGGTTTGTTTTCCAAGAATACAATCTCCTATTTCAAATCCAGTCCTTTACTTTTCTTTTTTGAGAATGCAATTGTCATTTTGACCATGCAGAGACTATGCTACTCTGAATGCCTAAGACTCTTCCATGCAGCAGTGATAATGAAAAGCAATCTCCACTGTACTACTTCTCACTCCAAGAACAGCAGGGAATTCTAGAAATCAGGATGAATTTTCATTTGATTCTGAGTCTAGATACTCAAGCTTTATGACCTTTCACCTTATGGTCTGATGCTAAAATATGGAAATAACTGAAGAAACCAAAAATTAACCCATAGACCAGTGGTCGGCAAACCTTGAATGTGGCTCTTCCACAAAATACCACAGCCTGGGCGAGTCTATTTTGAAAAAGTGGCGTTAGAAGAAGATTAAAAAATTTGGCTCTCAAAATAAATTTTAATCGTTGTACTGTTGATATTTGGCTCTGTTGACTAATGAGTTTGCCTACCACTGCCATAGACAATAGAACAGGAAGCTAGGAAAGGGACATCTTTTCTATTGGCACCTTTCATCTTGGCATCTTGGTCATTGGGAAGAACTGGGGTATATCACATGGATGGCTAGATGAAATCTTTGTACCTATGCTCAACACCCCCCCCTCACACACACACACCCCAGGTCTAGGCTCCACCAGGGATTTACTGACATCCCCTTGGACAGAGAATCTAGTGCAACACAAAGGGGTTCTCAGACATAGGGAATCCACAGGTGTTTGTGTTTGACCAACTGTCTCTCCTGCTGTTGGTAGGAATTTGTTGGGGAGGCAGAAAAGAAGAACCTCTTTACTGGTGGAATAAAGTTATAGACAGACTTCCAACCTATTTGTCTTGTCCAGAGCCACTGCCTTCTTTCCAGCTACCCTGGAAAGATATGGTCCTTTTGCTGCTTTCATTTACACCTAAGTTCTTGGGACTTGAAAACTAATTAAGCTAGTAATTTCTGCATCCAGCCAGTCATGAGGATGTAGAGTAAATGCACAAGAGAGGTGGAAATGATGTAGGGCAGGTATTGAGGCAATTTCTGAGAATATTCTCAGTGGCAGAATTTGGAGGATTGGCAGGAATATAATCTGGGAAGCAATGGAGCCAGAGGTTTTTTTTCTTTTCTTTCTTTCTTCCAGCACTCTTTGGCAGTCATGATCATGGCAGCATCTTATTGAGTGGCCAAGGAGAGAATGAGTAATAGAAAATGGAGCAGGCTTCTGCTTCTAGAATACCAGACGAGTCCAAACCAGTGTGGGCATAGAAGTGGTCCAGTCTGCAGAGGGAGTCCACAGGAGACAATGAGAACTGATCAAGCCTATGGGTCTGAGAAGAAGACCTGTCAGTGAAATATAGTTCTTTGGAAGTTTAGTTGCCAAATCACTTAGATCTGTCCTTGGATGAAAGGATTTATGATACAAATACAAAGAAGCTGCAGAATCATCACACTTTCTGACAAACAGGTGGGTCTGTTCATTCTTCCACAAAACTCCCAGCAGCATATGTCTCGGAGGGGAGTGAGAATGTCCTCCTCTTGGTATTTCCCAAGGGTACTCTTACCCGTTCCCATACATATTTGTCCCAACACTTTCCAAGTAGTGGCTTCCAATCATTTTCTTCAAGGGAAGAAATCTTTCCTTACCTCTACCGTGGCTACAACATAACCAATCCCTTAGGAATGGAACCCTGGCAGGTGTTCCAAGAGGCAGCATGTCCAGAAGGAAGGAGATGAGGCCACTTCTCTGGTGTGGGATCCGGGTTATCTTGGGAGCTGAGTGATATGCTCATTTGCAGATATGAAGCAAAGGCAGCCTTCTGTGAACATTCATTCAACACCGGTTTCTCAAGGATCAGCACCAGCTTCACCATTTAGTGTCCCTTCTCCAATTGGAAAAGTCAGTACTCTGGGCCTGCTCATTATCAGTCCTTCTCCAGGGCTAAGGAGACTTCCTTCCCTTTGCAGACTCTCAATTTTATGCTTTAAATATTGTCTTATCCTAAAGTAGCTTGAATCAAGTACCCTACCTTGGACTAGGAACAGAGGTAGAATGGGATGGGGTGGAATGCCAAGGAGAGGAAGAATAGCTCAGGATTGCAGATTACAACCTCAGAAGCCAGCTCTCTCTCTCAGAGAGTTCTCAGAAGCTGTGGCCTCTGACAAATGGCATACTTTTTTATGCCACTGTTTACCCAACTGTGAAATAGCCAGATAAAACACTTACCTCCATGAAGGGCAGAGGGGCCTATGGGACACTCTGCAAGTGAAAAACCTGCCAAGCATTCAACGGAGGTTGGGGAACGCAGCAGAAAACGGTCAAAGCATCATTGCAACATGGGCTCCAGACCCCCATCAGACCCTCCCCCATTCAATCCAGGCTAGAGAGTGAGGGGTGGGAGGGGAAGAAGGCAGGGAAGGGGCACCAGCATGCATTGCATCACATTCCTTTATTTTTTTTCTTCTCCTCCCCACCCACCAAGGAATCCCCACATTTACAGGTTATTGTGTGTGTGAGGGTGGGCAGGGGGCTGCAGGGGAGAGTGCAGAGGACAGTGGTAATCAAATCATTGGAGCACAAGGCGGAAGTAACTCATGAGGGTAATGAGGAGCCGAGGCTGCAGTGTTGCCCAAAAGGTGGTAAAGGAGGACTTGGAAATAAACTTAGGCTGAGAAGGCAGAGATGATACCGAAACAGGGTGAGAGCGAGAATATAGGAGGGAAAAGAATTAAAAAAAAAAGTATGTTGGTCAAAAGGAGGAAGGAGGAAAAGGGACAAAAAACAGGGAGAAAAAATATAGTTGCTTTTTTTGTTGTTGCTTTTCAGTTTGTTTAAAAGTTTTTTTCTTTTTGTTGTCTTATTTTTTTTTTTTTTAAAGAATCTCACACCTGATATTCCACGTTCCATCCTTTTCGGTTCACCAAGGGCAATGAAGAAATTCTCTTGCCTTTCGTATTCCTCCTCATCTATTATTTTAACCCTTATGGTTTTCCTGTAGGGACAACAAGAGAGAGAGTGTGTGTCGAATGGGTCGTCAAATTGGTTGGTCACTTGGATCACAGCCTTTAAAATCATCTCCCATCACTCTTGGCATGCAGCCCAGTCCCACCACGGTGGCTTTGATAAGACTAAGGTGGATTGGATTGTTCTGATATTTTAAAAAATGGTCTTAGCTTTTTTTGTCTTCTTGGTTATAGTTGTCCTTATGGATGAGAGGAAAAGAGAGCCAGGAGGCAAAGAGGGCAAAAAGATGAAAGGGATCCAGAAGGAAGTGGTAAGGGGGAAAGGGTTGATGGTAGGGAGGAGTCATCTCAGATCCTGCTGATGGTTAGTAGCAAGTGAGTTGGGCAACACATTCCATTGGGTGTCACATGGTAACAGTGGCATTTCTTTGGGCAGCAGGTAAACTACTGGTCCACTGGGTCTGACCCAGGCCCCTTCTACTACAGGAAATATGTCAACAGTACCTAGCCAGGAACTTATTTCCATTCCTTGTGTATATATCCATTTCTTATGTGAGCCTCATAAAGAAAATTTCTTAAGGAAAGTATAAGGAAGGGAAATGAGAGAGAGAGAGAGAGAGAGAGAGAGAGAGAGAGAGAGAGAGAGAGAGAGAGAGAGAGAGAGAGAGGAGAGAAAGCAAGGAGGGTGAAATTCTATGATCTCATTCTTTATCTCACAGGGCTTCCATGGTGGAAACTAACATAAGATGTTTTAGTACTATCTGATATAGGACTCCTTTACTATTTATACTGATGCACTCCTGGGAAAGTGTGGAGAAAATTATGTAAATCATCACATTTTATATCCCAAGGATCCAAGGGACAAGGTGATGGGGGTTTCTGTTCATTTCTGGGAATATCAACAATACACTGTGTCCTTTAAAAACAAGTCATCAGAGAATCAAAGTTTTCTTGAAAATACCTCTCCCCTGAAGACTGGCATGAGACTGGCACGGGCCCATCATCATGTAGTTGCTGTGTGCGTTTGGATCTCCCTGTGTGGCTCCTCCATGGAACCAAGTGGAGTTGGTAGGTCTCAACAGTGAGCCATGCTTTTTTTTTTCTTTTCTTTTTTTTTTTTTCTTCTCTCTCTGGACTTAAATGCTTACTAAAGGGCAAAGAAGTGCTAAATAAATAATAGCCTAAGTGCCTCTGAGGCTCCTCCTCTATTTTAAAAGCAGGCTCATCTTTGCTTTGTATGAAAAGGTAGGCTGATCGGAGTTGGTTTGTTAGGCACAGGATTTGCTGATGTGTGTGTGTGTGTGTGTGTGTGTGTGTGTGTGTGTGTGGGTGTGTTGTGAGTCACTTTTTGGTCACCTTTCTAGCACTCTTTTGGACACCTTGCTTACTGGAAAAGACAAAACTCACTGATCGTCAAGAAGCATTTTCTGGGAACTTCTCCCTAGGCCCCAGACCCTAGGCTGTTTACGAGATGTGAGCCCAGCCTGCTGTCCCACTGCAGGGACTCGGCTGTGTGATGGGAGCGGGCTGCTGTATGACCATGGGAATGGCCTGAAGGGATATGATTGACAGTTCTGCCAGGGAAGGTGTATTGCTGCAAATACTAGCAGCTCCCCCACCATAGTGTTATCTTTCCAGAAGAGAATTTTCGGGCTTCCCTCTTAGAGGCCTGGAGTGTATGGGTCATTTAAGTTGGAGGCAAAAGCTCCATCTACTCTTTGACTTCTTGGTGAAGCTTCCACTCAGAACAGAATCCTCTTTCCCACTCTTGTAACTCTCTGCCTCTTTATCTAGATGCTCCTTATAGGGAGAGCAGAGAACTACCAATAGGTCTTTGACCTAGACCTGGAACTCAAACTTGTGCTTTCAGCTCTATCAAGGTCAGGGGGAGAAACACACCTTGACAGCAGGGGATGTAGCAGAGAAGATGGTTGCACTGGGGAATGGGAAGAACCACAAACAGAATCTAAATCTAAATACAATGATTCTCAATGCCCAGGGACTATAAGCTCAGCCCTGAGAATAAGTGCCCCATGGAAATTCGTGCTGAGAGCCTGGGCGAATTTCCAAGGGCTGCTGTCCTGCCTGGCACTGTGCTATCTGGTCTTTTTCTTTCCTGTATATTAAGCCGTTTAGGAGAATTAGGGAGCTTCATACACATACTCTCAGGGCTGTGGCTCTCTCTCTCTCTCTCTCTCTCTCTCTCTCTCTCTCTCTCTCTCTCTCTCTCTCTCTCTCTCAGTTTTTCCAATATCCATTTTCCCATCTTACAAAAATTACCACTGGCCCTTGAGCATCCCTCTTACAGATACCATGTGACAGGCTGGCAGATGTTAGGAACAGCTGGGAGCAAAGAGAGAAGAGGGAGAGAGAAAAAGAGAGAACAAGAAAGGAAACAAGGGGAAGGGAACCAGAGAGGTAAAAGAAAAGGGCAGAGGAGACAAACAGATTGGAGGAAGAAAGAAACAAAAGAGGAGAGAAGAATGTTAACGTTAGTGTGGAGGACAGGGTACTACACCTTTCTGAAAACTCATATCCACCATGCGGGGGCCCATCATCTCAATGAAGTAATTCTTGTTTTTCTGATACGTCTCACCATCAATTACCTTGATGGGAAATGTTTTGCTGTGGATGGAAAAAATAAGTAACATAAGCAAGGGATAGAGTGGGGAGGGAGGGCAAGCCAGGCAGAAGAAGAAACAGGAAGAGAAGGAAACAGTGAAAAAGTCCAGAAAGGTCAAAGTTTGCCCCAACACCACAGGGCACAAAGGACAGGGGCTGACCCAATCCCCTCCCTGCTTCACTGGGCCCCTCTTGGGCTTCTTGTGGCTTCAGGATATGACCAGATATGAAGACTGGAAAGTTCACAGGCTTTACAGTCAAAGGTTCTGGGTTCTGGTCCTAGATTTGCTATGTGACCTTGGACAAATACTTTAACTGGTACACAAGCAGGTTGAATAATGCTTACACATCCCAGGGCAGTTCAAGAGCCATGAAATACTACACATATAATGGCTTAGGCATTTAGGTCCTCCCAAAATGCTTGCTGCCTTATCCAGCTGATGTGGATCTGAAAGCTTTATTTTATAGTAAAAGGGGAGGGGGAGTTGGCCGGTGGGAGTCTTGCAGGAAAATAGCAGGACTTCTTCCTTTCTCTGGGCAGTGACTGTCACAGGGAGCCCAGGAGGCTCCATTCGGTTGAGTTGCGCATCCTGGGAATCCACAATGGGCCTCAGAAGCTACCGAGGCTCGCTCTCTCCAAATGAGCTTTGCAGCCCCAGGGAAACATGGACCAGGTCACATTAACTCCAGCGTACTCTGAATTGTGATGAGCTTATAAACCCTACGGTGATATTGTGACTAGCACAATCATATTGGTTTTTATATTAAAAGGTGTTATTTTGCTAATTTAAACATTGAAAAATATAAACCAATTTTAGTAACCCTGTTTCGTTTTTGTTTTTTGTATTTTTTTTTTTCTATATTACTACGAGCTTTAAAAAACAAAGACAGACCTGGGCCAGGCCTCTTCCAACCTTTGCTTAATGATAGGGATATTTCAGGACTGGACCTGAGTCAAGCTGGTTAGGCCTGGCCCCGGGGGTGTGAGATATTACTGGATGCTGAATCTCCCTCAGCCATAGGAAGGATGGGATCACGCAGAAACCCTGTCAGCTGCCTGTGGGCATGCCCCCTTTCAGACTTAGAGACCTGGCTTTTGTTGGGGAGACTAAGGCCTTCAGATCCTCCTGTTATTTTTTGTTATGAAGTAGGAATATCTTTACATTCTGACGACCTCTCTGCTCTTTTTCAAATCACCCTGAGAGCTGGGTGTCTACAGAGCTTCCTTTGTCCACACTGTCAATCCAACAGAAGCAGATGTGAGTTCATGGCTCCTGAAGTGGATGTAACAACAGTTACTAATTCACCCTGGCCCCCAGTGCCCAATGCTTCAAAAACAAAGACTTCATCACCTCCTTACTTGCTAGCAAGCACCCACCCCTGGCTACAGACACACCTGGCTGGCCACCATTGGAAGGTGAATGTTCAACCTCCAAAAGGCCACACCACTTTGCCTTTCCTTCCTCTAGCATGGCATTGGGAGTGGAGACTGGCGCCTGTGGTCTCATCCAACCCCCACCTCTCATTAGCTGATAACATTGGGCAGTTTGCCAAACCTCTCCAAGTCTCATTTGTAAAGTGGAATACTAGAACCCACCTATAGTGCTCTTAAATGAGATCATGCATGGGAAGTGCTTGACGGTGCATGTTTCCCTAGAAAGTGTTTAATAACTAGCAACCCTGGTTACTAAGAGCAGCATGACCTAGTTGGTGGTTTGAGAGTAATATATAAGGGGATCTTATCATTTTCAGCCATTAAGTCAAAAAATAAGGGAAAATCAATAAATAAGACTGTTGACCCAAGATATGGTACAGGCTGGAAATAGAAATTAGGTTAAGAAAAACTGGCTAAAGCAGTATGCTAGATCCCAAATAGGTTGAGGGGCTTGGAACGTGAAGGGTGGTAGGATGGAGAGCAACTCTCATAATCTCCCAAAATCTGGTCCTATGCCCTTGTCCTCAACAAGCTCTGGGCTAGACAGATCACATGTTATAAAACATAACCTGACTTATGCTTCTTATGGCTTTCAGTGACCAGATAAACAGAATACAAGAAGCCACAAACAACTTTGTAGAAGATAGGGAAATGAGGACAGACATTAGGTAGTGGCAAGAGGAATTTGGGTTAGCTAGCTGGAACCACTTGTTGGAGGGTGTTATGCGTGGAGGAGGCAGGTGTGAGATGCCCTCATGAGATCATTCTTGGGGAAGGCACCACATCTGTTTGAACATAAGGTGTCACCTTGCCTGAAGCCCAGAGAAATCTTTTGCAGCTCTTGAAAACTGAGAAAGTTCTCAGTTCTGCTCAAGCCACAAAGGAGGCCCAAGAATATTTAAATTCCATCGGAGTCACAAGCCAGGTCTTGAGTTGTCTTTCTAAACTTATTCTTCCCCATTTCCATCAATGGCACCATCATCTATCAAATTGCTCAAGCCCCAAACCTGGAATCACCTTGAATTCCTTCCTTTCCCTCTTCCCCTCCCTGCTCCTTCTTCCAATCCTAATTTATTAATTTGCCACAATCATTCCCTCCACTATCAAGACCTGGATCAAAACACCATTACTTCTCCCTTGGACTTTGCATTAGCCTCCTAAGAGATTTTTTGGCTCCTGCCTTTGCCCTCTATTTGTAAATCCTTCCCTGCATAACAACAAAGATTAGCTAATAAAAATGCAATCGAAGACCACAATTAGATAAATACAACATCCTAGGATCTTGTATGATACAGGTGCTATTGACCTCTCTGGCTTCATTCATAACATTCTCCCCTTGGCCTTTCTGTTCCTTAAATCAAGACCTTTCCCACTTAGAGCATCATCTTTGCTGTTCTCCTGGTCTGGGTCTATGCTTATCTTCAACCTTTGAGTCTCCACATATACATCATCTCCTCAGAGAGGCCTTCCATGGCCACATTATCTCCTTGGAATTTTTTCCTCCCCTCTCCATCATGGGTCACTTTCCACCATGGTCCCCCTGCTCAGTCCCTCCAGTGCACTAATCACAGCTGAAGTTAGCTAGTTAGTATATAAACTTACTTGTTTATAGTCTCTCTGTCCACACTAGACTATGAGTGCCATGAGGATGGAAAACTTGTCTCAAATTTGCCTCTGTAGTCCTAGTACCTGGCATAGAGGAGCCTTCCCTCAACAATGACTTGCTGAGTGACTAATCGTGAATTTCTAACACACTTGAGGCTTCATGAAATTGATCTACTTTGACCCTAATATAACTCATTAGGGACAAAAAAAAAAAATTAAAAGCTATGGTGATGGAATGTCTAAGGATTCTCAGTGAAACCAAGAGGCCAGAATCCCAATGCTATTGAACTATACTCTTAGTTTATCAGCCTGCTAATTGGTTCAGTCCATGGGAAAGCTCTCCAACAGCAAGCCAGGATCTAACTTATGGGTTTAGGCTAAGGGTTTTGGACCCTAAGTCTCTCCTATTCCCAATTGCTCTTTCGGTCCCTGTGGTACTTACTAAATGGTCATGGGGTCAGTTTATCCAGAGCAGCTGTTCCTTGAGGCAGGAATGTTTCTGAGGCTCCAGGGACTGCCCCTGCCTGCTCTGAGCCGTCTGCTGCAGGAGGTGTGAAAAAGCTTGCCGCATTCCCAGCTAAGACCTGGCTGTGCTGCTAGGGAGATGCTCCTAGGAGATTTCCCACCAACAGCCCAGAAGGGATTAGAGAACACATTGCTGAGCTTCCTGGCTGGCCCCTCAGAAGATTCCGTTGCACTGAAGACATCCAATTCCAAATCAGGCCTCTCTGTGCTCAGGGTACTACAACCACTGAGTTCCTCTGGGGTAGAAGAGGGAGGGAGTCGTATTTACTTGTTGAGTGGCTTCTACAGGGATGTAAGCTAAAACATGCATTTACATTATATTCAGCACCATGAGAACTTTCTTGTTTCATGCTTATTTAAACTGTGAAATATATCCATTATTCCTTCCCCTTTAAAAAAGATGAGACAGCCTCGCCAGCGTGGCTCAGTGGTTGAGTGCTGACATATGAACCAGGAGGTCATGGTTTGATTCCCAGCCCAAGTTTTGAGCTCTGTCCCCAGTGTGGGGCATACAGGGGACAGCTGATCAATGATTCTTTCTCATCATTTATGTTTCTATCTCCCTCTCCCTTCCTCTCTAAAATGTATAAAAATGTATTTTTTTAAAAATCAAAAGACAAGTCAATGATGCTCAGGGAAGTTAAGTAACTTGCCCATAGTAACAGAGCTGGTAAGCAACAGAGCTGGGATTTTAGTATATGTCTCCTATAAGCTAATTTCCTACAAGCAAATGGGTAAATTCTAGGTACTATCCCCAAGCTGTGGCCGCAGTGAGGGACCACAGCATTCTCCCATTTAAATTCAGGCGGCACAGGCAGATAATAAGTGAGTGTGCCTCTGCACTGTGGTGTGAGTAGGTGGCTTCCTAACCCTTTGGCCCTCCCTTGCTAGAAATAATCTCTAAATAATCTCTGACTCTGGTGACCTCGTCCCTCCTGATTCCTCTGAAGTGTCTCTTCACCAGATCAAGAAGGGCTCCTTCTCATCATTTCTAAATTTACACTGGCTGCTCCTTGACCCGGGGCTATAGAAGAGAGCTGATGGCAGAGCTTTTAGCCTTTCCACAGGAGTCTTCAGAAGCCTCGCATTTCTGTGTTGGGTTCTTTTTTTAGTCTTTATCTTCCTGGTTGGGAATCAGCAGCTCCCATCTCTTCCTTGGCAGGTTTTTGGCTCTGAACCAGGACAAAAAGCCCCTCCCACTTCCAACCGCCTTCTGTCAGCCCACCACTGCCACCCTCTTCACCCCATCAAGGTCTGGGGAAAGGCTCCTTGTCCCATGAGGAGGCTTAGGATGCTCCCACTTACTTTCGCTTGTAGATAGGGTCCCCCAAAACAGTGCTTCTCAAACTCTGGGGTGCTTATGTATCCCCTGGGGAATCTTGTTAAATGAAGCTTCTGGTTCAGAAGGTCTGGGTGGGGCCTGAGATTCTGCATTTCTCACAAGCTTTTTGGAGAAGTCTAACTCTTAAAAATGTAGGTGAAAGGAGGCAGCTGCTGGCTGTTGCTGGTTGGGAAAAGGTGGGGGGGGCTAGAATCAGCACATCAACCAAAAGCTTGAGTCATTAGGTCCATTCTGGCACTACGTCTTGAGAAGGACACTGAAATATACCCAGAATAGGGTGACTAAGATGATGAAGGGCCTAAAAACCACGTTTTAAAATAATTTATTAAAATGTATATAGTGCTTGCTTTGTGCCAGGCACTGTTCTATTCACTTATATTAATTTAATCCTCACAACAAACCTGTGAGATAGGAACATGCCAGGCAAGATACTATTGTCTCCATTTACACATTATCCCATTTTATCTTCACCAACACAGTGAGGTAGGTACTGTTTTTTTTTGTTTTGTTTTGTTTTGTGTTTTTTTTTTTTTTTTTTTTTTTTTTTTTTTTAATCTCCATCTTACAGATGAAGAACCAGAGGTCCAGAAAAGTTAAGAGACTTGCCTAAGGCCAGAGCTAAATAAGTGGCAGAACTGGGGTTCAAATTTCAGACAGAGTGGCTCTAAAGATTGTATTTCTAACTGATATGTGGATCCAGAGCAGAGATTTTCCAGGGGGCGATGACAGTCCCTCCAAGCAGTTGTCACCAGTGCTGCTTCGGAAAGACTGGGGCCACTGGCAGGATGGCAGGCATAACCTCTACCACACAGCATCACACCAGGGAGGCGAGCCTGCTTAGAAGAGAGTAATTGTCCCACTCCTGGTGGCATTGAAAAGTAAAATGGTAAACATGCATCCAGGGGCCATAGAAAGGACCCTGCATGCTACCTGAGATCAAGTAGATGACCAATAAAGATCTGCACCCAGTGGTCTACTGGTAAACCAGCTGTTCAAGGGTGGGAGGAGGAACCTTGATTTGGGCTGTGCACCTTCCACAGTATAAATTACTCCCACCATAGTCAATTTTAAGCTACTAATAGTTTTAATTACCAGCTTGCAAAATTCCTAAACATGTAACAATCAGCTCTTGTGAACTGGTGGGAGCCACTTGCAATATACAACTGACAAAGTCAGATTCTACCAAAATGTGTGAGAGAGGTTAGGAAGGGGAACGGCAGTTCTGACTGATTTACACATTATTTGACCACATGCTAGCGTTTGCTCAAAATGGGTCACTATCTGATAAAGTCCGATATTAATGTGCTTATTCCAGCAAGCCTTTGGGGACAAAAAAGGTTCAAAGGTTTGGCTTTTGAACGTAGGTGGGTGAGGAAGCTGTGCTAGGTTGACTTTCTAAAATGTCTCACTAACAATGCTCTGCCCGAATCCCTGGAGCCTGTGATTATGGTGAGATGTCACTCCCATCATGTTATCTGACACAGTTGTTATATGCCACAGCCAACCTTTAAATAGGGAGTTCATCCAGGTAGGCCTGATCTAGTCACATGGAAAGCAGAGATCTTTCTCAGGCTGCAAAGGAAGGGGAATCCAGAGGGATTCCTGCATCTCTTACAAACATGAGAAGGATTCAATACGCTATTTCTGATTTGAAGATGGAGGGTGTCATACAGCAAGAAACAGGGCCCTTCAGACCTCAAGCCACAAGAAATAGGATTCTGCCAATAACCTCAATGAGCTCAGATGCAGACACTTCCTCAGAGCTTGGTAAGAGTCTGGCCAGCCAACACCTTGATTCTAGCCTTGAGCAGAAACCCAGATACACTATACCTGGACTTGTAAGCTGTAGAACCGAGACATAATAAGTGGGTATTGTGCTCTGTCTCTAAGTTTATGACAATTTGTTACACAGCAATAGCCAACTAACATGGGAGGCTTGTGTGCTTTATGGACAGAGCCATATGATCTCTTGGAACTGTCTTGCAGTATCTATTTGATAATCAGAATACTTGGGCCTGATGGCAGGGCCACTGCTAGGCTATACAGCACGTTCATGCAAGGTTGAGAAAAGATACAACCTGGATATATACCACTCATATACCTCCCAGGTGCTTTCCTCTGGCTTGATAGCAGCATGGTAGAGTGCAGGGCTTGGCACAGAGAACACTGGCTCAATGTCAGCCTCTACTCAGGGGCCTTTATGCCGTGCACAGCTGGCACAACTGCAGGCAGCAAACCTGCTTGGCAGACTCGCCTGATTCACTGTTCACCTACATGAACCCACAGAAATATGGGACAGGCTAAGGAGAGAGATGGATTTCATTGAAGAACTTCCTACAACTGGTGGGTGGGAGGATGAGCAGGCAGAGAGGTACAAAGTAGGAGGGAAGGGTGTATGAATGTGTATGAACCATGCTGCTTACAACTTCTCCATACCTATGACTAGTTGGGCTGATCAAAGAAATCCCACAAAGCTGTGGTTTCTCCCAGGCAAAATGTAAGAACATTTTGTCTCCACTGACAAATAAGATCTGTAGACGCATATACCCAGGTGTTTGAAGACTTGACACTGACGCTATCCATCCTGGAATGTCTGGCTCATCACCGGGCACCCCTGGCTTTCCTGAGGACCCCCTTTCCCGGTGCCTGCAGAGCACCTTACGTTTGGCTAAAGGGAAAGGGCATCTGATGCCAGTAGAGGCAAAGTGGTGGCAAAACCCCAAAAGGGCCACTCTGTTTCTCAAAGGTCCCTGCAAAGTGAGGGGACTTTCAATGTTTTTTAAAAAGGCAGTCTTCTCAAGTAGGCACCTTCCGTTTTGAAGCTGCCTTGAAGGGCAGCTCTATCAGGTAGAAAAGATTTTATTTTTATTTTTAAAAAATATATATTTTATTGATTTTGTACAGAGAGGAAGGGAGAAAGATAGAGAGTTAGAAACATCGATGAGAGAGTCATCGATCAGCTGCCTCTTGCAAACCCCCTACTGGGGATATGCCCGCAACCAAGGTACATGCCCTTGACCGGAATCAAACCCGGGTCCCTTCAGTCCCCAAGCCAACGCTCTATCCATTGAGCCAAACCGGTTTCGGCAAGATTTTAACTCACAAATTTTTATCCTCTCCACCTTTTCATAGAGGATAAAGACTAAACTCTTCATCCCAGGAATTGGAAGTTCTCTGTAATGTCCATCCATCCATCCATCCATCCACCCACCCACACACCCATTTATTTATCTGAAGCATATTCCTGTTATCATGAAATGTATAATCTAATGGTGTGAACATGTATACAAAGCACCCCTTTTGCACCTCCCCTTAGTTTGCTTATGCAGAATTTCCAAGGGGTAGTGAGTGATACTAAGCTCTAGGAAATTTAGTACCTCCATGGAGGAAATCAACTTACTAACACTGTCCAGGCAGCTCAAATTGGTCTCGTACTGAGAATACCACAAACCTCAAGGAGGCTCCTAAGCTTTACTATTGCTTATGGCCACATGCAAAGATGTGTGTGTGTGTGTGTGTGTGTGTGTGTGTGTGTGTGTGTGTGAACGCCCTTTGCTAGTACAAGAGTCCTCTCATCTCTTTAGGCCACAATAGATCACTCTTCCTCTTTGCTGCCCTATGATGGGGAGTGTTTTATGTTCCTGAATGGAGGAGTATACATGTGATCAAGACATATACTAATTTAATGCAATATTTTAAAATGTAACTATTAAAAAAAAAAAACTGCAAGAAATCCAGGATGAACAAGATGTCAAAATTTTGCATAAAGACAGGACCCGAGCCTGCACTCACATGACTCATCTCACCCTAATCCCCATCCACTCTCATGTCACTGTGCCTGTGGTGTAAGGGGAGGACATGGGACTGAAAGGCAAAGGCCCAGAGCTTGAGTTCTGCTGCTGCTTCTACCCTGCTGCCTTCTCCAGGCCCTTCCCCACTCTGAGCCCAGACAGGGACAAGAGGCCTTATTTCTTTCTTAGGATTTTTATGAGTAACAATATAAACAAAAAAACCCACAACCCCTGTTTTTGGAAACCACAGATCTTACTCAGCTGTGTGTGTGTGTGTCTGAATGTATGTGTATATGTGAGTGTGTGTATGTGTCTGTGTGTATGTATATGTGCAATAGCCACCCCATCTGGCTCCTGCTTCCATTTATTTAGTCCTGTTACAGTCCATTCCTCCTTCAACAGCCAAAATGCTTTTAATATTTTTAAAGAAAATAAAAACATATCACTCCCCCACTGACTGCAGAACCTGACTTACCACTTAACGTGATTATCCTGATAGACATACTGTGTCAGAGCTGGCTAATGCCCTGATTCTGTTCTTACCCATATTCTTCAGAGCACAGTCATTGGGCTACTCTCACACAAAGGCTACTTCAGCCGCTCCCCTCTCTGTTCCCAGACAAATCTAAACTCCTTTGGCCTCCAAAACATGCATAAAGGGAGTCACCTTGGCTAGAACCTGGTTACTGTCACCTCGGATATTCATTCATGCCATCAGTTAAGTGGTGACTGATGCCATAAAAATAATTATCCAATAATTATTCATAACAATTAGTGCTGTGGATGAAAAAAAGGGGCCACATGCTATCCTGACAAGCTCAGGGAAGACCTGCATTGCAGCCTTGCAAACTCAGAGACCTCAAGTAACAGCAAAGGATGGTCTGAAATTAAAACTTTAACTAAAAGTGGTGTCAAAACCCTGACAAGGGTAATCATGGGGAATCATGTCCTAGGCCAGTATCTTCCCTGACAAAGGTCAATCTTCACCTTAATTGAGCATAATGTCTTTTTGCATCTAAGATAACATATCTCTGAAATGTCAGGGTAACTTGTAACTTCCCCTTTTCCAGGGCACAACTGAATAGTGTCAGGGCCCTGGGACAGAGACCATAACTTCCTTCATTATTATTAGTATCATGTTAATTATTGACTGTTAACTATCTTGCACCCACCCAAGTTAAAGAAGTATGTGTCTATCATTTTACTTTTTATCCAATCCCCAGAGGTTTCCCAGCTTTGCTTCCTCCTGCCACCCTAATCTATCACCAATGGAGTTCTTGTAACCCACGTATGTCTCTTTCTTTAATTGTAATGTATAAAACAAGGCGAAAAACTGCCATTCTCTGGAGCATTTTCCCAATCCATTGAGATTCTGCTTCCCGGCAATTGTCAACAGTTTTGCTCAAATAAACTTACAAAAATTCTTTACAGGACTGAATGTTTTTAAATGAACAGTGGTTACGAGTATGGCCCTAGGGTGGGGCTATCTGGATTCAGTACTTAAAGAGTTTTAGGACATTTTACAAATTCCTTAATCTAGGAATTAATTTCCTTAATGTAGGAAATGGACCTCTGTGATACTTCTGGAGCACCGGTAGGCTTTTGATGGAATTTGCTGAATTCCTGCAGGGCAAAAAGAATGTAGGGAGGAGAGGAGAGGAACAAGGAACTGTACACCTGGGCCAGCTTCATGGTGGAAACCCTGTTTGCCTCAGCTAGACAGGGGAAGTGGAGGCAGCTGGGCCTCTGACCAATTTTTTTAAATGGCCCAACTGGAGAGATCAAGACCTCCTCAACAGATGAGAAAACAGGTGACTGACAGTACTCAGCCAATGAGGAATCAGAGGAGGGACTAAATAAATAGGCTATGTTCCCTGCTCCAGGTGTACCTGTACAATGGGATGTAAACCAGCTCTCAAAGAGTGTATTCAGCCTCTGTGTTATTTAGACAGATGAGCATTTTCTCACATCTTTGAGCCTCAGTTTCCTGCAAAAATTAAACCTATCTCATAGGGTTTTGAGTGGACTAAATGAGACAATGCAAGTAAAGCTCATAGCATAGTAACCAGAATAGAATGAACAGTCATACACAGAAAGACAAATACCATATGATCTCACTTATATGTGGGGGGGGAAATCATAGATACAGAGAACAGATGGATGGTTGTCAAAGGCAAGTGGCAAAATGACTGAAGGAGGTCAAAAGGCACAAACTTCTAAGTAAGTCCTAGGATGTAATGTACAGCATGGTGACTACAGTTAATAATGCTGTATTGCCTAGTTGGAAGTTTGCTAAGAAAGTAAGTCTTAAAAGTTCTCATCACTAGAAAAAAATTGCAGTTACTTGTAGTGATGAATCTTAACTAGACTTATTGTGCTGATCACTTCACAATATATACACATATCAAATCATTGTTGGATACCTAAAACTACAATAATGTTACAAGTCAACAATATCTTAATAAAGTATATAAACATTAAAAATATAAGCAGTCATACTGTCGAACCTCAGAGGGAAGGTGGGGGAGGATATGTGGATGGGAGGAGATCAACCAAAGAACTTAAATGCATATGTACATAACCCATGGACACAGACAATAGGGTGGTGAAGGCCTGGGGTAGTGAGGTGGGGAGGGGCTAAAAGAGGTCCATGGGATACGGGGGAAGATATATGTAATACTTCCAACAATAAAGATTTAAAAATAAAAAAATAAAGATAATTGCTGGTACAAGTAAAAATAAAAATAAGCAGTCATAAATGTTACTTAACTTGATATTAGTCTGTTGTTTAAGTTATAACTGAAGCAACCAATAAAAAGGGTTATTCTCTGCAGAATAGGTTCAAAAGAGGGTGAGATAGTTAGGAGTTTGACAAGTGCTAGTTTGGAACCAGGCAGGGAAATTCCTGAACTCTATGCTCTGGACTGAGGAAGAATTACAGACAGAGGGATGGGCCTGGAGAGGAAGGTGTGCATTTCCTCAACGCGTCATTCCTCACGTCCCTACCCCTGCACATGGACCTTGGCTTGCCTTTAGGAAGTCTGTTTGGAAATGAGGATTATCTTTCTCCTGCACCCGCTGCCCCAATGTTAGCTGCATGCTTTTCAGAAGGTAACCTTCCCTACCATCCTATAGTTCTCTTTGTTCTCTCCTGGGGTGGGAGCCCGGGGGGTAGGTGCAGAGACAACTTATTTGCATATTTTCATCCTATTGGTTAGAGAAGGGTCTACTGGGGTCCTGCCTGATCTTCAGGGGAGAGTATGTGTGGAAGAACCAACAGTATGGATTTGTCCTACAAAAGGCTCCTCAACCTTGGAGGAGTTCTCACTAGAGGTCAAGTGTGTGGGCACAGCATTTGAATTCACTTCCTTCTAGCCTGATCCTGGCTGCTCTTGTTGACAGATAAACCCCATTCACAAGTCTCCCCCCCCCCCACACCCCCCACCCCCCCACACACACACAGATGTAAGAATCTAGTTCTACAGGCCCAATCAGTGGCAATTTCTCAAGCTCCTTCCCCACCCGGCCCTCACCTCACCACTTCTCCTGAGCTATGGCTTCCTTACTAGATGAGGCGGTGACAGGAACGTTTCTCTTACAGAACACATTTGCCCTTCCTCCAGTTGCCACCTCTCAACCCCGGTTAAGGGCCAAAATGTTTGCAGTCAATATTCATTGCAAGAGAGACTCCAGCATATTCTTCTTCTCACGGTGGAAATAAAACGAGCTTTGGAAAGTCTGGGTTCACAGAGAGGCATTGGCGGGCTGACGGGAGCCTGTCCCAATGCCCCTGACCCCTCAGGTAGAAACAGGTTTGCTTACACTGCACCTCTGTGGGCTGCTGCCTTTCCAATGGCATTCCAGGCATGCAGTGGTTAGGCGTAGCGTTCCTCCTGAAATGGAAGGCGGTGGCATCCCAGGGTGATAAGAGAAAACATAAGGACGGTGACAGTAATATAATACCTTTAAAATTCTACATCTGCCTGGAGGCCCTTTAATCAAGGATTTCTAAGCACATCCCCCAGATCTTGCCCATTCATCTGCACCACATCCCCGGGAAAGAGCTGGCAGGGAGGGAGGTAGCAGCGCACCACAAATAGAGCACCGTATCATTATCTTTCATGCGAACACTATGTATTTAGACAGCATTTCTCTAAAGAGCTAAAGGGCTCCACACACATTATATTATCTAATTCTAGCTCATTCATACAGCATCCCCCATATTTGCTGCCTTGCAGGTACTTTGGAAAAGCCTTGGATCCACACAAGCTCACAGCTGTAATGCCTACTCCTCTCCGCCCATTCCTGCTTGACTCACAAGCACTTCCCAGTGCTGCCCCTGTTGACCTTAAGGAGCCAAGACCACAGCACGACTCACCTCCTCTACATAGCATATGCTCGCTTTTATGCCAGTGACACCGAGGGTATAGGGAAAAGCCATATACAATTTCTGTTGAACCGCACTTGGGTTTAGTTGGTTGGGTTGTGAAAGCTCCATCTCTGTAGCTCTCAGATGGACCTCCTGGTTATGGTGAAGACACAAGACAGGCTTTGGGTTTGCAGGGTGCTCTGATCACACCGGCCTATGACCCACACTGAGCTTCTAACATAATCTCTCCATTCACCTTGAAAGTGCACATTACCCTTAAACCTGATCGAGTGGGCTTTTTCATGTGTAAGAGCTCCTGTATTTCCCTTCTGCTGACACTGTCAGGGAGCTGATGTTCTGTTCTGTACTTACAGTACTTCTCACAGCTGTAAAGAATCAATCAAGTGTGTAATTATTTCCTTATTTGTCTTCCCCACTGCCCTAGACTCTACAAGGACTGGAGCTGTATTTGCTCTCATTATCTTCATATCTCCGGACTGAAGCATGTGCCCAATGCTTAAAAATACATGTTGAATAAATAAATGAGGGAATGAGGGAACGGTATAAATCACAGTGAGCATTCTCTAGTTTAGTTTTTAATCATGCCCTTTTTGCATTGGCTTAAGTCCCATTTGAGGGCATCATAAGGGCCTCCACTCCCACTGCACATCATCATGTGGTCTCACCAGCCGCCCCCTTCATTCTCCAAGCCCTGGGGGAACACACAGTGGTTTCTTAAGTAGAAGTCATATATTTGCCTTCCCCTCCCCATCTGCATCCCATTAGGCCTCATCTCTTCCAATAATTTAATGGAGGTCTGGCCTCAGTTTATTCGTTTGACCTTCTCAAAAACCCAGCATCCCCTCAACAAACCTTCTTGCCTATACTACAAAGCTGAATGAGACAGTGTTTCCCCACTTTCTTCCTGGGAATAAGCCTAGTTGGAGCATCTTCCAAACTCCAGCGTTGCGATGCCATTCACATGACATTTTGTGGTAGAAAAACACAAACTTTGGGGTCCCAGAGATGTGAGTTAAAAGTCTGAGCCTGTTGCTTACATACAAGCCGTATGACCTTGACCAAGTTCCTAGCCTCTTTGAGCTTTGATGTCTTCAGCAGTAACTTGGAGAAGGTAGAATCCATTGGGTGGTGTGAGCTAAATGAGAAGACAGTGGCAGCAGGCTCAGCAAATGACTGTGCCCATCCTACCCCTCTATCCTTGACCCTTCCTTGACTCACCCTCCCCTTGGCTGCCACTCATCCTTTGGATGCTTCTAGCTGTCACACCCTACATTTTAGACTACATGCTGAAAGTGTTGAGACTCAGACTATATTTAGATGTCTTCGCTCTTTTATTTTTTATACCACTGTGTCGCTATGGTGATGGGGGGGAGGGAGCAGGGGAAGGGCAGTCTGAAAGGAAGAATAGAGCTCAGCCATGAAGATCAGTGGGTCTGGCTGGGGACTGTTCCTGGTGAGCTGATGCTCTCTGAGGACCCTTGTCTGTGCATTCCATCAGGCCAAGAGAAAGGAGGAGGCACTGCCTCGTAAAAGCTCTCAAGAAAAAAGGAGCTAAAGGGCCTGACTGTGGAAAGCTGCTCGCGCCTCTGGCCCAGCCACATCCTTGGCTTTGGGAGCCTTCCGCAGGTGGTTTCTCTAGCAATAGTCAAAAGACAGCAAACGGGGCTGGATGGAGGAATGACATCGCAGTGCTGGAGATTGGAAGATGCTCAAACTAGATTTGTTATCAGGAAGAAAGTGGGGAAACACTGTCACATTCAGCTCTGGGTGGTTGGGGGGCAAAACAACAGGGTCCAGCGGACCAATGTCATCATGGATTCAGTCCCTGGGGGAACCAAAGTTTCATAAGGGCAGATAGGAAGAGAAGGCTCCTTCATTCATGTGCAACGCTCCACACACTCACTGGATTTTAATGTGGGCATGGCAAATTCAAGGCTGATGATAAAAACCTGCACTGTAAAGCCCAGTGTTCCTAAAGTGTTACTCAGACATCATTTCACTGGATTCTCAAAACGTGGTGGTGAAGTAGATTACCTTTACAGGAGGAGATGGCCCAAGAGAGGCTGGGGATTTGCCCAAGGTCACACAGCTGGTAAAGAGCAGAGCAGAGGTTTGAACCCAGGCTACCTGGATTCCAAATCCAATGCCCTTTGCAGTATTCAACTTTTAGAGCCACAGAAAATGTGTGTGAAGAAGGCAGCTTATAGAGAAGTGTGACCAAGCCCAAGCAACTGGGCAACACTGGCCAAGGCACTCTCTGCTGTTTTGATTGTTGACAACAACATGGTCATTAATCACCGAATCTGTTTTAATTAAATGATCCTGAATAAGACTGTATCATCTTGGCTATTTCCCAAGGCAGACGTGGCATCCCCACATGATTGGGCATCTTCTCTGTTTCACACAGTTTCCTGTCCTGTGGCCTAAGAAAGGCTGGAAAGTGGCTTTTGCAGCATAGCCTCTAGTGAGAGCAGCTTCAATGCTTGTCCACCTTCTGGGGCTTGCGGATAGGAATCCCGGGGGTGAGTGATTATCTTATCTTTTTACCCTGCTGGTCATTATTCAGCCAAGCTTCACACATTTCTGCCTTTTCAATTTTTCCTCACACTCTGTCTAGTCAAGTTTCTAAAGAAGGGAACTTGTCACAAAAGCCATCAGACAGAACACTTAGCATTTTCCTCACACACACACGCACTTTCAAAGTACTTTTCCACCTCTCTCCAGTGTTTAGTCTCTAGAGGGGATATGGTGTCTGGGAGGATGGCATTTAAGAGAAAGGAACATGGAACATTTTCCAGAATTGCCTGATGGGGACTCAGAAAATAGTCACTGAGGAGAAGAGAAATGGAATTTGAGAGAGAAATTAGGGACCTGCCTGAGGGGGAAAAACAACAAACCAACCTGGATTGCAGGTCTAAAGAGTCCTAGGTCTCCGAATTTCCATAATTTTGTTTCCCAGGTGGCACTTGAAGATTTTGAGAGACAAAAAGCAAGGGAGGAAGAAGATGCTTATGTGTTGTTTATAAAGTGGATGGTGGAAGGGGAGATCTGGCTGGACAAACCATATAGTAGGGGAGAGATGGGTAATGAGTGCTTCCTGGACTTCAGTTCAATTACATTTATAAACCATTATTGAGCCTCTATGGACAAAGCATGTGATAGGTATTAGGGGATGAAGTAGTCACTAAGTAAATAAGACATTTTACCCCAAAGAGCCTGGCATGACACACAGATGTTGGGGAACAGTGAGCTAGAAGCCCTCATTGCCAAACTCATAGCTTACAGGTCTGTCTGTAATTCTCTTGAGTTCTAGTTTTGGGAAGGGGAGAAGACTGATGTCCCATTTTTCCATGCACATCAAGATGAATATACACAACACACACACACACACACACACACACACACACACACACAAATACAGTACTACTACTAATAATATCGAGACACATGCAAGCACATTATCATTTTCCCTTTCCTTCCACACATCCTCCCTGGGCCTGTGTGCTGTTGACAGGAAGGAGAAATGCTGACCTGACTCCTCCTAGACAGTTTGTATTGAGGGTTATTTAGTGTGATGCCTCTAGGGCCCTTCTCTCGCCTTTAACCTGCTCACCTCCCCACCTGCATACCTGCATTGGCCCACATTGACTGAACCTCTACAATATGCCCAGCACTGTGTTTGGCACTTAGTAAATGTCAGGCATTTAAATGGCATAGATGCCATACATAATAAGATGCTATGCTACACAGAGATAAAGAGTTTCCCTCCTCTTCAAGATTTCACAGCCCAACGGGGAGGGCTAACATGTAAGCAGATGTTTATACTGAAAACTCAGGGTGACTTCTGTAACTGGGAAGGACCGCAGGTCTTTGAAGTTCCTGTATGTCCTAAACCACTTATCGTTTTAAAATAATAATGACAGCTAATAATTACATCTCATTTAATATGTTCCAGGCACTGTTTTAAGAGCTTTACATGTGTTAACTCATCAGATTCCCACAACCCAACAGGGTAGAACTATTATTTTTTATCTTCTTTTAGGGATGATAAAACTGAGGCACCTTCCCAGGTCACACAGCTAAAAAACTACAGAGAACTTGTACTGAGATGGTTTAGCTCTATAGTCCATGGCCTTAACCACCATATTATACTGCCTTTCAAATGAGATAATTAAAATTGCTTTTATATGAGGCAGAAGGAGATTTTGGTCTATATCATCCACTGTCTCCTTTGGTTTTCTCTGGCTTCCTTACACCCAGCACTTATCAAGTGTTCCTCATATACCAGGCACTGTGTTAAGTGCTTTCAACACATCTTGTAACCTTCATTACAGCTAGATGAGACGGCCCTAGCAGAGCACCTGTCATGGACTGAATGGTTGTATGCTCTCAAAATTCTACAGTTTCAAGAACAAGGACAAGTTTTTCCAGTTCCCACAGCCTAAGACTAAGACCAGCCATGCCAAGCCTTCAGCTCTGGAAATGAGTCTGTACCCACCTCGTGCTAAGTCTGAATCAGATTCTGTAAACCAGACCCGCGACTCCATGGAGCCAGTGCCAAGTTAGCAAGCACTTGGAGGGAAGACGATGGGAGTATCAGCCAATGATCCCCTTGTAGCTCCAAAGGCCCTGAATCACTGAAGCCTGTGGCTGCTGCTGGTGTCAGCTTCCATGGGTATCACTATCCAAAGCACAGGTCTCACTGTGTTGGATGATGATCCAAGAAAATTCTTCAAGGATCTCTAGCCATCTACCCAATTTTTAAAATCATGACCCAAAAAGGGAAATAATACAGGATTGTCCTTTCTCTAGATGTCCTGGCCAAAGTTCTCACCAGCGTATTATTCAGATAGCCATCATAAAGATGAGAGAAGGAAGACAGTTTGGAGTGAAAAATAGAGAACAGGCAGACAGGCAGATGGCACTCTGTAAGAGTAAATGCCTTCCTAGAAAGGCTCTTGGGTTGCCGTGCAACTTCCATTCATCTCCTTAAACTTCCTGGAACATTGGCTACTCGTGCACATTATCTATCAACAGCCCAGCAGTCATATAAACACTGTCCATCAATGGCCACAGGGGCTTATGTCCAACAAGTTCAGACACTTGCCACCCAACCTCATTTATCTCCATATTTTTTATTGCTCTGCTATATATATATAAAATCTTGAGCGCTATAATCGCCTCTTTTTTCCTGTCTTAAGCAATTAATCTCTATCAAATACTCAATTCCATTTTCTCGATGTACAAAAAAATCCCTTGAGTTGCCATTCACAATTTTAGCTCTTAGGTAAATCAAACAAATTCAAAACAGTTGCTACAAGAGCCAAAATGGGAAGAAGAAAAAAAAAAACAAAACAAAAAACCAAAACTCAGCACCATCACTTATATGAATTTACTTCATGGAATTTGAGCTCTATGTACTGTTAGTCATTTCTATTTTATAAAAGAAACACACAAGCCAGAACTTTGCAGTCCCTCTAATTGCCAAGTAGGAAATTAGCTAACAGGTCTTCTGGATATTTATGGTGTATATATGTATGCATGGAATTGTGCTAGAAACTGACAAATTATAGGTCTGATTGTCTGCCAAGAGTGCACTATATGTGCCTAATAGGCAGTATTTGATAGCTATAGAACAGGAGCTACGGGAAGTGTGCAGTCAGAGGAGAGAATGATCACTTCATAAGTATTTATTAAGAATACAGCCAAGCTAGTGTGGCTCAGTGGTTGAGCATCGACCTATGAACCAGGAGGTCATGGTTTGATTCCTGGTCAGGGCACATGACCGGGTTGCAGGCTCAATCCCCAGTAGGGGGAATGCGGGAGGCAGCAGATCAATGATTCTCTTTCATCATTGATATTTCTATCTCTCTCTCCTTCTCCCTTCCTCTCTGAAATCAATTAAAAAATACATTTAAAAAAATAATACATAAGGTTCAGGATGTGAGGTGAAGAAGAGGAGTGAAGGTTACAAACAGTACAGTTCTGAAAGAAGAAAATACAAAGTACTTTTAGCAGACCATGGGTAGACCATATGGCCAGAGCAGGAGGATGGTGAGAACACGTAAGAAGTGATATATATATTTATAGTTGGTGATGCTCTCTCAGAAATAACAAAACCTCTTAATTAGATAGGAGGGCTTTGGGAATTCTATTCATCTCAGCAGATTTTCTGGAGAAGTTGATGCTACCATCTCCTATGGATACTGCTGTTTCTTTCCTAAGGGTTGGCTGACCAGCACAATTCTCAAAGCTGCATCAGCCAGGAATGAGTCTGTCCTCCCTGTTATCCTCAGGTAATGGTCTCTTCCCCCGCAGGCGATAAAACCCTTCCCTGCTGCTTCCTGCTACTGTCTGCTGACATCTGAGTCAGTTGCCTCAGATGTAACATTGAAGACTTTGGTGCTTGGCTCACAGTCTTCCCACCAGCATCCCTGGTGATGCTAGTGGCCCCAAGGTGACTAATCCAAAATCCTTTGACCTTCTCATCTTTAATGACTTCGCCATTGCTTCAGCCATCTCTCTCAAGTCTGCACCCTGAGCTCTGTCATCACCTAGAACAGCTCCACCTCTGAAACAAACATTCACACAGACCAAAGCTGGACTCACATGCTTTCCCAAGACCGTTTCTCCTCCTTTGATCCATATGTCAGTGGACATTCACTGTCCACTCACTCTGCATCCTGAATCACTCTCCTGCCTACCCCCACTTCCAATCAGGCATCAAGTCCTGTTGTTTCTACTACTTACAGCCTAGGAACACAATTTCTCCTTTCCATTCCCTCGTAAAACTCACGCCATCACCTTTGGCCCGGGTTCCAATAACAGTCTCCTAACTCATCACCCTGATCTAATTCATGCCCAATCACTCAGTTGCATTCTCCCAACACAGCTGTAGCCATCTGTTCAAGTTGCAAATCTCATTAGGGCCTCCTCCCCCTTTTAATGGTTCTTTGCTGTCCTCCAAACTTAAGCATGCTGAAAAGGCCCTTTTCTGGAATGCTGTTTCTTGTCCAGTTCCTGTACATCCTCAGAATCTCTGGCACCCTCTTCTCTGAGAATCTTCCCCCCATTTCCCTGGACTGGTTTGGTGAGTCTCTCGTGTCCTTCCCCAGTAGTCTGTGCTTGCTTCTGTGATGACACTTATCACACTTAATTGCAAATGCTTGCTTGTAAGGCCATCTTCAACAACCAAGCACAGTTTCCAGAATGTAGCAGGAGTTCATAAATGCTTGTGAAATGAACAAACAAATGAATGAATGAAAAAAACATTTGAATGCAGAAATTGGAGGTAAGACAAAGTTAAAGATAAATTTAAGGTTTCATACTGGGTGGGGAAGGTGGGGGTGATGGAGCAATGGACAGAGAGAGGGACATCTAGAAGTAGAGGAACTGGTTTTGGTGGATGAAAATGATGCTTTCAATTTGGACATGCTAACTGGAAGGTTGTGGGTAAACATAAGGGAACAGAGCTTAGGAGACACAGATGTGGGATTTATACACAAAGAAGATATCTTTGAAGTAATCCACATAGATGTCTTCACTATAGAATTCATAGAGAAAAGAGCACTGTGCAGCGACTTCTTCATGAAGGAAGTTTTACCAGTTACCCAGATGATTCAGGTCTTTTTCTTTTCTGAATAATTATCTCCATTTAAAAAAGTTTTTTAAAGATCTGCTCTGTGTGTGTTTCCTCCTAACTACACTCTCCCTCTCTCTCTCTCTCTCTCTCTCTCTCTCTCTCTCTCTCTCTCTCTCTCTCTCTCTCTCTCTCTCTCTCTCTCTCTCTCGCTCTTGAGCATATTTTGCAAACTCCAGCTGCTAATAACCTCATCACACAGTCAGGCCATTATGACTTCCAATGGCTGGAGTTTTTTAAAATTATATTTTCATTGACTTTAGAGAGGCAGGGAGAGGAAGAGGGAGAGAGAGAATAATGAGAGAGAATCATTGATCAGCTGCCTCCTGCACACCCCCTACTGGGGATCAAACCAGCAACCCGAGCATATGCCCTGACTGGGAATAGGACCGAGACCTCCTAGTTCATAGGTTGACGCTCAACCACTGAGCCACACAGGCCAGGCTGTTGCTTGTTTTTATGCAGAGTGGTGACTATTTTTCAATTGGCATTTACTATTTCCCCTTAAAAGATAATTTCTTTAATCAACATTGGCTGGCTATTGATCCACCCATGTTTTATAAAAATATATATATATATATATTCTTGCTCACTCTCCCTCCTGCCTCCTCTTCATAAGAAGTTCTACATTCTGAATTTTCATCTTCTTCATTTCAAATGAATATTTGTGAGCCCTTAAACATATCACATAACATAGGCACATCCTTATTGCGCCTACTTGTCAATCTCAAAAGCTCAGTCCTATCAGTGGGTGAGAGTACAGCACATTGGCATGTCACAAGGGCTACATTTTACCACTGGAAGCGGAAATCAGCCAACATTTTCCAATTGTAAGTATAAATGTTTTATTTAGCAAAATAACAATTATCTTTCAGAGTTGAAATATAAAATACAAGGGAGCTGGACAAATCTGATAATATTCTTTCTTGGTAAGGGAAGAATCTTATCTTTTGGAAGAACTGTGCTCCTTATTCTAAATAAATTCAATATGCCACACTTATGAATCCTACAGAATGACTACAAATGTCCTTGATGACTGTGGACCGCTGGGTGCAGACCTGTGTCGAGTGTAAAAGTGCCTCCCTGTTGTGTGAGCTGCCCTGGTGAAATCTGGAAGTGTAGCAAAAACTCCCTTCTAGGGATAAAGCCTTTTGAGGGGTCATGAACTGCTTTGATAATTCATGTACCTTTTTATCAGAAAATCGTGCATGCTCACAAACAATATTTTGTATGTAACTTCAGAGGGTTCACAGACCCTCTGAAAACCCAGCCATTGGTCCCCTAAGAGCCCCTAGGCTCCAGGATAATGATCCATTGTGGATGGGGGAGGGATTTCAGGAACCTCAGAATGTGCAAAAAACAGCTGCAACGAAAATGTGAACTGCTGGGCAGTAGCTCCAGCTCCCAGAAGGGGATGCCTGGCTGTGTGCAATCTCTCCCAGCATGGCACTGAGCGGGCTGCCCTCTTTCCTTCTGCAGGATACCAACTTTCCTGCCCATTCTGTTATGAGATTTTATTTTATGTCAGCACAGCTCTGGTTTTATGATGGAAGTCAGCACAAAATAGCTTTTTCCAAACAAAAATTTGCCTTATGGTCATTTCAACTAAAACAAACCCCCTTTTTAGGAAGAGGGAGGGGAGGTGAGGAGGAGGCCCCTGTGCTCTTTCTGCCTCTTCCAGCTTCTTCCCCACCAAATCCTGGCTCCTCAGCTTCTCTAATATCTTCCTGTCCCTTGACCTCTACTCACTTTTATCAGATCTCATTTCCTTTTATTGAAGCTGGTACCTGGAAATCCTCTATCAGTTCCACCCTTTCAAATATCTTGTATTTCTCTCATTCCACATTGCTTTGCACATGTGTGATGTCTGGGTCCCACACCATTCTGGAGAATCCTATAGGGCAACTTGGTGCTCTAGATCATCTGAGTCAGCATCTCCTATGTCCATTCATCCCTTTTAACTTGAGGCAACAATCTCCTGCCATCAATGATTTTTTCAAACTTCACTGACCTTTAATTTTTCATAATCATATTTGAAAGTGTGACCTAAAAAAATATGCCAACTTAAGCAACCACTAATTACAAACTATGCTGTGGTCAATTGTGCCCATCTCACCAGCCTCCTCCTAAAGGCATTCACTAAGACTTTGTGAGTACAGGAAACAGGAAAGCTCTTTAGTTACTGAGACAATTTGAGATTTTTATCTCTCTCCAAAGGAAAATCCTCTAAAACACCATCATGCTACAGATATAGTTATCAAGCCAACATTTCTCAACGTGTTACTTGTTATTCAATATTTCCTAACCCATATACTTTGTTCAGGCTGTCCTTTGATTCTGCTCTTAAAAAACAAAAAAAACAAAAAATCTTTCAGGGTTCCTGAGATCCTGACTCCACGAATGTTTCTGAAGAACCTTTATTGTTCTGTCCTTAACATCAGGGCCTTCCTGTCCTGTCTATTGAACCTGGGCCTTCAGCAATACTCAGCTACTTGCCTTTCGCAGGTTCTCACAGTCTTCTTCGTATTTGCTAAGGTGGTTGTTTCTGTCTGGAGAGCTCTTCCTCCCTTGTAGTGATGCCTGCCCCTCCTCACCCTAATCCGGACCCACATGGATGCCCCTCCTCTGGATCTCAAGGCTCTTGTGTCATAGAGCTCATGGCACAGTGTTATCATGTGACTTACTTGACTGTGCCACACACACACACACACACACACACACACACACACACATACACACACTCACTCACTCACACATCTCACTAGACTGGGAGCTCCTTCAGTCCTTCAGATCAAGGACTGCATATTATCTGTCACCTAGCTCATGCACCTCCTTCCTCCAACCCTCTGCTTTGGAGTATATTCATTCCTCTCATTCTAACCAAGTGAGCTGCCATCTTCTTACACATCCTCCCTCCCTGGAAGAGTGACTGGTCTACGTGGCCTCTGACACCAGAGGGACAGACTATCTTTAAGCTAAAGATGTGAGCCTGGCGACCGCCTGCAACCTTATCCAGCCCAGTGGAGGGGACCAGTCTGGCAGAAGAAAGCTAACATCAAAGGAGAAGACAGGAAGCATCCAGGAGACATTCCTGGCTGTGGTCATCCCTGGGACTGCTCTGCCCGTGCTTTGCTTATCTGAGCCAGTGAGTCCCTTTCTCCAGAGCAAATGCAAGTTGGGAAGCCAACTTTGCCAAAGACAGGGAGGGGCAAAGTAATATTGGCCACCTTCTTCATGTTTCTATACATGAAGAAGGTGGCTCCATAATTGAAAAGGGGGTTCCATACACCTAGTTGTTGTTAGTTCAAAGCCTGAAACTGTGTTTGTTATAATGTGGACCCAGTAACAGCAGTGACAGTGACCAAGTCTGCCATATGACAGTGAGCACGTCATACTGGGTTAGCAGTATGAGAATCCCACCTGAGAGTGTACAGTAAAGTGACTCAACACACATTCTGAGCATCTATTTGGGTCTGAGTTTGTTCTCTTAGTATTTGATCGACCATCCTGCAGAAATGTTGGCAAAATATTCTTATCTAACCAAGAATAATTAGCTCTTCCAGGACACAGCTCTGAAAGACCAAATGAGGGAGAGTGTAACATGCGCACTCAGTGATGGACGGGCTCAATGGCTGCCCAGCTGGCTTCCTATTTGCATGGTGCATAGACCATTGGGCATGGGAGAGAAGACAGCTGAGATGGACGTGGTCTAGCAGCTGTGTAGCTCTGGAGAAGTAACTTAACTGCTCTGGACTGTGTTTCCACGTTTGCCAAGTGGAGAGACTCACTTTGCGGCACTCACGGGACCACTGAAAGGATGCAATGAGAGAGCACATATGGTGGCACCTTGCTGTTGTTGCCAAATCCTTTCTAGGAGAATCCTGTAAGGCCCTTCTCTAAACACAGAGGCCACTGCAGGGCTGGCGGGGTTTCTCTGATAAACACATGGTCTAAGGTGGACAACTGTTCAGGAGCTGGCCCCGTGCACCTTTGTGGAGGAACTCAGGTGGGCCCTTCTGCTTGCTTGCTTCTCCTCCTGGCTCCAGTGCCAAAACAAGCTTCTGGGCACTTCTCTGTCTGCCACTGCTCAGAAATCCTATCCGCTTAGCCTTTGGCCAGGAAATCAGTCTCTAGTCCATCCCTTGGTACCTGCCCTAGCTAACGAGCTGGGCGGAACCTCACAGGTGTCTGCAGTTTGTGCAATATCCAGGATGTTTCTGTCCTTCGGCCAGCCCTGCCTAAGACCCAGTGATGACAACTGGCCAGAAGGTCTGGGCCAGCACGGGCAAGGTGCCTGGGGGCGCTGTCCAGCCCCCACTCTGCTTCTTTCCTTGCTGACCTTTGCATAAATAGCTTCCAGCAGCTTCCCAATCCGCTTGACTGAAAGGGGACGCCTCTGACACCCATTGCACCCTCCCCCCAACACACCCCCCCTCCCCCCCCCCGCCCCAGGAGAGGCAGTGGTAGAAAAACAGCCCTGCCGCCACCAGGAGAACCAGCACAAGGAACACAGCCTTGCTGTGCCACATTTCTAGCCTATAAAATGGGGATCGTAAAACCCAGCCCTCAGTCATGTGCTCAGTAGGTATTCAGTAACCCCCGTTTCCTTTCCCATCTCCCCCACCAGTTATAAAACCAGCAGCCACCCCATCCCTGGGATATCATACATCTCTGGCAGAAAAGTGCATGCAGACCCAAATCCACAAATGAAATTATTTTCAACAATATAAATTTGCGGGGGGGGGGGGGGATCTATCTCCTTATCTCCATGACCTGCTGAAACCCAAATTCTAGAGTCTGCATCCTCCCTCCCCCCAACAATGGGGGATGCAGCATGAGCTCAGGTCCTCCCTGGGAGTAGGAAGGGAGGGTGGGGGGAGCAGGGCTCACTCTGGCAGCCTGGCTCTGGATGAAGGCAGACTGTCCCCCCTGCTGCTGGCGGGAAGGAGTTCCATGCTGGGTACAGCTCAGCAAAGCCCTGGGCTGGCGGGCTGGCGCTGGCGGTGTGTGACAGCCACAAACATAATTCCCCGTCTGCAGAGGCTGCTTATGTTTTCGGAGCACTTTATCTTCTTTCATCTGCTTCCCCCACTACAATAGCCATGTGACACGGGCATTATCGTTCCCAGCTGACAGACAGGGAAATGAAGCAGAGAGCAGCAGCATCGGGAGTGGCTGTTAGGAATCAGACGGAGCAGTGCTCACATCCTGGCTCAGCTGCGTGACCTTGAACTCGCGGCTGACCCTCTGGCCCCAATTTGCTTGTCTGTGCTATGGGCCCGAAGGCGCTCACCTCTCATGGGATTGTTGGGAGGTTTATGAGTTTGTCACGTGGTGGGGAGAAGGGAGGCTCTGCAGACCTGTATTTGAAGCCAAGAGCGGGAGGTGCCAGTTCCCAAAGGGCACCTCCCGGCAGATCTGCAGAGAGCTGGTCCCGGGCCCAGGTGTCCTTATCCAGAGCCTGAGCTCTCCCAAACTTCACCTGGAGTGCTTTCCCGCTGGGCTCTTGAACTGAGCGGATCCTAAAAGGAACCCTAGGGCCCTCTGGCCAGCCAGTGCTGTGTGGGCGGCTGCAGAGCAAAATAGAGAAAACACACACTTCCTTTGGGATTGGATACCGTATCTGCCATTCCTCCGACAGACACAAAGGCCAGAGATCTGCATCCCCATCTGGCTCACTTTGTGCCTCGGTTCCTCCATCTGTGAAAAGGATGCAACTCACTTCTGCCCTGACCTTGGAAGCCGTCATGTTGGACCATGACAGCAGCTTCCTGCCCGGGCTCCCTGCGGCACACGGCCTTGGCAGCTGTGTCTTTTTTCCAATTTCCTGCCCATCACCTGGGCCCCTGAGCCCATGTTTTCTCCTGGGAATGTGGAGTTTGAAGGACACCGTGGCTGCCTGAAGCCAGAGGTAGATTGGGAGTGTCGATGCAGGTTTCTCCAGGGACAGGAAGAATCCGTGAAAGATGGGCCAGAGGTGAGGAGAAATGAGGCAGCGGCGTGAGAAAAGCAGGAGGAACCCACTGGGTTCCAGAGGAAAAGACGGCAACATCCCAGTTCCTGTTGGGCCTCAGAAGGCCCGTTTGCCTAACTTGGGTTCTGCAAGGTACCTCTATATCTTATGCATCCTGCCTTTTTTAGAGCTAGATTTGGTGGGTTCCTGCTTCTGGTCACCAAAGGAGAATGACAAGGACAAGGCACTCACCCTGATGAAATCAGTCATCGGCTGTTCCTGGTGCTGCCCAGTTGTCACCGCACCCGAACACCACCCTGGGCCCTACTGGTCATCTCTGAAGGTGAGCCCTTGGCAATGAACACTCAGGCCAGTGTAGACCAGGAAGACAGCTTACGCTTTATTGTACAAGAAGACTGCAGCTGACCCTTCTCCATCTTTTCCTTGGACGTTCCCAAAGGAAGGCAATATGGATGGTGACTAAGAGCACAGGTTCTGGAGCCAGATGGTACAGTTTCGCATCACAGTTCCAACCACTTCCTGGCTGTGTGACCTTGAGGAAGTTACTATACCTCTCTGTGCCTCAGTTTACTCATCTGTAAAATGAGGCTATTTATGGTACTTATCTCAGGGATGCTGTAAAGGTTGAGGCACTTGGTATAATAAATAAATCCTCAACACACGTCTGTGATTTTCATGTCCTAAACACAACAGAGAGAGAGCATTTAGAACAGTGACCATGGCAGGCAGAGCTGTGAGTGGAGTGTGAGTTCATCGTCTCCACATAGGTTTTGGGATAGATACAGAGGGAAGTGAGTCACTTCAGGGAACACCGAGGCTTTGAAGAGGGACAGATTGAAAGATAGATCATCTTGCCGAAACCGGTTTGGCTCAGTGGATAGAGCGTCAGCTTGTGGACTGAAAGGTCCCAGGTTTGATTCCAGTCAAGGGCATGTACCTTGGTTGTAGGCACATCCCCAGTGGAGGATGTGCAGGAGGTAGTTGATTGATGTTTTTCTCTCATCGATGTTTCTAACTCTTTATCCCTCTCCCTTCCTCTCTGTAAAAAGTCAATAAAATATATTAAAAGAAAAAAAAAAGAAAAGAAAAATAGATCATCCAAGAGACTGGCAGGTAAAGAAGAAAGCAGCTTGCCGTGCTCAAGGAAGGTCCTCAGAGCCACCCCTCTGGGGAGAGACCGGAGAAAACAGTGAGAAATGAAATGCAGTCCCCAGAGGAGAAGCCGGACTGTGGGGCTGAGCAGGAGAGGAAACCCTGCTGCCCGAAAATGTGAAGGGGGGCACAGACCTACTAGCCATGTTGCGGGCCACGGGGCACTTGAGAGAGATGAGGCAATCAAAACCAGCTGGAAACATGAGAAGAATGGCAAAGCAGGGGAGTCAGAATGAAGCTAGTGCAAACCTTAAATGTAAAGATTTTTATGAATTTGGATACTGCCCTCAGAAAAATCTTTAAAGGAAAAAAAAAAAAAGCCCACGTCTTTGAGGATGAATGAAATCCCTGCGGCACATCTGCAGACTGCTTTCAGCTCATCAATACAAAGTTACTATAAATGGGTCTGTGCACAGAAAGAGGCTGAAAATGTATGACAGGCCAATGAGACGTTACTGATTTAGAGCCGGGGCTTCTCAAAGCGGGCGGCTTGACTACAAAACCTGGCCCTGCTGCTCTGTGACCTTGAGCAATCTCTCAACTTCTCTGAGCCTCAGTTTCCCTGTCTGCAGAATGAAGATAGTGAGAATTTAATCCATAGAATTGGAGGGGGTGAGGGGGGATGAGTTAATTCCTAGAATATCATGTGACCACAGTAAGGGTTCAATGAGCATTAGCCATTCTCTCTGCCTGTGGTTTTATTTCTTTATATGGTGTCACACACACACACACACACACACACACACACACACACTTCAACAACCAACCCATTATCAAGTGCTCTCTCGAGTGCAGGGGCAGGTGAGGGCACAGTCTGGCTGAAGAACGGACACAAAACTTCTGAGGAGCCCAGCAGCCCAGGGATGAACTTGGTATAAGGTTCCAGCACCATATGCCCTGTCTGACCCCCGGTCCTGACTTTGGGTGTAAACCTCCAATGTGTTAAGACACCCTCACCTCCCTGCTGTCACTCTGCGGCCACCACACACTGCAGACCCCGAGCACCAGCCCTCTGCCTGCTGCTCTCCCGCCCCTGCCCCTCTGCCCCCGGGAGGGGAAATCCCTGGGCAGTGGCATCCGCCAGTCACACTCCCTGGGTTAAGTGATACCCTGGCTGGGCCGACTGAGCTCATGGGAAGGGAGATTAGAGGCTCCCTGACATGTGACCAGGACAGTTGGCATGGCGAGTGTCCATGGGCGTCCAGTAGGATGCAGCCAGCCAGGAGCAGTGTCGCCAGAAGCCCAAGGGGTGAAACTCTCCCCTGCTGAGGTTTGCCTTCCCTTCCCACCTCTCTTTTTTTAAATCTTCCCTCTGTCCATACTGTCCCCTCTCCCAACCCCTATCTCATTACACAACTGCACGGGCTAAAAATACTTCTGGCAGCCGTGATCAGACCCAAACTGAGCAAGATGCAGATTTAATGAGGCTTCCATGGAAACAAGGCTCCTTTTCCAGGCAGAAGAATATGTCTGCGCCAGGAAAAGGGGGCGGGCAGGGGAGCGAGCGTGAGGCGAGGAGCTGGAGTCGCTGGTTAGATGCTGGCTGGCCCTGCAGCCTTTCTGGAAGGGACTCAGCCCACAGCTGGGGACTGCGCCCGCCGGAGACGGTCAGCCGTCCTGGTCAGGAGCATTCTCAGAGCCAGCAAAGGGACCTCTAGCTTCTCCCAGGCCGGGGATAAATATGTCCCTCAGACAGTCAAACACTTGGCAGCTAAAAAATAAATGATAACACGAACATGAAAAGCTGCTGACTCCAGAGTTCCTGTTAGTGCAGAGATCATAACCAAGAGGGTGAAGAGGAGGCAGGTTGAGAAGGGTCAGGCAGACGTGAAGACAATGTCTGCCCTGTTTCCTTCTCCAGGAGAAGCCATCTCCCTCCAGCCGGCAGTTCTCTGGGCTGCTGCAGGCCTGAGGTTCTAAGGGGATCCCAAAGGGAAAGGTGAACCCATCCTTCCATGGCTCAGCTGCCAGGGGGTTAAAGTGACCCCCGGATTCATCTCACCAGAGCAAGGATAGGACCTTGTTGTAACTGGCTACCTTTCCCAGGCCCTTGCTGTTTTTCTGGCCAATTCCCATTGGAAATACTGAGTTTTCCCATCCTGAGAAACAGTGTGTGTGTGTGTGTGTGTGTGTGTGTGTGCGCGCGCGTGTGTGCGCGCATGCTGATTAAAAGCAGGGGTCAGCAAACTATGGCCCGCAAGCCAAATCCAAACCAAATTTGGCCCACGACCTCTTGGTATGGCTAGTGGTTTCAGAATGGCTTTTACTTTGTTAAAGGGTTGTAAAAGTAGGAAGAAAGAATAGGAGACAGAGACCACATATTACCTCCAAAGACCAAGATGCTATCTCCTCTTTACAGAAATCCTTTGCCAAGCCCTGATGAAGAGTGAAGGCTATAGAATGAGACAGACAGATTTAGGTCCAAATCTCAGCTCTTCCACAGACAGGCTCAATTAATTTATGGAATTTATCTCTCCGTGTCTCAGTTTTCCCCGTTGTAAAGTTAGGCTCATAGTACTTGTCTCACAGAGAATGAAGATGCCAGTTTCACACCATGTTGGTTGCATAAATGCTCTATAAATGGTAAGCAGAATTACATCAGGAAAGTGAGAAAGCATGGCAGAAAAATGATCTAGATTCTTCTCCGGGATTACCCCAAGTGCAAATACTCTTCCCCTCGGTTTGGACTATAAGACTGGTTTGGGAACTAGGGTCCTGAGATTTTTGAGGTGTTCCGTGGATGCCGGCATTCTGGGCCATGCGTCTGACAACAGCCCTGATGATGAACACCTAAAGCCAGAATTTACAATTCACCCAAGTCACTGCCTTACAGCTTGTGCTCCAAGTCTGACCTTGTTATGCACAAGACCTCCTAAAGCCAATGCCATCGTGTTGAGAGCCCTGTGCTGACTTTCCTACGGCTTTCAGAACTGTGAGACAGCAGGAAAGTGTCCAAGAACGTGCAGCGAGAGATCAGACAACCTCTAACAGGTCAAACACTAGCCTATCTTGTCCTCGTCTTTACCTTTCCCAAAAGATTGATAGATAAATGAGTTCAAAAAGCCCCAAAGAGATACTATTGTAACACTGCATTCATTCATAACTTGGAATAAACCACTCAGCTACCGAGCCAAAGTGCTGCTGAGAAGACAGTGCTGATAAGATCAAGGTGAAGGCCAGATCAGCCATTTGGCTTGGGGTGGTCACAAACTCAGATGGTGTTCCCGGCAAGTTGTCATGTGAAGGTCCATGCTGGTCACAGAAAGTAGCTGGATGGAGGATGTGGACTCAGCACCTTCTATCTAGGGAAAACAGCACGCAAATAACCACAGTTCTTCCTAGATTGACGGCTGGGTTTTGGCACGGTCTTTATTGGCTTAAAATAAATAAGAGGCATTAGAAAATTTTGAGATATATTTTTTGCAACAACAAAAAAAGCCAGCAACTTTAAATTGTAACAGCATGGCAGGCCAAGCCTGGGAATAGGAATGTGCCCCATGTGGGAGCTGATAAGGGCAAATGACTGGGCACCTGCACCGTTTCCTCTGTGCTCGCTGCCTCCTCTAAGGGCCCAGAGCACCAACAGGATTCCAATCTGAAAAATTTAGAACCTGCTTCAAAAAGATGACTCTACTTTGTGCACATGTCCCCCTATAAGGTTAGAGAAACCCAGAAGAAAGGGAGACCAGTGTAATAAAATAAGAAAAAAGATATAAAAGGGATACAAGTAGAAAAGAAGTAAAACTACTCAGAGACAACATGATTGTTTATATTAAAAGTCTTTAAAATATATATAAAACAACTATTAGTTGCTAATAAGTAAATGTAGCAAGGTTGTGGGACATGAGGCCAATGTACAAGACTCAATTGTATTTCTATACACTAGCAGCAAACAATTGGAATATAAAATTTTTCAAAAAATATTTTAAATGTTTAACATAGCATCAAAAATGTAAAAATCCTTTGAAATAAATTTAAGAAAATACAGTTATATGTAATACATCTATACTGAAAACTCTGAAACATTCCTGAGGGAAATCAATGATCAACAAATGAAGAGATGCATTATGCTCATGGGCTAAAAGCCTCAATGTTTTTAAGATTTCAGTTCCCTCCAAATTGACTTATACACTCAACACCATGTTTCCAATTATCATCACAACCAGCTTTCTAAGTAAAAATTGGTAGATAAGCTGATTCTGATACGTATACGGAGATGCAAAGGACCTAGAATAATCTTTGAACAAGAAGCACAAAGTTGAGGAACTCCCACTGCTTACTAAAATGCCACAGTAATGATGCCGGTGTGGTACTGCCAAAAGGATAGACATTAAATATCTGTGTTTTCCAAAGGTCTTAGGCTCTACAGCGGCGGTTCTCAACCTGTGAGTTGCTACCCACAGGTTGAGAACCTTTAGCAGGTTCTAAGACCATTGGAAAACACGGATATTTATATTACGATTCATAACAGTAGCAAAATTACAGTTATGAAGTAGCAACAAAAATAATTTTATGGTTGGGGATCACCACAACATGAGGAACCGTATTAAAGGGTCGCGTCATTAGAAAGATTGAGAAGCACTGGACTAAATGAAATTTACTTTGCAACTTTGTTGTGCTAATGGTCTCTCATGCATTTTTAATTTTGTTTCATGAAATAGAGAAGCCTTCCTAAAAAATGAACTATATTCATTATCTGTAAATGGAACTCAAGTTTCATAGTAGCAGGAATCGTAGCATTTGCAGAGGCCTTTAGAAACTGGAGAATCTTCAGAAGACAAATCATCATCCCATATATTGTTGACTTAGAAAGTTCGCATATCATTAACTCTGTCCTGGTAATTTTAAAATTATGATATTGCCGCTGATTGCAATGAGGGTGGTAATTACCTTTCTAGGAAGGAGGCTAATGTGCCAGCTAGAGAGCCAGGGTGGGACAGTGATATCACTAGTCACCTGGAAATTTCCTGATGATGGAAGAGCTCAAGGTTGGGCCCACGTTCGATTATATTGACTGGTGCCTGGCCCACTGCCAGATTGTGAAGATCTGAGGAGGCAGATGCTCTGTTACTTGACTTTGTCTCCCCAATACCAAGCACAGGACCTGACCCAAAGGAGAAAAGCTCTCTGGCAGGGCAGGGAGAATTTTCAGAGACATTCAGATTTTAGCTGGGTCACAAAGGATGAGAGAAAACTCCTCCGGTGACCAATGCCATTACTGGCTAACGTACCAGGTGGAACGAAGATGACCAGTCAGGATCCCACAAGTAGTCTAGTTTGGAGGGGCAACAGCGTAATGGAGGAGAGATAAAAGCTGAGGCTGGAAGGTAGGTCAGGTGTAGTTGTTCTGACCTCAACAGCACAGCACATAATCTGGGGGTTCTGTACCTCTTCATTTGGTAAGCAAGGTCTTATGTTGTCCCCAGGCTAAAGGTGGTACAGAAATGGGAAATCAGTCACAGCAAAGCCAGATTTCTTATACATCTACTGTGGCTGATACATTTTCTCGGAAATAGACTAGCACGTTTCACACTTGGGTTGTAATAAATGTTGCCAGCAGCGGCTGAGTGCTTGTAGACAAGCATCTACACATCAGATCTTATCAGCAAGGGCACTCGGGGCATTTTCAGTCTCAGTGTGGGGAGACATTTGGCTTGCCCTGTGCACAAAGCCTTGGGATATTTCCAGGAAAAGCCAACCTCTTGATTTGTAGAGATACTACAGTAGGTTAATTCATGCCAATCCCATTTGATGGGGTCCTAACATTATCACAGCAGCTCAAAGGGCCACAGCTTATCTTTTGATACAAGCTGATTTACACAACAGGGGTGAAAGATGGGTGTGTCTGCAAACTCAGGACTGAAGTCTTCATTTCTGCACATCTTTTTATCCCAGAAATGACTCCAGTGAAAGCTTCCTGCAATCCTTTTAAATTTGGGGTTGGGGTAGAAAAGGATTAAAGAGAGACTGAAGTACCACAGGAAACAAATTCTGCCATCCAGATAATTTCCCTTGTCTTTCTCTATTTTCTTTTCCCAAAACTTCCTTTCATCTTTCAGGGCAGGTCTTACAATCTCTCTCTCTCTCTCTCTCTCTCTCTCTCTCTCTCTCTCTCTCTCATGTTTGGCATCAATGAATGTGTTCTGCTTCTCTGGGACATGCTTACAATGACTTCCGAAAGGGTAGCTTTCCTCCCCGTCACGCCCATTGGTAGGCTGTCAGATAGCAAGAGCTTTTTCTGTCTGATTCATGGTCAGTTCCCCAAGGCCTGGTACAGCTGGTACATAGTGAGGCTCAGTAAAAATTCATGGAAGCACTGGATGAGCAGCCCAAGTTATTTCTGAGATTTTTCTCTCTTGTGTGTGTCTCAGCTGAAGGTTGTGGGTTAGGATCAAGGGTTCTCTGCATCCTTCCCTCTTCTTATCCCTACAATGTCCCTATCGCAACAGCTTGTTTTCCCTTGCTGTCTCGTTTCCTCTGAGACCAGATAGATCTCTGGGCTCCTCCCAAAGCAAAATGCCCTCTTTATGAATCAGAGATCTGTCTCCCAAGGTTTGGCAGTAGCACCCACTCTGAATTAGAACAGCTGCCACTCACAGTGATGTAGTACAAGTATACCAGAGTTTAAGAAGCTGCCATCCTTAGATAAATTAGCTTTTAAACAGCAATTACATTATTTTTAGAACATGAAAGTACCTTAGAATTTGCCATGGTTGCCCGGTGCATTGAGAAGAAAATCTAAACTCCTTACTGTGGACTGTGGGGCCCGTCTAGCTCTGCACCTGAACTCTCATGCTGCCATACTGGCCGTCCTTCATTTTCATCTCTCCTCCAAGCTCTTCACCATCTTTGCATTTGATGTCTCTCTGCCTGGATTGCTTTCTTCTCTATCTGCCAGTTGAGTTCATTATGAAGTGCACCCGTGATTTTCAAGGCAATGCCCTTTATTTTCTGTAGAACACTAGCACCTTTCTCAGATTGTAATTTATATACTTATTTATGACTTATGCCCATTTTCCCCAGTGGGCTGAAAATTCCTCAAGAGGAGGGACTTTATTTTTATTGCCACTGCATTCCCATCACCTGGCACAGTTCCTGGTGCATAAATGATTCTTGTTAAATGTTTTTTAATGAAGGGATAAATAAAGAATCTACCCTCCCTGGCCATCTTTCCTCCTTCTTCTCAATGCAGAAGTAGCTTCTGCAATATCCCTGACACAGGCCATCTCTGACAGACAGTTGAGGTGTCCGGCTGCTCTGAGTATAATCGAGTTGCTTCAGGCCCACAATATCCTTCCTCTAAAGTCCACTGACCAGCTTTAGCTTTACAATATGGAGACACCTAAATGAAGTCACCTCTTACTCTTCCATAGGTCAATTTTTCAAATATCAGAATCTTTCAAGCCACTGTGACAACCTAAATTACTGCGTTCATCCTGTCTTATGTTCATCACTAATGTCTGTGATAGATTCTGTTACTTTAAGCAAAATGATGTATTACCAAACCAATTTTAACTATTAACATATTTCTATAAATGAGAACATATTTTTACATATTTTAACATATTTATATAAATGAGAACAAAGTTCCTACAGCATCTCATAAACATTATAATGAGATGATGTTGGATGAATAACATTATTTGAGGATCTGGTATAATTCACAATATAGAATGAAAGGTATGACCAGTGTACAAATAATCATAGCAGGAGACTGAATATGATGGGAGACAAGAGAAAAACAAAGAAGGGCCCAAAGACAGTGGAGTATTGGCCAACAATTTACCTGTTGTGATCTGTTTCCAAAATGTGTCAGGGAATAATAAATATTTACTCTTCCCAGTACTGTGAGGCTTGAGAAAATGCATGTGAAAACCTTTTGGAAACTGTGAAATACTGTTCAAACATAAGGTAACAGTGGTGATGATGATGAGGGATAAATTTTAAAGTATGTCCTGAATTTTAGTGGGCAGTGCCAGATGATGCAGGAGTGGGGCGGGTGGGACCATTATGCTGAAGGGCGTAGCACCCCGAGCCAAGACACAGAGGCTGAAAGAACCAGGAGTGTTGGCATCCTGAGCAAATACAGGGAGCAGTGGGACATGCAGGGAAGCCAGATGGAGGCCAGTCTGAGTCTTCTGCCACCAAAGAACTCTTTTGTTTTTAATTAGGATGGAGTCATGCTCCCGTAAACTCAGACTTTGAGCAGTACTTTGGATTTTTTTTTCCTGTCACTGTTTAAGTTGGTATTGGCTCAGAAAAAAACCTGTTGCAGGGCTAGATAGTAATCTATTGCAGTGGTCCAAATGAAAGAAATATAATTAAAGCCTCATTGGTGGTATTGGGAATGAAAAAGAAAAGTTTTAAAGAATAGTATGGGCCTGGAAGCCAGAGTATTTGACCACTGAGATGAGATGATAGGCTCAAAAATGACTTCTGAGTGACCAGGAAAATCATGCTGCCAGGGACAGCAGCCAAGGCATACAAGGAGTAGAGGTGAAGTAGAAGATATGGAAGGGAGAGCCCTAGGGTGGCAGGTGGATGCACACATCTGGTGCAGAGATAAAGAGCACAGAAAAGGAAGAGTACTTGAGAAAGATCAAGTTCAACTTTAGGTATGTTGAAAATGAAGTGTCTGTTGGACATCAAGACAGAGCTGGAGAAGAGAGACTGAAGATCAGTGGAGAGGTCTGGGCTGAGGATAAGAATTTGTGAACCATCAGCATATGGGTATTCATTGAAATTGTAGCATGTAGGATGAGGAGAGAAAGTGGCCAACAACAGTGTTTTAGTAAAAGGAAGAGGAACCAGCCAAAGATGTTGAGAAGGAAAAGTTGGAGAGGTAGAAAGAAAACTTGGGTCCAACCAGGTTGAAAGTTTTAAGAAGAGAATGAGTGGTCAGCAGTGATAAATGCTGAAGAGAGCATGTGACCATGTTAGCCGTGTGTGTGTGTGTGTGTGTGTGTGTGTGTGTGTGTGTGTTAAGATGCAAAAACTTAAATTAAGTACGAGACTATGTGTGATGCTTTAAAATTATTTTTAAATATATTTTTTTATTAATCTCAAAGAGGAAGGGAGAGGGAGACAAAGATAGACACATCAATGACAAGAAAGAGAATCATCTATCACTACCTCCTGCACACCCCCTACTGGGGATCAAGCCCACAACCTGGGCCATGTGCCCTGACCGGGAATTGAACTGGCTAAAATTAGTTTTTGAGATGTCTTTAATGTCAATAGAGAGAAGACAATGGGATTTGTTGATGGTGGAAGTCCCTAGTGGTTTCACATTAGGGGGTGAGGACAATAGCCTCCAAAAGTATGCTGAGGTGGAAGGATGACTATTGACAATTGGTTTAAAAAAAATCTGAAGGCCAAGGGAAAGATCAATAGTGTCTAAGGAATGTGTTTGTTTGTTGGCTTGGTTTCATTTTATTGAAACAGACCTAAGCCTGCTTATAGAAAAGACACTGAGAATGGGGAGGAAAGGAAGGAAGAAAAGGGAGAGATTGAGACAGTAGCCGGGGAGAGAAGAGCTCAAGGAGTAGCGTGCCTGGGGTTGCCCAAAGGGCTGGGGTCAAGAGCACAGATGAAGAGTCCCTTTGATAAGCAAGAGGTGCACACCTAACCTCAGACATGGGATGCATAGAGGGATTCCAGGTGAAGAGAGAAGGTAAGAGTGCTCTCATCAGTGTCTACAAGTAAATCACCAATTGAAGGCGAGGCAGGTGGATGGGTTTGGAGACTTGAGAAAGGTTTGAAACAGTCTTTGAGGGGGTGGGACAGCAGCCAACAAGAGAGGAATACAAGGCTGCTATTGTACATAGCCATAATGGTTAGGGTGGGACTAGGGAGCAGGGTTTGCAGTGAGACCATCTCAGGTTTAACAACTTCTCAACAGCTAGAAGTGAGAATGAAGAAAATAGGCAGTGAGTAACCCATGACTGGGGGTTTCTGGCTCTTCCAATTTGTTCTAATGTGGCTCCCAGACACCTCTCCATCCTGGCTGAATGAGTTCCCCAGGGATGCTGTAACAAAGGACCACACACTGGGTTGTCTGAAAAAAATAGAAATTTATGGCCTCGCAGTTCTAGAGGCTAAAAGTTTGAAATCAAAGTGTCAGCAGGGCCATGTTCCCTCTGAAGGCTCTAGGGAGGCGGCTCCTTCTGTGTTTCTCACTAACTTCTGGTGATTGCTAGCAATCCTTGCTATTCCCTGGCTAACGCAGGGCGGGACAAAACTGGGTTTACAGTCATTCATATGGCAAATTACACAATAATTAGTGAATAGTCATATAAGAATAAACTATGTGTTTGCCTCATCCTATAGATTCATCACTCCAATCTCTGCCTCTGTCATAACATGACCTCCCCCATCAGTCTGTGTCTCTGTCTCTTCTCTTCTTACAGAACATCAGTCATATTGGACTTAGGGCCCAGCCTACTCTGGTATAATTTTAAATATTATATCTGCAAAGACCTTATTTCTAAATAAGGTTACATTGTGAGGTAGACATAAACTTTTGGGGAACACTATTCATCTAAGCACACTGGTCTTTGTGCCCAGTGGAGACTCTAGCATGGGTCTTGAAATAGTGTCTAGACCTGAATGTATAATGCTATGATCAGAGGAGAAAGCATATGGAATTTGCCAACTTTGATAGAGCTAAGTACTCTTCCTACTCCTTCCTTTTGTGTTCCTTTATTTATAAAGTCATTTGTATTCCAGAAAGAGCTCTTATGTAGCCATTCTTATCTCAATATTAATCCCTTAACACAGAGAAAATGATCCTGCTAAAGAGAAAGGGAGATTAAAAATGAGGCAAATTACTAAACTGTTAGCACTATAACCACAGGCCAAGTCAACATTCACAGATAGAACCAGTATTGCCTAAATCAGTTCAGAACCCACCTCTGGTCTATCTCATTCACTTATAACAAGTTCAAGGTCAAATCCAAATTCAGCAGTCTAACCTGAATATGGCAGAGAGGGCATTGTGTTTGTTTGTTTGTTTGTTTGTTTTACATTGTTGGTTGTTGGTAAAATTTTCTTCTGTGAAGATTTGATAGTAAGTCTCATGAACTATGCCTTTTTAGATGGCATTCATAACCCAGAAAAACTTTTGCCTTTTTCTGTAAGAAAATTTATAAAATAAAACCCTAGGTTCTTTTTCATTGGCTTATTTTAATTTTTCAATTAGAGTTGATATTCAATATTATATTGTGACTTGGACACTTAGGGCAGGTCAGGTTGTATCAACAAAGGTAACCGAGAAGTCTTGAAGGAAAGGATTTAAACAGAAAGAATCTAGCCATTCATGGAGCACATGACATTTCAGTTCTGGGCTTTAGCACTGCTGACAACTGAGGATCATCTAGGATTTTAGAGATGAAAGGGACATGAGGATCATTTAGTTCAACCTTCTCATTTCGCCGATGAGGAAACTGATAGGGGAAGCAACCAGTTCGAGGACACATGAAGGGCTTTTAGCAGAGCTGGGAATAGACTCAGGTCATTTGACTGTTGGCCTATATGCAACAGTCACTTGACTGTTCCACTCTATGCAACTGCATCTGAAAGAGATAGGTATGTGCAGGAGAGTGAACCTAGGTCTTACATATGTTTGTGGTGATTTACTTGGCATCCTCCAACCCCCTCTTCAAAATTCAGGTTCAGAAATATGAGGGATAAAATTCTTGAAGGTGTATGGGTTTTAAAAAGCATTCTCTAAATAGCTCTTCTCCCTATCCCCATCCCTACCACCTTTGGCAATTCTATTAAAAATAGCTTTGACTTGAAGTTGGCCTGGAGATCATTATTTACTCTGCAATTATACAAGCCCTCAACTGAATCCATTACCATAGCAAGCAAAATCTGAGAGGGAAGCTGAATCCCTGCTGGGATGTGCAGATTCCTCACCTGAAGGAGGGAAGGAAGGAGGGAGAGAAGGAAGGAGGGAGGGGGGGAGGGATGGAGGGATGGAGTATGAGAGAGGGAGGGAGGATGAGTAAGAGAATGCTCTCAAGAGTGGAGAGGTGGAACTTCCTAATCTCTGCCACCTCCTAGGAGACTGGGCAGGTCTGATACTAAACTTCACAGTGATATTCTAACCTCTAAAGCACATGTGTCAAACACAAGGCCCGCGGGCCAAATCCATCCCGCCAGGCCTTGCAATGTGGCCCGCACCGCACTGTCATCACTGCACTCCACTGCGTTTCCATCACAATGACAGTTTATGACTGTTCAGTAAACCATTCGGCCCGCGATTTAGGCTGGATTTTAGATTTTGGCCCCTTCTCTGATTGAGTTCGACACCCCTACTCTAAAGTGATAATATTAACAGAAGTAAAGGGGAGGCAATTAGGTTTAAATGAGGCCATGAGGGTGGAGCAACAATGATGGCTCTATGAGTGCCCTTATAAGAAGAGGAAGAGACACCAGAGCTTTCTCTGTCCACTATGTGAGGATATATAGCAAGAAGGCTGCCACCTTCAACTCAGAGAGTGGGCCCTCTCCAGACACTAAATCTGCTGGCACCTTGATCTTGTACTTCCCAGCCTCCAGAAATAATGTCTGTTGTTTAAGCACCCATTCTATGATATTTTTGTTATAGCAGTCCAAGCTGACTAAGACACTCACACAACCAATAGTTCATCCCAAGAATCATATGATGTCCCAGCTTACCAGCAACCTCAGATCTCATCCTGTTTAACATTCTCACTTCACAGAAGATGAAACCAAGATGCAGAGAGTAAAAGTAAATTGCTGAAGACCACCTAGGCTGCTTCATGGCCAAACACAGGCCAGAAGCTAAAAGCAGTGGAACGTACCAGATAGGAGTCTGTGCTCTGGAGCAGCAGTCGCTAACGGGTCCATGAGGTCAGAAAGGTTGGTGACCGCTACTCTGGAGTTAAGACTTAACTTTTGGATTTACCACCAACTACTTATGTAATCTTATATTGTGAGTTATAACATAGAATTATGTTACATCTCTACAGTCAGCTTTTTCATCTGTACATTGAGGATGATAACCTTACAGGGTTGGTGTAATAAAATAATACTTAGCACATTGCCTGACAAATAATACATGTTGTATGAATGCCAGCTTTGTGGTGAAAACCAACAAAGATTCATCTCCCCTTCCACAGTGTGGAGTTGCTGTTGGGATGTAGCTGACCAGCCAGAACCACTTTTGCCAGCTTCTCTTGCACTAAGCAGGGCAGACTGAGTGACCACCAGAGGAGAGGAAGTAGAAGTGATGTGTGATACTGCTGGGCCAGAGGGTTAAGTGACAGGTATAAAGACCGCCCTCCTCTACCGGCTGGATTGTGCCAGAGCAATTCTACAGCCCAACGTGGTGGAGCAAATGGAAGCAGCCTGTGTCCCTGAGAAATGGCTCAGAGAAGAACCAAGCTATTTGCCTGTGCATGAGTTAGACACAAACTTAATATGTAAGGTTGTTACAGCAGCTAGTATGAAGTACCCTGACTAATATGTTAGGTTGTTACAGCGACTAGTATGAAGCACTCTGACTAATATGCTGTTGCTATTATTATGAAAGCATGACATATTTTCAGAAAATGAAAGGGAAAAGTAGACTGTTTAACCAGTGTGACTCTTGGCTACAGGTTCTGGGTTTGAAGGTGAAAAAGGTGTGCATTTGCAACACCCATACCCATACTAACAATGCTAAAAACTCCAAAAATGCACTAGTCACGCAAACAAGGTTGCAGGGTAGAGTGTGAAATATGGAGAAGAGCCAACAGCCACCTTCTGGTTGAAAGGACTCAACCCTCTGAGGAAAACAGAAAGCCCCTTCCTCCGTTGTCATGGGAACAGCTCAGCAGAGCTCTGGATGCTCTGCAGGAGGCTGCCTTGGAGCAGAGCTGGAGAGAGGGCTTTCTTTCCAAAGGAGGAGGAAAGCTGCTTCTGAAAAAGGAATCCTGTCAGCCCTTCTGATTCTTGCAGGGGCTGGGAGTGGTTCCCTGGCCTCTGGGCCGAGGGCCTCTTTTTTTTCTCACAGCATCGCCCAGCTGGCAAGAGAAGGGCAATGGCCCAAGGCTCACTCCAAATGATTATGGAACCAAGTTCTCTGTTTAAAGATAAATTCACTCAGGAGGAGTGGTTTCCTCATCTCTACTGGTAAAGCTGTACCTCTCCTCCAGGACAGGATGACTGAGTACCCCTTGTATGAAGAAGCAAAGCTAACCACCAGAGAAGATTTGGGGCAGGGGTGGGGGACGCAGATGTGTGAATGGGGACAGGGAGCAGCCACAAGTCTCTGTGTGACTATGGAGTTCTTTAGAGTCCCACTCCCACACCACACATTCACACCAAGATAGGCAACAATTATTGTCTCCTGACCTGTCTTTCTTTTCGCTCTGTTTCACAGAAGACTCATTTCTCAGCCCACTCCCAGCTGCTTCTGACTCAGACACACCCCCAGGGCCACAGTCCCACACCCAGTCCTATGAAGAGCTCCAGCCTGACTGGGTCAAGGACGGTGGGGAGGACTCTGAGGGCACAGCAGTTAAAAGCCTGAGCTCTGCTGTCAGACAGGCCTGGCCCTGTGACCTGAGTCAGGATACTAAGCCTCTGAGCCTCAGTTTCCTCATCTGTAAGATGGACAGTAATACTATCTACTTTATAAGACTCCTAGGGGTATTCTATGATATATTGCATGGATATCATTTAGCCAGAGACCTGGAGCATAATGCCAACTTAATGAATGTAGACTTGGCAACAACAACAACAAAAATAGTTTAGACTAAATGACCTCAACAGTTTTCCCGATTGGAGGAATCTGTGATTTCTATCCCCACTTCCTGGAAAGAAAATGTATTATGAATCTCTTCCATAGTTAAGGTTATTTCAACAATTGTTTAAATGTTTTATTCACTCTCCTTTTCTTATTCTCCTTTATAAATAATTGTTTATGCTAAAAACAAAAAACATGAAAGAAAGAAATACAATAAAATGTGAACAGTGTATTTGGTAGCTGGACACTATGTGGGATGGTTTATTTTCTTTTATGCTAGAAACAAACTGCTTTTAAAAAGTGTATTATTCAACATTCCATGTGATCTCTGCTCTCTTTTGGACATCAACTTAAGAGATCTTAAACATTGCCCAACTTTAATTATCTCTTCCACAGAGAATAATTTCAAGTCTCCATTTCCAGCCTGTCTTCCCTCCCAGACTCAGGGCCAGCATACATCCATGTGGATGAGCCAGAAGAATCCATAATTAATCAATTGCTTGTGGTTTCTTACTGTTTACAAAGCCCTATTACACTTGTGTTTTTAACGCTCAAAATAACCCTGTGATATGACTATTAGTATCACCACCCCATTTTATAATGGAAATAAATTAAAAGGCTAATCTACTCCATTTCTATTTCATTCAGAGATAAAGGATGGAACCAGGAATTTCAACCCAGGCATACCAATGCCACTTCACAACAGGTTGTTTTTGTTGTTTTTAAATAAATCTTTATTGTTGAAAGTACACAACAGGTTTTTCCCATTGGTATAATGTCTGGACATCCAAGTTAATGATCTCTCCACTAAATCTAGTGATTTCTCTGGCGTCTCTCTTCTCACCAACAGCATTACCATGTCCTCACTCACTCAATCCCCAAACCTGATAACCATCTGAGTTCTCTTACTTTTCTCTAGTGTTTCACTCTATTAATCATGAGGCCCCATCAACTCTTCTCTTTCAATGTCTCTCAAATTGTCCCTTTTCTCAATGTCCACTGTGACTCCTGATGCTCAGGCCCTATACATCCTGATGACTCAACTCTGCAATCGCCTCCCAATTGGTCTCACTAACTGCAGTCTCTTTGTCCTTCATAGTAACCTGGTTAATCTTATTCATAGTCTCTTATCCAAAAACTTCAGTCAGTCTTGATTGGCAACAAAATAAAGTTTAAAATCTCTATCACCTAAACCTATAATCCTTGCTTTAATTCTTATTTCCCTACTTAGTATTCAACTCTATCCATATACCTATGACCTGTCTGAGACCAGTAAGTGGGTTTCTTCCCAGGTGCCAAGAGATCAAAAGGTGATGTCTGCCTGGAGCTCTGGGTTGAAAAAGCTTATGAGACCATATTTGGGTCAGGGGAAAAGGTGCTAAGTCAATCAGCAATATCTGTCCTTGTCAAAACAATGGGGAGAAGGGGGGAGAAGGTGGCATTCCAATCTCATCGTTTATTTTTCCTATTAGTAGGAAGCTCATCTAGGCCATGACCTTGGTTTTGTTCCCTCCTCTAACTCCCCTGCAGCCACTTGACACAGTGCCTTGTATGTAGCAGAGCAAATAGTAGGAAGCTAGTAAATATTTTTAAGTTGAACCATACATTTTTCTGAACTCATTTTGAGCTACAACAAGGCAGAGGCCCCATAAGATAGAGCAGTGGCTCTCAACCCTGGGGAGCTTTTTAAAAGAGCACTGATGTCTAGGTCTCATTCCCGTAGGTTCCGACTTAATTAGCGTGGGCAGGATTCATCACTAGTAGTTTTTAGAGCTTCCCCGAGGTTGAGAACCATTGGTTGAAGAAAAGGGAAGTGGGATTCTGAAGTCCTGGTTTTAGTGAGTAGCTGTGTCATCATGAACAAATCACTGTACTTCAGTGGGTCTCCATTTCACCGGTTAGAAAAAAAGGTGGTTTTACTGCATTGTATTTAAGGTACATCCAAGTTATAACAGTTTTTCCTTCCATTTTAGAAAGAGTTTCTCTCCACCAGCAGAGTCCAGCTATTATATTGGAAATCTAAAAGCCTTCATCAAAGGCTCCCAGAATTAGAAGAAATGGGAAACCTTAAGTGTATTCTTTTCCCTACCCCCAATGGAAACATCGTTTCTCAAATCAATCAATCAATCAATGAGGTTACCTGGGGTTATTAAGCTCCACCCATTCTTAGCATCTTCCACTCATTCATTTCTGCCTTCTATTTCCCTAGTAATGGCTCCCAAATTCATTTCCAAGTAATTTACACGCACATTAGACTAGAAGAAGACAGAAAAGATTGGTGATAGAGGAAGGAGAAGGGATTGGGGAGTAAATAGAATCCAAGACACCTACAGTTGAGTACCAAATGTTCTGTTCTTTGAAAACAGAGTCTGGGTGGTGCTAATACTGGGTCTTTAGAGAACATGGTGAATGTGGACTTGGTAAAGGTCAGACATCTGGGCATGGTGTGCTGAGCAGGCAGACTTTCTGAACCTCCCAGGGAGCACAGTGCTTTACTGACAGGCCTTGCAAACCAGTGTTCTTTAGCCATCTCCTCGGGGTTAGCTCTCAGTTCTAACTGTTCTCTTTTTGTGAGTGTGATCAGTGGTTGCTGAAGGCTGCTGATAGTGATGGCAATTGGATTAAGCAGAGTCCTGCCTAGGACCAGCACCAGAAGGCTCTTCCCTGTGCTAGACATTTTTTGCTCAGTTCCACCTCAATGACCTTCTCTGATGGCAGCCACTTTGTTATATGCTCACCAAACATGGCTTCCCAGAATGTGGACAATCCAGTCCACCAGATTTTACAGCTGAGGAAATCAGGCCCTTCTATAGAAGGGACTTGCCTATGTTTGTCCATTAGGCGGGGAGTAGCATCATGGCACTCTGATGGTGTGTGCCTAGGTCTGAAAGGTAACAGGAGGAGAAGGGACACCACAGAGTTAGCCTTTGGCCTCTTCTTTAAATGCTAAATTAGACCCTTTGTGATTTCCTCTACTCCCATGTCTTCAGTCTCAACGTCACTCTTATAGCCCTAGCTCTGAACCTAACCTGAATGCCAGGTTCATATTTCCACTTGTCTACATTTTCCCATATATGTCCCATTACTGTCTCAAAAACAATATGCCCCAAAGGGAACTCATCATTAATCCCCAAATACCTCACAAACTTGCTCTCTACTTTTATATTTTCCATCTTATTTAAGGGCAATTCTATCCATTCTGTCATGTTGGATTAAAACTGTGCAATCATATTTTTACTCTACACTCTTATTTTTCCTCTATAGTACCACCTAATCTCTAAATATATTGGTTATCATCATAGAATGCCTTATGACCCATCTATTACTATTTCAATAAACAAACCTAGGCCCCCATCATCCTTCACCTTCATTACTTTGATAGCTCCTTAATTGATTCCTTAATCCTCTTTCTGCCCCTCATCCATCCTCCATATCGCTGGCAGACTAACCCTTCAAGAATCAAAATAAACTTTTGTTGTGACTTATGGCCTATAATGACCAAGTCCTTTAGCCTGTTGTCCAGGGACCTACAATTCGGTCATACTCTGAAGTTCTCTCACTCTATACCCTGCTCCAGTCTCACTACACTACTCACTCCTTCCTCAATGGGCTCCACAATTCCTCCTCTTGACCAGAAATGTTCTTCCTTCCATATCATCTTGATAAATCCCTACTTCTTCTTTAAGACTCGCTTCTTTAATGAAGTCATCTCTCATCCCACATATTCTCCCAGACTGATGACTTTAACATTTTAGTTAGATTGATGACATGCTGGTTATTAAGACTATGACAAAAAAAAAAAAATGCTAGAAGAAGCAGTGAAAAAAAGCAAAACCATATAAAACCTGGAGAAGGTTGTCGTAGGGCAGCCTCCTTTAACACATTTTCTTTTTCCCAGTCAATGGGGCCCAGCCTCAGGCTGTTAAAATCCTACCACCTTGTAATTTTTCCTTTGTATTTCTATTTTAGCTCTTGCCATCTGTCTTTCATGATAGGTGTCGGTATAACAGTTTTCCTTCCCTAGCAGCTTAAAGATTCATGCAGAGAGAACTGAAAAGTATGATCATTAGGGTGCCTTGACATTTGTCAATGGTATCACCAGGTTATTAGCCTCTGTTGTAGGGTCTAGTAATAATTAATGTCGTTTTTAAACATTCGTTTAAAATCTTGCTTGGCGTTGACTTGTATTGACATAACCTTCAAACACGTGGTATCTACAGAATGTGTGAAGTGCAATTAACAAGTTTTGCTTGGAAAAGTTTGTGTTTGGTTTGGTTTTTGTTGCAAAACTAGGGCTAAGAAGATGGCGGATGAAGAGCATATTCGGCACTGCATGCTTTACGAGTTCCAATTAGGAAGAAAAGCAAGGGAGGCTGCAAAAAACATCTGTAGTGCTCTTGGTCAAGATGCAGTTAGCGCCAGAAAATGCCAGCGTTGGTTTGAGAAATTTCGTGAGGGAAATTTTTCGTTAGATGACAAGAGTGGTCGAGGCCGTGTGTCCAATTTTGATCAAGAAGCTCTTCAAGCTCTTTTGGTGCAAAATCCTCAAATTACCCAACAAGAGCTTGCGACAACTTTAAATTGTTCACAAAAAACAATTTCCAATCAATTGCATGCACTTGGCAAAGTCCAAAAGTTTGGAAAATGGGTTCCTCATGAGTTGACCGACAACAACCGTAATCAAAGAGTCACAATTTGCAGTTCACTCCTCTCTCGTCAAAACCGTTTGCCGTTTTTAGAGCAAATTGTTATCGGAGATGAAAAATGGGTGCCGTATGTTAATTTGAAAAGGCGGCCTCAATGGTTGGACAAAAATGAGGCTCCGCAGCCCACGCCAAAACCTGACTTGCATGCGAAAAAAGTGATGTTGTGTGTTTGGTGGAATTTTAAAGGAATTCTTCATTATGAACTTTTACCATCTAACCAAACCATTACAAGTGCAGTGTATAGTGCCCAATTGGAAAGGTTAGCCCAAGCTTTAAGAGAAAAAGAACCCGCGCTGATTAATCGGAAGGGCGTAATTCTTCACCACGAAAACACACGACCGCATACTGCAAGAATCACTGCTGAAAAACTGCGCCAGTTGGAATGGGAAGTTCTCCCTCAACCTGCATATTCTCCTGATATTGCCCCTTCCGATTACCATTTGTTTCGTTCTTTGCAAAACTTTCTTCTTGGAAAAAAATTTAATAATGAAGAATGCCTCAAAAATGCATTGACCGAATTTTTTGCATCAAAATCACAAGAATTTTACAACAGAGGGATTAAAATGCTTCCTGAGCGTTGGGCACAAGTAGTAGAAAACAATGGCAACTATATTGTTGATTAAATTTTGTTGTATTGTTTAAATAAATTCGATTTTAAAAAGTATTAGAAAACGACATTAATTATTACTAGGCCTAATACTTATGGGCACAGGGGTTGTGGCGGGAACTGTAAGGGGTGGCTGCATATAAGAAGTGTGTCTCATTACTGGCTTGGAGTCTGGGCCTAAATACCCATGTATAACTCCTTGACACTAGGCCAGACAGGCTTCAGGAGATGCATATTCCTATATAGGGTAGACCTAAATATAATTCCCCTCTACACTCAACCCAATCTCAAAATCATACTCTTCTCAAGCTTGAAAAGCCACACTCAATGCCAGTGAATAGAGGACAGAGTTCAACAGAGTATGGGGAAACCCAAGGAACCTTCCTTATCCTCCTAGGGAAGCACCTACAGAAAACATGTGTCTCAGAATCTGACCATTCTTATCTAGACATCCTCCTGGATGTAAAGGAGGAGGAATCACAGTGAGGAAACTTCCTCCAGAGGCTACCATTACGTAGTAACTTCTATCACCATGAGTCAGGTGCCCGTGCTAAGAGCTTTACACACATCGTCTCACTTAATCATCTCAGCAATCTTATGTGGGTATTAATGTTTTACAGAGAAGAAAATGTTTATAGAAGTTTTCATTTTGTAATTCCTAAAACAGAGCATTTAGTAAGCTTCATTCATGTTTTAACGTATTTATTGAGTATTGAGTATTTTACTGTGCTACACATTGTGGGAGATACAAGGATGAATCAGATATGCTCCCTGACCCGAGAAGTTCACAGGCCAGTCGAGAAGACAGTTAAATATTTAAGTAAACCAGATTTTGTTAGAGAGATGGACAGGTTGGCACTGACTCAGAAGTCTCACATAGAAAAGAGAATTTGGTCCAGGGGCTTGGCAAGATAGGTAAACTTCAAAAGGCAGATATAGGAAGGCATGTGCTTTCTGGGAAACTAAACTGTGGACTCCTTGAGGGCAGAATCAAATCTTTTATGCGTAGTTCAATTCAACAGATTTTAAAAAAATCAAGCATCTTCTATGTACCTGCAGGGCAGTATGTGAATGAAGAGGGGGTGGAATATAAAGATAAATAAGATCAAGTCCTCGACCTCAGACCTCTGGGCAAACTTCTTCCTTAGTCAGTGTATTTCTTTCTCTAGCCACCCAAGGAGTCTTCTCCTCCTCCTCCTTCCCTCCATGAACACTTGGCCTACTTGTTCATTTGACTCATCTGCCTGGTCTGGGTCAGACATCCAGAACAGCATCTGGGACTGTAATTCTGAGACCTAAAAAACTAGGAAAAAGAGTTTCATATCCTGAAATATTTAGAAGTCATTTACTGAGCCTATGCCTGCCCATGTTTCAGAAGAGATTTAATAACCTTCCTTAATGATACTCGACTCACTTAAAATTCACCTACTAATCCACATGTTCCCACCCTTAATGGAGACGCAACAATGCTGATGTCTAGGAAGGACAAGACACTGGCTTTCCCAGATTTGCTTTTTGTGAATGCGTGTGTGTGTGTGCACATGTGAGCTGGTGTGTACGTGTACATGTGTATGTGTAATGGCACGTGTAGGTCCAAGTGACACTTCTCAGGCTCACCATCCACATTGGAAGAACCAGGTCTGGTTTCCTGCTGCCCTGTAAGGGTGACATCCATGTCCAGGGAACCACCGCATGCCTGACTAATTGGTCTGAATGGCAAGGCAAGCCCTCTGGGAATCCCCAGGGACTTGTCTGAGAAGAGCTATGAACAGTCATAATAACAAAGGCAGAAAAAAATAACAACAGTCCATCTTGGCGCCCTGGCTGTAAATGGCTCATTTACTCTGGCAAGAGGAATGGAGTTTTAATGACAAATTGTAATGCCGCACAGCAGGCTTGGTTATGTGCTGTAAATTATTTTGAAAGAGGCACTATGCCATAATAAAAAAAAAATTTTTTTTTAAAGGATTGTTCTCGGCTGTGGAGCCTGGACTGAGCCGTGGAATGAGGGCAATTGGAATCCCCCATCCTCACATCCACCCCCTTCCAACATTTTTCTGCTCCCTCTCCAGGTCTATCTTGTCTGGCTCCTGGACGCTGGAGACACTGCATTCCAGTCTGGCTCTGCCACGTACTAGGAGCATTAGTTTACTTTGGTGACCATGTGAGGAATGGACGTGGAGGGGGGGAAGACTAAAGACACCAAGACCATTTAGGAAGCTGCTGTAGAAAAAGAAAATGGAGCTGATGAACTCCTGACATAGGGGTGGTGATGGGCAGATGGAAAGAAGGGGGTGAATTATTGGAGGCCATTCTGAAACACACCTATTAGAAAAGTTGTTAGGGAAACAGACATGGGATTTGATTGGATGCGAAGCAAAACAAGGGTGGCTTGAAAGAATCCCAAGTTACTAGCTCGGGTGACAAGGGGTAGGTGTAAGGTGATGCTACCAACTGAGGAAGAGGCAGTTCCATGAAGAACATAATTGTGAGGAATGCCTGTGAGACATTCAAGTAGAGATGTCTAGCAACAAAATATATGGCTAAAGAGATAAATTTGGGTCTTATCAATTCAGAAATTGTGGTAAAAACCTGAGTGGATAAAATAGATCAAGGACACTGTATAGCAAGGAAGCAAAGATGAGACCCCGAGGAGCATCAATATGAATGAGGCATGATGGAGAACAAGCTACCAGCAAAAGAGGCAGAGGCAGAATGAGAAGAACCAGGAGAATGCTCTGGTCTGGAGCACATGGGAGTAAGGAGCATCAGGAAGGCCAGTGATCCACAATGTCAACCCCAGCAGAGAAGTCTTGGACGATCTCAGAGATGGCAGAGGGCCCAGGAGTGAAGGGAGATGGGGGCATAGCGACATTAAGATGTCTGAGAAGCTTGGATTGGAGTTGGAGGTTGGAGAGGGAAGGAGCTGAAGTGATGTAGGAGAGGTGGCAGAGGGTAGAGCTTCTGCAATGCTCTGGGGTCAAATATAACTTAGTTAGACTCTCAGCTTCCATACAACTGTGTGCTTGTAGTAGATGATTTTTTTTTTTTACCTCCAAGCTCGCTCTCTCTCTCTCTCTCTTTCTTTCTCTCTTTCTTTCTTTCTTTCTTTCTTTCTTTCTTTCTTTCTTTCTTTGTTTTTTTTGTTTTTTTTGTTATTGTTGCTAATCCTCACCGAGGATATTTCTTTCATTGTTTTTTTTTTTTAGAGAGAGTTGAAAGTACGGGAAGAAACACAGAGAGTGAAACAATGTTGTAAGAGAGACACACCTACTGTTTGCCTCCAAATGCACCCCACCTGGGCCAGGGATCGAGCCTGCAACTGATCCTTTGACCAGAGATGAATCTGGAACCCTTCAGTTCGCAGAACAACACTCTACCACTGAACCAAGCCAGGCAGGGATCCAAGCTTGTTTCTTCATCAGTAAGATTAATATAGTAAAAGCTAGACTACAGGCTGTAGAGTAGGTGCTCTGTATATGGAGCTACAGGAGGACACGAGTTCATAGGAGGAGTTTTCTAAAAGACAGAAGGGATAGGGACTGGTAGAACAAATTCAGGGACTGGCCCCAGTGACGTCAAGTTGTGCAGTTCAAGTGCTACTCATTTCTCTTGCTGAAAGTGAGAGAAATTGTGGGTTTCCCAGTTCACTGCACTTGAACCGAGATGTGTTGGTCACAGAATGTGACAGAGTCTGTAATTGTTTATGAAGGCACTATGTCTGTGTGAAAATCAGGGTGAAGTTTAGGGATAATAGAAAGTCAAGATCTTAGTGATTGTTTAGAAGTGACAAGGACAGTGAGGAAACAACTGACAAAGTAGAAACAAGATGAAAAAATGAAACAAGGTCATGAGGAAGGAGGGAGCAAGTAGGGTCAAGGGCTGTCTTTGAACAGGAAGAGGGACATCCCCTTGTACAACCTTCATGGGAAAATTCCCAAGTAAGCAGATTCTCATCTGGGGGAGGGGAGAATGGGATAAGAATGGTTAGTGATCTTCCAAGTTGCCTGATCATCACATAAAGGAAAAGCTAGAGTCCAGAAAGCTAGATTTCCATACACTACATGCATAGTCGATGCTGAGCTAAAGCAGAACTTAAATCCTTTGCCTCTTTCCATGGCATCTGTTTGATTGAAATGAATTAAAAAACAAAACGTTGGCTTGCCTTGATGAATTCCCCTCCTGGCGATCCCTCCTTGCTGGGTTGGAATGGGAAAGAGGAAACCAGACAAGAAATGAAAGCCCTCCATCTATATAAATTCAGGAAGTGCTGCAGGCTTCACTGTAATATTTAGAGGTCGGCTACGACCATACCACCCTGAACGCGCCCGATCTCGTCTGTAATATTTAGAGGCCCACCTCCTTGCACTATATACGACTTTAGTTTATTAGTGGGGATCCTCGTATGTTAGTGCTGAAAAAAGCCACAATAGCTTGGGAAGAGGCAACTCATTTTACAGATGAAGAAAGCAGTTTGCCAAGCACACAGGGAATCCAGGGCCAAACTGAGACTAGAATTGAGGTGTTCAGACTCCCAGCCACAGGAGTGCCATTGTGTGTGTGAGGTGTGGGCAAGCAAGCAGAGCTCTGGCGGCTTCAACTGGCTGCTCTAAGCAGCTCAGAAGGCATATGTGGAGGAGACAGGAAGCCCTTTGTCCCATTCTCCAGTTGCATCTCAGGGCAGCCTTATGAGGTGAGGATCTTGGCAATGGGTATTCAGAGAGGGGTGTCTAGATTGACCAGATAAATGCAGCTCTTTGCTTTCCTGCTGAATACCTGGCCCTATGAGCAAGTGTGTGTTGTTTGTCAGTCTCTAGTGAGGAGAGACGAGACAGTGTTTGCGGGAGCACAGGTAACCTCAGCCCATCCTCGGGCATCTGGGGATTCACCACAGGACAGAATGAGACCTTCGAATCCCTTCCTTGGGGCCAGCCAGCAATTTGCCTGTCTCTGCTGCCTGCCTCTCACAACACCTTCAGCCTCCCTGCTTACCACTGACTGCTGTCTTTGGAGTCTAACTTATTGCTGGGATTGACACTCAATAAAAACCAAGGTAAAACGTGAGCTAAGAAATCCTTCTCCACCAACCAATAGCACCTACCATTTGCTTAGCACCTTTAATGGAATGGCCTTTGCCATTTGTTCAAGCTAAGAATAATGAAGCCGTGAGGGAAAAGATAAAATAAACAATGGGATGTAAGTGATGCTTAAAACTCTTTGGAGATCCCAGCTCAGGCAGAATAACCTCCACTCAACAGGCTGGACAAGTGGTCCAGATAACAGCCCTGAGGTGATCTGCCCATAGTTGGTGGGCCCTGATGCCACTCCTTCCTTCACTATCACCCAGATAAAGACACAAGACGTCTGGGGGCCCTTTCTGGTGCAGGAAAATGTCTTAATATTTTCTTAGGTGCTAATACCTTATTCAGAGTAAGGTTCATTGAGGCTTAAGAGGAACTGATACTCAGCAGGTCTTGGTCAAGTCCATGCATGGGAAGGAGAACCCAGGATGGGGCAACAGCACATCTAATGGCGGGATCAATGAGGTCATACTATGCTGGGTACCAAAACCAGGAGGCCCCTCTTGATGGAGATCATCCCAAATGCCTCATTCAGCTGATAAGACAGGAATTCAAACACAAAAGGGTTTGTGGAGACACAAGCTTAAGGGATGTTCTGATGAAAACCCAGCTCTGATACAAGCAAAATTCTGGGATATAGAAGAGCTGAGGAACTAGTGAAGTAGGATGGTCCCCTAATCCAGTATCCCTGGTGTCCTAATAAAACAGAGGAGCATGCCAAGTGGTGACAAAGGCAAGTTGGAGTGATGCAGCTGCAAGTCCAGGGACGCCAAAGCCTGCTGTTGACCCTTCAGAAACTGGGAAAGAGGCAAAGAAGGGTCCTCTGTGGTGGAAGTGAGGCTCTGTGACACCTTACTTTCAGCCTGCTGGCCTCCACAGAAGTGAGACAATAATTCCTGGTTGTTTGAAGCCTTGTTTGTGGTACTTGGTTTACAGCAGCCCTGGGAAACGCACACCCATGGCTTCTATGAACGTGTGTGATGAAGTTCCTGCCTACTCCAGTGAACCCCCTTTATGCCATCTCACCCTTCCTCTGGCCACCCTGGATTTTTCTTCAAGTTCTAGAACACAGTAGAGCCCATCTCTCTTTGAAGGCCTTTGTATGTGTTAGTCCTTTCCCAGAGAACATTACTCTTCCAGATGTTCATGTAATTGGCATTTTCTTATCTGGTTTTGCTTAAAGAGTCTACTTCAGAGAGGCCCTTCCAGGCCATCTTGCTTTATTCCTTCACAGCACCATTCTTGACCTAAAGGTGTTCAATTTTTTTAAAATATATATTTTTATTGATTTTTTACAGAGAGGAAGGGAGAGAGATAGAGAGCTAAAAACGTCGATGAGAGAGAAACATCGACCAGCTGCCTCTTGCACACCCCCTACCGGGGATGTGCCCTTGACCAGAATTGAACCTGGGACATTTCAGTCCACAGACCGACGCTCTACCACTGAGCCAAACCGGTTTCGGCAATTTTTTTTAAAGCTATTTGTTTACCTTACTCTTCCACTAGACCACATGTGTCAAACACAAGGCCCGCGGGCCAAATCCATCCCGCCAGGCCTTGCAATGTGGCCCGCACCGCGCTGTCATCACTGCACTCCGCTGCGTTTCCATCACAATGACAGTTTATGACTGTTCAGTAAACCATTCGGCCCGCGATTTAGGCTGGATTTTAGATTTTGGCCCCTTCCCTGATTGAGTTCGACACCCCTACACTAGACTATCAGCTGCATAAGGGCATGGGCCATTCAAGTAGGCATACTATCCTAAGCCAAATTCACGGTCACTGTCATGAAGGAGTTTGTTTACCAATACATTCTTGGCTTTTCACACAGTGCTTGGCACAAACTATGCTTTTATGAATGAATGGGTGCGTGGATGGTTACTACACTGAAAGCTCCTCCTGTTATATCTCCCTGTATTGAAGGAAGGAGCACCCACTATGAGGTACAAAGGGCCAATCAATGTAGTTGATAGAATATTTTTGTTGGAATCGGAAATAGAATTAGGAACCAGGCTACTAAGACTTGAAACTCATGCTTTTTCTATCAGCGTATGCTAAGAATATCACGAAAATCTGTTTATATGTCAAGTTTTTATAAATCAAGTCATATTTTAGAACTACTGAGGGGGCTGACCACTTAAAAGGAATCCCGAGGTAAACCAATTTATAAAATGAGCAACAATTTCCTAACTCATAATTTGTGAAAATTCAGTCTTGTGACTATTGAGGTAGTTGGTATCCAGGCCAACCGTGATTCCTGCTTCTGAAAACACAATGATATGTATTTGTACCACTTGCTCAGAGGTGGATACATTTTCAATACAGACTCCTTGCTGTCACCCCCTTTTTCAGGGTTGGATGCCAAATGCAATGATCTGTTAAAACAACAACACCCACCAGTCTGTCTGATTTGAGAACTGGTGGTGACAATCTTTTATTTTTTGCCAATTTGGAAATTTCCCAGCACCTTGTTAATTTGACTCTCTGGGGAAAATGGGATCTTCAGTTCACCTCTGTGCGGGAGAATGATGATGACTTAGTACAGCCTGTCCTCTAAGCCAGTCTCCTCGCTCTCCTCCCTGTGCCTGGCCATGATTCATTTCCACAGTACCCCAATCCATCACGTCTCTCAATCCCCTCACACACCTCTCCTGGTGCTCTGCAAGGAGGGGAAATGCATGGCAGGTGTTCCCTGGGAGCTCACTTTCAGGACAAAGGAGGCAACAGGGTAGGGGGTGGCCCTGCTCACACTGCCAGCGGCTGAAGCCTCTGCCCTGGGGAGAGCAGAGGGTGCAGGTGCTGGAAGAGCTTCCTGATGGCCTATGTGACTCTCTCAGAGCAATGGGTCCCAGGAGGAGAGGAGAAGAGCTTGTGGCTCCTCCAATAAAGGGAGTGGCTGCTGAGCACTGGGCTCTCAATCCCTAGAATGTAAGCACCTCAGGGCAGGAGTCTTACCGGCTCTGCTCACTACTGCATCTTCAGTACCTAGAATGATAGGGACTCGGACATTATTGTTGACTGAAGGGATAGAAAGAATGAGTGAATAATCCTGAAGGCTTCCCACTAGCCATATGCAATAGCTTAGATGTGACAGACCCTTCTTTGAACCTGTGGTTTCTTCCTGCTCTGAACTCATATCTTCGCCCACTGTGCCACCTACCTAGATCAAGCAGACTGAATCCTAGTTCCACCTCTCCCGTAACTGCACCAACTACAAACTCCTGGAAGGTAGGGACTTGGAGTTCTGCTTACAACTCTTTCCTTGGTCCCCATACTTGAAGCAATCCAACCACGTGTCCTGATTTGGAGTTCAGAAAAGGTGGCCTCTATGGCCTACCTCAGAGCTCTGCATAGAGCAGGCCCTAGGAAACACTTGCAGAATGAGAGAGTTTAGGCTGCGTCTTCCAGGCTCCCAGGTGGGATAAGGACATAGGGCAGAGAGTGCCAAGGTCTCAGTGCTCGATTTGTCTTGCTGTGTGAGGACACACAAAGGGTCCTAGTCACCTCGAAGGTTAAGCAAAGAGGAAAACCATACAGTAGGCCTCCTGTTGGCTACCACCTGGAAAACACCCGCACAGTGCCAGGCCCTATGCTAATATGCATTTCCTATTTACCAGGATGTTAGATGGAACTTCTCCTGCTGTTCCAAAATTGGCAGTTGGAGTACAGGGCTCAGTCAAAAAGGCCTTAAGTCTCCCCAGACTTAAAGAAAGCAGTCCAGGCCAGAAACCTCCCTCAGGACTTTGCAAAAGGCAGTTGAGCTGGCTCTGGCCACGCCCTCTCCTAGCCACCACTCCAGGAAGCCCCCTTTCAGGTCTATAAAACAGGACAGGAGGGACGCTGAGCTGTTGACCAGGGGGAAGATATGTGGCTTCTTCCTCTCCTTTCATAAGGAAAGAAGTGCTTTCTCTCACTGTTGCCAAGACAAGTGAAGGGGCACCAAGAAAATTATTCAGAAATATTAGGGGTACCTCCAAGAAGAGGACACTGGTGTTTCACTCCCAGTGGATATTTTGCATGTCAATTTGGTACTGCCACTACGCTGAGCAGAACAAAGATTTAAGAGAGTTCTTGAAAGAGCTAAGTTGAGACCTAAGAGTTGGGGGTGGGGCCATACGGGGACACTGGATGCATGTTTGCTGCTTCTTGCCCAGCGGGTGGCCCCAGGGAGCTAGCTAGGTGAGGGGGAATATCTGTGTAATGTCCTAATGTCCCTCCCATTCCTCCTTGCCTCTGGGTATCAGATGTTACGAAAGAGGGACCCAAAGGGTGGAGAGGAGCTGGGAAGCTGCCCAGGAAGCATCCCCCCTAGAGGTTGGGAGAAGAGGCCTGGCCTAAGGGAAGTGTGACTGCCCCTCTCCTAGTAGGTCTGCAGTGACTGTAGAGCTGTATCCACAACACTGGAAGCCAGAGGGAGTGACAACCCAAGACATTTTTCCTGTCCCCCAACCTTGACCCAAAGCATCAGAGGGGTTGGAGCCTAAAAGGTGGCCAGAGTGGCAGTGTCCCAGGGTTGACCACACATTCCCATTGCTACTCCGAGGACCAGAGGGACAAGCAGTGGTTTGCCCTTGAAGCCTCCCCTTGAGTCATGAACCTGACTACGCTGGGGGAGGGGATCCTCAAATGAGATTTGAGATTGGCACTTTACACTAGATGGACAGGATAATTTAACAACAGAAGTTGCCAGGAAATCATGGATTCTATCCAAGAGGTCATTAAAGTGCATGCCCCAGAGAGGGAGGAGACCAACACAGGAATGACACTGGATTTTCTCTTGGGATTCGCATTAAAATCCCGTATTGCCTTCTGATCATTATATTCATTTATGAATGGAATCTATTCACCAGAAGACCTAACACAAAAGCAGTTCTCTGGATGTTATGTTTTTTATGGAGGGTCCTCTTGTTCTTTATCTTAAGTGACTTTTTTTCCCCATCAAGTATAGAGGGCAAGATTCTGTCCTATACATTGACTTAGATTAAACATAATCTAGATTCTTCTGCTCCCTTAAAAAAAAAGGGGGGGGGGGCACAGTTCTAGAAGTTTTCCCCAAAGAATGTAAAATTAACTCATTGTCTTTGCCTCACCAACAAAGTTTTGGTCTGGGGGCTGCATCCATTGAATGAACTAATCATTGAGCACAAATATGAATGGCATTGAAGTGTCTTCCTGAGCTTCATTCTGTTCCCACCTACCTCCAGGTAACTCTGTGGGGGCACATTCATCCCTCCACAGTTCCCACGGTCCCCAAATGAGAGCTGTTGGAGATTAGTTTTTACTTCTAAACAGTGATCTCAGATTATTTACTTGGTGACATAAAATTCCTAACATTTCAACGTTAAGTGTTGAAGGCCCAGCCCACAGCACCTGAGTGAGCACGTATTCATGAGCTCAGAATTACTCCATGTAGACTTCACAGTGATCCCATGAAGAGGTCCTACCATTGTCCCCACTTTACAAATTAAGGATTTATTAAGTTTAGGAAGATTAAGTAACTTGGCCAAGGTCACTACATGGTGGCCTGAAGATTTAAACCCAGTTGTGCTGGGACCAGGGCCTGGGAGCACCTCTGGAGTGCAGAGAGATCTCTAGAGCAGCAGTTCTCAACTCCATGTATTAGGATCACTTGGGTTGCTTTTAAAATATACTGATGCCTGGGCCCACCTCATCCCAGTGAAGTCAGAATCTCTAGAGGGAGAGACTGTAAAGAGGAGCCAGGCTGAGAACCACTCACACACAGGAATGAGCTGAACTCATGCCTCCCTGAGTGTTTGAAATTGAGATCCCAGAGCTGATGTGAGTTCTAACAGCAACAATAACTTGGTTTTTCCCTGCAAAACCTGAGTGTTCTAAAATCCCTCAATTACTCTGCCTCTTCTCTCCCCACTGAGAACCAGTAGCTCTGTCCCCTTTTATTTCGATTCTAAACGTAACATGGCTGTTAGCTGTGGACATAGCTCACAGCACCCAGTTGCTTATCCTCTGTGAATTCTCTCCCTGCACCCATGCCCCTCTCACTGTCCCTCCTCCAGAATTAGTCATTCCTTCTTGTAAGTTCCACAAAACTATGATCATCCATCCCGTAGAGTACTTATCTCATTGTACTTATCTCACTGTTTATAAAGAGTTTTCTCTACCCAACCCCCAGACTGTGAGTTACACAGGAACTGGGGCTGTGTCTGAATAGTCTCTGTACCCCCACTGTGTAACAAAGCATTAAGCACAGAGAACAGACATCTGGTTGGAAAAATACCTTTAGACATAAAGAGCTAAATTCTGATACCAGAAAAATCTTTAGAGAAATCTTTCTCCTTCTGTTGCCATAACCTCTCCTTCCTTCACCTACATTTGATACAAAGACTTTTTACAGGAAGCAAAAAACAAAAGTAATTCCCACCCTTCAAGGTTTGGCTCAAAACCTTTCTCCAAAAAAGAATGTCTCTTGGATTGCCCCCAGGTCGTAATGATCTTTTCTGGTGAATTTTTAAAGTCATCACCGTCTGTGTAATTCAGTTGTCAATTGCCTTCTTCTGTTACTGTCATCAATAGTTGTTTTTCTTCAATGCTCATAGGTGGATGTCTTACCTTCCTAACCAGGAGGTGAACTCCATGAATTTAGGGACTGTCTCTAAAGTGGTAGACCATTTTGTTGGCTCTCTTGCTTGATATCTCCTGACAAACTGTAAGCTCTGTGAGGCCTGACACTCTTTGACATGACCCTTCAGAGGCATCCCCAGGCTGGCACAGGTCAGGAGCTCAGTGGGGCTGTGCTAAATGAAGACACTAGGTAACCCCTCCTAGCCCAGTGCCCTGAACTTCCTAGGTACTCACTAATCATATATACTGAGTGGGTGTGAAATGAAAAAGCAGAGTTCTTATTCTGAGATGTGGTTCCTATGACACACAGAAATTCTAAGATTAAGCCTTATTTCCTTTTCTTTTTTAGCTTTTTGTAAATGCTTATTGGCTCTGAAATGGAAGTATCAGGGAAGAATCCCTCATCCACTCCCAAATTCCTTCCATATCAATTTAACACAAAGCCTCTAAACCTTCAGTTCAAATCTCTGGATGCATAGATCTCCATGATTAAATTCAACAAGTCACTGCGGGGGAAAAGACCGTGGAGCCAGCTGGGCTGGTTGGTGGCTGCACACGCACACTTGCTCCTAGGTAGGACTTCTAAATATGGAATCAGGAGTGCTACTTAACTTCTTAATGAAGGAAACAGAGATGCTGCTCAGCTGTGCCAGCTAGAAAACACAGGTTTCTGCCCTGTTTTTTTCTGATTTGATGATTCAGTAGGGTCCCCCACAGATGGCAGGCTTGGTACCCAAAGGCAGCCACATTGCCAAACAGATTGCTGTTTTCTGCTTTCCTTTGGTGCAATGAAAGCGGGGTGGGGAAAGGGGGACAAAAGAAACAAATGAGTTCACCTGCCCCAGAAAATTGTTGCACCACCCTGTCGCCCAACACCAAATCCTAGGCCCCGTTTTCCGCCTCACAGCTGCTGCTGCCTGGCACACATAGCTGTTGCCACTGACTTCTACTGAGCTGCGGTTAGCAGGGTAGGAAGAAGGGGAAGGGCTCCGATGTCACTGATGAGGGGGCACGAAGACTGGCGCTCAGCCAAGCTGGCTTCAGAGCAGGTGAGCAGAAGGAAGGAGGGCAGAGCCAGATGACAGTGTGCCCCAATGTCGGAATCGGAAGCTAAGGTAGCCTTTGGAACACCCAAGTGTGTCTCAATGCCACCACCAGCTGGACCCGGTTGCCATCCTTTACCACAGGCCGAAGAAAGGGCATCTTGTTTGGCCAACCCACACCCAGCTCCAGCCACATGGGCATCACCCCTTTGGCAATCTTTGAACTGTAACAGCTGCTGTGGATGTCTCACCACTACAAGATCTGTAACATCCATGATGCCATGGCCAAGGAGTGCAAGCTAAACTACCTTTGCCAGGAATCTGGGACTGCAGCAAGGCTGGAGGGTGGGGGTGGTGTGGGGGTGAGGGCTGAATCACTGTATTCAGAAGGCTCGGGGCTCCCCCAACTATTCTTTTTCTTAGTAAAGAGTGATGGGCAGATAGGTGTTTTTTTTTTTAATCAGTAGTGACTCTGTTTAGCTCTTTTAATGGTGCCTTAGAAGAGTTGTGAGATATTATTGAGGGAATAAATGCTCTCCAAAGAGGCCCAGCAACAGAAAAGGGAGAAGGGCCATTACTTCCGACCCTTGTCTAGCTCCTCAATATGGTTATTAAAAATATTAGAAAAATATTTGAGGGAACAAGTAACCTGTTTTATATATATATTATTTCTAAAATTTGGGTCACCTAACTCCCTGCTCTCAGGGGAGCTCGACCACTGTAATGCTCTGCCTTCTTGTTCCATCTCACGCTGTAAACCAGTGTCTTTTGCAGTCTATTTAGGGCCAGGTTTTTCACATGTTGATGGGTCTTTTGTTGACGGTGGTGATTGTGCTGTTTAAAGTGGCCCCCCAAGTAGAGTGTTGAAGTGCTGGCTAGTGTTTGATGTGCCTACGGAGAAAATATGGGTGTTAGATGAGCTGTGTTTGGGCATGACCTGTAGTGCTATGGCTGTGAGTTTACTATTAACTAGCCAACGGTATATATTAAGTAAAGTGCCTCTAAACAGAAACACATTTAAAACAAGGTCTCATCAGTTAGTGGAAATGCTGCAACCAGAGGCTCACAGAAACCTAACTCTGTATTTCCTCATGAGCAATACTTCAGTATCACTAATTTGGTGTTTTCAACAACTTTATGGAACGTAACCATTGCAAATCACAAGAATCGACTCTACTTTTTGGCATAATTTGACAACTCAGAATGGTTTTCTATGGTATTTCGAATCATAGAGACTGCAGGATAAGTGAGCAATGAAAAGAAGGGTAGATAGGAAACGGTTGTATTACACAGCATGAAGGCGAAGAGCATCAGCTTTGGGAGCAAGGGGACCTGTATTTGAATCCTGACTTTGCCACTCCTTCGCTGTATGAGTTTTTTCTTGCCGTGTAACTAATTACCACAAACAACATTGACCATTACCTTTTGATTTCCATGGATCAAGACTGTAGGCACAACATAGCCATAGTCAAGATGTCAGTTGGGGCTGCTGTCCTGCCTGAGGCTCAGGGTCCTTTTCCAAATTCTAGTGGCTGCTGGCAGAATTAATTTCCTTGCCACTGCAGAACGTGTACTTTGCTTCCTCAAGGCCGGCAGGAAAGAGACTCTCATCTCTTTTAAAGGGCTCATCCAATCGGTCAGGTCCCCCTAAAATGATTTCCTTTCAAGTCAAGGCTTAAAAGTCAATCAGTTAGGAACCCTAATTACATCTGCAGAATCCCTTCGCCTTTGCCTTGTAACATAATCACAGCATATGACCATTGCCATGTTCCCAGTAGGTGACTGTCTTGGTTACGTAAGATGAAGGCAAGGGTGAGTCATCGCTGAATACAAGGATGAAAAAGAAAGGGATGAGGCCCTGAGTAGGAAATCCAGAATGAGGCTGGAAAAGATGCCTTTCTTGGGTCCATGAACTTCCTATTCCGGGTGGTGTTGGGGAAGGCGCAGCACCTTGGGCAACACTAGGGGGAGTATTGCTTGTCTTGCTCCAGATCACAGCCACCAAGAGCAGGCTGCTCCATCTGCAGGAGCCCAGGCCCTATAGGCTTGTGGTTTGCATCACGGGAGCCCACAGATGGGACTCCACTCTGAAATGGTAGTTGTTCTATTTAAGCTTCCTGATCAGCAACAGGCGCTGTGGTAGAGGGTGTACCCTGGGGCCTGGAAGGCAGCTTGAGTGAGAGAGGCCTCAACACTGCCTATAGGCGCTCAGAGACCTGCCCAGGAGCCCTCAGGAACCTGTACTGTAATTAGTATAGTCGTCCCAGCCCCAGTGTCCCACTGGCAAGTAATTTCACATGTAATTATCCTCACAACAAGAAAGATTTTCCCCATCCTCCTCCCTGCCCTTCCTCCTCCTCTCTCTACGTTCCTTCTTTCTTCCCCTTCAACTCCCAAACAAATCCAGGAACGTCCACATCAGGATGCAGAGGAATCGACCTCAAGGTCACCTTCTACCCTGGCCTGGGGCTGCTCTCTCCTTGGAGAGCAGCCTGTCATGTTCCCTGACACCGTCAAAGAAAGCTTGGATGGCATTCCCCTCCACCTTCCTTCAGACAAGACTCTTTGACTTTCTATCTTTAGATCAACTGTCTCTTCCTAAAAACTCACCTTGGGCCCAGGGAGGGACGAGGATTATTGCCAAAGGAAACTGAGCAAAACGCTGGCCCACGGAGGTCAGACCGGCTGTGACGTGGCCAAGATTCAATTAACTACTTAATAAATTACTAGCACCTGACACACTTGCTGAGTAATTTAGGCTTGACACCATGTTGAATGCTTTGTGGTTGTGTTCAGTCCTTGCAACAACCCTATGTTGTTATCCACATTATGTAGATGAGTAAAAGGAAAAGTTAGATAACTTTCCCCAGACCAGATCACATCACCAATTAGTAGCCAGCATGATCTGTGTGACACCTGGTCCAAGCATTTAATCGCCTTGCTGTTACCCTATTTGTAGTTGGACTTCTACCCACATTGTTGCTCTCACAGTTGGTTATTTGCTACTGGCAATTGCATTGTGCAAACGATAAAGCCTGCCTCGCTTTGCAGAGGGAAGCAGTAACATATCCACATTTCGGGACAAGCAAAGCTGCATCTCTGGACAGTTGCAAAGCATCAGTAAATTCCAAAGGGAGAGAAGATCTGGAGAATGAGACCCTCAGTTGCCTCCCCAGACACAACATGAAGACTCTTAACTACACACTGGGCATCGTTGCCAACAGCCCAGAGTTCAGCCTTTGGAAGGGTAGAAGATGAAAAATGGGCCTGTATTCCTAGAGCATCAGCCACAATCCCTGGGAAGTTAAGAATGTTCAATGGACCAGGACTAAGGAGACTGGAAGATAGGAAACCAATATAATACCTATAATAACATAACTAAACTGATTGGGCATGTGGCTTAGAGAAAGTGGCCATTTTATTTTTTATTTTTGGGCCCTCATCTAACTTGCCAATAGGAATTGAAAGGTTTACAAACCCAGTTCATCTGTAACAAAGCTTCTAAATGAGCTCTGGCCTCCCGCTGTCTCAAAACCTAGAGACAGCTAATCTCAGAGGGAGCACTGGTCTCACACTCCCTCCTCCTATCCTGCCCCCCACTCCTTTGGCCATCAGTGAGAGGTCCCCCATGCACTGAAGTCTACACAAGGCATCATGCAGAGCTTGGGTATTCATTCCCAATAGCTCCTCTAACAAATTACCATAAACTTGGTGGCATAAAACAACAGAAATTTATTCTGGAAGCTGAAGTCTGAAATCAAGGTATCAGCAGGGTTGATGGCTCCCTCGGAGGTTCTGGGAGAGTCTACTCTATGCTTCTCTCCTGGATTTGGTCATTTGCCTGAAATTCCGGTGTCCTTTGGCTTGTAGCTGCATCACTCTGCATCTCTGTCTTTGTCGTCACATGGCCTTCTCGTAAGGATGCCAGACAGTCCTGGGATCGAGGGCCACCCCCGCTGATGAGTATAACTTCACCACAACTAAGCTCATCTGCAAGGCTACTTCCAAATAAGGCCGAGTTCTGAGGTTCTGGGTGGATGTGAATTTTGGAAGGGGGACTCTATTCAACCCAGGACAGCTCGTCAATGGCAGTTTTGGCAGATCCCACACTACATCAGGGAAAGGATTTGAGCTTCTCAAGAGGAGGGGACCATGTAGGTGGGGAGGTGAGGGGAGACCACCCTGAGCAGTCAGTATCCATGGCAGACTGAGGCACTGCCCCTGCATCTGAAACATTTCACAGAAATCAAGCCCAAAGGAGCCAAGGAAGTCACGCAGAAAACAAAGGCAACTTCCCCCATTGCTCAAAACACAGCAGCCAGTCTTTCTTCCAAAGTGCACCATTTGAATTATCCAGGTAAGATGCCAGGTAATTCAAATAATCTTACTTTGCATCCTCCCCACTCCCACTTCCAAGCTACATGAAAAATAGGTACATGCCTTCAATCTCTCCTTTCATCTCCCTTTTAGCCCTAAGAGAGATGGGGACACCCAGGAACTCAGGCCATGAGGCCTTCCACTTAGCCTCCCAGACAATCCCAGGCAGGAGATCTCAGGGCAAAAAGCCTCATGGTCCCCAAGGCGACCCTTTCTGCTAGTGGGGACCCATTTCTGAGGCCTTCAGAGAAGGGCTGTGCAGAACTGCATCCAATCTGGGCTAAGCAGATTAGTTCCCTCCCAGCAAAAGGTTCTGGGCTGCTGAGCAGGGCGCAGTGGCAGGGGGCTGTCATTACAAGGCCCAGATAGGACATAATTACATGCTCCCTGAAAGGAGCTCCTAATTGAATTACAGGGTGTCCCCTGAGCATCAAAGGCAGCCAGGGCTCAGAGGTGGCCCATCAGCCCACGAACTGGTGTGGGGCAGGGCTCAGGCTGTGGAGTTGCTCAGGGATGCCCAAGCCCAGAGCACAAGGGAGGGTGAGAGGGGTGTATTCTCTAGTCCCGTGTCCCCTGGGCTTGCTGCAACCTGGAGGAGGTACAGAGCCAGAGGGCATGCCAAAAATTCACTCCATTCAATCATTCATTCATTCACTCATTTGTTCATTCAGAAGACATTTTTTGTGTGTCCCTACAATGCAGGGGTGGGGAACATCCCGCCCTAGGAACATGTAAGGCCCAAGAAATCATTAGATCTGGCCCTGCCAAGGCATCAGGTGAATTAAATGTTTGACTAAATATAGCAGGCTAATTTTCAAGTTGATAATTTTTTATGGCCATCGAATGATGTTATAAATATAAAAATGGCCCTTGGTTTCTCACCCTGCTATAATGGGACACAGAATGAGGCGCTCAGCGGGACCCGGGGAAGAACCAGGCATGGCTGTGGTCTGAGGACATGGTCTTCCTGGGGACCATTTACTCCTGAGGCCATCTTCTACCTACAGCTGTGTGTGCTGCACAAGCCAGAGCCAACTGCCCATTTTCTCAAGTCATTCTGGTTGCCTGGAGGGGGTGTGCAATTATTCCAGTTTAAATTCTTTTGAATGACACTGAACGGAATCCCGACCAAAGGCAGGGGCAGTGCCTCTGTGTGGCTATAGCCCTCCGAGTTCCCCTCTTTTACAACAACTCTCATACCCTCCTCTTCTCCACCAGACTGGGAACTTCCTGAGGACAGGGGCTGTGCCTTTTCTCACTGTGCTCAATCCACAGAATGAGCTCAACAAAAGTCTCTAATTGGATCCTCAGCAACTGACATTCTCCTCTCACCCTTGGCCCCCCCCTCCCCCAATTGCTTCCTACCTCATTGATTTGGAGGCCACTCACATGCTCTGCAGGGGCTTCCAGTGAGACACCTCCCCCCCCCCCCCCCCCGCCATCCCCTGCTCTCTTCTATCATCACCCCCTCGAACCCTTGATCCTGGATGCCTTCAGATATCATGGAGACATCAAAGGAGACCCCCTGAATCTCAGCTCATGGTCCTCAGCCAGACTCGCCCTGTATCCTAGGCAGCAGGGCAAAGCATTGCCAGCTGGCAGTTTCTGGTGGTGACGTGACATCAGCAAGGACCATCTGTACACTGGCTGGGGCAAAGGTGGGTCTCTGTCAGCCGTCCAGGGTGATGAACCCAGATTTCTGAACTGGCATCAAGGAGTCCACTGGCCTTTGCCAAGTTCCCTGGGCTTAGCTGTCCCCGGTTAAGAAGAAAGACCAGTCTGGCTGTTAAGGAAGAGATATGAGGTGCGCTCTTAGCTTCTTCCATAGGAGGGGAGGGAAGCCTGATGCTTTCAGCCTCCATACCTTATTCTGATACTAAAATATGTAACACAATAGAAAGATCACGTGACTTCAAACATCTAGGTTTTGATACTAACTCTTAAAAGTTGCTTGTTCTAGGGTAAATTATTTAATCTTTCATAGTCTCAATTACCTAATTTGAAAAAAAAAGTAATATTAACTCTAAAGGTATAACAATATCCTTATACTTTTTTTAATACTTTCTTATAAATATTTCAAGTTTTATTAAGTAAGAAAAATAACCACAATAGTAATCTACTCCCCACCCCAGATCTGAACAGTGTTTAAGCCCTGGTAACCAACAGTGTGCCAAGGATTCTGATATTTCTCTAGAATATTATGCTATTATGCTCTCCCCCTGGGGCCACTCTCATCAAAACCACTTTAAACTACTAGATTCCAGAATTTTCAAAGCATTGTACATGTATCAGTTCCTTTGAAAGTTGGCCTTTGGCTATATTCATTCTACTCTCTCCCCAACCCTCCCAAAAGAGGAAGTATATGTTCTTCCAGCAGTCTTCATGGGTTACTTAAAATGTCATTTCTCAACAAAAAACAAACAAACAAACAAAACAAAACAAAACAAAAAACAAAACAAAAAAAATATATATATATAAAATAAAAATTAAAAATGTAATTTCTCTCAGCTTTGGGTAGAACTACATTAACTCACTAGAGTAACACTAGTTATCTGTTGCTATATGTTATGAAAACAATGGAAATCTAATTACTTTTCAGCTCATAATCTTCTAAAACATGGATTCCATAAGGAGGGCAGATGGTATGAATGGTATGAATCTGGTCTATGGTACGAATTTGGTCAGGATCTGCTGATCAACTTTATGAAACCCACTAGATCAGTAGGGGTTCTGGAATATTCTGGTCTATTAGGAACTTATTTGCTTCATGTGTCCAATAGGAACGTATATCCTTGTGGATTCACCCTGGGTTGTGTAGGATGAGGAAGAGTGTGACTTGATGCATTTTCCTCATTAGGATTAGCACAGTATTCGCAGGATCATGGTGACTTCATGCTAATAATGAAGACTCCTAGATTCTTTATCCCATTAAATTTTCTCCATCTCTCATCCCTAGACTGGCATTGACAGGTATTTGGCCTTTTCTTTTCACATGCACAGTTGAGCCCAGACACAGCCTCAATAATCCTTCTCAAGATACCCCTGGACAGCCACTACTATCTGACTTAGTGGACATAAAAGGCATTCTATTGTACACCCCAGCCTGTGCCCTGGGACATGGGCACCTAATGTCAAGCACTGAGGTGAGAATGCTCTGGCTTCCAGGGAGTTCCTGGAAAAGCATCAAATTACAGCACCAAAGATAAAGATGGGACGCCTGCTGGATCCAGCTAAGGCCAGCTGACCAGTTGACCAGATATCCAGTAGGGGAAGGGTGAGGCAGAGAAGTCTGTCATCTGCCCTTGGTGAGCAAGAATGACAGGGAAACTTTCTGTTTCTGTCTGGGACACAGGCTGCTCTGGAAACCCAAACTCTGGAAGAGGCATTAAAAGTGACTCAGTCCCCAAATATTGAACCTGAGAATGACAGCAGATTATCTTCTGACGCTAGTGTCCTGGAAAGGACAGAGCAGAAGAGGGAGAGAAATGACCCTGGTAGCCTTGAGATTTGTGTCACTGAGCACCAGGCCCTATGTATGTATTCTGTTGATCTAGGCCACATGTGTCAAACACAAGGCCCGCAGGCCAAATCCGTCCCTCCAGGCCTTGCAATGTGGCCCGCACCGCGCTGTCATCACTGCACTCCGCTGCGTTTCCATCACAATGACAGTTTATGACTGTTCAGTAAACCATTCAGCCCGCGATTTAGGCTGGATTTTAGATTTTGGCCCCTTCTCTGATTGAGTTTGACACCCCTAATCTAGGCAGAGGCCAGCTTAATCTTGGCTATTGAGTCAGTGGTCAGCTTGATGGATCTGATGGGGCTAGAAGCTCAAGAGGTAGCTGTTCTTCTCATTCTCTAGCTTATTGCCTCAGCATAGACCCTTGTAAAACCAATGCTCTCTCTACCTGCAAACCTTATATAATGTGTCCATTTCGAAGTGATAGATGACTGTCCCACCTTACTTAGTAGGGACTTCCTTCTACGTGACATTGCGCACCACTTACAGATCCAACCGCTTAAGTAGCTTACCATGGGATCCCCAGGACAACTTCATTTTCCACCCTACCACTCAGTATCTTGGAGAGGATTGTTGAGGCTGACTACTGTTGGGTTGGGGTGGGGCAGAGAGGAGCTTGACTTGACACAGGGCAACCAACATGTATCTGGCCAGTGGTCTTCACATGGCCAAGTTGGGGAAATGGTGGAGGGTGGGGGGAAGAGTGGGGAGCATGGAGGAGAATCAGATTCTCTCTCTTGTAAATCTGAGCTAGAAAAATAGAAAGATATTTCCAGGTAGGAGTTTAAAGCATTATAGAGGAGATGCAGTGAGATAGGACTGCTGGTCATAGAGGTATTGCAAGGTGGAAGCCATGAGGGAGAAAGCCACGGAGAGAAGCAAAGAGGCCAGGAGGCAGAGACCACATGGCCTACAGGGGAGCACATAAGAAAGAGAAGGTCGTCCCAGGGCACCCTCAGCCTCTGATGGTTCTCTGGTATCAGTTTCAGTCTATTTTGGATCCTCACAGCTCAACCATCTTGTCTTAACATCCAGTCGGCACTCTGTGGTGAAGGAGAAAAGAGCACCACTGGGAGTGGTTTGTTTCCTTGGAGATATCAGTCTTCTTGGCATTATCGCAATGATAGTTCTTTCCATTGAAATGTCAGGCTTTCTTAAGGGATACACAGCTCACTCTTGATCACTCAAGGAAATCGTAGATCAGACAGTGGACGGAAGGCAGCCCAACTACAGATGTGAAGAAAGGGGCTATAGGGACTAGAATAAGAATAAAAGAGGAGACAGGACTAGAATAAATGGGGTGGAAGGCACTGAGTGTGAGCAGGACTGGACACCACAGCACCAGTGCCTGCAGCATATACAGTAGAAAATGAAAATATGCAGCAGGAGGTGTGTGTGTGTGTGTGTGTGTGTGAGAGAGAGAGAGAGAGAGAGAGAGAGAGAGAGAGAGAGAGAAGAGAGAGAGAGAGAGAGAGAGAGAGAGAGAGAGAGAGAGAGAGAGAGAGAGGAACACAAACAGAAAGTAAGGTATGATCAGGGAAATACAGATTTGCAGACATAAAGACTTGCAGCCTGGGCCATGGTTAGTGAGGGTAGCACAGTACACCCCACATCACCACAGTTCATCTGGTGGTAGGAGGGTTCACAAGGAGAATTCACGTGTGTTACACAAGGAGAAAACCAACAGACCACAAACTCTGGCAAAAGATGGACTACTAGGGAGAAAGGGCAGTATTAGTCACCCATAATCTGTAATTTGTTCTACTGCCATATTCTGAGTATTAAGTTACTATCACGATGTAACTTAATACTCAGATTTGAAAGAATCAACAAGCAAACGTACAACAGAATGTTGTCTGTATCACAAATAACTGGTTTTGTGAAACCTAACAACCAAGTGATAAATGAACTGAACTCCATCAGGGACAGGTCAACCAGCATGCTGAGCCATTGCTGGAATGGGTCAGGATGGTGCCACATCAATGATCAAACTTAAATATAACACACACACATAGATTTCATAAAAGCAAATTCCTCCATAATGAATAAGTTTCACTTTCAACTTGATCTACTCTACTTCTCTAGATAATTTCCTACTTGGGTACCTGGTAGGTGATAGGGGTGAGACTATAATTTCTATGCATAATGGTAACTACCTGAGAATGTTTAACCTATGCTTTCCTTCATGGTCACGTAGCAAAACTCTCAAATCATTTGATTCCTCCAAAATGCTTCTAGACTGTGCAGAACTTAAATATGGGGAGTTTGCTCTATTTGTACATCAAGGCATTCTCTCTCCAACAATCAATTATATCGTACTGGCTCTAGGCCAGGGTTTCCTATTGCATTCTGGAAGCACAATTTAGTCTCCCTTTTTCAAAACAACAAGAAAACAACACCTTGAATAAGCTGAAGACCATAGCTCTGAATTTCTACTACCTTCTTTGCAGAGTTGTCGTGGGCAGAGCCAAAAGGTGGAGAAGGAATGAGTGCTCATACACCATCCAAATACATCTGGGAAGTTGATGAAAGGTTGGACAACATGGAAGAGTCCTCCCCACTTACCCACATCACTTTGCCCAAGTGTCCCTTCCATCACTCTTGTGAGTGAATAAGGAAACTTCGACCTTATGAGCTAAGAATTGAGACAAAATAAGCAAGGCTATGGCAGGATCGCCATCAGTACCCCTTTATTATTACTGCCTGAGGTCCCAACTAGCACCTCTACAAGCAGTGCACAGGAAGGCCTGCGCTGGGCATCAGGCTGCTTCATTCTCTCACTGGCCAGTCATGTGGTCAATCACAATGTGCCTTCTCCTAAAGCCAACCTGACATTCTCCCTTATGGGATCTCTAGCCCTGCAACTCTGAGCTTTCCGGAGGATGAGTTCATGTGAGAAGACCGGGGCGGGCATGCATATGGCTCCTGTCTAAGGCAGGGACAGGGGTGCTGCCTGATCCAGTGTTGTCTGAGGACCCTGCACTCTTAGGCCTAAAACAAATGAACTAGGAAGGCTCTGGACTTGCAGTGATTTCTGCAGACATGTAACATTTAAGTAGATTCGGGGTGATTTGTGGATCTTGGAGTTGGAATATGTCCTTTTTTGCTATAATTTTTGACAATTTCAGTAAGAAAGAAAAAATTATCAGGGTGCGGGACCTTTCTGGGTATAATATTCAAAGCTCTGCTAAAAAGGCCACATAGCCTGCGACACTCCTTTAGGCCCAGAAGAACTATCGTTGAAAAATCCACTAGAAATGTCCCACTGTGCTAAGTTCCCCCATTCGGCAACTGGCATAGTCATGGATTTTCTTCTTCAGGTCAACTCAAAGCCAAGTACATAGTTCCACCACGAGTTCCATGGAGCCATGAGTCCTGGTGACCGACTGGCTACCAAAAGCTGGAGACAGAGCTTGTCACTGGAAGTCGAGCACTGAGGCAGACACCAGAGGAGAGGGAGGATACTGGCCCTTAGAGAATGATCACCACCTCCACCTGACTCCCACCTTCACACCACTTGCAGCTCATGGCTTTTCTTAAGCACATAAAAGGCATTCTGAAGGCAAGTGACCTCCCTGGGTGGCAGGAAAGAGAGGATCCTAATACTCTTCTGAATCAAAGAAAAAAAAGGAGGGGGGTAGGAGGGACACACTTCCAGTTTCAGACAAGTTGGAGAATGTTTACGTTGTGTCCAGAGCACTCCAAACTTTCCTGAGTTTTGATGGAGAGGTCCCTAAGGGTTGAAATGGCAGGGATCAACCACTTCTGGTGGAGAATGTCCTGAATCATTGTGAAAACATTTCATTATTTCATGGAACAAGGTCTTTGTCTGTAGTTTACCAGCAAGGCCTGAAAGATGTCACCTTTGCTCAGTAAAAAATTGCGAAGTTAAAGTTTTGTGTGTGTGTGTGTGTGTGTGTGTGTGTGTGTGTGTTTAATTTCTATGGGTTCAATATTTTCCTTCTAAACAGTCTCAAGGTGAACCGAGAGGTTTAAAATAGTGCATAATATATTATTAGTGTTGGTTAAGATATTAGTCACATAATATTCTTGGATTTGTACTTCCAGAGCATCTTCCACACAAGAATTTCCATCTCCTTTCCAAAGCTAATATTTTTTCTGATGGGTTAAAATAAAATGGAAAAGTCCAAAGATATTAAATCTGTGCCCTTTAAAAACTCCTTTCTTTCCTAGACAGCTGCTGGACAAGTTACTTTCCCTCTCTGAATCCAGCTTCATCATTCATGAAAATGGGAGGTCAGACACCTTCCAGCATTTTTCCCCCCACAAGATGTTTTATTTTTTAAAATACATTGGTATTGGTTTCAGAGAGGAAGGGAGAGGAAGAAATAGAAACATCAATGATGAGAGAGAATCATTGTCTGACTGCCTCCTCCATGCCCCACACTGCAATGTGCCCTGACTGGGAATTAAACCATGACCCCCTGGGTCATAGGCTGATGCTCCCTGAGCCACGCCGGCCAGGCACCTTCCAGCTTTAACAGTCTAATTTTGTTGGGAAATATGTGGCCCAGCTAATATACCATTCTTCTTCAGAAGAGGCCTGAGCTGTTTAATTACAGCAGATCTTGGCATTTACATATTTGACATCTGTGGTTTTGACTACTCCCAGAGACCCCAAAGGTCCATGAGCTCCAGTAATCTGTTATGTTGCAGTGGCGTGCCATGAGCCTGGGCTACAGGAGCTAGTCACATGTTCAGTGAGTGAGATTAACGTGCTGGCAGAACCCACAACTCTGTGAGGTTTTGCTATTGTCAGCTCAAAGGCCACGATTCTCATCGTGTACAGCAGTGGTAGTAAAAAAAAAAAAAAAAAAAAAAAAAAAAAAAAAAAAAAAAAAAAAAAAAAAAAAAAAAAAAAAAAAAAAAAAAAAAAAAAAGGTAGGGATTCTTCTCAATAGTATCCCTCTCAAATGTCAAGAGTTTATTGTAATGTGAGTTTAAATTAATCATGTACCCACCCCCATGTCATCTATTTCACTACTATCCCAATGGCTACTCTGAAAACTTTAGTGGTGTCATGCATACAACAAGGATTATTCATGGGACAAAGAAATCTGGAACCAAGCTTCTGCTCTCTCAAAAACTACCCTTCAGTGCCATTGGTGAGTAGGTACCGAACTAAAGGAACCACAAGTCTGTCAAATTATGGCCAATGCTGTGGTCTTGATGTCATTTAATGCCTGACAGTAACCTCTTATATACTGGCATTGCCATAAATGTGTATAAAATCTCACGGAGTTATCTTCCCAGCGTAGGCCTGTCCTTCATTTGTATGTATAAACACTCTCCCCAGAGCACATATAAATGGATCATATTTTATAGATGGCGCATGTTTTTACTTACGCTAACAGATGACTATCCTTCCCAGCAAAATGACTAAACAGAGCTCTAATAAATCAATTTGTCAGTGGCTATTTCACTTCAGGAGACAGTATCCCCTGACCCATCTTTGGCTGGTGCAAACATGACCTACATTGAGTGGCCTATGTCAATAGTACAAAAAAATCCTAGAGCTGGGAGGCACTATAAAAAGTTCTGGCTCTGCCTGCATGCAAGAAAAGTGTTGTTATTCCCACTTTACAGATGAGACTATTTAGTTCTAGAGCTAAAACTAAATGACTTGCCCAAAGTCACCTTATTAGGAAGAATCTGAAAGAACAAGAACAGAGTTTCCTGAATGACTCACTCAGCTCTGTTGTCAGCAGAATTCAACCTCTTTTAAGCCCTGTCCAAAGGCTAGACCTGGGGAGAAGCTCGTCTATGGCATCTCTTTTTCAGATCTATGGATCCTCTTTCCCATGAGTTCCTCTGCTCTACTGGAAGTTTATGTTTTCACCTCCCACTTAAAATGTTTCTTGGAGCAGTTTGACACACACACACCCATTTCTATATACTTCCTTTGCTCTTCACACCTTCTCCTGCCGCTGCTTACCATTGTGGTCACCACAGGAACTTAGAGACAAGGTTCCCCTTTCTCATCCCCATCCTTCTTGGCCACCCTAGAAAGTCTACCCTCCCATAAGCTGCAAATCCTGGGGAAAGTCATTCTATCTTCTCAGCTATCTATCTGAAAGAGGACAGAGGGTCCAGCATAAGAAGGTTCAATGGGGAGAGTTACAGAGGCAATACAGATGTAATACCCACAGTATGAGAAGGACTAAAAGGGGCCTTAACCTAAAAACTATTTCAGGAGAATCCCAGACTGTGAAAAGAGATGACCACACAGAAGATGTGTTTTCTCCCACAATTCTCAAAAGGCATCTCCTTCACTGTTTAGACAGAATTTGGAGCTTAGACCTGTGACTAAAGACAGTGGCTGCTGCCCTGGGAGCTCTGCTCCTCCAACATACCTCCAGTACTCAAGCCATACTGACTCATCTCACCTAGACTAGGCAAGCCTCATTGAAGAGCCTACAAGCATTTAAACAGATTGCAAAGATTCAATCAATTTTGCAATTTCCAAATTGAAGGAGAGGTACCTGAAATCTGGTTGTACAATACTACTACAATATGGCACTGGGGCGGAGGTCTGGGGGGAGTGGGGGAGCCAGTGTCACTTGTTTTCTTGAGGATGTCCTGATTGGGCTATCACTGTCTCAGAGTGAAAAGGGTTGGCTTCAAAGCTCATAGAATCTCTTGGCACAAGGAGAGCAGGAAGGAGACACCCAAGTAATCTCCTAGCTCTTGCTTAATCACAAGAATTCTCCAAAATCTGATATCAAAATTTCTGTCACCCCACACCTCCACCAGCCAGGTTGTGTTTCAGCAGACAAAAATCGGTGTCCTGAAATCCTATCTCAGGATTCCTTGCCTAGAAACATTTTTAAAGAGAGAAAACTGAAGGAGAGTTTGGAAGCAGAAACTGCCAGTAGTGTTTGCTGATCCTGCGTACCTGTGATGGAACCAAAGTTTTATATTAACACAAAGCCAAGGAAATTTTTAAAAAATGGTGCAGAAGGATAGAAGGATATGGCAAGGGATAGCAGGGGATAGAATACTGAAAGTTACTTACACAGTTTCATTATTCTTGAACTCCAACTCCCCATATATGTCTTCAAAATCCTCACCACCACCCCTGGCTGTCCCTTCCACTGTCCTAAAGGGGACGATGACTGTGCCGTTGGCACCTGATGTCCGCAGAACCTTGACCTCCATGACACCAATACTCTCACTGATACGAATAGTGTCACATTCAAAAGTGAAGATGCCTGCATGGTCATCATCCAAGATAGTGACTTTGGCCACACAAGGGGACACCAGGACAGCCCTGGAAGGCAAGGGAAGATTATTCAGTATTGTTGGAGCCATCCCTTCCTCTTGCTGCTCATCCTCTATGCGGACATTGCTTAACCTCACAAAGAAGTATTCGTCCTCCTCAAAAATGTCATCATCAATGATGCCCACAGAGAACTCCTTCTTGGTCTCTCCTGGCTTCAGAACCAGGGTGCCCTCTGTGAACTCATAGTCAGCCCCTGCATTGGCAGAACCATCCTCTGTTTTGTAGTCCACATACATGATCTTGGATGTGTCCCCCCCTTTCCTCACCACTGTCAGGAGTACAGCCCCACAGTTCTCCAGGCAATGGTAAGAGCATGGGTCAAAGAAGACCTTGGAGGCAAAGTCCTCAGGCTGATCAGCGTGCACCTCACTCATAGCAGCGGACTTCTTGGCTTGTTCTGCAGCATGTTTCTTCAGGATATTGCCTGCACCAATCATCATACGGATGGCTTGAATCCGGTAGAAGGCGCGGCTCTTCTGTTGATGGGAAAGAGCATAGTAATTGGCCATCTCTACCAGCTGATCTAAATCCTTCTCTGGATATTTTTGCTTCAGATCCTTGAGAATCCGGATCATCTCCCTTCGGGACTCATCCACCTCTTTCCCTTCTGGTGGCACCAGATTCCCATCTAGAAAGTGGGAATTCATCATTTTCCCATCCATCTCAATGCTCTTGGAGTGGCCACCCTCTGTCTCTATGATAATTCCTCTGTGTTTATCTGTACGGTACCTTTTGTGCATGTATTTGTAGAATAGCAGTCTCCTATCTGCTATCCAGGCCAGAAGCACACACACTGGGAAAAAAAAGAGAGTGAGGAGGCCTTCCCAAACCTGGACCACACCAGGAGAGAAGACTGCCAGGATCATATAGAGCCAGATATAGGCAAAGATGCTCCAAGCAGCAGTGACGAAGAACACTCGTAGGTGCTTGATCTTACGAGTCTCTCCATCAGGGATCACATACACACAGATGGCAATGATGATGAACATGTTGTAGGATGCACTGCCTACGATGGTAGAAGGTCCCAGATCACCAGCAATGAACCCGTGACCACACACCTCAATTAAAGTGAGGAGGATCTCAGGAGCAGAGGAACCCAGAGCCATAAGGGTCAGGTTGGAGACAGTTTCATTCCATATCCGAATCATTGTTGTGCTGGTCTCTCCATTGGGCTTTTTGATAGTCACTTCTGTCTCTTGAGAAGTAATGACTTCAATAGATGCCATGAAGCGGTCAGCAATGATGGATACCCCAAGGAACATGTATATCAGGGCCACAAAATAGACAATGACCCTGGCAATCTTATCCCCAAGGGAAGGGTTCTCTGGGTACCAGATTGGTAATATGACACCCTCCTTGCATTCCAATGACCCCCAACAGGATTCATTGTTCTGCCCTGTGCTGGGCACATCCTCTGAGCCACCAGTCTCTGCTCGAAGACCATTCAGGAAGAGCACAAAAGTTATCAGCCCAAAATGGAGGAAGGCAGAGGTGAGAGGCTGCAACCTTAACCACGCCATACATGAGACTTAGCCACTGGCTTCCACTGCAGCACCAATGGTCCTCCTGACAGGCCAGAGACCTAGAAAAGACCAGAGAGGTAGGAAAAGGCATGAGGAAAAGGGAGACAGCAATGGCAGATTCCCACCAATACAAACGGGTATTTCATCTTGGATAACATATTGCACTAACATATGGGGCAGTCTCTCACTTGGAAAAATACATATCAGTGGGAGACACAAATAGCTGCTGTGTCCTCAGGACCATCTGGTGGAGACTCGGTTGTAGAATGGCTTAAAATAGCTGGGAATATTGGTAATGGAAACATAAGTGATGCCATCTTGTCCTGTCTCCCAACCCTACTGTTATCTGTGAGAATTCTCAAGAATCAACTTAAGCCCAGGTGTTGCTCAGTTGTTGAGAGTTGACTTATGAACCAGGAGTTCACAGTTCAATTCCCAGTCAGAGCACATGCCCAAATTTCGGCCTTGATCCTCAATAGGAGGCATGCAGGAGGCAGCTGATTAATGATTCTCTCTCATTATTGAAGCTACTATCTCTCTCACCCCTTCCTCTCTTAAATCAATAAAAATATATTTTTAAACAGAATCAACTTAAAATAGGCCAAAGATGGCCTGAATTTTCATCCCCACTTATACTATTTCTAGGGTTTTCAGTCTTCTTTACCTCAATGTTATCATACTCAAGAATCTTGCATAACATAGGTTTGCAAGACTTGAACTTATCATAAGCTAAACTCCAAAATAGGACAACACCTTGTCTATGTGTAATTGAGCCCTCAATGCAAAACTTCTGCAGGCAATCTGTAATTCTGAGAGTGCTTGGAAGATCGAGAGGATTGATTCTGAAGTGAGTGCTTCCTGCAGTGTAGCTAAAACAAAGTCCTATAAGTTGTGCCTAAGACCCAGTCCACAGCAGCTCTTAGCCCTCGAGCAAAACATGCTTATGAAAGAGTTTTGGTTTCCAGTTACAGGAAGATGAAGATCAGTCAGCCACTCAAATTCCAAACCAAATCCTGAAAGAGCCAAGTGGTAGAAATCACTATTAATAAAACGTGCAAGTGGCTCTCAAATGTTTTTAACTGGAGACAAGATTTCGGGGTAAAATGCAGCCTCATCTGGAGGCCTCAAGCCATTAAAAGGTGAATTCAGAAGAATGGAAAGAAACTCAACTGAAACTAAGACTCATCCTTCCACTCATTGCCTCATTCAGGTCAAATGAGAATGCAAATAACCATGCAATAGCTTTATTTTATTTATTTATTTATTTATTTATTTATTTATTTATTTATTTGGCTGGGTAGAGTGAACTTTATTGATGGTGCACGACAAAGTAGGGCTCCCTATGCCCCTCACCTTCTTCAGGGGGTCTGGGATGGAAACGGTGGTCAAGAGATTCTCAGTGTGTTCAGGGACTGATCTAGGGCAAGGACTCCCCAGCAGATGAGGGCCTTTCTTCCTCTACCATGCAATAGTTAAAAAAAAAAAAAAAAAAAAAAAAAAAAAAAAAGACTACTTGCCAATTTTTCTTCTATTGCTATAACCATGTTGGGAACTTCTAGTAATAGAGAAATGCTCATTTCCATCCAGACCTGCTCCTCCTCCTCTGCTGTTTCCCATCTCAGAAAATAACACCTCCATCCACCCAGTTACTCTGGCTAAATCTGCAAGCCTTCCTCTCTGACCTGCCCCTTATCCAATCCAGCACTAGATCCTATGAACTATTCCTTGGCCTCTATCACCACCATCACAGCCCAAAACACCATTACTCCTCACCTGATGAATCTATGCAGCAACCACCAAACTGAACTCACCACTCCAATTCTTGCCATTTTCTAGTATATGTCCTCATATAGCCACACTAATCTGTTTTTAAAAAGCAAAACAGCCCTAGCTGGCTTGGCTCAGTGACTAGAGCGTCAGCCTATGGACTGAAGAGTCCCAGGTTCGATTCTGGCCAAGGACACATGCCTGGGTTGTGGGCTCAATCCCCAGTGGGGGTGTGCTGGAGGCAAAAGATCAATGATTCTATCTCCTCTCTTCCTCTCTGAAATCAACAAAGAAATATATTTAAAAAACAAAAACAAAAACAGAACAAAGACTTACAATACCACTTCCTTCTTTTCTCCCTTTATCTCCTGCTATTAATTCTCTTACTGCACTTCAGCAACCATGAACTTCATATCAGGTTGTTTTCCACCTCAGGACCTTTGCACATGACATCATCCATGCATTCCTGAAATGACTGTTACTTCTTTGCATCCCCATTCTTAACAATCCAGATCATAGCTTAAGTTGCCTTCTCAAGAAAACTTTCCTTCGCCCCCCACAAATGGTCCAACTCCTTCTGTTATGTTCTCTCATCACACTCTTTTTCTTTTACAGCATTTATAAAGCTTTGAGGTTACCTGTATTTTGTGTGAGATTATATGATTAATGTCCAACTCATCTAATAAACTATGAATGACACAAAGGCAAAGTCTGTGTCTATTCTGTTTATCATGGTATCTATCCTAATAGTGAGATAGTTAGGTGTTCAGTAAGTGTATGTTTTTGGAACAAATATCATATATGTAGTCACTAAGGAAGCTTATTCAGTGCTATAACTGAATTGTGTCTATCCCTTCCACCCCCACACATCCAAGAGTTGAAGCCTTAAGCCTCAATGTGAGATAGGGCTTTTAAGAGGGAATGAAGGTATAATGAGGTCACAGGGTGGGGCCCTACCCTGATAAGATTGGTGACCTTATAAAAAGAGGGAGAGGGTAGAAGAGAGGGGAGAGAGGGGAAATGGAGGTGGAGAGGGGAGAGAGGGGGTGAAGGAGAAATCTACCTTTTGTAGACATAGCAAGTGGCCATCTGCAAGCCAGGAAGACAGCTCTTGTCAGAAACGGAATTGGCCAACACCTTGATATTGGACACCCAGCCTCCATAACTGTGAGAAAATTAATTTCTGTTGTTTAAGCCAACCAGTCTATAGTATTTTGTTATGGCAGCCTGAGCAGACCAACACCACTCCAACGCTGGCCTTCTTTAAAGCCATTTTATGATCTGAGCAGAGCCATTTGTTTTAGAAACAGAATATACAAATACCATAGACAAATTCTCACTCTGTTTTAGAGGTTATATAGGACCTCTTTAAACTCCCAAGGCTTGTACTCAAAGAAAAGTTCTCTTCGGACACAGTACGCCTTGGTGCATGCCTTCCTCCCAAAGGGCTGGGTGGATTAACTTGGTTTCTTATTCCCCAGAATGGCAGCCACATGCTGAGGCCCACATTTCCCATGAGTCCAGGTGCTGGGGGTCATCGTAGCAGGTGTTTGGGGCTTTGACTTCACTCTGAAGAGAAAAGGTTACAAGAATGACTGGAAGAGCAGAGTGGTTGAAGGTGTTCAGCAGCCATATTCGAAAGATTGAAAAAGCTCTCATAATCTGTGATGTACCCAGAGACCCCATTCACAGGTTTAACAATCACTCACCTTGGAGAGATATGGATTGAGACAGATCTTGGCACCCTGCCTTGACCTCTGGAAACCCCATACCTTGTAGATTGTGATAAGCCCCATGCAGGAGGAGACAGAAGGTGGGCACAGCTGGAGCAGTTCTTTGATCAAGAGCCAACGAGGTGACAGGAGGTGGCAGCTGGATAGACCAGCCAGCCCCAGGAAGCCAGGCTAGCCACAGGTTAGGGAAGAAAGCTGGCCTTCTGTAGTCAAAGGACACGGAACACTGAGGTAGTGCAGTTATCCTGATTAACAGGGACAAGGACTCCTACTTCTCTTACCCACCAGGAGAGTCAAGGAGGATCATGGTCTTTGTTCTGCTCAGTCTTACGGACACCTGTGGCAACAAATTTCTATGGAAAATAAGCTATCATGTGGTCAGAATCAGAGGCCAATTTAGAAAGACTTTTCCCTAAGAAAACAGATGAACTGAAGGAAAGGATGAAAGAATACAAGGCAAGAAGGAGGCCAGTAAATGCCTGCACCAGGTTTTTGGAACTGAAGATAGAAAAATGACCTGTGAATTCTCAGTTGTTCTTTCCAGCCTTGCCCGGAAATGGTTTCTGCCTCAGGTTTTGGAGGGAGAGGGACACCTCTCATGACCAAGCCAATGGTCATTTTTTGTGTGCTTCCGACACCAATTGAAACAGATCCCAACATCCTGGGGACCCATCCCAGCCCTTAGAAACCCAAATGTTTCTAGAAGGCTCTTCGTCAGCCCTAAGGCATACTCAGGAATATGACTCAGCTAGCGATCCTTGAAAACCATCCCAAATGATGAAGATATTAATAACAGCAAAAATAACACTTAAAAATGACTATTGTGGGGTAATGCTAAGTACTTCTTCAGTTAATCTTCATAACAATCCTATGATACTTGTACTATTTTTATTCCACCTTAGTTTTAGGAAACTAAGGTTTAGTTAAGTCATTTCCTCCAATTATAAAGCAAGGAAGTAGGAGAGTCAGAACTCACACAGAGCCATAAATGGTTTGGCTCAGTGGATAGAGCGTCAGCCTGTGGACTGAAGGGTCCCAGGTTCAATTCTAGTCAAGGGCATGTACCTTGGTTGCAGGCACATCCCTAGTGGGGGGTGTGCAGGAGGCAGCTGATCGATGCTTCTGTCTCATTGATGTTTCTAACTCTCTATCCCTCTCCCTTCCTCTCTGTAAAAAAAATCAATAAAATAAATCTTAAAAAAAAAAAAAAAAAGAACTCACACAGAGATGACATAAAATGGTCTGGTCTGGTTTTCACCACTCCATTTTACTAAGATGTCTCACTTTGTTAGAAAATGTCCATAACCTCCATCAGCTTCCAGTCCCCTGTGGGTCTTAGGAGCAATATGACAGCCCCACACATCCTAACAGGAGAGACTAGCTATTTGGTACACTGGCTAGTTGTCCAATGCAGTTTCCCACCCAAATATTCTTCCATCAGTTCAAGTTGACAAAAAATAACAAAAGCAGGTGAATTGCCAGGCCTGATACTAGAAGCTGGTGGGGAAAATGAAAAATAAGATACCGGGTTTGCCCTCAAGGGTACTATCCCACAGGGGATGGAGAGCTGCACAAACATGCACACTTACTATAATAAGAGAGAACATGAGGAGGGCTCGGAACCAGCCTGGGGAGTCAGGGAGGCATGCTGAAGGAGGTGATCCCTGAAATGAGTCTTCAAGCATGAGTGAGCTTCAGTCAAAAAAAAAAAAAAAAAAAAAGTGGGAAGGGTATTCGAGTCAAAGAGAACGGCCTAAGCAAAGACACGAAGACATGGGGAAGCCTGCTGTGTGTGGGGGATTACAAGGAGGCCTGTGGGGAGGGGCAGAGGATGAGTGTTCAGAAAACTGGACACGCAAGGAGGGCTCAATTTATGGCATTGTATATGCCAGGCTGAGAAGATGGGGTGGTATCCTAAGGGCAGGGAAAAGCCAATGATAGGATTTTAAACAGAAGAATGACATGGTCTGGTTTGTAGTTCAGAAAAAACCAATTCAGCTAAAGGGTTTAGGCATGGCTGTAAGAGGGACAAGACCAGAGCAGGAAGATCAGTTAGAAATCCTTTGGAAATAGAACAGATACAGATGAAGAGGGCAGGCCTAGTGTGTAGACAGTCTGCAGATGATGACCCTCTGTACCCATGTCACATTCCTCTTCCTCAGCTGAATGGATGCCCCAGCTCAGCCCACGGCCTCTCATCTCCTTCCTGGATTATTTTCTGAACACCCCCCGGGGCCATCTGCAAGGTGCCTGTGTCCTCAGCAGTAGCTCTTGACATCTTTTAATATCACTGGCAAATTTAATTAAAGTCACTGTTCCTCTGCTCTTCCAGATCATTAATAAAACAGTGCCACCAGGCCAGACTGAGCAAATTCTCCCTCTCCTACGCCCTCCACTTTCTCCAATGGGAACACTGCTCCGGGCCTGTCACCAGTCTGTGTAGAGTCGTTCTCTGCTTCTAAATCTGGGCTCCTACACAGGCATCACAGCCAATTTACACTAAAATTTTAGGTGCAGTCAGGCTGCACTGGATCCAACGTGTCACTCGAGTCCAAGAGCACTGCATCTTCGTCACTTCCTCTGTCTACAGAGCATGCGGGTCAGTGCAGAGCCCTCTCTTTCTATGGCCATGCTCTCCCCTTCTTCCCCTACCCACCCCCCCCCCCACGCCAGAAACACAGGAACTAAGTCCCTTGCACTTCCAAGAGTGGGAAATATGTGACCTCAGCTGCTTAGGCGGTTTGGTTGTCACCACTGGAACTTGCATCCAAGGAGGAAAACATAACGAAGCTGTTTTTTGTGCATTATCTCTTTGAATCTTTATAGCAAAGGAAGTACTATTATCATCATGCCTTTTTACAGACAAGCAAATATGAGCTCATAAAGATTAGTTTGCCCAAGATCACAGTTATTAAGTAGAAAAATAAGTATTTGATTCTGGAAGCCTTACTCCAGAACACGTGATTTTAACTGTGCTGGATATGTACTTAGGGTTTGGGGGAGTCTTTGAGCAAGGCCCTGGAGAGGGCAAGGAGAGTCTTTCTGGAAATGGAGGCTTCACCACAAGAATGGAGACTCTGCGGCCAGGCCCGGAGCAGCGGCTGCCAGGCTGGGAGCGGCCAGGCCCGGAGCAGCCGGGTCTGGTGTGGCCACGCCCGGAGCAGTGGCTGCCAGGCTGGGAGCGGCCAGGCCCGGAGCAGCCGGGTCTGGTGCGGCCAGGCCCGGAGCAGCGGCTGCCAGGCTGGGAGCGGCCAGGCCCGGAGCAGCCGGGTCTGGTGCGGCCAGGCCCGGGGCAGCGGCTGCCAGGCTGGGAGCGGCCAGACCTGGAGAAGCCGGGTCGGGTGCGGCCAGGCCCGGAGCAGCAGCAGCCAGGTCCAGAGCAACTAGGTCGGGAGCAGCGGTGACCAGACCCGGAGCAGCTGGTTGTGGAACGAACCAGAGCAACAGAGGCCAGGCCCGGAGCAGCCAGGCCCGGAACAGCTCACTTCTCGCCTGCCCCTGCCCCATGGCGGCCTCTCAGACATGGCTGGAAACTTTTGTGGGAACTTGAGGGTCTGCTGAATCAAGTGATGAAGGCTTAGATCTGGATGTATAGGGCTGGGGTGTTGATCTGTGAGTGTCTTGGGTGGGGCCTGGATGAGGCTGGTTGACCTATTTGGAAATGTCTTTTGTGTGAAATGTATCATTGGGCATTTGGTGGTATTATTGATATGAGAAAATGCTAAGTAACTGATTTACTATCTGAAAAGGGATTTACTATTGGGGAAAGGGAGGGAGGAAGAGACTGAACATAAACTGTGCACCTATAAATTAGGACAATGGGGGATGGGGAGGGGGCGAAGGGTGGGGTGGGAACCTGGTGGAGGGGGGAAGAAATGAGGGACCTTTGTAACAATGTGAACAATAAAGATTGATTTAAAAAAAATAAAAAATAAAAAAAAGAATGGAGGCTCTGCATACTCCAGGGCAGCCTAGAGCAGTGAAAGAGCCCCAAATGTGAAAGCAGGGGGAAAGAACTTTCTTCCCAGCCATGCCTCAGCAAGCTGTGAGACTTTGAAGAGTCTGTGAACCTCTCGGGGCATTAGCTTCCCTATCCAGAAAAATTCATATCGGGCTGGATGATCTCCACAGTTCCATTAAGACAAAGATGCTTTGAGTGCAGGCAGCCTGTCTCTCAAAAGGCAAAGAAGGGATAGACACAGTTGAGTTGGGCCTGAATAATGTGAGAGCCAGGTACAGACTTGAGACTCCCCAAGAGACCTCAGTGGATAAGAGAGTAAGTTAAGATTGGGTGGTAGAAAAGGGGAGCCCAAAAGAAAGTCAAGGAGGACCTAGCTTCTGGATTTACCAAAAGCTCCTTGGATCAAGTCCATTTTTTGAACTGCTACTCTTTCAATGCCCATTTGGGGCCAAGCAGATGTGCTGGTGATTGGGAATACAGCCATGGATGAGCTATACTATATCCCCAACCTTAGAGAGTTTATTTTCTGAGGGACAGAGACAAGCAAGTAATTATGGGAGTAATAGATTACAATGATGTCATGGGAAGTGATATCTTTTTCTCGTGCTGCTCTGAGCTCTCAGGTTGGTTGCTACACAGCTCCTTCAACCATGTGGTCAGTGGCTGCAATGCAGCATGGCTTTAGAACACAGAGAATCTTGCCATAGTACATGATACAATATTTGACTGTTCCTGATTCTCCGATTTCATACAACTGTACTATTTTGCCTTCCCCAAAGCCCCTCAAACCCTTGTGGCATCCCAACCACATGACAACTTCATGGAACCCTGCTGACATTTTCCCAGGCACTACCATCCCAGTGGAACCCCCCTGAATGGTCCAGGCACCAGCAGGCCTCCATCTCCTTGTGTTCAGGACTTTAAAAATGACAGCAAAAGTCACATCTACTCATTTGGTACCTACTCTATGGCAGCACTGTGTTAGGCACTTTTATAGCTGTTATTTAATCCCTAAGGACCCCACAATAAGACAGGGATTGCTGTATATTTTAGAAATGAGGAGTCTTGGGCTCAAAGACAGATAATTCACTAAAGGTCCACTAGCTGAGTGAGGGACATTGCTGGGCTGTGAAACTTGGATTATCTATTACCAAAGACTGCTTTTCAACCCTAGGTGGTAAAGGGTATGGTGAAAGAGAAGGATATGAATCTGGGGCCCTGAGGTCAAGAACCTAGAGTTCCAGAACCTTCTACCTGCCCTGGGAAACCTTCCCTGACAACACCCTCTTCCTGCAGTTCCCAAATGAGTCATTCGCACCCCGTTCCTCCAGCACTTTGTTCATCACTGAAGCACTTGGCACACTGACCTGAGCTTACCTGTTTACATGTACATCTTCTACATTCATGTAAATTCCCAGGGGGGATTTCAACTTGACATAGGGACCTGAATTCTGTTAATCCCCTATGCCTCCCCTAAAAGTCTAGGATTCAAAGCCTAGTTGATTCTATGATTCTTAGGTTTACTTTTACCAGGCTCTGTGGAAGACAGACCATTTTGCCCTATGCAAGACCTTAATAGATCTGGGGAGGCACAAACGGTGACAGGGTGGGCCAGAGAAATGGGAAAAGGAAGGGCTTTGCCCACTTAAGTTCCACTTCTCCCACTACTGGATTTATATCTGCCTTCAAGTCATCCTCCAAGGTGGAGGCACTACCAGCAGTAGGTCCACATGCTAGAGAGGTTGTGCATTAGAATAACTTTGAAACTCTAAAAAAGACAGACAGCTGGATCCTACTCGAGACCTAAGTTTTAGACTCTGGGAGGGGAGCCTAGATATTTAGTTGTTGTTGTTTTTTTTAAAGTTCCTTAGTTGATTTTGAGTACACCCAAAGTGGAGAATCCAGGGAGAGAAGACAAGGAACATAGCCTATGATACATTTGCATCTCAGAGATTCCAACCATTAGGGACTTTCTTTGGACCAGGAAAAAGGACTCTCGGTGTATCACGAGCTGACTCACAAATGGGTCCCACAAAGCCTTTCTAATCTGGACAATGAACAAACATCCTATCCTCCTGCACTCTCACTTTCATACCTTGCCAAAGATAGTCAGCATCAACTCCCTACGCACATAAGTAGATTTTCCCTCTGTTTCTCCCTAAGCCTGCTGTCAGCTTGGTTTACACTTTTACTAAAGAAATGTAGAAGACCCAGTGTTCCCTAATCTTCACAGGAATATGATGCTACTCATCCATGTTCAGCAAGACATGTTTCTAGTTGTTTTTCTTTAAGGATAATGGCTTAGGTTAACTTGGCCACACTTTTCCTCAGGGCTTCTTTGTTTGTTCATTCATTTTGTTCATTTATTTATTCATGCATACATGCATGCATTTGCATGAAACCCAGTCTGTATGTCACAGGTTGGCTTTCACTAAATTATACTGAAAAAATGCACCCAACTCATTTTTTGCACACTCAAAACAAACAAACAAACAAACAAACAAACAACTACATAAAAATTCCTAGAAGGTAGAAATTTTTACCTGTTTGGTATTTATGTATCCTCAGTGCCTATAACAGTGCCTGCTATGTAGTAGGTGTTCAGTATTTATTTATTGAATGAATAGATACATTGATTAAAGTATGCAAAAATAGAAGGCATAACATCCAGTAATTTTCCCCACTCTTGGCAGTGTTCAAATGGAGCATCCCATCTGTCAGGGATGCTATGAGCAATGTTTTTCAAATTTCAGTAAGATGAACAAAATATAATTCCTGATTAGGAACACACTTCACTGGAGAACAGTGACAGAAAACCAATTACAACAAAACAAGGATTACAAGCTCAGAGGAAGAAAGCTCTAAGGCTGCCTGAGATTGTCAGGGCCAGTCCATGAACCAGGTAACTTTAGACCTAGGATCTGGAGAATGAACAGGAGTGAACTGGGTAGAAGCCAGTGCATCTCACACAATGGTAACAAAGCCCAGACTAAAGAGAATGACAGCCTGGATGAGCCGGGTGGCTAAAGGACAAGGCATTTGAAAAAAGCTGCAAAGGTGAGGACTAGGTCAGAAAAAGGCCTGTACGCCTAGCCAAGGAATTAGGGCATCATCTTGGAGGCAATAAGGAACCACTGAAAGTTTTTAATCAGAGGAGGGATAATATCAATGTTTTTCCTTTGAATAGCAGATGTGATGACAGCATGGACCTTGTGTAGGTGAATAAAGCAGGGAAAGAGTTGGAGGCAGGAAGACTAGTTCAGAGTCTCTCACAGCCTTTGAGAGAGACATGATCAGAATCTAAGCAGAGGCAAGGAGCGCAGGCCTGCTGAGGAAGGAATGGATTTAAGAGCTCTTTCAAAAGTAGAATCAATACATGCTGGAGACCAATTGAAAACAGAAGATGATGGTAAAAGAGGAATGAAGAGGCATAGCAAGGACCTTTAGGCACCTTGTATCAGGCACCTTCATCATCCCAATGAGCCTGCAAAGTTCCTCCTCATTCAGGGATCTCCAGGCCCAAAGAAATGGAAGCTGAAGGAATCAACATAAAAAAACCATTGAACTTCGATACATGTTTGGCTTCAGGAATGTCCTGTGACTGTGAGATCAATGAGGCCAGTGAGAATTCTGGGTGCTCCAGGGAGACAGCAGGAAGGCCCTGGACTTCAAGCAAGGCACCAGAGTGCAGTCTCATCGCCATAACTATTTGTTGATTCAATAGTCCAGACAATGATAAGCTCTGGAGATGCAGGTCTCTGCCATGGAGAAGTGCAAAGAAAAGTACACAAGATCAGTATCTAAATGTGGGTTCTGGGAGTCATGAACACTAGCTGAAAGCATCATGGAGGTGGATTTCTCATGTCTATTTCAAAGAAGAACACAGTTTCACAGAGAAGAAAATGAACTCATGGGAGGTACTGCCCCTATGAAATACTGCTACCTAAAAAAAAAAAAAAAAAAAAAAAAAAAAAAAAAAAAGCATTTTTTAATCCTCACCTAAGGACATGTTTTTATTGATTTTAGGGAGAGAGAAATATTGGTGTAAGAGAAACAGCAATGAGTTGCCTCTTGTAGGTACCCCAACCAAGGATGGAACCCGCAACCTAGGAATGTGCCCTGACGGGGAATCAAACCCACACCCTTTTGGTGTATAGGACGACGCTCCAATCAACAGAGCCACCTGGAAAGAACTAAAAAGTATTTTTAAAAGCTCCAAAATATTGAGACGAACTCAAGTCCTAGAGTGATTACAAGAAAGCTTGGTTCTGCCTACAGATTTGTTCATTGGGCACTTGCTATGTGCCCATAACAGTTGTAGGTTCCGTGAGGATCATTTCTGCCTAGATGTGCTCCCATATTTATGAGTGCCAACGGTTTGACCCACTCGGAACTAGCTGCCGGAGATTCACATTATACCTCACATCTAGACTACTACAGTAGCTTCCCCTCTTGCCCCATCTCTTACAGTCTACTTGCCACAAAACAGCCAAATGTCTTTTTTAAATGTAAATCTAATAGATCATGCCATTCTTTGCAACTCCTCCTACTGCAGAAACTCCCACGCCCTTACTGGACTCCCTAACCCACAGCCCTTAACTCCTGCCACTCCGATGGAGGTAGAATCCTCCAAGTTTCCAGAACACACCAAGCAAGCGCCTGCCCTTGGACCTTGGCATTGACTGTTCCCTCTGCTTGGAACACCCTTACAGAAAGATCGCCGTAGGTCACCTTTTCAGTTGCATTCATGTCTCAGTCGCCCCTTTCTCAGAGGCTTCCCCCACTCCTCTGATCTAAAGGTGATCCTGTGTCTGCTCCCCAACACTGTCACCACTTTTCATATCACTTGCTGAGTTCGTCACCGTTTCTACTTGTCCACTGGTCTGTCACAGAATACAAACTCTATGATAGCAGGAAACGTGTCCCTTTTGCTGACCACAGTATGAATGCCGGTACTTGTCGAGCGGATCAATGTTAAGTCTGCAGGATTAAGTGTGGACAGATGCGCCTGTGAGAGAAGACTTCAGAATTGCTGGGAGAGGTCAATGGTGAAAGACAGACCTCAGACAGCAGGCAGTTTTGTTCATTCAGCAAATCAACAGGACCACATAGTCTGTGGGTGGCAATTGTAAGTTGTTACAAAACACATTTCCTTCCTCTGCTACAGGCCTCTCATTGGCACCTTTTCTCCATAGTGTGTGGCATAATGATAACCCATATTTATAGTGCATCGTTAATTCAATAAATATCAAGCAATTCTATGTGCCAATCGTTTATAAAGGCCTTCTCACTCACATGATTCATTTAATCCTCTTGTAAGGATCTTCGTACAGATGAAGAAACCGTAGCTCAGTTAATTGCCAAGAGTCTCCATGTCAACAATTAATGGATCCAGAACCAAGCTTTGGTCCCCTGGTTGCCAGAGGTCTCCTTCCACCAGGCCTAAAGCAGTGTCATGTCAGCAAGGACCAGGAACAATCATCCCCTGCCCCTACAAGGAAATCAGGCTGGGTCAGGACAACCTTAGGGGGCACTGTTCCTGACCCTGCCTATTCCCCAGAGGGAAGCACCTGGGCCCTAGCTCTTGTGGTCACCCATAGAGAGAGTGCCAACACCCTTCTGCCCTGTTACCCACCCAGGGGGCAGCTGGTGATCAGCTGCCTTTATATTCCTTTTCCTCAGCTCATTCTCCAGGAGCTTGCTTTATTTTAATGCCATTTAATTTCTCTTAATTTTTAGGTGTTGAAATAACAGGATTAACTTATATCATTGCCTGAATGAAGAACAAATGGATGCTGGCAAGCAGTCAAAGTCACCTCTCTGAGACATGGGTAGGGTATTTTCTGGTACAATCAACTATGAGGGTTCTCTGCACCCCTCTTTCATAAGAGTGGGTAGGAGCAGATGCCTAGGGTTCTCAGCTGCTCTACCACTGAATTTGCTGCTGTGCTCACTCCCCATTCTTCTAATGATTCTCCCTAAAGTTGATACTCTGATTAATTCCTTCTAAGAGCCTGGAAGCACTGGCTCAGGATGACTCTTCCAGCCGGTGGGCTGGGCCCCTGGATAACTACTGAGCAGAGTGGTTCCACACAGAATCTACAGGGCTCTAAATGCATCCTTCCTGGATGAAAAAGGAATGACAGAAGCTCAGAAGTAGAGGCAGGACTGGCTGGAGCCTTTGGGGGCCTAGAGCACCACTAGGCATTCTGGGAATGCCTTGGAGTGTTGCAGTGGGGGAGGGGGGTGACTCCACATAGCAGTGCCAACCTAGGGGCATCAGGGCACTTAGCCAGCTCGTGGTCCCTCACCCTCAGACAGTCAAGGTGGCTGGGCATGTTGACCATTACAGATCCGATGGGATAACAGATAAACTGGAAGCTTCAAATTGCAGGCAGAAGGTACTATTGGCACTAAAAGTATTCTTAGCAGGAGGCAATTCACTGAGTGTGGAACAAGCTTCACCATACAGAACTGTCAGGCCAGGGAGGTTGCTTAAAAATCAACACATCAAACATAACCTCTTTGATGGATAAGGAATGCAAGGCCCAGAGAGCATAAGTGGGTCTTGCCTATGATTGTCAGGAAAGATAAGGACTAAAACATAACCTTCTCACCACCAGTTCAGCGCTGTTTCCGTGACACCTCGTTGCCTGTTCCTCGCTTGATTTTTTTACTCCACCACTGGCCTCTTTTTTGATAAATGGCATAGACACCCCCTGCTTTCTTGACCTTGTTTCACCTGCATCAAAAGTGAGGCAGGAGAGAGAGAACCAAGTTGGTAGTGTAGGTAAATAGTTGTACTTGCCACTTCCCACAACCATATCAAAATTACAACTAAAATACAGAATCCTCATCCAGAACCACCAGAAAGCTGACTGAATGGAAGTCCTACTAGAGAAGTAAAGAATAAAGCACACTGAGACTTGTAGGAGACTCAGAAGTATGGAACGGGCTGGCCTGGGCACCCACAGGGGCCACTATTTTCATTGGGAGGGAGATCGTCTTTGGAGGTTTCCCAGAGGAGCAAGGGGTCCCAGCCCCACACCAAATCCCCAGCCCAGGGTCCCAGAGCTGGAAAGAGAAGTTCCTATGGGCAGTAAGAACTATGGGCTGTAAAAAGCAGTGTGGATTGGGGCTCAGTGACATAGAGGCTGCTGGAGACCCAGTTGCTCCTCTTAAAAGGCCGGCACCACAAATTGAACTTACAAGGTCCTGCTTCCTCTGAGCTCCAGTGCCAGGTGAGGCAATGGGGGACCCAGACACATATGAGGAGAAACTGGACTGTCTGGCATGGGGGCAGGAACTCAGGGGTGGCTTTCTCCCAGAGGTGCTCACAGCAGTCATTGGCTGAAGGGCAGCCATTTCTGTTTGCTCCGCTCTAGTGATTCCCTGAGACCTCACCCCATCCAATTTACAACCCCACTCAAGCTGCTTGCACCAGCTGCTCAGGCTAAAACCTGTCAAACAAGCTGCAGCTAGGACAAAGAGTCCCAAACCTATCAATAAAAAGGCCCAAGACCCAGCACCAGCACCAGCCTGCCTTGGTTCACAGCTGGGTCTTGTCTGGGCACTTCCAAAACCCCATACAAAAAGGAGGAATCTACAGATCTCTCTTTAGCTCTGATGGGTGGCCCCAAGCATTGGCTGAATGTATTCTTTCCTGGAGACCCAAAAGCCGGTGTACCCAGTGGTCAGTGTCAGACCATACCAGATTACAGCTCTACACATCCATAAGCGACACACTCAAGGGGTAGACTCAGTGAGCACAAAAGCCCCACTGAAGCAAGATCTGCTACATAGGGATGTCTCCTGCACAGCAGTTCTCCCACTTTAGTAGCAGCTGGTCCCCACAGCCAATTGGCCTGGAGATAAATTCCTCCCAGTGACACCAATAGCAATCAAGTCTCAACTACAACAAGACTGTGCATACAGCCCACAAAGGGGTACACCTAGAGTGTCCACCTCAGGTGATTGGGGAGGTTGAGCCACTGGGCCCTAAAGGACACCTAGTACACAAGGCCACTCTATCAACTCAAGGAGACATAGCAGCTCTACCCAATACATAGAAACCAACACAGGGAAGCAGACAAAATGCAGACAAAAGCAGATAAAGAAACATGTCACAAATAAAAGAAATGGAAGAAAGAAAACTACTATTGTAGATATATAGTTCAAACCACAGTTATAAAGTTATTCAAGAATCTTTTAGAAACCTCCAAGGGACTTAGTGAGACTTTCAAGAATCTTAGTAAGAATGGCAAAAAAAAAAAAAAAAAAAAAAAAAAAAAAAAAAAAAAAAAAAAGGAAAAGGACCAGTCAGAAATTAAGCATACACTGACTGAAATAAAGAATAATATTTCAGAGTTCCACAGACCACTGCTGGTCCGTGAGGTCCTAAAGGTTGGCGACCCCTGATTAAAGGAAGCCTTTGGAGCAGCAGTCACCAACCAGTAGTCCTCGAACCACTGGGGTTCCATGAAGTCTGAAAGGTTGGCGACCACTGGACTAGAGGATCCCAAGAATCAAATCAACAATTTGAAATATGAGGAAGCAAAAAACACCCAACCAGAAGGGCAAAAAGAAAAAAGTATCCAAAAATATGAAGACAGTGTAAGGAGCCTCTGGGACAATTCCAAGTGTACCAACATCTGAATTATGGGAGTGCCAAAAGAAGAGAGAGAGCAAGATATTGAAAACTTATTTGAAGAAATAATGACAGAAAACTTCCCCTACCTGGTGAAAGAAATATATGTACAAGTCCAGGAAGCATAGAGAACCCCAAACAAGAGGACCATACCAAGACACATCATAATTAAAATGCTAAGGGCTAAAGACAAAGAGAGAATCTTAAAAGCAGCAAGAGAAAAACAATTATTAATAGTTCCCTATAAGGGAGTGCCTATATGACTGTCAGCTGATTTCTCAACAAAAACTATGCATGCCTGCCCTACTCGGTTTGGCTCAGTGGATAGAGCATTGGCCTGTGGGACTAAAGGGTCCCAGGTTCAATTCTGGTCAAGGGCACTTGCTGGGGTTGTGGGTTCCATCTCCCCAGTAGGGAACATGCAGGGGGCAGCCAATCAATGATTCTCTCTCGTCATTGATGTTTCTATCTCTTTATCCCTCTCCCTTCCTCTTTGAAATCAATAAAAATATATAAAAAATTAAAAAAGAAGTTAAAAAAAAACACAAAAAACTATGCAGGCCAGAAGGGAGTGGCAAGAAATATTCAAAGTGATGAATAGCAAGGACCTATAACCAAGATTATACAACCCAGCAAAGCTATCATTTAGAATTGAAGGGCAGATAAAAAACTTCACACACAAGAAAAAGCTAAAGGAGTTCATCACCGCCAAACCAGTATTATATGAAATGCTGAAGGGTATTCTTTAAGAAGAGGAAGAAGAAGAAAAAAGATAAGAAATATGAACAACAAAATGGCAACAAATACATATCTATCAACAACTGAATCTAAAACCAAATGAATAAGAAATCTAATGAACAGAATAAACAGGTGAATAAAATAGAATCAGAGGCATGGAAATGAAACAGACTGAAGAGTCTCAGAGGGGAGAGGGAGGGGGGAGCAGGAAGAAATTAAACCACGATCTTATATGCATGTATGCATTACCTATGGACACAGACAATAGGGTGGCAAAGACCTGGGGTGGGGTGGGAACCAGGTGGAGGGGAGCTATGGGGGAAAAAAGGAAGGACATTTGTAATAATCTCAGCAATAAAGATTTTTTTGAAAGTGAGGCAGGTTACTACTCATTTATTTGCTCCTTTATTTTCCAGTGAATACCCTATGTGTTTCAGGTATCATTGCAACAGGGAGTAGGGGAAAGAAAAAGCACTTGGTCCAGGAGGTGGGGTGAGCCCAAGCAAAAACAACAACAAATAACCTCCTCCCCCATATTTCAATAGGTGTAAGGACCACGTGAAAAACAGATGCTGTGCTATCAAAATTCGGAGGAAGCCTCCCCATCAGGAAGAGCCGTTTGAATTGGACAGTAACGAACAGGTGGGTTCTCAGTGAAAAGTACACGGTGAATAAAGCACAGAAGGAAAAAGGCCAAGTTTACCGAGGTGCCCCATGGAAAATGGAAAATGTGAGACCAGACATGGCATGGTGAACCATGCCACGGAAAGCCTTGAATATGAGCAGTTGGGACTGCTGCAAATATTGGGAGGCCCTTCAAGGGTTTGTTTGTTTGTTTGTTTGTTTGTTTGTTTTTGCTGGAAAATGACAAGCCTAGAAGGATGTTTTAGGAGAGGAATCCTGTAACAGGCGTGAACATTAATTGGAGGGGGAGGCTGAAGTTGGAAAGATGTCAGAAAGCTATTTTTATAGTATCATAGCAACTACTTACGACAGGTCAAGAAGCATTCTGCAACGGAGTAGCTGCCAGGTGGTACACACACACACACACACACACACACCGATGCTGGCTGCTTTAATAACAATAATTGCTATTATCATCATTATTATGTAGGAAGTCACCAAATCTATACTCAGGTTGTAGTAAGATGGACAGAATGGGAGGGGTAAGGAGAGAGGGACTTAACAGACATTAGCAATACTTGGGGGATGAGGGAGAGGAGTCAGCAATAAACGTGGGGTTTTTGAGCCAGTGTGACTGGAAGTGGGTTGGTGCCATCAGTGGAAAGTGGGAAGTCAGAAGGAGCAGCACCTTAAAACACGTTAGCAAGAATTCAACTTGGGGAGCTGACAGGAAAGCCTTTTGGAAGCACTGCACAAGTGGCTGGAAACAAGACTCACTGGGATTGTAGAGCTGGAGTGACAGACCTGGAACTATCGGCACTGGAGTAACAGCACACACCATTGCAGGAGATGCTGAGGGCTAACGGAAAAGGGGAAACCTGAGGGGAAGGAGAAGATATTGGAGAGTGGAAGAGGCACCACCTAGAGAATGAGTGGGACCCAGAGAGTTCAGTGCGAGAGAAGCCAAAAATGGGAAGTTTTAAGAACTACTGGGCAATCTTCTCTGATCGGGGGGGGGGGGGGGGGGGGGGGGGGGGGGGGGCTGGGCGGAGGGGTAGATTAGATAAATAGATGATTGACAGATAAATAGATAGATGACAGATAGATAGGTCATCAGGAGGAAGTTGTTATGTTTTGGAGAATAAGAAGTCCTTGGTGGATGCCAGTTTGCCAGAGATGAAGAAAAGTGGGAAAGCAAGGGCCTGAATGAATGATGAGGAAATAAAAACAGGTGATTACTCTAAAACTGCAAGAGTTTTTTGTAAGTAAGAAGGGAAAAGAGCATGATGGGGGGATGGAATTAGACAAGTGATGTTCATTTAGGACAGGGTTTGAGGGCAGGGCCGGGTGGATCCTGAGCACTATGCAGAAGTGGGGAGGACAGGGCGCAAAGGAAGAACATCAACCAAGCTCACACGGTTTGGCTTCATTCCACAGGATGGACATAGCAGTGCGTGACTTTGAGGTCCTCCCCTCTCAAGTGACTTGGGAACTACCACGTGAAAGCCAGGACAGGATGATGGTTTCCAGTCCCACTTCCGGATCCAGTCCCTCACATGGCCTATTGTTTTTGCGTACAACCAGAAAAGCACTATTTATCATTCCAAATATCGATGTCATCCATGCTACTTGGCTCATTCCAAATTACATTCAGGACGAAATAGAGCTATTTTTTTGGAACTGACTCTGTGTACCATATCTGAATACTCTTGATATTGGAATTAGCCTTTATTCATTCTTCATATTACCAAAACATAGGCATACACAGACATGTGTGATTCTTCCCATCTAGATATCTTTGCTCAGTTGTATCTATGGATATACATACTTCTTACCCTTCCAGACTCCTTCTTGGGGCCTTCCCAAGAGATCTCTGGGGGTTCTCCTTGCAACCCAGGAGGCCAGGAAGTATGTTTTACACATGCTGGAGCCACTTTTTCTTTCCCCAGGTGTGACCTGCCCAGTGCTGGGTTTAGAGTGCCCATTCAAAAACCAGACAACCAATCTCACTAAAAATAGTGGAACTTTTCTCAGGTCCACCCATGCTGTTGCAAATGGTAAGAGTTCTTCCTTTTTTATAACTGCGTACTATTCCATTGTGTAAGTGCACCACAGCTTTTTTTTTTAAATACATTCATCTGCTTTGTGTGCTAAAACAGAAAGGGGGGCACTTGCATATGCATATATGCATAACCCATGGATACAGACAATAAGATGGTGAAGGCCTGGGGCGGGGGGAGCAGGCTAGAAGAGGTCAATGCGGGGGGAGAGGGGGCTTGGAGAGTGGATGTATATAATATTTTCAACAAAGATTTTTTTTAAATAATAAAATAGTAGAACTTCTTTCTAGAAGGGCAACTCTTCTTTGTATGCTAAAACAGAAAAAGGAATCCTCTACCCTCCTTCACAGCCACCAAGACAATGATACACTACGGCTTCTACCACAGCCTCCTAACGCTCTGTCTCCCTCTCTCTCTACATCCCAGTCTCCGCATACTCTCTGAAATACAAATCTGGCCCTGCACTTTGATACTGAAAACCTCCCTTAGCTCCCAAAGGAAATTCAGTGGAAATAATTAACATGGAGTACCAGCCCTTCGAAGTTTGGCCCCTAGAGCTTCTCAAAACTCATCTCCCTGAATTTTAGCCTCTGGCTTCAGTCATTTGGAAGAGCGCTCATCCAACACTTTCTCCCCCACTCCACCCCTCCATACTTTCACCAAAGCCAACTCCCACCCATCCTTTCCTTCTGAGATTTAGAAATCTGTTGTCCCTAGGAAGCCCGCCTTAAGCCACATAGAGAGGTGATCTTCCAATATGCTTCCATTGTGCCCAGGATTTACCCTCCACTAAAAGGAGTCATTTTATATAGATGGTCATTGCCTGTTAATTGCTGAAATGAATGTGTGTTTATGAGGAAAGGAACCATTCTCTTTTCTTTGCCTCTGTACCCAGCAAATACCTGGCAGAGTAGGTTGTTGTTGAATATTTATTGAATAAACTAGAGGCCCGGTGTACAAAATTGATTTATTGGGGGTTGGGGAGGGGTCCTCAGCCTGGTCTGCACCATCTCACAGACCAGGAACCCTCAGAAGATGTCTGACTGACAGCTTAGAGTGGGGAGGGGGCCTAAGCTGTCAGTCGGACATCTTTAGCTCTGTCACAAAGGCAGGAGAGGCTTCTGGTGAGCCTAGCTTCTGGTTGAGTGGCACTCCCCCTGTGGGAGCGCCCCGGCCACCAGGGGGCAGCTCCTGCATTGTGTGTCTGTCCCCTGGTGGTCAGTGCACGTCACAGTGACCGGACATTCAGCTATTCAGTTAATTTGCATATTAGCCTTTTATTATATAGGGTAACTGATTGAATAAGTAAATGAATGCTTTTTCTTTTGGAGTCAAATGTATTTCTGAACGGCACCCAATATCTGAACCTCTAGACTAGGGGTGTCGAACTCAATCAGAGAAGGGGCCAAAATCTAAAATCCAGCCTAAATCGCGGGCCGAATGGTTTACTGAACAGTCATAAACTGTCATTGTGATGGACACGCAGCAGAGTGCAGTGATGACAGTGCGGTGCGGGCCACATTGCAAGGCCTGGCGGGACGGATTTGGCCCGCGGGCCTTGTGTTTGACACATGTGCTCTAGACAAAGCAACGAGACTTGAGTGAAAAGGGACTTATCTTCCATTCTTATCTGACCTTGGTAGCTTGAAGAAAAGCCAAAATGTGTGACAGATTCCCCCAAGTCCAGATTGTGGGCAATTCAAACCATAGAACAGTGCCTACGATGACCATCCATGGACAATACCAGCAACTGTGCCCAGAGCCTGTATAAGGAACCGCCTTGCACAAAGATAAGAGGACACTGCCTGGGCCTTACGGCCTCAGCCCAGGGAGCAGCCTGGGGGAAGGGAATGTTTTTACAGGGCCAGTGTGATAACTCTCTTCTCCCTTCTCTGACCAGAAGGCTGTGGAGGGCAGTGCAAGAGATGCCAATGTGGAGCTCAGAGGAGCATGAGCAGAGAGGAGATGTATCTCCTCCCTCCAAGTCTGTTTGTTTAATATAGCAATACTGAATAACTACTCTACGGTGGGCACAGTGCTAGGCCCTGGGGATACAATGTGAATACATTCGCCAGCTGTCTTTCCTCCCTCCCTGCAGCTTACGGTCTAAAGGTGTACCTGGCAGTATTCAATCACATTCATTAATTTAATGTGCATCTTTAAATTACTTTAAAATAACTGGTTCAGGTTATCCTATATAGTCAAAGGCTAATGTGCACATCTACCAAACGGCTATGACACACACTGACCACCAGACGGCAGATGCTCAACACAGGAGCTAACCCCTGGTGGTCAGTGCGATCCCACAGGGGGAGCACCGCTCAGCCAGAAGCCAGGCTCAGAGCTGGCGAGTGCAGTGGCAGTGACAGGAGCATCTCCCACCTCCATGGCAGCAACTGCCAGCTTAGGCCTTCTCCCTAAGCTATCAGTCAGACATCCCCCAAGGGCTCCCGGACTGTGAGAGGGTACAGGCCATGCTGAGAGACCCTCCCTCCCTCCCTCCCAAGTGCATGGATTTTGCGCTCCAGGCCTCTAGTAGGTCTATAAAATAAGGGAATCCTCCCCAAAGAAGGCCTGGGAGGCTCCCTGGAGGAGGTAACCAAAGGAGTAAGTCCTGTCCTGCCTTTGTGCAAGGGGTGAACAGGAGGACATTAGACACCCAGGGGGGTTGAAGTTCAGGAGAAGAAATAGCCTTCCCATCTTCACTCAGTTCAAGAACCAATTCAACCAAGTTCAGTTCCATAGGTTCCATCTGCTGCTCTTCAACCCACATCTATATTCTACTTACAGAAAAACGAGGCTGTGGTGTGGACTTTTGTGTGGGGACTGCCCATAGGAAATGCAGACTGCAGTGAGAGGCTGGGGGACCCACCCCTCGTCTAGTCACCCAAGTTCTGATCACTCACCATCCTCATTTGAAGAACTGCAAGGCATGAGGGACAAGTTCCTCTCCAACTGGGACCCAGTGCTGCAGGGAAAGAGGAGCCAGTGCGAGGCCAGGTGCCCAGACAGAAGGAACTGACCCCCTATTTCAGGAAGAGCCTGGCGCAGCAGCTATATTTGAAAATCGAGGTAAATAAGAGCTCGGCTCAAGCGGATGGGACACAACAGCTGTGGAAGATTAATCACATGAAGCTGTAAGTCACCAGGTCGCCAGGGGCCCCGGGCTTCCCTCTCGGTGCCCCAGCAGTGGGCCAGCTGTGCTCCTCGCACCCACCCCCAACTCCCTCCTCTTGGGTGTTTCTTGACCACCTAGGAGCTCTACACCTTGCTCCCTCCCAGCTGCGGCCTGCGTTTGGGTGGGGGGGGGTGGGCGGGAATGGTCCCTAATTTCAGTCCTTCTGCCCAGGAAACAGACCACCAAAACCTTCTGTGTTTGCTTTTCAATCGTCTGAGGGGAGAGAACCAAGGAGAAGGGGGACCAGGCGAGCAGCGAGCCAGTAAATTTATGGCACTGCATTAAAGGCGTTTGTGCTATTTAACCACACTCAAACCCTCCTAGGTTAAAAATAAAACACGGTGGATAAAGACGAAAAGCTTCTTTTTCCCCCCTGGATTAAATGGCTTTCTTTATGTCCTCCAATGGCTTGGGCACTCAAGGGAGGTCAGGCAGGGTCTGCAGGAGCAGATCTAGCTTCTGAATGAGGGCGTGTGTACGTGTGCGTGTGCGTGTGCGTGTGTGTGTGTGTGAGTGTGTGTGTGTGTGTGTGATGCAGGGAGCGGGTGGTGGAGGGGTAGTTACATACTTCGCTTCTCTCCACCTGGCCCGGGACCGCCCAGACCACCGCCGTCTGGAGGGCACGGAACCGGAGACCCTCCTCCTCTCCGCGCCTAGGCCGCCGCGGGGAGGGGGGGGGAGGGGGGCGGCGGGGGGAGCCCGGCGGGCGCGCTGGGGTCGCAGTTCCCGACCCGCCGCCGCCGCGGGGTCCGGACGTTGGGGGGCGCGCGTGCCGGTGTGCACGCGGGCGCGCGCCTGCTGGATGAACGCGCCCCCCTCCAGGCCCCCACGCCCGCGGGCACTCGGCGCCTCCGGGGCACCGCACGCCTGGCACAGCCAGCACACACGCATCCGGCGCGCAGCACAGCAGGCTGCCTCCCACTGCGCACCCGCCACCTGCCCGGCCGCACACACATGGCCAGGCACCTCCAGCTCCGCCGCTTCCTCCCTCACCCCTCACCCCTGCTAGACTCTCTGCCAGAAGCGCACACCCCCCACCCCCAACACCGCATCCCAAACGTACACTTTCCGGGGCGCCCTCCCCCACCTCGTCAGGCACTAAGACCCTCGGGAAGACAGTGCCTATGGATGGAGACAGAACTTAATTAACACCATTCTTCACGAGCTGGAGAGCCCTCTTGGGGACACGCTCAAGCCGCCAACCTCTGCCTCCCCTGCCTCGGCCACCCGCTGCGGGGGAAGGGCAAGAGGCTCACCCGTTACTCACCGTGTCTTCCCGGTCGGTCCCCCCGAGCGGAGTGGACAAATGAAGGGGGGAGGAAGGCGTGCGAAGCCCCCCTCGGCCGGGCTCCTCACCGGCGGCCGCCGCCGCTCATCGCCCCCGCGGGCTGCCCGCCGGCCGCAGCCGCGTCCGGGGCATGTCAGTCGGCCGCCGGCTGCCGCGGCTCGTGGGCTCGCAGCTGTCAGCGGGCTGCGGGGCAGCGCATCTGGAGCGCGAGGGCCGGGCTGGGGCTGGGGCCGGGGCGGGGCACGTGGGGAGGGGTCCCTCGGCGCGGATCTCAGGAGCAGGGAAAACCCGCCCAAGACCCCGCCGCAAACCCCCGACCCCGGGCTCCGGACTAAGCCCGGGAGAGGCCCGGAGTCCCGGCCGCCGGCTGCAGGGGATCCCTGCCTGCCGGGAGGGGCAGGAAGGCGGGCAGCCGGCGCGTACCCGTGGCTCCGAGGGACCCCCCGGATTGCAGGCGCGGCGCCGGGGTTTCCCGGAGCTGGGAGAGCGCCGGCTCCCCTCCTCGCGCGCCGTCACCGCGAGCGACGTCTCGGCCTCGCCGCGCACGGAGGGGACGCGCGGAGGGGCTGGCTTCTGGGAGAGCCGAGAGCTTTGCCCACTAAGCTGCAGCAAGAAGCCAAATCAAAAAGCCAATCTCTGAGCCCGCACGGCGAGCGTCACCCTATCAGCTGGGAGAGAGCGCGCTGCGCGCAGTGACAAGCCGCGCGTCCGCATCCTCGCCTGGCCGTGGGGGGAATTTTCAGATCGCTCCCCGGCCGGCGGGGTGGAAGTCCAGCCTGCACCTCGTTGAGTCCAGAGAGACCCGAGGACGAATGCAGACACCACTCCTCGCCCGGGCCGCCCACCCATCCGTCGGAGCCTGGCGCCCCGCTCCTCCCGGCCAGCGGTGCTTGGGAGACGGCGGCGCGTCCTGACCTGGATTCCTCCGAGTCCCGAGCTCCGGGCAGCCGGCAGGGAGGGCGGGCAATGGGCGCGCGGCACCGGCTTTCCCCTTGTCCTTAGGAGACGCCGTCTGCAATTCCAATTCCAAAATTGAGTTTTCCACCAAACGTCTGTGGTTTTTTAAATATAGCAGGGGGACGATTACCCAAGCGGGGTCCACCCAGGCCTAGGAGGGAGGAGTTGAGGAGGGTGGAGGTTGGCAGTGGAGGGAAAATAAAACTCCTTTCCTCTTCCCCCCTCCCACCCGCTGCTGTTCTTGGTGCAGAACTCAGTCTGTCATTTTCTCAACCCAAATCAAACAACAGCTTGTGAGAGACGCTTGGGTGAGCGCTGGTATGTTTTGGTTTGGGGTTTTTAAGGCTAAAAATAAGAGGGGGCTGCCTCCCAAATTGCTGCTTACTCTGAGCCTGGAGCCTGGAAGAGAGATGGTCCTTTGATGCAGCAGCAGAACTAGGGTTTGGGGCTTGGCTCGGACGAAGTGTACACAAGTAGCCTTACATCAGATGCCTGTAATTTCTGCTATATTTGTCAGGCGTGGTCCTGGAGGCGGGCAGGCCCCTCCTAAGAGTGGGGTTTCACCTCCCTAGGACATCGATGGCGTTACACAGATATAAAATGATCATGATGGCTGCCCTTTTGTAGAGACACCCTATGCAGATTCTGGGACAGAATATAAGAGGGGGACTTTGTTTCTCTCAGGCCTCTGCTATCTAAACCAAGTGTGCGGGGCCAAAACAATACTTCCCAATTACCAGCACCTCTTTAGGGCCCGGAGCTTTGCTACTGAATTTATTCAACTCTTGCTAAAGGCGGAGTGACTTATGCGTGTTCTCTGCGTTCTGGGTAGACTGAAATAACAAAACCCAACTCAACATACTGAGCCTCTGTGTCCTCACCAGTAAGATGCGAGTAATAATAACATCCACCTCAAGGAGTTGTGAAGATTCAGTGAGATTACAGTCGAGTATAGAGTAATTCCCAAGTATGTGAATTCTCTTTCTCCTCCCAACCCTGCTTCTCTCCCACTGGAAGTCCTACACCCGACTTCCTCCTGTGTTCACTACATGGAGTTTCTCATCTATTTCCTCCTCTCTACTACATGCATGCAGGGCTGGAAAACAGTAAATTTGATGACAGTTGGCCTTTGATTTCTGCCATTATTTATTCCTTTATTTCTGGTTGTGCTAGAATTCAAGAGGATTGTCGCAGGAAAGCCAGCAAGCAAACCACTGACAGTCAGCATTCAGAGCAAGAGCCACAAACTTCATTTTAAGCTGGGAGGACACTGATGCCCAAAGAAGGGAGGGGATTCGATCCAATCAAAGAACCCTACAAGGGTAGAATCTGTTATGGGCTGAACTGTGCTGCCCCTCCCCACCCCCAAATGTGTATGTTGAAGTGGTAACCTCCAATAGCTCAGAAAGTGACTGCAAAGGGTAATTAAGTTAAAGTGGGGTTGTTATGGTGCACCCCCACTGAATGACTGGTGTCCACGCAGACAGAGGGACGACCATGTCAAAATAAAGCAGGAAGCCAGCCATCTGCAAGCTGAGAAGAGAGGCTTCAGAAGAAACCAAGCCTGCTGGTTCCTTGATCTTAGACTTCTAACCTCCAGAGAGTAAGTAAATAAGTTTCTGTTTTTAAGCCACCCAGTCAGCGGTAATTTGTTATGGCAGCCCTAGCAGGCTAATACAGAGTCCAAGTATTCTGGCTGATTCTATGAGTCCTTAATTAGACTCCAACTTCAAGGAGTTACCTAGGGTTATTTGGAATCTTGAAACAGGCTGGATTTTATAATTTAACAAAAAGGAAGCAAGGACACCAGCTCTTATTGGATGCTTGCTATGACCCTGTACTATGTGTTGTTGTTTTAAATATATTTTTATTGACTTCAGAGAGAAAGGGAGAGGAAGAGAGAGTTAGAAACATCAATGATGAGAGAGAATCATTGATCGGCTACCTCCTGCACACCTCCTACTGGGAATCCAGCCCGCAATCAGGCATGTGCCCTTGACAGGAATCGAATCCGGGACCCTTCAGTCCTCAGGCCAGCACTCTGCTCACTGAGCCAAATCAGCTAGGGCTGTACTATCTGTTTTTACATGTATTGTTTCACTCAACAAAAACAAATTTATGGAACACCTTCTATGTGCCAAATACTATTCTAGTGTGGGGATAAAACTGAATAATGAAGATAAAAATCCCTGCCCTCATGGAACCTATATTTTTAAATCTTTTTAAAATTCTAGAGCATGAATGGACCTGAAAAGTATTATGCGAAGCAAAATAAACCAGGCAGACAAAGTATCACATGATCTCACTCACATATGAAATCTAATCCTACCTAATAAGAATAATATGCAAATTAATCATCACTCCACTACACCCTTAAGCCATGCCCGCCAGCCAATCTGGAGCAAATATGCAAATAAACCCAGATAAGATGGCTACAGCCACAGAGAGCAGGAGGGAGGTCTGGTTTCCCCGGCAATGGAAGAAGCCAAGCTTTCTGCCTGCCCTTGCCGGCCTAGACCTCCACTCAATGCTACAAAGTTTCAATTATAGAAGGTAAATAAATTCCAACAAAAACGGCTGCCACCACCAAGCGAGCAGAGGGCTTGGCTCTGCTCAAGGCTACAAAGTTTTAATTGTAGAAGATATATAAATCCCAGATACCAGGGCCTCTGCTTGGGTCACCAGGGGGCATGGCTGGCCTGCAAACCACCACAGGCCCTTCACCCAGGCCACTCCACACCCCAAGGGAACCCCCACCCTGATCCAGGACATCCTTCGGGGCAAACCAGCAGGCTCCCACCCATGCACCAGACCTCTATCCTATCTAATAAGAGTATGCAGATTGACCATCCAACACACAATATGGCTAACCCCATGTGGTCAAAGATCCTGCCCCCATGTGGACACAAGATGGCCACCACAAGATGGCCAGCAGAGGAGGGCAGTTGGGAGGGACCAGGCCGGCAGAGGAGGGAAGTTGAGGGTGACCAGGCTTGCATGGGATGGCAGTTAGGGGCAAACAGACTGGCAGGGGAGCAGTTAGGCATCAATCAGGCTGGCAGGGGAATGGTTAGGGGTGATCAGGCTGGCAGGTGGAAGCAGTTAGGGGCAATCAGGAAGGCAGGCAGGCGAGTAGTTGGGAGCCAGCAGTCCTGGATTGTGAGAGGGATGTCCCACTGGGATCGGGCCTAAACAGGCAATTAGACATCCCTCAATGTCCCAGATTGGAGAGGGTGCAGGCTGGGCTGAGGGACACCCCCACCCCACACAAATTTCGTGTACCGGGCCTCTAGTGAACAAAATAAACTGATGAACAAAATAGATCCAGAGACATAGAAGCATGGAACAGACTAATAAATTTCAGAAAGAAGGTAGGGGTGGGGCAGTGAGTTGGGAGTAAATAACAGGAAAAACCTATCCTATATAATAAAAGCCCAATATACTAAGTATCCAGTCATCCAATCATCTGTTCAACCAATCAAAGCATAATATGCTAAGGCTACTCAACCACTTGCTGTGACTGTGCAGTGACCACCAGGGGGCAGACAGTCATCCAGTTGATCCATTGCTATGACATACACTGACCACCAGGGGGAAGATGCTCCAACCAGTAGGTTAGCTTGCTGCTGGAGTCCAGCCGATTGGAACTGAGGTGGGCCGGACATGCCCTAAAACCCTCTCAAAGCCCCTCCCCCTGGCTGGCCCCATCCCGGTGGGCCCCCATCAGGGTGGGCCAGCCAGACCCCACCTGTGCATGAATTCATGCATTGGGCCTCTAATATACATATATGAACACAGATAATAGAGGCCTGAGAGGGGCAAGTGTGGGGTGGAGGGAATCAATGGGGGTGGGGGTGGACAAAGGAGACATCTGTAATACTTTCAACAATAAAGAATAAATTAAATGCAAAAAATATATGTATTTTTAAAATTCTATTAAAATGAATTTTTTAAAAAAGTATTTTACTTTGTATCCAGTTAACTTATTTAACTATTTAAATAATAGTCTAACTTTTATGGAAAACTAACAAAGGGCTAGACATTGTTCTAAGTATTTTATGTGTACTAGAGGCCCAGTGCATGAAATTTGTGCACAGGGGAGGCTATGTCTGTCAGCCCAGCCTGGACCTAAATGGGCAGTTGGACATCCCTCTCACAATCCAGTACTACTGGCTCCCAACCGCTCACCTGCTTGTCTGCCTGATTGTCCCTAACCACTCCCCTGCCAAGCTGATCAACACCTAACTGCTCCCCTGCCAGCCTGGTCACCCTTAACTGCCCTCCCCTGCTGGCCTAATTCCTCTCAACTGTCCTCCCCTACAGGCCCAGTTATCCCTAACTGCCCTCCCCTGCATGCCTGATAGCCCCCAACTGCTCTCCCCTGCTGGTCTAGTCACCCCCAACTGCCCTCTCCTGCAGGCCTGGTCCCTTCTAATTGCCCTCCCCTGCTGGCCTGATCACCCACAACTGCCTTCCCCTGCTGGCCATCTTGTGTCTACCTGGGGATGGCCATATTTAACCACATGGGGGGCCATCTTGTGTGTTGGAGTGATGGTCAATTTGCATATTGCGTCTTTATTATATAGGATTAGCTCATTTAATTCTCATAATATCCTTATAAGGTAGACCAGTTACATCTAAGGTAGATATATAAATTCTATAGATGAGAAAAGTGAAACAAAGTAGAATTTCTTAGATTGTTTTTCTAGGAAAACAATCTTTTAATCTGAAAACAAAAATTTTACTATTTACCAATATTTATAATTTTTCATTTTGTTTTCTTATGTTGGCTAAAACTTATAAAACAATATTGAATAACAGAAAAAATAATAGGCATCTTTGTCTATAAAATATTAAAGGAATTAATATGTAAGTACATTCTATTTGTGCAAGTATCTTCCATCCTTAAAGAAATCCTTTCTTCAGCCCCTCTCACCCCTCTCATAAGAAGTCCAAAGGAAAGTGATCTCAGGGTAATTCAGCAGATCAGGAATGTCATCCAGGATATAAGACATTTCTATTCAACTGTCCTTGGCATGTTGACTTTTCCCCTCATGCTTGTAAGTTCCAGAGTTGGTAAGAGGTTTTAATGCAGGACTAGCTGTTCCATTTTGTTGAGGGAGAAAAACTTACCACAGACTTGAATTAAGTATCACTTAATTAGTGTTATTAGGCCCCACAGGATTTCTGCCATTGTGGGCTTCTTCGGGTCACTGACCTTGGACACTAGTTATAGTCTCTGAAGTTCAAAGGTGAGGTCCAAATGGGGAAGAACAGGTTTCAATTATGATGAAGTGCACAAAGAAATCTATTTGCAACAACGTGGATCAACCTGGAGGCCATGCTAACTGAAATAAGCCACATAGAGAAAGACAAATACTGTATCTTATATAGAGAATCTAAAAAAGTCAAACTCATGGGACCAAAGAATAGAATAGTGGTTGCCAGGGGGTGTGAGATGGAGGAAATGGGGAGACTTTGGTCAAGGGGTACTTTCAGTTGTAAGATTAATAAGTTCTGGGAGTCTAACGCACAGAATGATGACTATAGTTAACAATACTGTATGCTTAAAATTTGCTGAGAGTAGATATTAAGTGTTCTCACCACAAAAGTATAGATTATATTAAGTCATCACATTGCACACCTTAAAAGAATAATGTCATACAACCTAAATATATGCAAATTTTATTTGTCAATCATATCTCAGTAAAGCTGGCAAAAAAGAACACAAGGATTCACCTGGGAAAGGCTGAGGCTCTAAGGCAGTGTTTTTCAACCTTTTTTGGGCAAAGGCACACTTGTTTCATGAAAGAAATCACGAGGCACACCACCATTAGAAAATGTTAAAAAATTTAACTCTGTGCCTATATTGACTATATATAAAGTAATTCTCTTGAATAGGAATCAAATAAACACAAAGAAAGTATTTTATAATTACTTTATTATGAAATATTAAGTAAACAAAATAGTGAAAAATTATAAAATTCTTGTCTTGTCTGCACCTACGGCACACCAGGCAACATCTCTTGTGCCGCGGAACAGCGGTTGAAAAACGCTGCTCTAAGGCACATGTGTCAAACACAAGGCCCGCGGGCCAAATCCGTCCCGCCAGGCCTTGTAATGTAGCCCGCACCGCGCTGTCATCACTGCACTCCGCTGCGTTTCCATCACAATGACAGTTTATGACTGTTCAGTAAACCATTTGGCCCGCGATTTAGGCTGGATTTTAGATTTTGGCCCCTTCTCTGATTGAGTTCGACACCCCTACTCTAAGGGGATTCCCCAGGGGAAAGGTTGAAGGAAATGAAGTAGCCACAAATACAATTAAAAGTCTGGCAGTGAACACGATAAGAGAGGGACACAAACATATTCAACATCAGATTCTGAGTTACTGCAACTTAGTGATGGGAGGTAAAGCGGCCACGAAATCGCCTTCTCAAGTGAGTTGAGGGGGACAATTTCTTCCTTCATTCATTGATGACACAATCATACACTGAAAGCTGACTACACATACATGCCAGTGTCCGGGTATGGAGACTGAGCAGTGAACAAGAAAGTTCTTGCTCTCGCTGTGCTTCTGTGTCCAAGGGAGATAATCAACAAGTAAACTTAGGTGTGTTTTTATGAAACTTAAAATGAGAATAAGTGACACAAAGAAAACTCAAGCCAGATGGAAGGCTGTGGTGGGCATGTTTTAGCAATCTAGACTGAATTCTCTGAGAAGGCCTCTCAGAAGAGGTTAACACATGAGCAGCGGCATCAGTGGAGTGAAGGAGTGAGCCTTTTGCAGATGTGGGGGCGGAGGAGCAGTGGTCAGGTTGGAAGAATGAGAAGAGCCTAGAGAATGATGGGGGAGAGCAGAAGGAGACAAGGGAAAACCTACTGAGGAGGAGCCAGGCAGCCAGGAGTCCCTGAGGCTTTACCTTGATTTTATTTTCTTTAAATACCTTCTACCTCAGATACTGTATCATTCCTCCTCTTGGTGTAAGTAGTCCTCTTCCTAATGAAGGGCTGTTTCCTTGGGTAGGTGGGTGGGGGGTGGACTCTGTAGCTCACCAGCAAGGTACTTTGTATATTGCATATCATTTGTCTATAGCTTATCTATAAATAAGTCTGACCCTGGTCAGCTGGTTCAGTTGGAGCATCCTCCCATACACCAAAAGGTTGTGGGTTCAATTCTCCATCAGAGCACATACCTAGGTTGTGGATTCGATGCCTGGTAGGGGCACACACAGGAGCAACCAATCAATCTTTCTCTCTCCCCTCGATGTTTTTCTCTCTCTCCCCCTCACCCCCTTCCTGAAAAATCAATAAAAACATAGCCTGGGTGAGAATGAAAAAATAAAAATCACAAAATCTCAGTGGAGCACCAAGATTAACTTGCCAAGTTCTATATCGAACCAAAAGCAGCAGGAAGCCAGACAGAACAGCTCCAAACACCCTGAGCAGTCTCTTCCCCTGAGAAGTCATCACAAAACTTGTGATCTTGATCTACTCGTATTGATGATTCTCTGCTTCACCAGCAAGAAAGGCGATTCCTGATGAAAAGAAGACAGCCCTTGAAAGGTTTGCTCCTCTCAAGATGGTGAACAGTATGTACCAGCTGTTGCAACTGCATCTTCTTCCGTGTCACTGATTTTAAAAAAGAGGGGGGGGGGGAGGACATTTACATAATTATGAAAGAAATATTGTTGGGAAATTAGACATTCAGAAAAGTATAAAGAAAAATTATCCAAATATCATCACCTGGAAGTAACTATTATTAAGGTCCTAATTTTAAATAATTACATGCCTAATATACTAAAAATGGGGTCATTTTGTATCCTAATTTTAAATTAGCATTATTTAGTCATTACTTCCCCATTGACACTACCTTTTAATTCCATAAGCTGGGTTGTAGGCTCTAGTGACACCAAGGGAGATAGTGCAGAGAGGGTATGGCTCTTGAAGTCTAAGCTCACCTCCCATGTGGTTGCTTTCTGAGGTAAACACCACCATGCTACAACCTTGGCAGCTTCTTGGCTCTCCTCTCCAGTTCATAAGAGGATATCATATAAAGAGGATAGGGGAGACTCAGAGATCTAGAAAGAGCAGATTATTTTATTTGGTGTGGAGCAGTTGATCAGACTTGTTTCAATGCATAACACATTGCTGAGGAACACACACATACTCTCCCACACATACGATATTTAAAATTTTTTGACTGCCCCTATCATTGCACACACAACCTGACTTTTGCCCTAACAAGTGGGCCTTTTTAACTAGGAAAACTGACTGATTCATACTCTTAAGAGACAGGGAGAGCTGTCTTCAGCAAAGATACTATCAGATTGTTCTCTGCCTGACTTAGAACTACAATTTCAGTTGCCTCCTTATTCTAGTATTTGGCCCGGCTCATCCTCTTAATGGTACTTGTAATGAGTTTAGCCTACGGAGACTTTTAATTGGCTTTTGTATTCCTATAATTTTGGTGTCTTTGTTATTTCTTTCATTCTTATCATAGCCAAGTCTAAAGAAGCCTATCAAAGACCAAGGCCACTACTTATTAAAGAAGCTAATCAGAGGAGGATCCAAGATGGCTGCTCGGGTAGACACCTAACGCAGCAGCACACAACAATTTCAATGGAACACAACTAAAATGTAGAGTGGACATCGCCCAGAGCTACAGGTAGTTGACTGACTGAAAATTCTACAACAAGAAGGAAAGAGAAAACCAGAAGGAAAATCAGAGGAGCTGAAAAAAAGCCTAAGGTACGGAGACATGTTGCGAGCTCGCACGCACGCGCGCGCAGAGAGGTCGCAGCCGGAGAGGAGGAGAGGGCTGGGTGCTGCCTGGCGTTCCCTAGCAGGAAGGAAATAAAACCCCCAGCCTGGGCTAAACCCCCGAACCGGCAGCGCTGACCCCCAGTTATGAGCCAGACTCTGGGGACCCAGGCTCCGGCAGGGGAGACGGGGCTGTGAGGCGGAATCCCAAGCGAGCAGCGAAAAGCAGGGCCCCTGGAGTCGCGCACACATTGCGCGCAGAGGACTGAATGTTGACTCTGATCCTGGACTCCCCTAGCGGGAAGGAGAAAAAAAAAAAGCTCCAGACTGGAGGAATGCGACAGGGAGCAGGAGCCCCTGCTGGACACCAGCCAGCCGGGTGCCGGCAGGGAGCCGGGCAACGGGGCCCCCGGGGGGGGGTGGTGTGCCCCTGAGCCATTGACCTCTGAGCGTGGGCAACGGAGCCAAGGCCGGGGGCTGCTTCCTGGGCGGCGCTGACCCCGGCAACAGGCTGGAGCAATGCGGGAGCCCGCGGAGAACAAAGGGGTGCCACAAGCCAACCTGCTGAGTTCCCAGGACAAGGAGGAAGAAACCAAAGTTCTCAATGTGAAGAAATCAAGTGAGAGCAAAAGATAGTAAAATTACTTAAGAAAGAATACAAAGAAGATCTTGAAAATTCAAAGACTAAGTCAGAACTCAACTCACCAGCCAACATTGCAACATAAATGCGTTTAAAAAAAAAAAAAAAAAAGGACAGAATGTTGGAACAGCGGCAGCCAGGCCTAGAGTGCCCAGGCACAAAGCAATGGCAACCAGGCCCGGAGCAGCAACGGCCAGGCCCCAGAGCAGCAGCAGCCAGAACCAGAGCAATAACAGCCAGCACTAGAGCAGCCAGACCTGGGGCAGTGGCAGCCAGGCCTGAGGCGGAGGCAGCTAAGCCCAGGGAGGCCAATCCAGGAATACGCAGACCCGGAGTGGCCAGGCCCGAAGAAGCCGGGCCCAGAGCAGCCGGGTTGGGAGCAGCCAGGTCCAGAACAGCAGTAGCCAAGCCCGGAGCATCCAAGCTGGGAGCGGCCAGGCACGGAGCAGCCGGGTCTGGTGCGGCCAGGCCCGGAGCAGCGGCTGCCAGGCTGGGAGTGGCCAGGCCCGGAGCAGCCGGGTCTGGTGCAGCCAGGCCCGGAGCAGCAGCAGTCAGGTCCAGAGCAACTAGGTCGGGAGCAGCGGTGACCAGACCCGGAGCAGCTGGTTGTGGAATGAACCAGAGCAACAGAGGCCAGGCCCGGAGCAGCCAGGCCCGGAACAGCTCGCTCCTCGCCTGCCCCTGCCCCACGGCTGCCTCTCAGACATGGCTGGAAACTTTTGTGGGAACTTGAGGGTCTGCTGAATCAAGTGATGAAGGCTTAGATCTGGATGTATAGGGCTGGGGTGTTGATCTGTGAGTGCCTTGGGTGGGGCCTGGATGAGGCTGGTTGACCTATTTGGAAATGTCTTTTGTGTGAAATGTATCATTGGGCATGTGGTGGTATTATTGATATGAGAAAATGCTAAGTAACTGATTTACTATCTGAAAAGGGATTTACTATCGGGGAAAGGGAGGAAGAGACTGAACATAAACTGCACCTATGGATGAGGACAATGGGGGATGGGGAGGGGGCAGAGGGTGGGGTGGGAACCTGGTGGAAGGGGGAAGAAATGAGGAAACTTTGTAACAATATGAACAATAAAGATTGATTTAAAAAAAAAAAGAAGCTAATCATAGCATATAGGTAACTTTATTGTTGTTTTTCTTATCAGAGCACAATATCATATGATCTTCCATATCACATGAGCTGCTTGTCCACAGAATTTCCCCTTTTTTTAAAAAAGCACTTAAAAAGTAGGAATAAAAAGGCTAAATACACATAAATTGTGACTGACCTAAACCAATCTTGGGGATTTTAAACCCCCCTTGCCAGTTACTTTTCAGCTGTCTTACAGTTAGGGATGGCCATGTGATCCAGTTCCCGTATGGGCTAGGACAAAATCTGTAAGATATTTCCTTCCAAATGAATGGAAAAAGTATTTTTCCTTTGCCTGCTTTTATCACTTTTAATAGTAATATGAAGAGTTAGTGCCTAGAGCTGTGTTAGCCATCTCGTGACTTGGATGGTTGATGACATTTTTTAATATTCTTTTTTTCTTTTTCTTAAATTTTTTTATTGATTTCAGAGAGGAAGGGAGAGAGATAGAGAAATAGAAGCATCAATGATGAGAGAGAATCATTGACTGGCTGCCTCCTGCACGTCCCCAGCTGGGGGAGATCGAGCCTGCAATCCTAGCATGTGCCCTTGGCAAGAATCAAACCAGGGATCCTTTAGTCCACAGGCTGATGCTCTATCCACTAAACCAAGCCGGCTAGGGCTGTTAATGACATTTTTGAGTTGCCAATCATTTCTGGAACTGCCCACTTTAAATATCTTTCTTAAAAAACAAAGACATTTTGCCTGGCCAGTGTGGCTCAGTACTTGAGTATTGACCCATGAAGCAAGCACTAGTTCAATTCCTGGTCAGAGAACATGCTAGATTGCTGGCTCCATCCCCAGTAGGGGGTGTACTGATCAACATTTCTATCTCTTCCCTTCTCCCTTCCTCTCTCTAAAATCAATGAAACATATATTAAAAAAAGAAACAAGAACATTTCTTATGGTTTAAGGCACCCTTTCTTGCAAGTAAACCTATCCTAATTGATACCTGCCCAGGATGCCAGTGAGTGGGAGTTTCAACTTTTCTTTCTTGTCTTTTCTTTTTTTAAATTTTATTGATTTTTTACAGAGAGGAAGGGAGAGCGATAGAGAGCTAGAAACGTCGATGAGAGAGAAACATCGACCAGCTGTCTCTTGCACACCCCAACCAGGGATGCGCCCGCAACTAAGGTACATGCCCTTGACCGGAATCAAACCCAGGACCTTTCAGTGGTAGGCTGACGCTCTATCACTGAGCCAAACCGGTTTCGGCAAGAGTTTCAACTTTTCTGAAGGGCAGCCGCAATACTGTAGTAATACAAAACTATAAACTGACAAATTCTATTTCAGGAGTTGACAAACTGGGTGAACAGGATGCACTGCATTGATCTTTCAACTGGTAGACGCTGATCTCTCCAAAAGGTAGACAGACTTAGATCAAAGAGTGGGCAAAAAGGAACCAACCAGAATCTATATCCTAAGATACCTTACATACAGAGAATGTGGCACACTCTTCAAACATTTTCTCTGTTGCCGAAACCGGTTTGGCTCAATGGATAGAGCGTCGGCTTGGGGACTGAAGGGACCCGGGTTCGATTCCGGTGAAGGACATGTACCTTGGTTGCGGGCATATCCCCAGTAGGGGGTGTGCAAGAGGCAGCTGATCGATGACTCTCCCTCATCGATGTTTCTACCTCTCTATCTCTCTCCCTTCCTCTCTGTACAAAATCAATAAAAAATAAAAAATAAAAACATTTTCTCTGTTAAATCTAAGATATGTTGGCATTAATATTTATGTTTCCGTCAATGCCTAGTGGGAAAAGGTTAACCTATCCTATACAATAAAAGGCCAATATGCAAATTGACTGAAGAGCAGAACCACTGGTCGCTATGACACACTCTGATCACCAGAGGGCAGACGCTCGATGCAGGAGCTGTCCCTAGTGGTCAGTGTGCTCCCACAGGGGGAGCACTGCTAAGCCAGAGGCCGGGCTCATGGCTGGCTAGCACAGCAGCATTGGTGGGAGCCTTTCCTGCCTCTGCAGCAGTGATAAAGATGTCCGACTGATGGCTTAAAGATGCAGGAGCACTAAGGGGATGTCCAACTGTTGGCCTTCCCTTGAGGGCGCCTGGGCTGTGAAAGGGTGCAGTCCAGGCTGAGGGACTCCCCTCTGAGTGCACAAATTTCGTGAACCAGGCCTCTAGTAAGTATAAAAACAGAGAGTTACATTCATGATTACAGACTTTTCAAAGAACTTGGGACAGGCACTGAGGAAGAGCATGGAGTTTAGCCTGAGCATGCATCCATCTTAAAGTAGATGGTGCAAGTTGTGCATTTTTCAGGGTCAAAGGAAATTATAAAAAAGTATCTCTTGATTTCATCTATTTTATAACTAAACATTTTAATTTCCATCTATTTTTAGTGAATGAATGATTCATTTTACAAATTCATTCACTGACCGTTTTAAATAGTCATCTTCCTTACTGCACCTAACATACTTTTGGATCTATAAAAAATTGAATTATGTTATCTCTTCTGGAACATGGTGTTAGGAAGTTCCTGAATTTTGAAGTCTGACCAGAAGGAATTCAAATTTTCTGCTCTTAATCATCTGTGACTTTGAACATATACTCCTTTATTTCTTTGAGCCTCATTTTATAAATGAGGATAATAATACAGCATAAATGGCTGTTGGGTGATTTAAGTAAAGAATGTAAAGTATAAGACACACTGTAGATATTATAAGTAATAGTCTTTGTGTCAATTAAGTTCTAACTGGAAATAAATGGAACATTCAAATTAGGATATTTTAAGATTTTCTTTCTTACAAATGGATTATTTCCAAAGGTGGGCAAGACTTAGAACTGCATCTAAAAAAAATTATGATAATAATCCCAAGGTAAACAAATAAACCTGCTCTCCGAATTTTATTTATAAGAGTGTTTATAACATCACTGTTGTCTTAGGGAGTCTCAGAAAATAATGTAGATGTCAAGTATAGGCAACTGTTACATTCATACAGAAGAATATAATAAACCAGAAAAATAATATTGTAAAAGTAAATGTATTGACATCAAATACATTAGTAATACAGTGAAAAAAGCTGATTTTAAGACACTATGGAGAGACTCTCTTCTGCTAAAATTATATATGTACATCCTATCTAATAAAAGGTTAATATGCAAATTGACTGTCACTCCAACACACAAGATGGCTGCCTCCATGTGGTCAAAGATGACTGCCCCATGTGGACACAAGATAGCTACCACAAGATGGCCAGCAGGGGAGAGCAATTGGGAGGGACCAGGCCTGAAGGAAGGGCAATTAGGGGCAATCAGGCTTGCATGGAACGGTAGTTAGGGGTGACTGGGCTGGCAGATGAGGGAAGTTGGGTGTGACCAGGGCTCCAGGGAAGGGCAGTTGGGGGGGATCAGGCCTGCAGGAGAGGGCAGTTGGGGAGGAGGTCTAGGTCTGCAGGGGAGGGCAGTTGGGGGTGATCAGGCCGACAGGAGAAGGCAGTTAGGGGCAATCGGGCCAGCAGGGGAGCAGGTAGGCATCAATCAGGCTGGCAGAGGAGTGGCTAGGGGGTGATCAGGCTGGCAGGCAGAAGGGATTAGGGACAATCAGGCAGGCAAATGTTGGGAGCCAGCAGTCCTAAATTATGAGAGAGATGTGTGTCAGGCATCCCTTGAGGGGTCCCAGATTAGAGACGGTGCAGGCTGGGCTAAGGGACATCCACCCCCCACCTCCCACCCCCATGCACAAAGTTCATGCAGTTATATTTATAATCTAAATTTATATCTAGATATGATTATTTAAAGCCAGGCTTTAGGATTCTTTGGAAATCTTTTATAAATTGCCAACTTTTTTCCAGTCCTGACTTAGTTGATTTTATCTTTTTGGGGGGAGGTGGCAGGAGGAGGGGAGAGATGGGGCTTCTCATGTGTGTTTGAATCAGAAATATGTCTGAGATGCTGTAACTTCTTTGGAGTGAGGTGCATGGTGAATGTGGGGAAATGCTGTTTCTTGCTTGTGTGAATTTAGAAAGCACTACCTTGCAAGTGTTGCTTGTTCCTTTCTGGTTAATTATGTGCAGGCTATCTGGAGCCAGGAAACTGAAAACTGCAGGAAGGATGTGAGGCAGGATCTTCCCTTTAGAATAGAGACTATAAAAAGTAATTGGACTGGCCACACTTTAGCTCACCATGGGCTGGATGATTGATGTCCCTGTGCAGAATTGCTTAGGGCAGAATAACCCAGAAAGCACAGCTGCTCTCTTGTTATGATCTGATCTAATTGTCTGGCTTAATCTATCTAATGGTGGAGGGATGTAGTTCTGTCTACAGCAAGGAATGCAAACTGAAGTGCTTAGACTGTAGTAATAATTGTAGTAGGAAGCACTTATACATGCCAAATAGTATTCTAAGGGTTTACTTGATTACTTTAAATCCTCAAAAATCCCTCTGAAGAAAATAGTATTATTACTAACTCAATATTATACTAGTAAACTAAAGAAATCTATACATGAGAGGTTAAGTAACTTGTCTAAGGTTACAAAGCCATAAGTATCTAGGGGAAGAAGTTGGAAAACAAAACTTTAGTAGTGAATGCTGGTGATAGCTTTTTAGTAGTGATAGCTTTGACCATTTCCTGAATTCAGAAAATAATTCATATGTTTGCAAACAGGAATAAAGACAATAGAAAATATAAAAATCCATGGACTTTTAGAAATAAAAACAAAACAAACAAACAAACTAACAAACCACTACCTTACCACTTTAAAATGTAAAAATTAAGTGTAATAAAATCTTTGAGCCGGCACCGGTTTGGCTCAGTGGTAGAGCGTCGGTCTGCGGACTAAAAGGTCCCGGGTTCGATTTCAATTAAGGGCATGTATCTTGGTTGCGGGCACATCCCCGGTAGGGGGTGTGCAAGAGGCAGATGGTCGATGCTTCTCTCTCATCGATGTTTCTAACTCTCTATCCCTCTCTCTTCCTCTCTGTGAAAAATCAATAAAATATATATTTAAAAAAATATTTGAGTAACAAAGGCTAATTATAACACAATTTTGAAGCAGAGGTCAAATTAAAAGTGTGCCCATTATAACTTTGTGAAAACCATTAGATGGATTAAGGACTTCAGGGCAAAAAGCCAGTTAGGGTGTGGTGCCCCAAAAATTGCTTATTCAGATAAAACAACTTATGTATCTTCCCCAGGTTACTTGGTATTAAAGGGGTTGGGAAGCCGAAACCGGTTTGGCTCAGTGGATAGAGCATTGGCCTGCGGACTGAAGGGTCCCGGGTTCGATTCTGGTCAGAGGCATGTACCTTGGCTGCGGGCACATCACCAGAAGGGAGTGTGCAAGAGGTGGCTGGTTGATGTTTCTCTCTCATCGATGTTTCTAGCTTTCTATCCCTCTCCCTTCCTCTCTGTAAAAATCAATAAAATATATTTTTTAAAAAGGGGGTTGGGAATTAGAATATATGTATGTGAGAAAAGAGGAATATAACACCCTAAGAAAGTACATCTTATAAAAAACCATGGTTATGGATCTGGCACATACAGCTGATTGGAATAAAATAGATAGGGAGTCTGTTGAATTTTTGGTAGTTTTATTGCCAGAGGAAATAGGGCAAGAAAACACTAAGAAAACCATGATTCAAAAGGAGGATCTGTTGCCCTCTATTTCAGAGGTGGTCAAGAAGGACAAAGGAAAAGGAATTTTTTTTTCCCAGAAGGTAGAGTCAGGGCCACAAGGAACAATGGAACAAGAAATCCCTCAATTCTCTGTAGAGCAACTGAATCAAGGAACATTCCTCGTCTCAAATATGGAGGGCGTTAGCAATATTTGCCCACCAAAATTTCAAAATCCCTATGAAGCAAATGCAGATAGCCTTACAGAATCTAAGATTTACTTCTCACTCACATTGTATGCCAGTCTTCAGTTGGCTTTAGATATTCAATCTCGGATCAAGACCCAAGGAATTGCTTCAATCTGGCACACCACATTACCGTAGCAGAGAGCAACTCAGAACAACAATGTGACTCAGAAGTTGCACCTTTAATTATACTAACTTTTAACTGCTAAAAAAAAAGAAATCAATCAATCACATGGCCAAGCCTATTAATGTACTTAGGTATTAATGGGGTTAGAAGTATAATATTTCAACAGGAGCAGGCCTAGAAGAGAGGGGCCTTGTAAGGAGGAGTTATTAGGAAAGGTCAGTGAATATTTTTATAATAAAATTATCTACCATATCAAATGTAAAACTGATCCTAATAAATGGAATTTGTCTAAACTATCTAATTAGAAGTCAAAGACTGTCAGACTAGATTAAAAATAATCCAACTGTATGCTCTTTGTAAGTGCCTCACCCAAAACATTTGACCAGAGAAAGTCTAAAAGTTAAGGCATGGGGAAAATACTAACAAGGAAATCTTGTGTAGCTACATTAGTATCATACAAAATATGAGATTTTAAATCAAAAAAGTATTTCTAGTGATAAAGATGGACACTACATAAAAATAAAAACTTCATTAGGAAAATATAGCAGTTCTAAATTTATGCTCTTAATAGCATATCTCATAATATATGAACAAATTTGCTATCTTAAAGGAAGATTTTAACTTAATTTACTCACAGTAAATTAAAAGGACCAAAAATATAAGGATATAAAATAAATCTATTCAACACAACAAGCTTAATAAAAAAGATAAGTATAGAACACCACACTCAACAGCAGCAGAATATATTCTTTTCAAGCACAAAATATTTATGATAGTTCATAAAACAAATCGCAATAAATTTCAAGCAATTCATATCATATAGAACACGTATTTGACAATCATAAAATTAAGTTAAAAATCAATAGCAACAGACAAGTAGAAATATTGCCATGTATTTGGAAAGTTTATTTGTGGGTTAAAAAAATGTCTTATTGAAAATCAGAAACTTCTTAGAGTTGAATGATAGTCATATTCAGTACTTGGGAGATACTGCTCAAATCTTATTTTGAGGAAAATTATATATTCCTAAAAAAGCACAAAAGAGGCTCAATATTAACGAGCTAAGCATTCCATCTTTAGACATTAGGAGGGAAATAGAATAAACTTTACAAAAGCAGAAAAGATATAATCAAAATTTTAAAGAAAGAGATAACATAATTACATGAGATATCTTGGACCAAACACAATCATGGGCTGCATGTTTTAGACCAATCAACATATCAACAGCATCTTTTACAGTCCATCCTCATAACTATACCTACCAAAAAAAAAAAAAAAAAAAAAAAAAGAAAGAAAGAAAAAAGAAAAGAAAAATAAATTGTAAGGGAATGAGGGGAAACCACAGAGGCCAAGGGGAGAAGCAAAGCAAGAGTGTGGTTTCAGCTCGGGGTAGCCCAAGCATGTCAAACTCAAAGGCTAACACGGGCCAAATAAACCGGGTTTAAGTTTATGTGGGCTGCACAAAAACAAAGCTTCAATTTTCATAGAAACGTAGGTTTATTTCGATAGAGGCATGCTGAGTACAAAGGGCTGAAATAAATGAGAAATTGTTAACATAAAATAATAGAACATTTTAATAAAAATTAATATTTTTTCTTGAACATTAACTTACCAGACACTGAATAATTGCACAAATTAATAAGCATAACGCAAATAAACCTATTTTTCTTGTTCTCCAAAAGTGAAATATTTCCTGTTGCGCACATCAAACAAGTCAGTCCAAGACTAATGACACGGCAATCGGTTGCTAAAATAGTCACTGCTGGTATTAAGTGGAGAGAAATGGTGCACCTGCATGTGAGGCGCATAAGGGAAATGAATACAATACCATTATAGTAATCAGTCATTACCGAACATTGTAAAAATTAAATTTGAAATTTTTATTAAAATGCTTCTTACATAGCATTATATTGAGGGGGGGGCACAAAAATATTCGTTGTGGGCCACATGCAACCCACAGGCCGCAAGTTTGACACGCTTGGTATAGCCTCAGCCTGAAATCTCCAGGAGCTCTAATGCATACAACACACCACCGTCTTTGCACATGGCGACAAGGATGTGAGGCTTTTGTACCTCCCTATCAGGCATTAGGCAGTCACTGTTTACTGACTGTTACAGGGATGAGTGGAGCATAACTTCCAGATGCCTCCTGGTGATGTTGCTCCAATCTACTAAGGGAAAGCCTCCAGAAAATGTGGCAGGTGTGAGCCATTAGTAGCATCACGTGAGGCACCAGTAGAAGAGTGGGCACACAGAATCAATATAATGAGACCCAGGAGATCTAGACAGAGCACCAACATCGTCTGCTCTGCTCCACCCCTTGTACCACTCAGGTCCACTTGCTTTGCACATTAGGTTCTCTCCATTCTTTTACAACTTCTCCAGGATTCTGGTTGATCACAATTTGAAAGAAGCCAGAGACAATATGTAGATGATGAGTGTTGTTATGTTCCAACAAAAGGTTTGTAAAATAGCAGCAAAAGTTTGGCCTCTCAACCATAGTTTGCTATCCTCTGCTTTAACCTTCACACTGTATCTGAAGGACAGTGCTCCATGTTTGTAGGATATCATCTCCAAGCTGTTGCTTCAGCTGTGTTTCGTAGAGGCCATTCCATTGCTCTATCAGCCTAGCAGTGCACGAATGATGTGGAATGTAGCAGCACCAGTGAATCACACAGGCATGTGCCCACTACTGAATCTTTTTTTCATAAATTCAGTCCCTTGATCTGAAGTGACAGTATGTGGAAGATTCCACATCAGTGAATCAGATGCTCTCTGAGCCCCTGAGTAGAGGTGCTGACCACTTTCAAAGCAGATATGAAAGGTAAATTCACACCTAGAAAATACGTCAATCTTATTCAAAATGAATTGCTGTCCTTTCCAGGGGGGAAGGGGTCTTCTGTTATCAAGTGCCACTAAGTGGCTGGTTGATCTCCTCAAGGATTCATGATCAAAGGCATAGTATCAGACTCTGTTGTTGGCAGGTATGGTGGCAGAGGTAGCAAGGTCAGCTTTGGTGAGGGATGCCATGCTTTTGTGCTTATGTATAGCCTTTATCTCTGCCATAATGGCTCCTCAATTCATGAGCCCATTAATCAGCACTGTGGTAACCGTGAGTGTGGCTGGTTGACATCTCCATTGCAACTCTCCTTCTGATGCTTTCTAGAGATCCCATAAGATGTCTTAACCACCGATATTTCTAGGATCACCACAGGATCATCTAAGGAAGTATCTTCTAGTGGACTAACGCCACCATGTCTTTATCCAGAAGGACGTCCAGAAGGTCATTTGGCTGTCTGATCTAATTAGCATCTTACACTTTTATTATTACAGAAGAATAGGGATGGCCTTTGAAGAGGGGCAAGTCTCCCGAGAACCATGAGAGTATGATCTGTTAGCAGCATCACTGGCAGCAGCTGGGGGGTGGCTATGCCAAACTGGTAAAAGGACCCCAGGAGATCTGGGTGGGGTACCAACAGCATCTGCTACACTGACCAAGCTGAGTTTGTCTCATGAACAGAGGAGTGGATTAGAATGCTAATCTAAAATTAATCTGTGTAACTCATCACATTAAATATCTTAAAGGAGAAATAATAATATAAGATAATCACCTCCATAGATGGGGGAAATTTCAATCATTCCATGTCCACCATAATAACAATGTTATTAGCAAACTAAGACTAGAAATAGATGAGCCCTGGACAGTGTGGCTCAGTTGATTGTCATCCCATGCACCAAAAGGTTGTGGGCTCAATCCTGGGTAGGGAACCTGCAGAAGGCAACTGATTCATGTTTTGCTCTCACATCAATGTTTTTCTCTCTCTCTTCCTCTCCTCTCCTCTTAAAAAAAAAATCCATTTACAAATTTTTTAAAGAAGTAAGTGAAGGCAAACACTATAGTGATATCTGATATGCATATACATAACAGAGGTTTTTGTTTTGTCTTGCTTTAAGGGGAAACTTGGAACACTTCAGCAAGACAAGGTCCAATTCCTTTTTCTCATAATCCAGTGCAGAGATAAGCAGGGGCCAAAGCACTATTGGATGGAGGTGTGGTTCTACAATGGGGGACAGGGAGATGTGTACTATATAGCCTTGCTATAAGGCTTATAATTATTTACTAGAGGCCTGGTGGATGAAATTCATGCACGGCGGGGCGGTGGGGGCGGGGGAGGAGCATCAGTCTGGCCTACATCCTCTCACAATCCAGGACCCCTTGGGGGATGTCCGATTACTGGTTTAGGCCTGATCCCACAGGGATTCTTGTGTGGGATAGGGCCTAACTGGCAGGATAGGGCCTAACTGGCAGTTGGATATCCCTCTCGCAATCTGGGACGGCTAGCTCCTAACAGTTCACCTGCCTGCCTGCCTGATCACCCCTAAGCCCTTGCCTGCCTGCCTGATAGCCCCTAACCACTCTTCCTGCCTGCTTGCCTGATTGCCCCTAACCACCTCTGCCTTTCCCCGCCCCCTGCCACCGTGGCTTTATCCAGAAGGACGTCCAGAAGGTCATTTGGCTGTCTGATCTAATTAGCATCTTACACTTTTATTATTATAGAAGAATAGGGATGGCCTTTAGTGTAGAAAGTATAGTTAGCAAGCAATTGAGTAACTGTTAGGCAGCAGTTCAGAAATTTGTTTGCCATGATCTCCTGCCCCTTTGCTATCCTAACATCCATACAAAGATCAGAGCAGCCTGTATGCAGGGAATAATCAGTCAGAACCTAGACACTAAGACAGCTAGGTTTAGAAACCAGTCAGTCAGATAATTATCATGAAACTTCAGCTGCTTTTATTGATCATTTTTTTTAAAACAGCCTCATTAAGATATAATTTATATACCATAACATTAATCTATTTTAAGTATATAAATTAACTTTACTGTAACTTTAGTTATACAAACACCCCTCCACAACCTAATTTTAGAACATTTCCATCACTTAAAAAGAAACCTCATGTTCATTTACAGCCATTTTCCATTCCCATTCCCAACCCTAGAAAACACTAATCTATTTGCCTTTTTTGGACATTTAACATAAATAGAACAATACAATGTGTTTCTTTGTGGTTGGCTTTTTTTCACTGAGTATAATAATGGTTTTGTAGTCATCCATGTATAATAGTAGCATGTGTCAGTAATTCATTCTTTTTTACTTGTAAGACTATACCATATTTTATTTATTCATTTACCAAGTGATAAACATTTAGGTTGTTTCCACTTTTTGGCTATTGTGAAAAATGCCACCATGATAATTGTGTTCAAGTCTTTGTACAGTCATGTTTTCATGTTTACTTGATAACCTTAGGGAAATTCGATTCAGGCACCTTGAGGAAGAAGAGTATCCAGTCCTGAAAAAGTTAGGCTCAGGCTTACTCCTCCAGCTGAACTGGGGAGAGGAAGTGTTCCCAGTCCCAACTGTTTTATAGTCAGGCAACCAAAGGGCACCTCAGGATCACCATCAGTCAATGTAGAGAATCTACAAAAAGTCTATATAGTTACTTTATGATAAAACCTCTTTTTCACAATCAGGAACAAGACATTTCTATACAGCATTGCACTGAAGGTTCTGGCCAGTTAAAGGCAAGAAAAAGAGTTAAAAGATGCAAGGCCTGGAAAAGAAGAATCAAAACTGTTATTATTTAGAACCCTGACCAATGTGGCTCAGTTGGTTGGGCATCATCCTGTGCAGCAAAAGGCTGCCGGTTCGATTCCCAGTCAGGACACATTCCGGGTTGCAGCTCCCCCCAATAGGGGACATGCAGGAGGCAGGCCAATCTATGTTTCTCATTCTCCCTCTCCCTTCCTCTCTCTCCCTAAAATCAAATTTTTTTTAAAAGCTTTAAAAAATGTTATTTAGAGACACAGAGAAAAATCAAAATAATTTATAGATAAATTATTGGAACGAGTTTGTAAACTTTTTGAAGTTTTGTAAACTGAATCTGGAAACAAAACCAAGATATACAAGTCCGTTTATTTTATATAACCATCAAAACACAACTTTTAAAATGTAAAACCTAATTTAGGAAAAGATTACATTTACAATAGCATATAAAAATGAAGTAGCTAGAAATAAATCTAACTAAAAATTTGCAAGCCCTTCCTGGGGAAAACAAGAAGACTTTCTTTAAGGACAATAAAGATGACTTGGACAAATGGGGAATTATGCCATATTTATATATAGGTAAATTCAAGACTGCAAAAATATGTCAATAATTCTCAAGTACTCCTCCTGAATTGACTTATAGATTCAATTCAATCTCATTAAAAGTGTAATAAGTTTTTGGTTGTTGTTTGCTTTAGGGTTTTTGTTTGTTTGTTTGTTTTTGGTTTTGGTTAGTGGCTTAATAAGCTGTTTCTAAAATTTCTATGTAATAGCAAAGGACCAAGAATAGTTAGGAAACTCCTAAAGAAAAATAATAAAGTGCAAGTATTTTTCTAGTAGATATCAAGGCTTATAACTATGCCAAATTCACAAGCCCAAATTGTACTTGTACAGAAAGAGACAAAAAAAAAAAAAAGACGATTAAATCAGTCAGAAAAGAGAACTCTGAAAACAGACCGCATGTACAGACAGCATAAATTACAAATTTTTGACTTTTTAATGGTGTGAAAGTAGAAACTGACTGAGCCTAAACCATGATTTTCAGTGGTTTAGGTGTATTGAATGCAACTTGTGACAATTTCAACTTACATTGGGTTTATTAGGACATAATCCTATGGTAAATCAAGAAACATCTGAATTTGCAAACTTGACTTATGAGAGAGGCGATAATATGGATCAGTGAGTTAAGAACCTTTAAATAAATGGTGCTAGAAAAATTATTTACCCAAACAGTCAAATATAAAATTGGAGTGCCATCCTGGCCAGTTTTACTCAGTGGTTAGAGCATTGGCCTATGGACTGAAGGATCTCAGTTTGATTCCCAGTCAAGGGCACATAGCTCAGTTGCAGGCTTGATCCCCGCACCTCTGTCCCTGTACACTCCCCACCTCCAGGAATTGGGGCACCTGTGATGGGAACCAATTGATGTGTCTCTCTCACATCAGTGTTTCTCTATTCTCTTCCTCCCTTCCCTCCATTCTCTCTAAAAATCAATGGAAAAAATATACTTGAGTGAGGATTAACAACAACTAAAAAAATGGAATGTCAAATTTTACAGCCACTTTGGAAATCAATTTGTCACCATTAAATAAAACTAAAACTGAGGATATTGTATAATCCAGAAATTCCACTTTTGTCCAAACATGCTGGAGAAACTCTTACACATTTTCATCAGACCTTATGTGCCCTTGTTCATAGCAATATTACATGTAAGATCAAAAGATAAGGAAAAATTCAAATCTCTACTGAAAGAGGAATCCATAAGTTACTTGTAATATATTAATACAATGGACATACAACATAGTAGAGAAAATGAATGCATTCACCTACATGAATTAACATGAATAAAATTTTCAAAAGTAGTATTGAAAAGAAAAAGCACCCAATTAGTATGCACAATATGATTTCATCTATATTAGTTAATAAACATGCAAATCAAAACAATATATAATTTAGGGATACTTACATCTGTGATTAAAATGTAAAAATAAAATAGGAGGAGTGATAATCAAATAACCAAATATCCAGGGTAATTAATACCCTGATTAACCGGGGGATTGTTTATGAAGGGTGAGGCATGAAATCAGGGAAAAGCACTTCAAATATATAGGTAATGTTCTATTTCTTAGGTTTGGTGATAGGTCTAGTATTTTTCAAAATTGCTACTTTTATACTTTAATCATAAAATATTCTTTTGTGTACATTAAATATTTAATAAAAATCACTGCAGATATAGTGTAGGGATGGACCCTATTCAAGTCAAAGATCTCAAAATCTGGTTTCAGTGTATATATACATACACCAAGAAGGTATGAAAAGATGTATTACTCATATAATGAGAGCAGGGTGGCTCCAAACAGGCTCAATAATGGCTTGAGAGAGCAGGAAAAGAAGGTTGGTTTGGGGTTTTTATGGTGACCAGGGAGGGTGACTCGAACAAAGGTTCCCGTGCATGGTTTAAACTTCAAAGAAAGATCATGTGCGCTTTCTTTTTTTTTTTTTTTAATATATTTTATTGATTTTTCACAGAGAGGAAGAGAGAGGGATAGAGAGTTAGAAACATCGATGAAAGAGAATCATTGATCAGCTGCCTCTTGCACACCCTCCACCTGGGATGTGCCCGCAACCAAGGTACATGCCCTTGCCCGGAATCGAACCCGGGACCTTTCAGTCCGCAGGCCGACGCTCTATCCACTGAGCCAAACCGGTCCCGGCCATGTGGGCTTTCTTATCGGCGTGCCCACCTGTGGGACAACGAGGGAAAAGGGAAAGGTGAGGCTTAAAAGATACGAGTCAAACATCAAAAAATGGAGTCACACTCTTTATTACAAAAATATTTCAGACAAAAATGTATAGGGAACAAAGTGGTATCTGCCATTTTTAAAAAAAATGCAGATTGAAGAGAGAAGGAGAGACAGAAACATCAATGATGAGAGAGAATCATTGATTGGCTGCCTCCTGCACGCCTCCTACTGGGGAGTGAGCCTGCAGCCCTGACATGTGCCCGGACCAGGAATCAAACCATGACCTCCTGGTACATAGTTCAACGCTCAATCACTGAGCCACATTCGCTGGGCTATCTGCCATTTTAGAAATAACATGTCTGCAGAGAAAAGAATGTCACTTCTCCCATTCTTCTCCCCAGGAATACTCCACTAGAATAACTATGGTCAAATTGTTAATTTGGTAGAAATTTAAATTATTTACTATTCCACACAAGAAACCGAATATCAAGAGGGATTATGACTATAACATAAGTCAGTTACCAAGTCCTGTGGAGTGAAAAGAGTAAGAATTACTCATGAATGAAATTATTTATCCTGGGATTATGCAGTAGAGTAAATATCATGTGGGTCTCTGGTAGTACATTCTTTACCATCATGGGAGTGAAGAAGTTCTCTAACTTTACATCCACTCACTACAAATGAACACCAGGCCTAAAGTTTCCCAGAAGAAAGTAATTCATTCTTACTGAAAAGGGACAGACAATGAATGACAAGTGTACATCAATTTTTGAACCACCTACAGTAGAATTAAAGTTGAAGAAACAGATTGCTAAAATATTCTGCATTCATGAAGATTGGAATCGTGGGATGAGTAAAGAATGAGAAGAGAGAGTAAGTTCAAACTGGAAATATTTGAGGAACTTTTAGAAAGAGAATTGTATACCCTAAAATTCTAAGCTGCTGACACAAATGAAATGCAAATTCCTTTATCTCACCCCCCCCCCCCTAAATCTTTAGTAGTCTTACACACACATACCCTTTTGAATTCGTCTGAAAAAAATGAAAAGTCTGAGCTCAACATCTGGTTTGATGTTTAATATCAGGTCATCAAAATTATAATACTGTAAAAAAAACTTATTATGAACCAAATGGTGTTCTAAGCTTTTTACATGCACTAATGTATTTAAGTGTTGAGAAGTGTCAAAGTCATATTTAAGAAGTCAAGATCATGCATCAGATCATGCAAGATCAACATCAAGCAAGGTAAAGATTAGCTGCTGAATAAGTTAAAATCCAAATTGAGCAAGACGTGAGGGATATATTGAGATAAACAGTTCAGTACAGCAGCAGTGATCAGAGTCATGGCAGAATGCAAAAGTGGCTTTTAAATGGCCTTGGCATATGCTGCAAGAATAAGGGCCTTTTAAAACTGCTTCTTTCTAGGAAACACAACAGTCTTCTAGTTGCTTCTCCCCCATTCCAGTGCTATCCTCTTCCTACTCATCCTCTATACCAGTGGTTGGCAAACTCATTAGTCAATAGAGCCAAATATCAACAGTACAACGACTGAAATTTCTTTTGAGAGACAAATTTTTTAAAACTTAAACCTCTTCTAACGCCACTTCTTCAAAACAGGCTCGCCCAGGCTGTGGTATTTGTGGAAGAGCCACACTCAAGGTGCCAAAGAACCGCATGTGGCTCTCGAGCCTCGGTTTGCCGACCACTGTTCTATACTGTTGTCAAAATCATCTCAATAAAATGCAAGCTTGAGTTTTTCACATCTCTGCTTGATGCTTTTTAATCCTCACCACCTCCAAAAGTCATCTCTAAACCTGTAAATATGACATACCCTATCACTTGCTGTCAAGGTCCCAACTGCCTCTTCAGCCTCATTTTCGAGCACTCTTCCTGTGCCACCGTATTGAACCATATCTGTTCTCCAAACATGCTCTCTTCTCTCACACCTCTTGTGGGCATACATGCTGATACCTGTGCTGCTAATGTCCTTCCCTATTTCAGGCAGCTGGGGCAATCCTATTCATGCTTCCACACTCAGCTTCACTTGCTCTGGGACTCCTCATGCTTTTTTTTTTTTTTTTTTTTTTTTTTTTTAAAGAAACAGTTTCTTTTTTTAAATTGAGAAGAAGGAAGAGAGAAAGAAACATCAATTATGAGAGAGAATCATTGATTATCCTTCATGCCCCCTACTGAGGATCAAGCCCTGACAGGGAATTAAACCATGATTTCCTGGTTCTTAGGTCAAACCATTGAGCAACCGGGGCCAGACCTCCTCATTCTTTTACACTTTAAGCCTGCTGAGCCTTTGTTGTGCTTCCATAGTGATTTGAAAATGTTTGCATTAGAACACTTACTGCATTACACTGCTTTTTAATTCTTAAAATATTGTGATATATAAAATACAAACAAAAAAGTGTATGTCAAAACTGTAAGGCTCAATGAATGATCACAAAGCATATTCATGTAACCATCACCCAGAGCACACTTTCCTGTAAAGGGTCAGATGTCAATGATTCCGGCTTTGCAGATATATGAACTCTGTCACTACTGTTTAATTCAGTTGTAGCAAAAGCAGTGACAGACAACAGTAAACAAAAGGATATGGATGTGTTTCTATAGGGATTTTCTTAACAAAAACAGAAGCAAGACCAGATTTGACCTGACCTAGTTCAATTCCCATGTAACCCTTCATGAATGCCTATTTCCTAACCCTCCCAAAAGATAAGCATGATTGTGACATATATAGTAATTGCTATTTTTCTTAATTTTACCATGAATCCCTAAATACAGTAATTTATTTTTGATATTTCTATACTATAAATGGAACTTATATATTCTTTCATATTTGACTTTCTCACTTCCTATTACACTTGTGAAATTAATCTATGTTACTGCAAATAACTATAGTTATAGTTCTTCTATTTTCATTGTTGTAAAGTATTTATTTGTAAATTTATTTTTTCATTCTACTGATAATGGGTATTTGGGTGATTTTGGTTTTTTATTGCTATGAATTATTATTACACGGCTATGAACAATCTTATTATGTATTGATACACAGGCTCGTATTTCAGTTTCCAAATTAATGGTACCAATTTATATTCCATTAGCAGTGTGTGAAAGTTCTAGTTGCTCCACATCCTTCTGATTCCTGCTTTTCTCCTTTTTAAATTTTAGCCATTCTGTCAGCTATGTAGTGGTATTTCAATGTGGTTTTAATTTGCATTTTTTTTCTCTGATTAATGAAGCTGAACTCTTTCCACATTTGTTTTGGCCATTTGGATATCCTCCTTTGTGAAACCTTGTCCTTTACTTATCGATTTATAAGTTCATTTTACTATCTGGACACAAGCCTTTTATTGATTGTATATGTGGCAAATATCTTCTCCCAATATAAAGTTTGTCTTTTCTCTTTCTTTATGTTATCTTTTGGTAAGCATCAGTTCTTAATTTTAACTGTACACTTATCAACATTTTCTTTTACAATGATTTTATGTTACACCTAAGAATTATGTTTCTGCATTGAATAGATTATCTACTATTATCTAAAAACTATGGGCCCAGTGCATGAATTCATGCACCTTGAAAGGAACTGTGGGTCTGGAGGCTGCAATGGGTGGGTTTTGGCCCATCCTCCTCACCCCTGCCCAGTCCTTTCCACTGCAGCCCCCAGTACTCTGCCAGCAGCCAGGTCCCGCCACCACTGCTCCCATATGCTGAGGTCACCCACCTGCTTGCGCTCGCTGATTGCGCAGGGCGATTAGAGCTGGCAGCAGCAGTGTGTACGAAGAGGGCCAGCATCAGCAGCGGGTGCAGCAGCGGGTGCAGGCAGCAGCTGCCAGCCCAAATCACCCCTCAGGAGTAGGAGGTAAAGAAGCCCTGAGGGGTGATCAGGGCCAGCAGCCGCTGCTCACATACTGACCAAGCTGAGTGATGGAGGCTGGCACTGGGTGCTGGCAGTGGGTGCGAGCGGGGCTGGCACCAGCAGTGGGTACAAGGACCTGGCAGGACCTCAGTGCATGGGAACAAAGAATTTTCAGTTGCCACCAGAGACTCGCCCCAATGACAATGATTGGTGCCCCGCCTGGTCTGGCACCCTCACTCACCTGCTCCACCATCCCACCACGTCCAATGCCCACCATGTTATGTACTCTGCCATCTGCTGCCAACACCCATCATGTTCCCCGCACTCCCCATGGTGGTCAGCACACGTCATAGCGACTGCTTGTTCAGTTGTTCTGCCGTTCAGTCTATTTGCATGTTAGGGTCATATATATATATGTAATATATATATATTAACCCTTTACATGTGATATATAAATAATGGAATATTGATTTTATGTGGTGTGGGATAGAAGTCAAGATTTTATTTTTTGCCATGTGAATATTTTCTTTATCTCAACACTAGATATTTAAAAAACCTTCCTTTACATAGTATTTTATAATGCCTTAATTTTTTTTAAATAATAAACCAGGTATTGACATACATAACGGTAGGTCTTTTAGTTCCTGGAATCTCTATTATTTTTAGTCATGTCTATTTGACTATCCTTGCTCATGTACCTTAATTACTGGTCTTGGGCAAATCTTGGTCCTTTGACTTTCCATCTAAAAAATGCTTATTAATGGACAGACCCCCCCCCCCCAAAAAAAAAAAAAAAACATGAAGGAAAATGGGAGAGGCAAGTTAGCAAAAAAATAGAAGCACATCGGATTTATGTAAGACAACAAAGTTTTTAGAAAGCAGGAAATCAGCATTAGTAGCATATATAGTTGGAGTGAATAAAAATAACCAAGTACTGAATTTAGAAAGTGAAAGGTCACTGATGATATCATTCAGGGAATCTTAGAGAATGAACGGGTAGAGAAGAAGCTCAAGCAGAAAATTCATTATTGGGGGTGAGGGGAGAATGTTAATAGAAAAGGAGAAAACTATTGATGTATACCTGGTACTATAAAAACACTCCTCTGTATGTTATTCCACAAAAATTACTAATATTTATCAGAAGAAATAATCTACCTTGAAGATGTTACAGTAATTATGAAGCATATATAAATAATATGATGCTCTATTCTAGTACTTTTGTTGGGTGTAAGATCATTGAATACTTTTGTCTGCCTAACTCCAACTGTGCTCATAAGCCAATTAATATATTTGACAAGACATCAAAGATAAGGCTTATAACCCTTCCCCCAACAGACTATTTTATGTTGAAAATGAAGTGATCATATCCTTGGCTCCATTAGTATAATTGAACTTAATTTTGATTGAAAGGCCTACCTCCTGTTTCAAACCTTTATCCTAATTATGCTGTTACAAGGACTGCAAAAGCAAACAACTTGCCCCAAATCACACAGCAAATAAAGGGAACTGTCTGGATTCCAACTCGGTCAAGGCCTGATTTCAAGGCCTAATCCTTCCAGTTACACCAGTGTTAACTTGTGTTCCCTCGAGCAATGGGAACAGTCCCCACTCTCGGGGCGCTTCGTGAGGATTGGACAGGAACACATGAAGACGACTCTGACTGTCCTGGGAGCGGTAACGTATTGAGGGTCCGTACAAAGAGTTATAGAAGCAAAAAGGAGAACACAACTATCACTTTGGGAGTATACCGCTTAGCAGACATTGTGCTAAACTCTATAAATATCCTTAGAGCTATGTGAAATACGAATTAATCCCATTTCAAAGACTAGGAAACTGGGGCATGAAGATGTCCCAAATTGTACAATTATTAAGAAACTGCGTTTGGCCCCAGAAATCCTGAGAAGCTGCACGCTGTAAGAATTGGGAAATGCAGGCTCTGTAATCACCAGACTTGGGTTAAAATTTGGCTCTGCTGTATGTTGTTACCTTCTCTGGGCCTTAGAGAGGGCGGTCTAAAAACCCCCTATCCATCCACCCCCTGGTGGGGCCAGGTTCCCAGGGTGTAGCCACCCGCGTTAGATTCCGCGACAACCGCTCCCACCCAGCGGGCCCCGCCCCTTCCGGAGTCCGCCCCACGCTGCTTCCTCCAGCCGCTGGCTCTCACCTCTCCCATCACCGTCCCCGACATCCGGACAGCGGGACGCCGTAGCCAATATCTGCGGCTCAAGCTCCTTCGAGGACAAGGACTCAGGCTCTCAGATCGGGGTCCTCCGGGGGGACCTCCGCCCGACGCGAGCTATCGATCCATTGTCACTCACTTAGGCATCCCCCGGAAATGGCAGCGCGAACGTTTGGTTCCGGCACGCCGGCGTGTAATTGGAATTTCGAGATTTGAATTCCTAATCGCCTTTACCATCAAACTGATGGAGAAACAAGTACTTCCCGTGTTCCAGTTCTTGACTAACGTCTTCTGAAAACACTCCCAGTTAGCCACTCAATAAAACCAGCCAAAGGGGGAAAAAATTTATTGTAAAGCCAGCACTCTAGCCTCTGGCTATTTGTGGGAGGGGGAGTTTACAAGCTTAATTTTTATTTTTAAGTGCTACAAAAGGTTCGGTTGATTGGTAGCAAACAGCCTACTGTCTTGATATAATTGGATCGTTAATGCTAGTGCTTTTGCTGCCAATTTTTTGTCTTTAATCTTTAGTAATTTATGAATATGAATTTCCTGCTCATTCAACAACCATCCAACACACCTTGCAGGTCATCAGAAGGCTCACGGAAAACAGAGATGAAAAGATATAGGATCCCTGCCCTAAAGAAGCCAGCAATCTAATAGGCACACAAATGAACGTGTGCCTAAAGTACATCGGTAACTTAGGAAATAGACCCCCACAAGGGCCGTTGGCCAGGGTGAAAAGCCTCACCTATCAAATATTGAGATTACAATAATATAGAGTGTAGGTGAGCAGAGTAATATTTCCCACAGTATCCCTAAAATCTTTCCATTTGTCTTCGTTTCTCTTTTGCCACTGAAACATATCTAGTTTATTTTCTTACCATCTTTCCATCTATTTAAGTAGTCCTTAAGTGGTCTCCACAGGAGAAATTGTCAATAACACATGTCTGCAAGACTTTGGGGTCAAATATGAAAAGAAAAAAAGAAAAAAAGGAAAGAAACCATTGTAATTCTCAGGTCTTATTTATGACACAGTTGAAAGTTACCTAAAAGATATAAATGACAGGAACCTCCTGCTTTTGCATACAATATTCATTCTGATTTTCTTAGCAAGGAATTTCAGGCCTTTTGTAATATAATAGACCTGATTCCTGCTACTATGTCCTTTTCACTATAAACACCATCCTAGAGGAGACACAATTCCCTGAGTGTTCTGACTAGCTTCAGAGTATACATGTTTCCAGTATTTCTTCTTCAAAAGACTTATTTTCCTACTGTAAATGAGTGCCTATCGGGAATATAATCCCTACTATCCGAGTGTGTTTTTGTGTGTTGTAGCATACCATAAAACTGATTTGAGCAAAGAGGCTGAAACCTGAATATTCATTAGTTGATGAAATCAAAGAGAGCTTAAGTGATCCCATTTCCAGCACAAAATTCAGTGCATATCTAACCCTTTATCTTTTTCATTTTATAGAAATAGGAGTTAAGCTTGGGTTAATTCCCATTCCCAGAAAAACACAATATAATTATAATTTGACTCAACCATGGTAATATAACTCTCACTCCAGGGATCCCAGACTGAGCTGGAGCAGCCAAGTCTATTCGGCTCACAGATATGGGAAGCAGGCAGCAAAATCTTCCCTGTGAACCTTCAGACTCCCTCTCCTTTAACTGACTCACCAAGTACCAGGAATATAATCCCCCAAAGAGAAGAGCCCTTCTATGCTGGTGCTCCTCTCCCTGTCCCCTCCCCCTGCCTCATTATCTACCTGCTGCAGCAGCTCCGGGCTTTGGGAGAGACCTACACATCGAGATGGTAGGTGACCTGGGGATGGCAATGTGAAATTAAACCAACTCCTATGGGGGTTCGAGGGGAACATTTGTCATAACAGATAAGAATAAATGGTTTCAGGACTTTGCTCTCTCTGGATATATGATAGATTGGGATATGAAATGAAATATAGGTGTGTCTGGGTACTAAAAATTTTAATGAGTTATTTCAAGATTATTTCATCAGCCACAAGCAGTTCAAAACTGAACCCTCTCTTCCCCAAGTTCTCATTCCTCATGAACAGAGGAGAGGAAGAAATGGGGTTTGGGATTTGGAAGTGGAGCCAGATGTGTTGGAAGGTAAAAGGTGGGAATGCTGATTTTCTACCTATTACATGTTACACACACACACACACACACACACACACACACACACACACACACACCACAGTGTCACAAGACAAGATGGCCTTCCTATGAAATCCATTCTCAACTTGGGACCTGTGGTCTGACATAAATCTGAGAAAGTCCAAGATCTCCTCTAGGTCCCAAACTCAGTGTCGTATGATCTTAGCTCGCCCTCTGGTGGTGTCAAACAGTGACTCCAAGGCTTTCTCACACCAAGGGGATTTCTGATGGCAGCATCACAGACCAAAATTAGGCCTCTTAACCTACTCAAAGTCTAGCCTCCATTCACCATCTAGAGGGAATCAGACATCCCATCCCAGAAACCTTTGTCCATTTTCATTCTATCATTTATAATGCTTCCAGCAGGTTAAACATTTAAGGGTTAAAAGGCAGAAAAACAACCAGAGAAAATTGTTTCTACTTGACAACATTTAGCATCTGTAAATAGAATATTTTCCATCTACTACCGTATTTCCCTGAAAATAAGACATCCTCCAAAAATAAGACCTACTAACAGGTTTCCTTCTGAGTGAAATATAAGGCATCCCCCGAAAATAAAGCTAAACATGAGAGATTTGGTCCACTGATTCTGAAAGAAATGGAGTCACAAGAAATTCACCAGGAAATTCAGGAATTGGATTGGTATGATGATGTTCCAGAAGATGATGACATGATTGTCATTGAATAAATGAGTAAATTCTTGATACTGTAGGATTCACAGTTTGTCTGGTTTGTGTTGACAACTACCGTACTACCGTACCATGCACAGGTAATAAATTTCCTTTATTTTCATTTAACAATAAATGTGTACCGTATTCTTCTTCATGGAAAAATAAGACATCCCCTAAAAATAAGACTTAGCGCATCTTTGGGAGCAAAAATTAATATAAGACACTATCTTATTTTGGGGGAAACAGGGTAGTTAATAATAATAATAGCTACCATTTTATCACCTATATTTTCTTTGCCTAATTGACACAGACAACTACAAAATTCCAATTCACAGATGAGATGACTGAAACTCAAGTGGGTTACGTAATTTGTGTAAAATTAGAATTTGCAATCTGACAAACAGACAGAGCCATGATTCCAATTAAGGTCTGTTAGTCTGCATGGTTTCCCACTGCACTTTGCTGTTTGCAGGAGGAATATATGAGATCACTTAGAGACATATTTCCACACAGGATTAACTGCTATCAATTTAATAAATGGCTGGGCAGTATTATTAAAGTACTATTTTATTTTATTTTTAATATACTTATTGATTTCTTACAAGAAGGGAGAGGAATAGAGAGTTAGAAATATCGATCAGCTGCCTCCTGCACACCCCCCACTGGGGATGTGCCCACAACTAAGGTATATACCCTTGATCAGAATTGAACCTGGGACCCTTCAGTCTGCAGGCCAATGCTCTATCCACTGAGCCAAACCAGTTAGGACTAAAGTACTATTTTAGATGTGACATTTTGTTAAGAACTTTTGTTGTCACTAATAATCCTTTTCTATTTAATAATGATAGCTATGCCAGTTACTGAGTGCTTTCTCTATGCCAGTTATTGTTCTAAAAGCCTTATATAACTAAATCACATTAACTCTACTATTATTATCATTTCCATTTTCCACATGAGCAAACTGAGGCAGGAAGCAACTAAATAACTTCCCCAAGATAATGCACACATATACACTAAATATTAATATATGTATATTTAATTCGCACAATATAATGTTCTCCTCACTATGGTGGATAGAAAGGAGCTTATGTGCAGAGGATTTGGAGAGAAGTGCTGAGCTTTGCAGAAGCTGGGGAAAGACTTGCTGTGCATATGAGAGTAATGAGTTAGGGGGAGAAAAGCATGCATTGGGAGTGTATCAGTTAAGAGCAAGAGAAGATGCAGAAACAGAAAAATCAGGATCCATCAAGGCTGGGCCCTACATAGGAAAATGGCCAAGTGAGAAGAGGATGGTTGCCCATAATGAACATTGTGGGAAACATTTAATAAGAGGATTTCCTAAGTTATTCATTATATGGTGTGCAGTGTAAACCATTTCTTCTCTATGAAACCTTCAGTAAATTTTACATTTATTATTAATACTTTGTGTCAGGAAGCTGAATTTTCTTTAGGGTGGGGAAGTTAAAAACAATGATACCATACCAATCAACTGCATTATGAACTGAAATGCTACCATGGATTCTCAAAGGCAAATGTATCAGTGCCTTAAATCAACATATTAATTCCTCACCAGGAACTTTGAAAGACCTTCCACGGCAAGTCAGCTCAGAAAGCACTGTTGTGAGAAAGAGAGAAAAGATTGGACAGGGTAATTAAAAGAAACATTCTCTGCCCTTGAAGTTGAGTCTTACCAAATGCTACTGCCACCCTTGTAAGTGAATACACCTATAAGTGCTGAAGTCATTTATTAGTTGTAATAGTTTTTAGTGGATTCCTTAGAATGTTCTACACATATAGGATTATGGCATCTACAAGTATAGGTCATTTTACTTGCTTCCAGTCTAGATGCTTATTTCCTTTCCCCGCTCATCGACCTGGCTACAACCTCCAGTTCAACCTTGAGTAGCAGTGATGAGAGCAGACATTCTTATCTTCTCTGTGTTCTTAGAGGAGAGCGCTCATTTTTTTGCCTATGAAATATGATGTTAGCTGTGAGCTAGATTTTTTTGTTATTGTTATTGTCAATGCCTTTAACCGGGTTGAATGTTTCTTTCTACTGGTTTGTTTTTATCATAAAGAGATGTCAAAATTTGTGATGTTTTTCTGCATCTGGATATCATCATGTGGGTTTTGTTGTTGTTTGGGCCTTAAGACTACTGACATAGTGTATTATATAATTTTTGATTAATCTTGCATTCCTGATTGTCTCACTTGATCATGCTGTATATTCCTTTCTATATGTCACTGCATTAGATTTGTAAGTATTTTGTTGAGCATTTTTTAAATTTATATTCTTAAAAGATATTGGTTGCCCTAGCCAGTTTTGCTCAGTGGATAGAGTGTCAGCCTGCAATCGAAGGTTCCTGGGTTCAATTCTGGCCAAAGGCACATGCCTGGATTATGGGCTCAATTCCCAGGGTGGGTGTGCAGGAGGCAGCCAATCACTGATTCTCTCATAATTGATGTTTCTATCTCTCTCTCCCTATCCCTTCCTCTCTGAAATCAATAAAAAAAGAATTAAACTGGCCGGGACCGGTTTGGCTCAGTGGATAGAGCGTCGGCCTGGGGACTGAAAGGTCCCGGGTTCGATTCCGGTCAAGGGCATGTACCTTGGTTGCGGGCGCATCCCCGGTGGGGGGTGTGCAGGAGGCAGCTGGTTGATGTTTCTCTCTCATCAACGTTTCTAACTCTCTGTCCCTCTCAATTCCTCTCTGTGTAAAATCAATAAAAATATATATTTAAAAAAATTTAAACTGAAAAAAGATTTTAAAAAAGAGATTCCTCAGTAGCTCTGATGTCTTTACCTTGTTATGTTTTTGTATTATATTAGAATAATACTAGCCTCATAGAATGAGCTGGGAAGTGTTCCATTTTCTTCTATTTTTTTGGGGGGGGAGGGAATTAATACTAATTCTTCTTTTGAATATTTGGTGGAATTCGCCAACAAAGCCATCTTGGTCTGAGCTTTTCTTATGGGTATTTTTTTTCCCTAAAATATTTTATTTATTTCAGAGAGGGAGGGAGATAGAAACATCAATGATGAGAGAGAAGAATTGACTGGCTGCCTCCTGCACACCCCCTATTGGGGATCGAGCCTGTGACCTCCTGGTTCATAAGTCGATTCTCAAACTCTGAGCCATGCTGGCCAGCTCTTGTGGGTATTTTTAAAATACTAATTCAATTTTCTATTCAGATTTATATTCCTTTTTAATTTTTTTTAATTTCAGGGAGAAAAGGAAAAGAGATAGAAACATCAATGAGAGAGAATCACAGATCGGCTGCCTCCTGCATGCTCCCCACTGGGGATCGAGCCAGCAACCCGGGCACGTACCCTCACCGTGACTAAAAATCAAATGGTGATCTCTGGTTAATAGGTCAATCTCAATCACTAAACCATGCCAGTGGGGCTTATCTTCCATAAATCAGTTTTGGTAGTTTGTGTCTTTTCAGAAATTTATATAATCAAAATTATCTAATTTATTGGCATATAATTGTTCAAAGTATCCCCTCATAGTTCTTTATTTCTCTAAGGCTGCTAGTAATGTCCCTCTTTCATTCCTGATTTTAATAAGAAATCTTTTTATTTTGATAAAACTAAAGGCTTGCCAATTTTATCAGTTTTTTATTTTTATTTTTTTAAAAACAACTTTTGGTTTTAGTGCTTCAAGTATTTTGCTGCTGTGTCACTAGGTGCAAGTACATTAAATATTGTTCTCCTTGGGGAATTTACTTCTTTATCCTTCTTCATCCCTGACAGTTCTCCTTGCTCTAAAGACTGCTTTGCCTGAAATTAAATATTTCTTGCTCCCTTCCCCTCTTTTTCCCTTCCTCTCTTCATTCTCCTTCCCTCCCTCCCTTCCTTGTTTCCTTCTTCTTTCTACAGTCATGTCTGCCCTATTGATGACCCCATCAAAGGCATTAATTTCTGATAATGTTTTTAATTTCTAGAATTTGCTTTTTATTCTCAAAACTTCCATTTTTCAGCTAACATTTCCCAACTGTTCTTGCATATTGCGTACTTTTTCCACTAGAGTTCTAAGCTCTATTCGTCAGTGATTTTAAATTATCTCAGTCTGATAATTCCAATATCCCTGCCTATATGAATGACTCTAATGCTTGATTTATTGCAAACAGTGCTTATTCTACTAGTAGAATGCCTTGCAGTTTTTGTTGAGTTGGACATGATATCCACTGGACTTGAATAACATAGCACTAATGTGGAGGGAGAGAAACATTCTATGGTCTTATGATTAGGTCCCAGTCTTTTAGTGGTCATGGGCCCCTGAGATGGACCTTCACAACTGCTTCTCAGTCCCGACTCCCATTTAGGTGAGACAGGAAGGCTAGAGGGGGCTGGAATTGGGTATTTCCTTTACCCCATTCGGTTAGATTCTGGTAAAACCCAGTGTGATTTGGCTCTAGTTAAAAGTTTCCTTTGAGGCCAGGCTTTTCTTCGAGAACAGAATTCAGGGAGTGGGCATACGTATTTCTGAATAACTACTTCCCCCTTCCCTGCTGAAAACACAAGGACATTTTTCTCTGATAGTTGCTGTGAAGAGCTGGTAGACTCCAGGAAGTAAAACTTGCAAACGTGTACCTGCAGCCTGGTACCTGGTAATGAGTTAATTACCCTTTAAATTATTCCCAGAGGTGGTTTCCCCTCCTGTAACGTGTGATTTTCTGTATTTGTCTCAAGTGTTCAGAGAGGTGGGGTTGTTTTGTTTTTTTTTTGTCTTTGTGACCTGTTATAACATGGATTAAAGAATAGAAATGGATGTTGTTTTTCAGCTTTTTTCTCTGTTAGGATTGGAGTTATGATTTCTAAGGTTCCTATAATGTTGAAATGGAAACCAGAAATCTCCTACTTTGTTTTTTAAGAAACTGCCAAGACATTTCCCAGACTGGTCATACCATTTATTACACCAGCAATGTGTGAGATCTAGTTTCTCCACATCCTGTCAGCATTTGGTATTGTCAGTTCTAACAGATGTGTAGCTACTTATCGATGGAAGCTAAATTTGTATTTCCCAATGGCTAGTTTATTTGCCATCCATAAACCTTCTTCAGTAAAATGTCTCTGTCTTTTGCCCATTTTCTAATTGGATTGTTTTTAACTGTTTCACTTTCAGAGTTCTTTATATATCCCAACTATGCATCTTTTGCCAGATATGAGACAATATTTCCTCATTCTGAAGATTGGATTTTTATCCTTCCAACAGGGTTTTTGGAAAGCAAAGGCTTTTATTTTGATGAAGTATCCAATTTTTCAAGTTTTTCTTTATGAACTTTTTGGTAAGAACGATGCACTAGGTCCTAATAACTTTATTTTTTCCTAAAAGTTTAAGTTAGAGGCATGGTGCACAAATTAATGCACAGGTGGGGTTCCTCGGCCTGGCCAGTGATCAGGGCCGATTGGGGCCATCTCACTCAGTTCCAATCAGGGCTGATGGGGGCCAGCCAGCCAGGAAGGGATTGTGGGAGGGCTCCAGGGCACATCTGACCCTTTTGCCCAGCAAGCTAACCTACCAGTCAAAGCATCTGCCCCCTGATGGTCAGTGCATGACATAGTGCCTGGTTTAGCAGTCAACCGTTCAGTCTGACACTTAGCATATTACACTTTTATTATACTAGAAGCCTAGTGTACGAATTCATGCACTGGTGGGGTCCAGCCGGCCTGGCCTGATCAGGGCCAATTGGGCGAGGCCAGCCAGGGGGAGGGGATGTGGGAGGTTGGCCAGCCGGCCCCACCCACAATCAGGGTGAGGAATCTGATCAAGAATGGGGCTGGCCAAGGGGGGGGGGGAGGGGGACGGTGGGGGAGGCCCGCAAGCAGTTAGCCGGCTGGCCCGGCCGGCCTGGCCCCTTGGTCAAACTCCTGGTCAAATTCCTGGTTGAAGAGACATTTGCATATTAGCCTTTTATTACATAGAATAGGATTTAAATCTGATCCATTTCAAGTTAGTTTTTATACAAGGAGTGAAGCTTAAGTAGAGATTTAGTTTTGTTTTGTTTTTGCCTATGAAACTCAATTACTCCCTTAGATAACTAAGTCTTATAACTCATGTCTAGCACAAATTATCCACTAGGTAATCAGCTTGCTTTGCTTTTTGTTAACATTAACCCACTGAAAACAGAGATTTTTGTTGTTATTATAATCCCTCACACGAGGATATTTTTCCATTGCTGTTGGAGTGCTCCCTTCGATAGCTCAGCTGGTAGAGCAGAGGACTGTAGCCACTTCCTGTCTAGCTATCCATTGCTTTTGGAGAAACTAGAAGGGAGAGAAGAGAGAGTGGGAGAAAGAAACATCGATGTGAGAGGGACACATTGAGTGGTTGCCTCCTGCACGCACCCCAACCAGGGCTGGGGAAAGAACCTGCAAACCAGGTACATACCCTTGACCAGTAACTAAACCTACAACCCTTCAGTGTGCAGGCTGACACACTAACCATTGAGCAACACAAACCAGGGCAAAATTAGGGATTTTTATTGGGGAAGAGGTGGGTGGATTTATAATTTTTTTTTTGGCAATTATGTAGAGAAACAAGGCTAACAGAAGAAAAACTGAGTACAAAAAAAACTAACTTTCCTCAGTTCTACCCTTTTGCCTAGCAATTATGTATTCGGGTACTCCCATATTGGGTGCGTATATGTTTACCAGTTATTTCTTCTTGATGGATTGCTCCCTTTAGTATTATGAAGTGGCCTTCTTTATCTCTTATGTCCTTCACTTTGAGATCTAATTTGTCAGATATAAGTACTGCTACCCCAGCATTTTTTTCATTTCCATTTGCCAGAAAAACCTTTTTCCATCCCTTCACCCTCAGTCTGTGTGCATCTTTTTTTTCTGAGGTGGTTTTCTTGTAGACAGCTGACATATGGGTCATGTTTTCTTATCCAATCTGTTACCCTATCTTTCGATGGGCATTTAATCCATTTACATTTAAAGTTATTATTGATAGGTACTTGTTTGTCGCCATTTTTATTCTTTACCCCTGTGTTCCTTCTTTGCTTCCTATTTCTTTTTTTTTTTTTTTTTTTAAAGCAGACCTTTAGCATTTCTTGCATTGCTGGTTTGGTGGTAATAAACACCCTTAATCCTTTTTTGTCTGTGAAGCTCCTGATTTCACCCTCAATTTTGATTGATAGCCTTGCTGGGTACAGTATTCTTGGATTCTGACCCTTCCTTTGCATAACTTTGTATATTTCATTCCCTTCCTTCCTTTCTGGCCTGATGTGTTTCTTTTGAGAAATCAGTCGCTAGTCTGATGGGGTATCCTTTGTAGGTAACTTTGTCTCTCTGGCTGCTTTTAAGATTCTTACTTTGTCATTGGTGTTTGCCAATTTATTGTAGTTATAATGAGCCTTGGCACTGGCCTTTTGGGGTTCATTTTGCTTGGGACTCTGTGAACTTCTTGGATTTATGTGTGTGTTTTTTCTTCCCTATATCAGGGAAGTTTTCTGTCATTATTTCTTCAAACAGGTTTTCTATTCCTTGCTCAGTTTCCTCTCCTTATAGAACCCCTATTACACAGTTGTTGTTTTGTTTCATGGTGACCCAAAGTTTCCTTATTTCTTCTTGGTTCTTCTTCATTTCCTCTTGGTTCTTACACATATTGTCGAATTTGTCTTCCATTCTTTTCAGCCACCTTATGACCATTTCTCTGAATTCTTTCTCTGACAGGTTGCTTGCCTCCATTTCATTTACTTCCCTTTTCTGGTGATGCCTGCTTTTCTTTCATATTTGGGCTGTTTCTTTGTCTCCCCATGATCTCTCTTCTCCGGGTGTCTGGTTATGTAGTTCTCTCCTGTGTTGATTTAAAGGCACAAAATACAACACAACAAGGTACAATGCACAAGACACTGAACACAAATGTATTCATGAAATTAATAACCCAAAATAAAGGTGACCAGAGAAATGAAAACTAGAGGAGAGAAAGAAGAGAAAAAAGAGTGCAAAAATGAAGTTGGGAAAAGGAAAAAAAAAAAAGAGAGAGAGAAAAGAAAGAGAGTAAGAAAGAAGAGAGGGGAAAAACTATATATATGGGGAGAAAACTCCAATAGAACAGCCATTAATACTAACAAATGCCAGCAAAAAGTACCTGGAGATGAATGCAAACTACAAACAACCACCAATATCAAGCGAGGTGAGGGAAAACAGAAGCAAAACAAAAAAACAAAAAGCAAAAGCAAAACAATCTCACAAACAAGCATAAAAAAAATATAATAAAAAATCTAGCAAATAACAACAAAAGGACATTAAAAAAAATTTTTTTGAATAGTGAAGAAAGAGGAGAGGAGTGTATGAACTTAGAGCAGGGGATTGGAATTTAGATGTATAAGTAGGGTGAAATTTTAACAGGTAAAAAGGAATAGAGAAAATCTAAAGCAGGAATAGGGTAAGAAAAACAGGACAACAAAAGGGGAAAAATGAGGAAGAGAGTGTTGGCATAAAGGTAAAGAGAGAGAGTAAAATGATGCTAAAGGAAAGATGAAAAAGGTAAAATAGTAGTAGTAATAATACTGATTGAAAATAAAAATGTATTAAAAAGGTAAAATCAAGTGAAAAAAGAAAAAAATTATTTCTTAAGTAAAAGATGAAAAGATAAAAATAAAAATGTGCAGCAGTGAAGGTTATACACTTCCTCTACTATTCTGTTTGGCACACCTGTTTCCTAGTCAGGACATTATTGAAGTACCCTGCGTTCTATTGCTCCTCAGTGTTGTAAGTCACAGTCCTGATTTTTAAGCAGACAATATGTCTTTATTTCTTATATTCCTTTATTTGTGTTTACACAAGAGTCAATTTGTGATTCAACCCCTGGCTGGCAGTGTTTCTGGATTGACCTCTGGGTCTATAGGTACTCTCTAGCTAGTGTTTAGATTTTGTTTTCCCAGTGGCACTTAATACTGGTTTGGGGGAGTGGGTTGCCCCAAAGCTGGTTCTCTGATGGTTATTCCCTGCTGATTCTCAGGTTCCAGAAAAACAACTTTCCCCTGTAGTCTCAGAATTTTCACAATTGGGTAATGCTATGTATTGGGCTTAGTAATCAAAAGCAAGGATTTAAAAAGAGAAAAAAAAAAGAGCCAGAGTAAGCATTTGAACTCCGGGACTGCACACAAATGCGTACAAGACTGTGCAGTCTTTTTCTCCCCTTGAGTCTAAGCAGCCAGCACACTTTTTAAAAATTTTAGGCTGTTCTTTTGCACACAAATCAAAATGGGTTGCTTTATAGAGTTCCCTTCTGTTAGCAGCTCTGCAGACCCCCTTCTACATTCATGGATCATGCCAGCACCAACAGCCACGGATTTTTCTAGGCGCAGACTTCCCTATGTTCTCCAGCTCCCGCCATGCACATTTCTCTCTCCTGCTGGGACCACAGACCTTACCTTTACCCATGAAAAATCTGACCATTCCATGACGGTGTAGAGCTCTTCTGAATCCACATGCTTGTGCCACTTGGGGACCGGTGTTCTTGGGTTTGCAGCTGTTGGAGCCGTAGTTGTAGAATCCCTCGGCTTTCCAGGCTTCCAATAACATCCACTTTCCCCTTCAAGATGGCGTGGTCTCTGCATCCAAGCCAGTGGCTCCGGGAGGGAACCCAGTAGCAGTGGGGGCTGCCTAGTCAGGGGAGCCCCATCCAGCAGTCCCCCCTGAGTCTCCTGGAGAATAGCTGTCCCTCAACTCACCAACAAAGATTCCCTGTGCACTCACACACTCTCCTTTTGTTTTCTCATTCACACACTATCTTGCAGTCTGCCTTCCCATCAGCAGCCATCTTCTTCCTCTTTCCTCGCCTAGCATTTCGATCATAGCAAATGCTGGCCCAGCCATATAGCTCAGTTAGTTAGAGCGTTGTCCCAACATGCCAAGGTTGTGGGTACAATCCCCATTCAGGGCACATACCAGAAGCAACTAATGAATGCATAAATAAGTTGTACAACAAATCGATGTTTTTCTATCTTTCTCCCTCTCTCCTGTCCTCTCTCTCTCTGTCTGTCTCTCTCTCTCACTCTCTCTAATCAATAAAAAATAAAATAGATCATAGCAAACACTAAGTTAAAAAATTATAATAATTTGCATGTAATCATGTTAAGGCATAAAGCATATCTTAAATCAGGTTTTCTCAAAATACAGTCATCTGTGGATTATCTGAACAAATTTTCCATATCTGCATATAATATGCAATACCTCATCACTTCTGTTTTAACCAGGAACAATATAATTATCTTAACACATATTGATGGTATCAATACAATCATTAAGTGATGCTTTAGAGACTGATTAAGTACATTATGTAAGATACTAGAAATAAAAACAAGATTCTTATCAATATTACTTTCCTACATAGGTTTAACATATGGCATTACTATGACAATTTAGATCCAGACCTACAATTCTCATTAGAAATAAAATTGAAGTATCAAAATATTGCCCCAAAATATTGGTGGAAAAGAAATATGGATACATATTTGTTAGTGAAAAAAAATGACAGTTTTTAAGTAGCAATGTTCACATTTTTATTGAGTGCTATAAAATATATGTTTGCAAATGGCAGAGTTGGGAAGCAAAACTTGAACCTGATTTTTAATCATAATTATCTGTCACCAAATTACTCACAACCAGCCTTCTGCAGATCTGGAATTTTCTTTCCACCAGACAGGAGTATGTAGTGGAAAATCAGTTGGTAACATTAAAAAAAAAAAAAAAGGAAAAAAAAAAAAAAAAGAAGCAACATAGTCAAGTTGTCTTAGTCTTCAGGGTTTCTGGATTTCGTCCTTGGAGGAGGTCAGGATCTTCCCAAGGCCTGGGTCCTCGAATATTCTTCCAGTCATCAAAAGCAGACTCCTTTATTTTCTATAGAGCCACAAAAATTAAAGTATATAAGAGTCCTGTGGCTTTGATTAGGACATCATGAATGAATGAATGAATGAGTGAGTGAATGGAAAGAATCCAATAGGCCCTTAATTATAATGTTAGCAACAACAAAAAAAATCACTGCATATAAAGCATAACAACTTAACATATTTCTTAGGATTTGGAATTTTTCATACTTGCTATTTATGTAAATGCCTACCTTTTTCTTTATCAGGATAAATTATTCTATTAAATTGGGGGGGAAAAAGAGTGCACATGCTTTATTTTTGAAAGCACAAAGAAAGAGAAGAAGCTAGGAAAACAAAAGTCTGGCTGGTCCAGCATAATAATGACTAGCATGGGTTAGCATGAATGATAGTAGTAAATGAGAGGAAAAGAACAAAGGTGGAGACCCTGTAGTCTGCTGGAAGGAAAAAAAAACACAGACCAAGATGATTTGTCCTGCACCTGAGAAATGAGCATGGATTTAAGGATGAAAAGACATTCCTTATAGCTGCCATGAGCAAAACTTTTTCAGGTAATAAAAACTAGTCAACTACAGTTGGATCCCTGTATCTTTATTGTGAAGTGTCTCCCAGGAATAAAAGTAGGATAAAAGGGAAGAACATGAGTGTTTCTTCACCTTCTTGCAGTAACTTTCATTCATCTGCTTTCATTGTTCTGGAGCAATTTAGTGAATTAAATAGAAAAAGAGGCTCAGAGAACACAGGCCACCTTATGTCCAGAGACAAGAAATAACATACCTTTACAATGAATTTCTAAGCTTTATTCTTTTACAGTAATGAACTGTATCACCTTGGACTATCTGGGCACTAATTCCCTCATATTCACAAGTAATAATAGAACGGTTGGACCAAATGATCTACGTGGTTTCTTCAGTTAGCAATTTATAGGTTTCTAAAAGAACTAAAATCTACTCTGAGACAAACTCTCCACAGCATCATTACTAACCTAGTGCTTATATACTGAGAAGTAGAAAGTTATAGTTTTAGCAAAATAAGAGGGAAGTAGTGAATGAAATCATTCTCTAAATTTCACTTATAGTTTTATCAGTTTATATTAGATATAGATATAGATATAGATATAGATATAGATATATAGATGTAGATGAGCAAATTTTTATTAATTTAATGTGCAAGAAAAAAAGTAAATTTTCGGAGGAGAATCCAAGATGGCTGCTCGGGTAGGCAACTAGCCGCAGCCGCACACAACAATTTCAACAAAATACAACTAAAATATAAAATGGACATTACCCAGAACTACAGGAAAGTCGACTGACTGGAAATTCTACAACAAGAAGGAGAAAACCAGAAGGAAGCGCGGAGGAGCTGTAAAAGCCCAAGGTACAGAGACACACGGCACCCGCGGAGAGGACAGAGCCGGAGAGGAGGGAGGCCGAGTGCCTGGCTGGCGGTCCCAAGTGGGAAGGAGAGAAAAGCTCCGACTGTGCTGGGCCCAGCTCCAACTGCTCTGAACTCCAATTCTAGGCCAGACCCCGGGGACCCAGGCTCATCCATAGGGAGCCGGGCTGTAAGGCAGGACTCCGGGGAAGCGGCAAAAGGAGGTCCCGGAGGCGCGCACACTGCCCGCAGAGAAGGGCCGGCCGGCTGTGCCGCGGGATTGCCCTGACGGGAAGAAGACAGGAGCTCCAGACTGCTCTAAATGCCACCTCCAATCCCACTACCAACTGAACTGAACCCCAATACCGGACTCATTGGGGGAGAGCATAGACAGTTTGGCAGCAGGCGAAAATCGAGGGCACCTTTCTCTCAGAGGCGCTCGCAACAAGTACTGAAGGACCCTGAGTCTCAGGAATCGCATAGGGCGGGGCTGACGGAAGCCAAGGCTGTAGGCTCCACCCTGAAACCCCGCCCCATCAGGAAAGCTGCCTGCAAAAATGCCTAAACCAAATAGATCACAAACAAAAGAAATGGAGGACAAAAAGCGACTGGATATAGAGTTCAAAACCACACTTAAAAGGTTGTTCAAGAATCTCCTAGAAAAGGCCGATAAAATAAACAAGACCTATGAGGATATGAAAAGGGATCAACTAGAAATAATAAGGGATCAACAAGAAATAAAGAATACATTGTCTGAAATAAAAAATATTTTATGGAGTCCTAAAAACAGAATGGAAGATCGCAAGAATCAAGTCAAAGATTTGGAACATAAAGAGCCAGAAGACACTCCTCCGCAGACGCAAGAAGGCCAGAGAATCCAGAAAGTGGAAGATAATGTAAGAAACCTCTGGGACAACTTCAAGCGAACCAACATCAGAATTATGGGGGTCCCAGAAGATGAGAGAGAGCAAGATATCGAAAACATACTGAAAGAAATAGTGACAGAAAACTTTCCCCACCTGGTGAAAGAATTAGACTTACAAGTCCAAGAAGCGCACAGAACTCCAAACAAAAGGAATCCAAAGAGGACCACACCAAGACAAATCATAATTAAGATTCCAAGAGCAAAAGACAAAGAGAGAATATTAAAAGAAGCAAGAGCAAAGAAGGTAGTTACCTATAAAGGAGCACCTATACGATTGTCAGCTGATTTCTCAACAGAAACCATGCAGGCCAGACGGGAATGGCAAGAAATATTCAAGGTGATGAATAGCAAGAACCTACAGCCAAAGATAATCTATCCAGCAAAGCTATCACTCAGATTCGAAGAGCTTCACTAATAAAAAAAAGCTAAAGGAGTTCATCACCACCAAACCAGAATTATATGAATTGCTAAAGGGGGTTCTTTCAGAAGAGAAAGTAAATAAAGATAAAAATTATGAACAACAAATACGTAACTATCAACAAGTGAATCTAAAAACCAAGGAAATTAAAAAAAAAAATCTGATGAACAATATTAACTGTTGAATATAATAGAATCAGAGGTATGGAAGGGGAGTGAACTGTTTATTCTTGGGGAAAAGGGGAGAGGGGGATGTGGGAAGAGACTGAACATAAACTGTGCACCTATAGATGAGGACAATGGGGGGTGGGGAAAGGGCAGAGGGTAGGGTGAGAAGGGGGGAAAGGAACATTTGTAATAATATGAACAATAAAAATTTATTAAAAAAAAAAAGTAAATTTTCAAGTATAGTTATGAAATGATCCATTTATAAAAAGGTTTTAAGAAAGGATAATGGTCTTCACCCAGATAACATAAGACACACATGCTCAAGATAATTTAAGAGTAATTCTTAGATGGGATGCAAAGTTGTCAGAACAGCCGAAACCGGTTTGGCTCAGTGGACAGAGCGTCGGCCTGCAGACTGAAAGGTCCCAAGTTCGATTCTGGGCAAGGCCATCTACCTTGGCTTCGGGCACATCCCCAGTAGGGGGTGTGCAGGAGGCAGCTGATCCCTCTCATAGATGTTTCTAACTCTCTATCCCTCTCTCTTCCTCTCTGTAAAAAATCAATAAAATGTGTGTTTTTTTTTAAAGTGTTATTTAAAAAAAAAAAAGTTGATAGGACAACTTCATGTAAAAGTGCTCCAATCTTCAGAGATCTTTGGATAATAGAAGATTCCCTATAGGATTCTGCAATATACACAGCATAACTGATTTTTCAAAACACATAGTCACTGAAGTTTAGGCTATACATGTCTGAGCAAGATCACCTAAGGCTCACGAATTAACAGCCAACTGCTATAGAACTGACTGGAGAACAGAGTCAAGAAGTACTGAGGAAAATTGGGTTTTCAGCCCTGTCAGAGGGACTTAATACCTAGTTGCTACCTTGACATCCAGCTGAGATCCCAAAAAGGCTGCTCTTTAGGAGTAAGAATTATGCCGAGATGAAGACCTACTTTGTACTCACCCAACAAAGCTTAAAACCAAGTAAGCTCCTACAAGATCCTTTGAGGGGACAATTTGGAGAATGAGACTACAAAGAGGGGTTTAGGAAACACCACAGCCTTTCCACAGTTTCTCCCTTATAAAGTATAAACTACAGTAAGTTCAAAATGATCAGCCAATAATTAAATTGCCTGCTAAAAGTTCAAATTTCTTCAATGTATTATTCACAATGTCTACCTTTCAATAAAAAATGTCCAAACACACAAAGACATGGAAAAATACAGGGACGGACAAAAGTAGGTTTACATAGTACAGATAAATAATACATTTATATATATATATATATAAAAGCCTAAGCAACCGTTATGACCAAACTGGAACCAGTCGACCAGTCACTATGATGCGCACTGACCAACAGAGTCCCCTAGTCCCCTACTTTTGCCTACCCTTGTATAATACAGCCAAAAAATGAACTAAAAGAGATAGAGAACATCTTCCCTCACATTCTATATTACAAGGTAATACTTATTACTCTTTGATTTTTTTGCTAATAAAATTGGTAGAAAGTGACACCTCATTATAATTTTAACATTCCTATTATAAATTGAGCATCTCTTCATATGTTTAAGAAATGTATTTATTTTCCTTCCCTTGAATCTTTTTTAAAATATATTTCTATTGATTTCAGAGAGGACAAAAGAGGGAGAGATAGAAATATCTTAGATAGAAATTACAGGGAATCATTGATCAGCTGCCTCCTGCATGCCCCCTGAGGATGGAGCCCACAAGCCAGGCATGCATCCTGACCGGAATAGAACCATTGACCTCCTGGTTCATAGGCTGACACTCAACTATTGAGCAATACCAGCCAGGCTCCTCTGAACTCTTTACATGCTTTGCCCATGTTCCCACTGACCAACTGAATGGCTGAACTTTTCCACATTGATTTGCATACGGTCTTCATATTTCAACCAGAGGACAGGTGCATGAAAATTCATGCACTGGACAAAGGGTCCCTCAGCCCGGCCTGCCCCTTTTCACAGTCTGGGAGCCCTCAGGGGTAGGAGGTGACCTGGCAGATCAGGGGAAGGCACACCTCATCACACCTCCGCTGCTGCCACTGCCAGCAGTGCAAGCCTCGGCTGGCCCTGATTACCTGAGCCTCGGGCAGCCCTGGATGGCTAGGCAGCCACCATCTGAGGCTTCTCTGCACCTCAGGCCGGCCCTGTAGGGAATTGGGGGACTCTGAAATCAATAAAAATATATTTTAAAAAGATGAATAATTTTTTCTGCACTGTTAATAATTTAAATTTACCTTAAGGCAGACAGAACCAGTCACTAACAAAGAAGATTGTTAAAGAGAGACTATATTAACACTGTACCTCATACTCTGATTCCAATGACACTTGATTCATTTTCAGTTTTTTTTCTAATTCAGGATCAATCTGTAAAAAGAGAAAGAAAAGCCATATGTTAAGTCTGTAGAATTAATTTTCAATTTAAAGTTATATAAGGGACGGCTAGGATGGCATTGAAGATTATAAACACATGGCAAAATCTCCACCATCCATCCATCCATCCAATCGCATAACGGTAACTGATGTAGTAGTACCACTACCACTACTAACAGCAGCTAATACTTACTGAGTACTTGTTATGTGCCAAGCATTTTGGGACATACAATATTACCTCTTTTAATCCTCACAAAAACCTGAAATAAGAATGATTATTATGATCACAAGTAAGGTTAATAGGATACAGGGAATTGGAATATTTTGTCAAAGAGGCAGAACTTGACTCTGAACCTTGGCCCTCTGCCTCCAGAGATACATGCTATTAACTACCACCCTAAATTATTACTTAGAAATGTTATAAAAATAAATAAAATGTTGCTCTTAAAAACGAAAGAGAACACCTTCCATATGCTGTAAACAAAGAACTATCTATGAAAAAATTCAATGGGAGTCCACAGTAATAAATAGGAGTTGACGCCATAGTACCTGTGTATGGCAAAATCTTTGGGATAGCTGAATGTGACTGAACATAGCTTAAGATCAAATTAGTACTAGAAATACAACCTGAGGATTACACTCGAATGATGCACAAAGAGATGGGATGAATGAAAGAAAAAGTATATTATGAAAGCTAGATGCAAAAGTTCCAACATACATCTATTAGAGGTTTCAGAATTAGAGAGTAAAAGAGAATGGAATAAGGGCAATAATTAAATAATTAATCACTAATTAAATGAATAATATATAGAAAAAAATAAGTCCTTAGACTGAAATAACACAATAAAAGATAGCCATAAGAAAACAAACAAAAGCCCATTCTTAGTCAAATAATATCAAAGTTTTAAAATATTAAGGATAAAAAGAAAGTCTGAAAAGAAAAATAAGAATGAAAAAACAGCTTATTTACAAAGGGATGAGAATTAGAAAAAAGACTGTTGATCAGCAATTTAAAATGCTAAAATAAAATGAAAGTATTCTTCAATATTGATTATCGAGAGATTACTTTGAACCTCAATTTTACTGTTACTACAATATATTCTCATTTCTTCTTTCTTGGCTTCTACTTGATTGAGGTTTTCTCTATCACCGTTTTGAGTGGTAGAAATGCACACAGCATATCAATAATCCCAGGAAATATTGAATTCATCTATTAAATAGTTTTTTTCAGACTGAAATTTTTAGAAATCCAGCTATATACCATACTATTTATAAGAAATGTACTTTAAAAATATTGAAAACACAAAGTTGAAGGCAGAAGACCAGAAAAATGATGCAACACAAAAAAATACTAGTGGGGGTAGGCGTTCAATACATAGCAATATTTTTAATGGACAAAAGTTTCAAGGCAAACAGCATCAAAAAAGAACACTTTATATCGATAAACACAACAATTTTTCAAGATGTTAGAATTATAAAATATTATGTGACCACAACTGCTTTGAAATTTACACAATAAGAAATACAAAAAAAAAAAAAATACTATAGGAGCTTAACATATTTTTCCCAGAAAGTAATAGATTAGGCAGATGATAAATATTATTTTTAAAAGTGAGTAAAATAATTATGTTCTTTTTCTAATAGGTCTATACAGAATTTTGAACCCAACAAATTTAGATTGCTACCATCCCCTCAAATATACACACTAATGTCATATAACTGTTCCCACTCCCCAAACATCCTTCTTTAGCTGAAGATGGTACTTAAGGTGATAGCTTGGACCATTTTGGGAAAAGTCTTACTAAGTTTTTCTGAGTATCTCCCATGTATACAGGAGGTATACATATTATTAAACTTGTTTGTTTTTCTCTTGTTAATCTGTCTTTCAGGGAGAATCTCAGCCAAGAACCTGAAAGGGTAAAGGAAAAATTATTTTCCTCTCCTACAATTGATTCAATCACTCTGAAAAATAGTTTAGAAATTATATACATACCCTATACCCTAGCAATTCTTTTTTTGTACACGTGCAACAAAAGAAACAAATAAGAATGTTCAGAGCAGCATTATTTTCACTAGACAAAAAAAATACAAATCAACCCAATTGTCTATCAGGTAAAATAAATAAAAAATTATAATACTTAGTGGAATACCACCTAGCAATGAAAGAATCATGGGGTCAGCAAGTATGGTCCATAGACAAAATCTATTGTAAAAATTAATAAAAAGAAACCTCATTTAAAATCAAGTTGGAAAACCAGAAGGGGTAACTCTCAGGATCCACACTCATCATGAAGCCCAACAGGAAGAATTCTGTTTATAATAGTTCTCCCAATTTCCTCTTTTCCTCCCAATCTCAAATTCTTTTTTCTATATTTTGTAGTATGATCCGTTTTGGTTAACTCCCTAACCCAGTTGTAAGTGTCCTTCCATCTGCCATTAAAATAACAGTTATATATATGTGTGTGCGTATATATATATATATATATATATATATATATGGAAAGAAGAGGAAGAGAGAGATAAAAACATCAATGATGAAAGAGAATTAGTGATTGCTGCCTCCTGCATGCTCCACATTGGGGATTGAATCCGCAACCCACACATGTGCCCTGACCAGGAATCAAACTGTGACCTCCTGTTCATAGGTCAATACTCAACCATTGAGCCATGCTGGTCCAGCTAGCTTTCTTTTTCAGAGATGTCTGGATCATACTGGCATTGGTTATTATTATTTTTCTCATTTCCATTATCTGAATCTTAGAAAACTTGGTCACAATATTTATGATGTTAAAAATTAAACTAGCACTTTTCTTACAAAGTACAACAAACAAAGAAAAAAAGACTAGTAATGCTCAGAATTACAACACACTTAACGGCACACTTCTATCGTATTACTTGGCATGATGCAACAATGGATGACCTATTATTACAAATCCATGGTTGTCAGCATTAGGAATCGGGAGATAAAAGAGCAATTGCCACTAAGGAAGGCAGATAAACTATGTCATATCTATTTCACACTAAAAATTTGACAGCTATTGCTTTCAGTTTATTTTCTTAGCCCATCTCATGGTTTCTATTTTTTCTTTTCCAATTAACCATTTGCCTGCCATAAGCATCTATAGACCAACTTTAAAATCACTGTTTGTGAGAATTTTCAACCAAAAATATTCAAGATCACCCGAATTGTAATATATTTATTTTTATAGTATTTATTGTAAATTTTTTAAATTAAATTCAAAATATCATGGCGTGTGGGAATGGTTTCCATTTTGGACACGTGGCAGTTAACTGGTTAAAACAATTTATTTTTTAATTATAGTTTATACACCTATTAGTTTCTGCTTTACAACATAGTGATTCCAACATTCATAAACCTTACAAAGTGATCATTGCAATAAGTCTAGTAACCACCTGTCACCATACAGTTATTACAATATTATTATGATCTCATGGCTAGATGGGCCAAGACATTCTAAAGTTCTAGAAAACTCTGTTCCCTATGCTGTACATCCCATCCCTGTGTCCTCTCATTGCTTTTCTTCCCTTTCAGCCTTCTATATACAGGATTAAAAAGCAGGAACTTTTATGTCCTGGGATGCTGGACTTTCAGTCCTAAAATCAGGACAGTTCCAGGGAAACTAACATGGATGATTATCCTGAACCAATAACATCTTTATCCATCCCAAAACTTCTCTGCTGAACTTACCCTCTCTTGCTTTGTCTCAACCAAATATGTCCTCTCAACCCCACTTTTTACCCTCCTTGACCTTAACCTCAGCAAACTCGCCCTCTTGACTCCCCTTGATTTCAACTCATGTAGCACCTGTCAATCTCAACCAATTTTATCCACCTCATCCTCCCTACCGTTTGAACACAACCTCACCCAAACAATGACTCTTGACTTCACCTCAGTTTGACTTCTCAACGTCAACCTCTCAGTCTCAGTAGGTCTTGCCCTCTAATCCTTGTCACCTGAACTCTGTCCTCTCCCTCTCCTTCCATAGGCCGTGACCAACCATACCTCCCATCCTGTACTCCTCTTGGTCTCTTAACCTCCAACAACCTTGTCTCTCACTTCAATCAACCCTTTTCTCTCAAATGTACCCTTGTTCTCTTTACTTTAACCCTATCTTCTAGACCCCATTATCCCAATCTCCCTCTTTGTCTTTCCTTAACTGAGTGATGACCATCACCATTTATTGAATCCTCATAACCAAAACCTCTAATCATCTAAGGTTTATTCATATTTTTATATTATGTACATCAATCACATCAGTAACCAAGTACTATCAATTTGCTGCTAAACTTTTTTTCTGAAACCATTTATTTCTATCTTGATTGTACATGTTTTATTTATTTCAGGTTCCATTATTGTTCATCTATACTACTGCCAAACAACAGGTCTCTTCACCTCCAGTTGAAATAATCTCTTCTCTCCATCTTGCTCCCCCAAACACCATCATCCATCCTGTCCTCTTGTTACAGGGGAGTTATTTCCAAGATGAAAATTTGACCATATGTCTAATACTCCCTCCCCTCTGTGCTACAGGACAATAATCATTTCTACCATTCAGCTCTTAACTCATTCTTAAAACTTTAATTCAAAGGTTGATACCTCTGGGAAACCTTCTTGAATACCCTTCCCAAATCTAAACTGAAGTTCTAGTAATGTTTTACACAAAATCTTAATATAGCATTTTTCTCAGCATCTATATATATATATATATATATATATATATATATATATATATATATATATATATAAAAGCCTAATATGCTAATGGCCCTTCCAACCATTTGACCAGTCACTATGACATGCACTGACCACCAGGGGACAGACTCTCCAACCAGTAGGTTAGCTTGTTGCTAGGGTCTGGTGATCAGGACTGGGCGAGAGGGGTCGGACATACTCTGGAGCCCTCCTGTGGACCCCCTCTTGCCCCAAACATGCACCAGTAGGGTCCCTCAGCTCCGCCTGCATCCTCTAGCAATCCTTCAGGGGATGTTTGAGAGTCAGTATCAGCCTGATCCCTGCAGGCCAGGCCCAGGGACCCCACTGGTACACAAATCTGCAAACTGGGCCTCTAGGTGTTATATGTTTGGGTACATATTTATATTTAGATGTCTTCCAATCTTGATTATGCAATAAGCTTTGTAAGAATCAATTTCTTAAATCTTTATCTATAGGATCTAACACATAATAAATATGATAAATATTCAATTATTTTTCAAATATGTACATGTCTGCCCTGGCCAATGTTGCTTAGTGTTTATAACATCGGCCCAAGCACTGAAGGGTTGTGGATTCAATCCCCAGCCCTGGTCAGGGCACATTCAGGAGGCAACCACTGGATATATCTCTCTCATAAATGTCTCTCTCTCTCTCTCTCTTTTTCTTTCTCCCCATCTCTCTTTCCCTTCCTCCCTCTCTCTCTAAAAAAAAAAAAAAAAATCAATGGGGAAAAAAATATACTTCGGTGAGGATTAACAACAGAAAATGTACATCATTCCACTTCCAAAAGTCAGATTATTATAACTTTCATCTTAAAGCAAAAGATAAAAAAATCCTCAATAAAATAATGGGGAATGCTAATAGAAAATTTTTAATTTGGTTGATAAGTGTTCTATTCCCTTACAGTAGGGGTGTCGAACTCAATCAGAGAAGGGGCCAAAATCTAAAATCCAGCCTAAATCGCGGGCCGAATGGTTTACTGAACAGTCATAAACTGTCATTGTGATGGAAACGCAGCAGAGTGCAGTGATGACAGCGCGGTGCGGGCCACATTGCAAGGCCTGGCGGGACGGATTTGGCTCGCGGGCCTTGTGTTTGACACATGTGCCTTACAGAAACCATTGTACCTCATACTTTCAAAATTAATGTAATATTTATTCAAAACATATTGTCTTTAAGATTAGCTAGAGTTGATGTTTCTCTTAAAAATCAAAATTAACTGAGAACATTGAATACTCTTTATTTTTGCATCCATGTTACTGAGGTCTGCTAATGAAATATATATATTCCTTGGGAAAAAATTTCCAATATCAGATGTGTGTTACAAACAAAAACTACCTACTTATCAATCAACCAGAGTTCTTATGTAACATTTGGCTTAAATTTGACAGTAATTATGTAACCACAGAGTGTGAGAATACTAGCTCTACCCCTCAACAGCCATGTGACCTTAGACAAGTTATTAAGCTCTCTAAACTTCAGTGTCCTCACCTGTAAAATAAAAACAACCATATACATATGAATCAGTACAGTCCTTCCACAAAGGCATACCTATAAAGATCGGTATAACTATTTATTATGAAAAACAATTTTTTTAGTTAGTTACTAATGATGCATAGCAATATAATGTATAAAATTACTAGTATTAATATGAAATAGCTAATTTATAACTAAAGTAATAAAATGGAGTGAAATTGCTGTCCCATGTTCTTTAGTCCCTTCTAAATCCTAAAAACAACTATACCAGAGCACGTTGTGGCAGGAAGCTAATAACATTGCAAATTTTCTAGTGAATGAGGAGAAAGATTAGTAAATTCTTCATATTTCATGATTCATTTCCAAGTGATCATAAATGTTATTTTGATAGAACCCAATCACTAATATATCAGTCTTGAAAAGCTAGATAAAACTCAGACTGCTTAGTATACTGAGTATACACGTCTCCTAAACCAGTACATACATATACACAGACATACATCAATCCCAAATACAGTTCTTACTTTAATCTTCACCGCATCATAACGGATTTGTGAAAACTCACGAAGACCAAAAGAACCTCCAACAACCAACAACTGAAACAAAGAAAGGAAACAATTAAACAAAATAAAGGGCAGAATTCAGTCTACCTGTAGATCACTTATCTAAATGCCAATAGTGACAGATTATACAAATCTTTAGATTATTTTTCCATTCATCTATCAGAGTAGATGCTTTATGTCCTGTCACTGGGAAACATTTTAGCACATTACCAAATACCAAAACCAGTACCCCATACCTTATGGTTTAAATAATATCATCACAAGCATTATATTAGTTGATCCTTACAAAAGACCCATGAAATAAAGAAAAAAATCCATTTAATAAATGACTTGTTCATTATCATAATGGATATCACCAGGAATAAAATTCTGGTCTTATTTCTTTAGGACCAATGAGAGAGCATTTTTCTCCATTATCTTACCAAGCAATAAGAGTCTCATGAAATATGCCATACTCCTCAGTATATGGTCAATCTCAAAAGAGCCCTCAAATTGTCCTTGCTGCTTTATCATCTCCAATAACCTAATGAGCTTTAATTCCTCATCCTAAAGCTGCAAAAGTATAACAACTTGGAAAACATTAAGTTTAAGCTCTACCTTTCTTTATTATCAAAACCAGTGTCCCGGTACATGGATTCGTGCACAATGAAAGGAAATTAATTAAAAGAATATTTTAATATCACTATTCGCCCTTTCTCTATAATAGAAGTGTCAAACCAAATTCACGATCAACAATGACAGATAAAAACACATGCCCTAGCTGGTTTGGCTCAGTGGATAGAGTATTGGACTGCAGACTGGAAGGCCCCAGGTTTGATTCCGGTCAAGGGCACATGCTCGGATTGCAGGCTCAATCCTCCAGTAGGGGGCCTGCAGGAGGCAGCCGATCAATGATACTCTCTCATCATTAATGTTTCTATCTCTCTGTCCCTTCCTCTCTGAAATCAACAAAAAAGAAGAAAAAATTTTTTTAAAGAAACACACACAAGTGTTTGGCATCAGTGAGAGCTTTATATGTATCTCGCATGTGCGAGTTAACCTAGCCTTTTATATATATAGAATAAACTTGCTTAATTAAATCTTTCTGATGTAGCTAAGCTTCTTTTCAGTCCAGTGAAGCAGCCCAGCTTCTCTTCCAGGTAATTATCAGCCACACAGCAGTAAATATCAACACGAAGTATATTATTATTGTAGATCGCACAGAGAGAACAAAGGATAAAATATTTAACTGCAGCAGTGTTTGACTATATTCTGGACAGTGAGAAAACCTGAAGTCATTTTCAAGGTCCACCATTTCTTACTTCTTTTCAGTTGGGTCAAGTTTCTAAGCTTTCTAAATCTCCGTTTTCCAGCTAATGAAAAGAAAATAGGATTCGACCAAGTCTCCCATCTATCTACTCAAGGACTTCTGTGAGGATCAAATGAGATGAGGCACATGAAAATGCTTCACAAATATTTGGTTAAAAAGTGTAAAATGTTTGCACCTGGCTATAAAGCAAGTCATGTTCCTGGGCTGAAGAAACTCTGAGGCTAGTCACTAGGGAGAGGAAACTGGGTCATTATCTGGTAACCATTTCCAGACTAAGCTGGGCTGTGGGCCCCATTTTATGCCATAGTGTTTTGGCAGCACTGGCTGTAATTTGGTGGGATGTTGCTCTGGGGTGGTGGCAGGGCCTGTATCCCACTTGGGGGAAGCTGAGTATTGATTTGTTGGCGCCCGGTCCAGTGTGCTGTTTATTTTTAAATGGCCAGTGTGCATTATAGCAGTTCTTGTGTTGAGCGTCTGCCCCCTGGCAGTCAGTGCGTGTCACACCGACTGGTCAGAGGGAAGGATGGACACTTAGCCTTTTATATATAGATATTAATATTACCAACTAAAGAAATACAAACATATATGAAACATCATGACATAAAAAGCTATAAATTTTGAAAATGGAATACCAACAAAACCCAATAAATGACCACATAAAAATTTAAAACATCTATCCCAACAAATACATGAAATTAAAACAACACAGCCCCAGCCAGCTTGGCTCAGTGGATAGAGCATTAGCCTGAGGATGGAAGGGTCCCGGGTTTGGTTTGAGTTCAGCTCTGGTCAAGGACGAGTACCTCGGTAGCAGGCTCAATCCCTAGCCCTGGTCAGGGCACATGTGGGAGGCAACCAATAGATGTGTCTCTCTCCTATTGATGTTTCTCTCTTTGTTACTCCCCCTCCCACTCTAAAAATCAATGGAAATAGGTATATCCTCGGGTGAGGATTAATAAAAATAAAACAACGTAAGTCAAAAGACCACAAATCAGCTATATATCTCTTATATATAATCAGTTAATATTTGCAATGTCAATATGTAAGAATTTTTTGTGAAATGAAATACTTCTTTATCTCTTTGTTTCAATGTAAAGACACTCCCTGATTTTCCTAACTCCTTCCCTTTCATTCCTCACCTTTACAATCTTCACACCTTCTACCTGTTCACGACCAACACTAAGACCCTACGTGATGTCTTCCAGTTCCATGGATTTAACAATAGTCCCTATGACCTAACAACCTCCAAATATACATTTTCAATGGGAAATATCCCCCTGAACTGAAGATCTGCCTTCCTATGGGACATCTCAACTTAAAAGTCTAACAGTATATACAAATTGACTTTTTTTTTTTTTTTTTAAGCCTCTTGATTTTTACCCCAACACACCCTTTCTGCCCCAACCTGCCCCTAACCAATCTTTCATGTCCCGGAAAAATGTCAATTCCTTTTATCCAACTTCTTTGGAGTCATCTTTAGCTCCTCTCATTCCTTTCTCAAATCAGTTCATCCCTGAGCTGTCACCTCAACTTTTCAAAAGATTTCTTGAGTCTGACAATTTCTGACTTTTGTCCTTCTCTGCCCACCGGAATCACAGGACCCAAGTTACGGTCTGGTCTTTGTCCCGGGTTCCTGGAAGGGAGCTAGTAACTTGGGATTTCCTGAGTTCTTTAAAAAATATAAACATCGGCCAAAACTGGTTTGGCTCAGTGGATAGAGTTGGTCTGCAGACTGAAAGGTCCCAGGTTCGATTCCAGTCAGGGGCATGTACATTGGTTGCAGGCACATCCCCAATAGGGGGTGTGCAGGAGGCAGCTGGTCGATGTTTCTCTCTCATCGATGTTTCTAGCTCTCTGTCCCTCTCCCTTCCTCTCTGCAAAAAAAATCAATATATATTAAAATAAATAAAATAAAAAATATAAACATCGACCTTGCGAGGGCTGCTACAACGGGGTAGGCGCCGTGCTGACCACTCAGCTCACAAGGCTTTACCGGACTCCACAGCAGCCTCGGAGAAGCCAGTTCACAGACTGGGACCCTGAAAAAGGGAGGTGCCCGAAGCTGTGCCCTTAAATGAAGTAAATCCGTCTCGTTTGAGTGACCCGGAGTCTCGTCCAGCCGTAGAGGGGAGGGGTAAAGTACAGGGCTGTTCAGCAATCATTCAGATTTGGATTACAATCCGGTTCTCGCGTCGCTCCCTGAAGCAGCAGGAATGGAGGGATGGAAGGAGAGCGGACTCGCGAGGCCATTACCCGCCGGAGGAGACGAGAACAGGGGTGCCTCAAAGCTCCAACCTTTCCGAGCCCAGGGTACAGCCCCCCCCCCCCCCCCCCCCCCCCCCCCCCCCCCCCCGGCTCTCCCCGGACAGGCTGTCCGCTCCCTCCACCCAGACAAGCTTGAGGTCCCACCCCTCCCACAATCCCGCCCCACTCTCTCCTCCCGGACTCACCAACATGGGGACCCCGTAGCGAAGGGTCTTGTTCTTGCGCAAGGCGCGCGTCACCGCGTGTGTAAGCATGACGGGCCCCTCCGACCTACGTGGACGCCCGGCCCAGCAGGCCCGGCGCGGCCTCGCCGCCGCCTAGCGAATCCCAGGGGTTCAACCTCCACTCCAGACAGGGACGTCCCGGACTCACCACCTTCCCTTGCCCTCCCGGGCTGGGTCCGCCCCCATTGGGCTTCCGCCAGACAAAAGCAATCGACTCGTCGTAACATACTTGCGCGTCGGCCCGGAAACTCGAGCGCCGGAGCTTTGGTTCCGCACGCTGGCTGGGTATAGGGACCGAAGGATTTGAATGCTGTTTGTACTCCTGGGCAAGTGATATGGTAACCGGTACCTCCCACGATCTGAGTCTAAACCAGTGTCTTCTCATAACACTCCCTGGGACTTACTTTTTAAAGGAAAAAGTAAAGTGGGAGATCGTTTCGCTGGCTATTTGTGGGATGAGGAGTTTACTAGCTTAATATCGATTTTTTAGAAATACATAAATTGCCACAAACGGTTAGGCTGAATGGTAATCGATATAGTGTGGTGCTATCACCAAACCTTTAATGCTTTTACTGTGAAATGGCCTGTAATCTTCATTCATGAATGCCAATTCTACAGTCATCCAAACGAGCACACCTTTCTGCAGGTCATTAGAAGGCTCTAGGAACATACAGATGAAAATATAGGATCCCTGCCTTAAAGAAGCTGGCAATCTAACTGGCATTCAAATGAACATGTGTCTAACTGCTGTGATAGGTTAGGGAACCTCCACCAGGTGCCATTGGCCGGGGTGAGTCAGAGAAAGCCTCACCTACCAAGTACTACACAGTCACTCCTATTTTCTTAGCAAGCAATCTAAGGCCCTTAGTAATATGACTAACTTTGGCCTGTCTTTTCTGCCACTCTTCCTCTCACTCCATACTCTAGCCTGGAGGAGATATTATTCCAAGTATTCCATAAACTTCCACATCTTCAAAATGCAGCTTCAGCCCTAACCGGTTTGGCTCATTGGATAGAGCATCCCCCTGTGGACTGAGGGCAGCCAATCAATGATTCTTTCTCATCATTGCCTCTCCTCTCTCTCTCTCTCTTTCTCTCTCTCTCTCTCTCTCTCTCTCTCTCTCTCTCTCTCTCTCTCTCTCTCTCTCCCCTTCCTGCCTCCTTTCTATCCTCCCTCCTTCCCTCCCTCTCTGAAATCAATGAAAAATATTTTTGTAAACAAGAGGAAAAAGCTATCAATCCTTTCTTATTTTTTCTTCTATCTGCACCCAGTGATACACTATTTTTTGTAACTAGTAGTACGGAATTGTTCCATGAATAAGTTTTCTACATACATTACTTTCTTCTTAAACTCAAGAGACAAGGGCAGTATGGTAGAGTATAAGGAACACAGAACAAGTTCTGCTTTTGGCTTCAAATCTTGAGTGTTAAAACACAATGACACTAACAAGGGGACAGGAACTTTGCCTCTGTAACGTTCTCTTTTTCCATCTTTAAAACAGGAGAATGATTTCAATCTAATAAGGTTGTGTGTGTTTTTTAAACACTAAGAGACTTCGACTACAAAGTGCCTGGTGAGTATAGAATATCACTAGTATTTTTATGTGAGTCCTTGAATTTTGAGTGGTGTCCTGGCCATTCCGGAGGCTCAGTCAGGTCTGACAATGGTCATTCTTCAACTCATTTCCAGAATGACATGAGGGGAAATTTTTGTTGGACTTTCTCTGGCTTTCTTGGAGGGTAAAAGATTTTAAAACACTCACACACACACACTCACACACACACACTCACACACACCTAGAAAATGTGTCAAAGTTCTTCAGTCTGGAACTCAAAAGAGACCAACATTAGGGTGCTTTCTCCTCTCAGATTTACTCCTGAAAGTCCATCGCAACCTGCAATAATCTTTGTTAGTGGTCCTCAAACTCTGGTCTGGCAGGGCCTGCTGCTTTTGTAAGTAAAGTTTTCCTGGAATACAGCCACACTTTTGCTTAGTTACAACCTATGGTTGCTATCACACTAAAACTGCAAAGAACCAAGGCCCATAAGCCTTACATATTTACTATCTGGTCCTTTACGAAAAAGTTTGCTGAGCCCTGGTTTTTGCTGTTCAAATTCTAGTTTCTTTCTGCGACAGATTGAAAAGGATCACCAACTCCTTACACTACCTCCCATCAACGGGTGGAGTTTAGGGCCCCTTTCATGGTGACTCTGGGCTTGGCCAGGGCTTGATCTGGTGAATAGGACATCAGCAACGTGAAGGATGCAAAGCTTGATTAGTGTTTTCCACATTGGGGCTGGCCTTCTAGAAACACTTCCCTAAGACCCCCCACTCCTGGCCCAGTCTGTGAGGAGCCTGGTCTAGTGGATTGTAAGATGAAAGGCGATGTGGAGAAGAACCAAGGCGCTTAACTAGTAGCCAGCACTAATGTCCAGGACTACCTATGCTCTGCTCTGCCATCAGAGAAATGCAGCTGCATGTGAGCCCAGGTGCTATCAGGAGGAGAAATACTCAGGCAGCCCATAGAATCTTTTAAAAGTTTATTAAAATATTGTTTTAAGTCACTTAATTTTGCAGTGGCTTGTTATATAGTTGATAACTGACATCTGTTCTTCGCCCATCAGGGAGAAGGTGGCCATTGTGTACACACAGCAGATACGGATACGCACTTGGACTCCAGGCCTGCACTTCGCTTAAGCTCTGTGACAGAGCCATAATGACCAGAGTAAACTGCCTTTCCTGTTCACATCACAGTCAGCGATAAGCAGAATCAATATTCAGTTCTGACAAATCCTTTTTCATCCTATGGCGCAAACCCATTTCTGCCTCTATGTACCTTTTATGGCTTTGGGGGATGAAGGGGCCAGAAGTAAGATACTAAAGATTGGCAATTGCCTTCAAACGTTGTATGCAAATACAGAAGAGTACAGCTACTACTATTTTGTACCTAATGTAGCCAATTCTCTATTATCCGAAATGGAAGGCTGAGCTAGCATGGTTCAATAAACTAAACCTTCATTTTCTGGATTGCTGAGAAGTGAACTCCTCATTGGCTTTAAGTAAATTCCCAGATCTATTATAGAACTAACTAGCTATGTATCATGAGTAAGTTAACCTCTTTAAACCATGAGTTACCTTATCTGTAAAATGGGATTGCTGATACTATGTTGCATAATTGGTAAAGACTTCCTTTATCTTAGTTATTATGCAAAAGAGCACCCAGGGCAGTACCTAGCACAATGGAGACTCGGGACAGTACACAGCCATGGTTATGAATGCAGGTTCTAGCTGTATGACTTGGGTGGATTAATCTCTCAATGCCTCGCTTATCTCACTGTGAAATGGGAATAGCAACAACAGTTGTTGTGAGGCTTACATGAACACATGCTTAGGACAGTAGCTGAAATGTTGAAAAGAGCTCAATAACTGTGAGCCAGTTAATAGTGGTACATGATAGTGCCTTTCCTTATCCCCTTAATCAAAGCTAAGCTCAAATTGATCATTTCAGTTTTTCTTTCCTCTTTCCATTGTTTTGTTAGAGGCACTACCCTTAAGAAGTTGGAAAAAAGAAATTCAGTAATCTCCAAAATAAGGTGGAAAATTTATAAAGACCACTGACAAGTGCAATAAGTTTTTATTAAATGCCAATATTGAGTGAGGCACAGTTGAATCTTATTTGCTCTATCTGGTATCAAATAGCAAAGCTTAGGAAATTATCACCTACTTGACGGCTTCACTAACATATTTAATCTGTAGTTATATTCCCTAGAAGATAGTTTTATGACCATGTATCTTCCAAGATGCTACAGGGCATCTACTTGCTATTTAGATCCAGGAATGCAATGTGACACTAGGATCAAAGTAGAAATAAAGCAAAATAAAATAAGGTTCATAAAGAAAATAATCTTATAAGAACTAATATGGCCCAGGGATAAAAATGCACAAATATCCAGCAATAATAATTTCATATTCAAATCAGCATTGCAGATACAGAATTAAAATGGAATTGTGTGATTCCATTTGCCAATCTGCAAATGAAGAATTATTCAACTTTCCTGACTGGCATTAAATACATTTAATAATTACAGTATCTACAAAGTTCTTTTGTACATGACTCTGTTACTGATCGATTTGCATCCGAAAACATTACCCAATCTTCTCCTTTTTCACTCAGCAAAAAGAACATGAACAGTAAGGACATTTAAAGAAACAAGACCTGGTGTTTGGTATAACTTGATTCCTTAGACACAGCAATGCATTCTTGTATATTATTACATTATCATTAAGTACATCAGGTAAGAGATTAGGTGCTTTGTAGCCCAAATATAAATATCAACATCAGGCAAGAGTTTGTGGCAGTTAAGAACCTGGTTCCAATCAGAACAGAATTCCTTAAAATACTGGCTCCCTTTTTACCACAATTACCCTTTTAAATGTAAATGCTGATTCTGGTCTCTAAGATTTGCAGATAAAAGAGAAACAGCAAAAAGAGCTTACCCAAGATCATAATCACCTCACAACTTATTAGAGCTGAGAGGTAAAGAGTTTCATAACTCAATATTCTGCTTCTTGGTGATGTTAGAAAAATAATTTAACATCAAGATCACTAATAAATACCACCACTTTCCAATAATGAAATTTTAGCTTAAGAGTGACTATATGTTATCTTTGTATCTTCAGCACCTAGCATGCACTCATTTGCTGAGGGAAAAGAAAACCCTCATCTGTATAAAGATAAGTTTGGCTAGATTTGACTACAAATCAATCTTTATTGGCTCCACATGAAATTATATCTTAACATGCTTATTTACACAATAAAAACAATGTCCAATGTCAAAAAACATATTGTACTTCTCTAGAACTATTGAAATTTCTCAGAAGAGCTCATTTAATTGAATTTGATGTTAGATCTTTCTCAGATTATTCTGTGGCATCTCTCAATTATGCATGAAGCTTGCAACACCCTTGTATAGTCAATCAGTTCCTTTGGTCTTTATTTAAGACCCAAAGAGAGAAGATGGAAGTGGATTGAGATAAAAAAAAAAAAAAAAAAAAAAGGAGTTTTGTATATGTTCATGTAGTGGATATATTCAAGATATAAAGATGAAATAGAAAGAGCACTTAGGCAACAAAGCAAGGGTGTGATCTGTGTTAAGTGAGCTCACCTCCCTGAGCCTTGTCTTCTCATCTGAGACAAATACATCCTAGCATCTTCCTGGTTCCTTCTGCTGCAGTGTTCTGGTTTGCCTCTGATTGAACAGGTGCACAACCTGAAATGCCACTACATTTTACTGGAGGTTGATCAGTCATTAGCAAATGAGAAGCCAACAAATGTTCTACTTCTTATTCCATTTATACTTTGGGCAGAAGCTCATGGAGAGCTGGACTCTAAAAAAGCCCAAGTGGCCTGGCCAGCATTGACCCAGGAATCAAGAGGTCACCAGTTCGATTTCTAGTCAGGGCACATGCCCGGGTCGTAGCCTCGATCCCTAGGAGCGGTAATCAATGATTCTTATCACTGATATTTCTCTTTAAAAATCAATAAAACACATTTTTAAATAAAAGAAGTAGAGGGGAAATTGCAATATAAACTTCCATTTTAAGAAAAGAAAATGAAAAGGCCCAAGTGAAATCCTCATTTTTGGCTGGAGCCATGTCTGTATGTAACTTAAATGGTGTCTGGGTTTAAATGCCATGGAGTATTTTTTGTTTTGTGGTTTTCTTTGTGTTTTTTCTTTTTTACTGACACTGCAGACTAGAATCACCTGGTAAACTTTATTTTATGATGCCTGACTTCCACACCCAGAGAGTCTATTGAATTGGCCTAGATACAGCCCAGGCATCAGAATTCTTATAAGCTCTCCAGGTGATTCTAACCTGAGAAAATGGGGATATTTATTGGCATTCAGAAGTGATTCTTAAACTTTAGCTGAATCCATCACCTGGAGAAATTATTACAGATTGCTGGGTGCCCTATTCAGTTTCTGAATCAACAGATGTGGGATAAAGCTCAAGAACTTGTTTTTCTAACAAGTTCGCAGTGATGTTGATGCTGATACTTTTAACCAGAGACCTCACTTTGAGAATCACTGCAGTGAGGAAATATCACTGATGGTGGCACCTGAAGACCTGAGTTTAAACAACTGATTCTATTACCACCTATGCAATCTTAGGAAAGTAATTTTATTCTCTTTAGTGTCTTTATAACAATACTTAGATTTCAGAGTTGTGAGGCATGAACCAATAGTGTTACCAATCAGGGTTTAGTACAGCACCTGGCACAAATGCAGTAACAAACATTAATCTCCCTTTTCCATTACACATGACTAGAAGGTGCGGTTAATTAAATTAACAAAACAGATGAAAACTTGGCAGGAAATGAAAATAGACAATTGAAGCAAACAATGTCTTATTAGGATTATATGTACAATATAGGATTATATAGAGAAGTGTTCTAAGTACATGGCCTTAAAAATACTTTCTTTTTAAAAACTTTGAACACAATAATTTAGGTAGTAGAAATAATACAATCTATAAAATGGCAGGAATATTCGATTCAATTCAAAGAACATGGATTTTTTTTTTTTTAAGACCTACAATGGATTCTGACATCTAAAACGTAGTCTTCCAGAGAATGAGAAATAAAAACATAGCACACCTGCCTAAAATGTTAATATATTGATCTTTAGATGCTATTTAAATCCAGGGAAAACCAAAGTTAAAATGCATCAGAATCCCTATTATCGACCAAAGCAAAATTTCTACCAGAGATGGGATACGTGTTCTCTTTATTTACATACACCAACAAATAAGGATAGAGCGAGCTTTCCTTCCTGCTTGCCCTCTGCTTCGTTCAGTATGTATGTCTCAGGTCCTCTCAAGAGTGAATGTGCACACTCTGCAGTGAACCCTGGGAGGCCAGCAGGCCCCTACAGAAGTGAAATGGCTACACACACTTCAGGTACAGGGAGGACCCGGAGACTGAGCCTCCACAGTAGGCAGATTGAGGTGAGAACTGGAATACTGTCAGTGTTTCTCTGAGGAATGTACAAATGCCAATTGTCTCTAGGTGAACAGTTTAGGTTTAAAGGCGTAAGTCACATCAGGATTGTTTAAAGCAAGTTTCTCCTATAGGAATAGTTGACCCAGAGGCACGGTCTTACTGGGATTTTTACTTTGAAAAGCCTTCCCTTTCCACTCTGGCCTGGTGTCTTGATGCGACAACTTTCTTTTTTCTGAATACCTTTTTAAAAAATGTGATGGCTGCATTGTGTTGTGCATAGTACCATTTCTTTTATTATTGTGTTCAACTGTCACTTAACCTGATAACATGTGACTTTTCCTAACTAGACTGTGAGCTCCTCAAGGGTCTTTCACTTGTCCCCTTCCTCCAGGGATCTTTCTCAATGATGGTTGCTCAGTTCTCAGTAACTGTTCCCTGTGGCTGAATGCAGCGTACATTTGACACCAAACTTACATTGCCCTGACTATGAAGATTCCATTTTTATGGATATACGTTTGGTTCCCAACTGGAACAAACAAACAAAAAAAACCTTTAGGATGGAGGTTTATTTCCTTTCTTTGTAAAAGTGTCTTAAAAAGCTGATGTCCAATCAACATTTGTAAAACATTTGTTAGAACATCTATGCTAAAAAATAGACACACCTGCTTGCCTGGGGGGAAGTCCTCCCACTCTTATTGTCAAGATTGTATGGACAAGGCCTATAGTCTAGCTAGTATGTTTGGAAGATGGAAATGGTTTTCTTAAAGCCAGGAAATTAGGCTCGCTTCAGCTCTCCTTACTGCTTTAAAGCCACCCTTCAATACCACTGACACAGGACGGCTCCCACCTCATTAACCTTAGTATTCCCCAACATCCATTCATCTGCATCTTTCTCTCAAGGTTTCCCTAGGAAACCTCCCTCCCCCTAAAACAAACAAAACTCTTTTCTTCCCCTTCCCTGCAAAATGGTTCATTCATTAAAACCATAACCAGTGTTTCGTGGTTTGTTTTTTTAAATAAATAAATAAACTAGCAATCCAAACTCTCTAAACTGAACTGAATCAGAAGCAAGGCTGGTTTCATGCCCACCCTCCCGAGAGCAGTTTCCTCGCTCAGAGTTTGCCTGTTATCAGCCCCCAGAGAGGGGGTGGCAGCCTGGGGGTTCAGGCACCACCTCGGAGGCACTATCTTTTTCCTCTTTGGAGTTTTTTCACTGCGTTGTTTTGGCCCCATCATAACAGCTCTGACCACAATCATTCCGGCTGATCCTTTCACAGGCTGTGAGGTATCAAAAAAGTCACTAAGATAGGCCAGAGATTGGTAAGATTGATCTCTAAAGCTTGAAGGTTTTCTGACAGATTGACTTGCGCAAAGATGGATTATGGCATTTTGCCTCAACTTCACCTTAACTGTTATGAGAAATAAGAATTCTAAGACTTTAAACTAGTTGCTTCAGTTTCCTTCCTTTTTCTTAGGACTCAAACTAGGCATCCTGTCGGCCTCACTCTCTTACTCCCTCAATTAAGGTATCAACTCTTCCACCAGAAATCTAGAAACCAGAGCAGCTTCCTACCTCTTCAACTCTCCATAGGCTTCACTATTATACTATCATTTATACATATATGTGTATACATGTGTAAATATATATATTTGTTTTTTAAAAAGTAAAAATGGTCTCCTCATTGTATTTTGTTTGATATAGGCACCCAAGTATGTCATTAGAAAGTAAATAAAGGCCACAAAAATTTCCCAAGGAAGATCATTAGAAAGAAAAATCCTCTCTTCCTCTTATATCACACAGCTGGCCTTTGAGGCAAGCCAGCTAAGAAAACACGTATCACCATGGTGACGGGAAGACTGGACTTTTCCCTTTGGTTGCAGCTGATTCTATTGGCGGTCCTAGTAAAACACATAACTCCTCATTTGTCCTAAGCAAGTCTTTCTTCAGCTTTCCTTCAAACAAAGCCTTTACTCTCCCATCAGAAAACAAGGACTTGGAGATTTTGAAGAGCCAGGTTCTGGTTGGGAAGCAGTCTCTTTAAATCATGTGTGAGCTATGCAGAGAGAGGGCAAGAGACGGGAGAATGGCAGGGGAGGAGGAGAGGAAGGAAGAAATGTTATCTTCATCAGGAGCACTGGAAGAAAGCGAGCTTTTCAAAGTTATTGCCGGTATCTCATCAAGGCCCAGGCTCCCAGCATGGTGAGGGCAAACAGTGGCACCAGCACCACAGGCATGGGAATACCGCTCGGCTCCCCTTCGCCTCGATGTCCTAGGGGGCCATTTTGCACCTGTAACTGGAAGGGAAAGAAAAATGTTAACTCTAGCGAATAATGTGCGTTTACCACAACTGAAATGTCCGGGTTGACACATTACCAGGGTCTATGAACTCTAGACTACCCAAAGCTGCAAACCCAAGCACTATCTAGCAGAGTGTGCCCTCTTGGTTTGTCCTTACTATATATATCAGTCACTGATTCTTCGGAAACAAAGTAAGTCTGATGGGGAGACATTTGCCTTTTCTGTGCTACTGACCTAAAGGGACCCCTGGGAATAAGCCAGGTAACCTCTTTCTGCTTTTGTACTGCCTCCACCAAGCTATATGTGTATCAACTCAGGAAATGAAGATATGAGATGAAGTCTACAGATCCTATAGGAAACCTGAAAATTATTGGGCGGGACAGGGGGGATGTTTACTTAGAAAGAATCAGTCAGTAGAGTGCAATAAGTGCAGATCTGAGCAATGTTTATTTAAATTATCTGTTATATAAGCTGAAACTGGTTTGGCTCAGTGGATAGAGCGTCGGTCTGTGGACTGGAGGGTCCCGGGTTCCATTCCGGTCAAGGGCATGTACCGTGGTTGCGGGCACATCCCTGGCAGGGGGTGTGCAGGAGGCAGCTGGTCGATGTTTCTCTCTCATCAACGTTTCTAGCTCTCTATCCCTTTCCCTTCCTCTCTGTGGAAAATCAATAAAATATATTTTAAAAAATAGTAATAAATTATCTGTTATATAAGCATAAAGTGCATAAGGGGTAATTCCATTATTTCCAACTCAAAAGGCACCCCACTCCCTCCTAAGATGAGGTTGTGTCCTCCCTCCCCTATTTTGCAAACTGGACACAAATAAAGGTGAAACCTGTATGGAATGGAGGCAAATAGAATCAGAGGTAAAGAAGTGAGAAGATATCACATCCACACATCAGTTTAAGAGAGAATAACTTTAAAAACACACCAAACCTATGTTGCAAATGCCCCCAAAATCTTCGCTACAGGAGAAATTACGTCTGCAGGCTTCTCTTCCCATCATTCACATTATAAGGCACTAGGAACGAAGCGGGTACAGGGATAGGTGCTGTCTTGACTGAATTCTGGATTCCATTTCCGTTTTCCTGGAGCTCAACTTTGAGCACCAGAGCTTTGATCAGGAGAGTCACCAAGCTGATAAGTAAAGTGCTCATGGAGGTGATATGGAAAAGCACACAGTGGGTAGGTATGAGAAAATCTACCATCTTTGTATTTAGAGTTTTACAAACAATGTCCAATGGCAGACACGTTTTCCTTCCCCACTAAAAAAACTGATTGTGGTTGTATACTCTCCCCACCCCATTTATTTCAATTTGGTTGTCAAGCTTTATCTTTAAAACTAGAACCTGGGTTGCAAAAATACTGTCATGAATGTCCTTTGATGATGCGCAGAGTTCTGGAAGACCCCTGCCAGACAAGCTCTTCAAAAGAGTGGGAGAAAAATATCCTAACACACCACTGAAGATTATCCCACAGGGTTTATTCACAATGGCACAAACGCCTGGGGCTAGGGGCTGGCTGCAAAGGACACGACACCTACCCTGTGCTGTACTTTCAGGGATACAGCATAGCCTGCGTTACGGAAGAGGTTCACAGCATCCTGGTGCAGCAGATTCTTTAGGTCTTGGCCATTTATCTGTCGAAAACAGCAAGAAAAAGGAGTAAGAGTCAGAATGGAAACTCTCTGAAGTCAAATATTTACTTTCATGTGATCAAACATTTAAAAAACAACCCCTACAGAGCAAATTCCAAGATTTAGGAGAATGGATAAAGTCAACCCAGTGTAATGTTTTTCATTTTCAAGGCTATGTTTTCCTAAAACTGAGTTCCATGGACCTCAGTTTGAAGAGCACTTAAGTTAAAATTAAAAAAATAAAACAAATAAAAATGGTAGTCTTGGCCTGGCCAGCATGGCTCTATGGTTGAGTGTCAACCTGTGAACCAGGCGTCACGATTCAATTCCTGGTCAGGCCACACCTGGACTGTGCAGGAGGCAGCCGATCAATGATTCTCTCTCTCCCTCTCCCTTCTTCTCTGAAATCAACAAATAAAAATGTTAAAAAATAAGTACTTTTTAAAAAGGTAGTCACTTTCTACTTAGCTTCTATGGCTTATCTCATTTAGACACTGGAATTCTTTACTGTATTTGTATGTCTTCCATGAGCATCAGTCTGGCTACCTACAGCTCGCATGGTCTTCTGGGTTTATTTCTAATCGCTGGCATTGCCAGCTTCATCTCTAGGAATATAATTACATGAAACTCTCCTAGAATTTATTTTGATGTGATACAAAATCTGGCCCATTCCATTAGCCTTGTTCTACTGTGAACAATTTCCCTTGATTCCATTGATACTCCTATCCTCCTCAAGTTTCTGTGATGATCCAAACTCATAAAAAATGTTTCACGGTAAGTCAGTCCTACCACTCAGGGGTGAGAAATGTGAAGAATCACTGGTATTACTATGTTTTAGCATCAGGAGTGACACTGGCCAGAGTGATCTCTATCCAGGCTGCACTCCGTGACACAGCATGGCCTTCCTTATGCAAGATCTATATATCTTTCGTGCATGTTAGGGTCATCAACGGCAACAGCAGCAAAAACACCTAATATATTTAGTTGATAGGCCCTGTGCTATATGCTTTACATTATGAATTATCTAATTTAATTCTCACAATAATCCTATGAGGCTGACACTATTTTTATCTTGTTTCACAGATGAAGAAACTGAAGCCTACCAAGGTTAGGAACTGCACCCAAAAGCATAGTAAGTTTAGAAACCAGGGCTAGTGTTTAAAAACCAGGAGGGAGATACACCCTGCATTTTACTGCTCCTTCTGAATTACTCCTCTGCTTTGACTCACCAACTATTCTCTGTTCAGCTGAAGTTCAGGTCATTGGCATATTCAAACCTCTTACCTTTCTTGTCACAGTGTTCCTTCTCCAGATATTCAGAATAGTCCTTCTACTCTATCTCCTGCCAATATCCTTGGTGAATTAATCTACCAACAGTTTGGCCTTCCGAAATTAATAGTTTCTAGCTCTATTACGTATTAGTCACTAAGTGGCATAAGCCTTGAACTTCAACACTGGGCAGTAAATTCCAATCACCAAATCTTACAGTCCCTTTTCAGCCTTCAGTCGGCCTCCTGTTCTGCAATTCTCTCCTGTCTTAGTTATGAACACTTAGCTCTCTTAGTTCTTATACTATACCTTTCTTAATTCCCTTTTCCTTCTCTCCTTAAGGCAAGTAAATATTCCTCAATGTCAGTTGTCTTTTGTCCTCTTATTTTTTCTCCCATGTGATTATTCATAATTTCAACTGTAATCTGCAAGACAACTCCAAAATTTATATTCTGCCCTAGTTGGTTTGGCTCAGTGGATAGAGCATCAGCCTGCAGACTGAAGGGTACCAGGATCTATTCCAGTCAAGGACACATGCCCAGGTTGTGGGCTCGATCGCCAGTAGGGGGCATGCAGGAGGTGTAGGAGGAAGCCAATCAATGATTTATCACTCATCATTGATGTTTCTTTCTTTCTCTCTCCCTCTCTGAAATCAATTTAAAAAAATATATTTTAAAAAATTGTATTCCTACTTCTACTTCTGGATTTACCAATTTCCTGCTGGGTACCTGGCACCTGGATATTCTGCTAGACTCCACCCAACATTTCAAAATCCTCTATTATTTCCCATAAAACCGGACTATCCCAACTTTCTTTTATTGCCACTACCATCCTTCCAGACTAAATTTTTTATAATAGTTTTAAATTTTTCTCCACTGTCAATCTTCATATACAATATGTTGGCAAATCCTATAGTCTAACATAGTGACATGCCTCATATGCTATTATTTTGTCTAGCACCTCTCTCTTTAGACTGGGGATACTTTTAGTTGAACTACCATAATCACCTTCTTTCTGATTTCCTCGGTCCTACCTCATACTATTCTATCCAAATACTACATCCCCAGTCCAATCTTTCTAAAGTACAATTTTGTTTATACCACTTTGTGGCTCAAAAACAAAAACAGAAGTTGAAGCAGGGGAGGAAAAAGTGCATGCCTGGTTTCTCATTCTGATATTCAAAGTCCTCCCCTTGAAACCTACATTCCCAATTTAATCTCTCATTATTCCCTTTCACGTATCCTATGCTCTAGCTAAATCACATAACTCATTACCCTGAGACAAAAAAACAAACAAACACAAAAACATATATTCTTACTTTCACACCTGCGCTTAAGCTATATCCATTATCTGAATACCCTTTCCTTTTAAAAAAATTCTACTTATCTCCTAAGATTGATCTTAAATAGGATTAGTTCTGATACCCATAGTGTAGAAATGAATACAAGGTTTTCCAATTGATGGACTTTGATCTCATGCTACTAAGACATATTCTGATCATATTTTTAGTGTGTGTGTGTGTGTGTGTGTGTGTGTGTGTGTGTGTGTGTGTTTTAAAGATATGCCACAGGGAAAAACTTCCAGATGTCTCAATGACTCAATTATTTTAGTTAATTCCTGGGGAAAGACTATTGATTGTAGTGAGAATATTCACTTAACTAACTTAGCCTGTGATAACTGTATTTCTCATTTAAAGAAATAGGTATTTATTTCCTCTCAGAGACAAATAAGTTAATGATGTAGTCACGTTAACAAATGCCAGATGTCATAGTTCAATATCAAGAGCCAAGTTTCATAATAATATGAATGCAAATAAAAAAACTATATGACATTCAACGGCAAGAATACAGAGCTCATCCCTGGCTGGGTGGCTCAGTTGGTTAGAGCGTTGCCTTGGACACCAAAAGACTGCAGGTTCAATTCCTGGTCAGGGGCACATACCTAGGTTGTGGGTTCAATACCCAGTTGAGGCGCATATGAGAGGCAATCCATAGATGTTTCTCTCCAACATCAATGTTTTTTTCTCTCTCTAAAAAAATTGATAAAAACATATCCTCAGATCAGGATAAAACAAAACAAAACAGTGAGTTCAAAATAATCTTTGGCATGCTAGTCAGTAATAATTGCCAGTAACCACTGCATATTTATCATAATCTCAGTCATTTTTCATGTAAAACTTATTCAGTTTCACAATAGTCCCGTACGTTAGGAACCCCTATGTTATTGATAAAACTAGAGAGGTTATGCAGCTTGTGCATGGCATATATAATGGGAGCAGCAAAGCCAGGATTCAAACTCAAGCTGCCTGGCCCCAAAACTTTCACTTTAAAACACTATAGAAATTTACACTGTAAGCAGAATTTTATTTCAGTAACATATCACCATCCATCACATTAATGCTGTAAATTGAATTTTAATTGATTTTGCAGTTTCATTTGTATCTAGGTTGTCCCCCCAAAATGTATGCACACAAGTTGAATAATTATAAAGGCAGTGTTTATTAAAATACATTTCATTTTCAAAATTGAGCTATCAACTGTTAAAGTGCATATACATTTTTTGGGGAGAGACCCCTGTATGTAACACACTGAAAAAATTTAGAGCTGTATAAAAAATATAAGGTGTTTACATATTAATATTTTTATTCATTTGTATGTATTGAAGTAGCGTTAAAATTTAAAAAGCAATTTAGTTAACTGCTATGTCACTGACAAGGCCTTTCTAAATGTGACTGATTTGCTACTTTGAATCTCCACAATACATAACCATCTTAAAGTCAAACTAAATCATGCCTTATGTCATAATCACTTTATCTACTACTGTAAACATCTTGAATAGCTTGTATCGAAACATCATTGTAATCCCTATAATACCCAAATAGTGTGTTGATTAACACTTGAGTATAAGAAATGTCACATGATTTTCTGAAGGTTGGTTGCAGAGTACACCCTGCAAACAGCCATAAGTCACTACACGAAGTCTGAAGGACATATTCTCAATATGACACAAAGCTGAGAAGCACGTGCTCTATTAGCAGCTTTACCCACGGATGACTCGGGGTGTATGTAATCTTGGTCCTCTGCTGAGCCTCCTTCTGCTAATGGGGAAGAAAGATATTGGTGACATCAGGCAAAAGAAGGTGCTCTACAGTGTACAGGCATATTATGCTAGTTATGCCTTTGGGTCTTCCTATTTAAGCCTAAAGGTATTCGAATAGAAGCGGACTTTTACACTAACTGCTTAAAAAAATAAACAAGTGAAATGCCAAACAAGAGGCCTTTTAGAAATGCAAAGGGAATTTCTTTTTTTAAGAACCATTTTTCGTCCTTTGCCCAAGGTAAGCCAGCCCCATAAAACAAATTATGATTCTTTCTGTCTTGGCAATGTCACCTTTACTCCAAAGACAAATTTGCTTTCTAATATTTAGCTCCTCTAAGCATTTTTACAGATTCCAGCTCATTATTGATTAACCATCAGGTTCTGTAAGTTTTACCCCTAAGTATATATGACATCCTTAAAAAAAAAATCAACATATTTACTAATCTAGACCAGAGAATCTCAGTGTGGTCCCAGAATCAGCTTGTATGATTTTGATTAACAACGTGGAAATTAGGCCCTATCCTAGTATTCTATGCTTTATCCAAGCTCTCCAATTGATCCTGAAGTTTAAGTTAGTTCCAGTCTAAAATGCCTGAAATTGTCTTCTAACTGGTTTCCATACCCAGTCTACTGAGCCTACTTAATATATACTTTATGCATCCACAGATTTCATCAGTGATTTTCATTTACTGGCATAGTGATTAAAAAAAAAAAAAAATATATATATATATATATATATATATATATATATATATATATATTGTGTATATATATATCTGTTGACCTATTACAGAAGATAATGAAGGCAATCCAGTAGGTCAAGACCAGTATTGAATTTTCTTAAAGTAAAATTAGAAGAAAACATAATATATCAAAATAATCACATATAGATTATTTTGTTAAAGTTTGCTTCAATTGTGTATGTGTGTGTTTGTGCGCACATACACACACGTACATTTCCTATTACAGTCGATAATTTAAAAAGTTTAAAAGACATCTGCCTAGAGCAGTGCTTCTCATACTTATTCACACTCACCCAGGGATCTCATTATAATGCTGGTCAGGGGAGGTTCCTGAGGCTTGGCATTTATTTCTCACAGGTTTTCATGTGATGGCCAGATAGTCTTGGACCTCACTTCTAATACCAAGAGCTATTCAAATGAGAAATCTTAGACTACTACTAAACTGCTACTTCAGCTTCCATAATTCATGGCATAGTAAGTTTTATTGATACAGCAGATTTACAATATGCTAGAAAATTTTACTAAATGTTCAGACAATTGGGATAGTGGTGTTCTAGCTGTTCTGATGGGAAAACAAAAATCTTTGCTTTAATTAGAATTGTTAGCAGTCTTTAAAATGAGTTTCCTATTTCCTGGAAAATTAGGAAATGAATAAAATGAGTTAAAAATTTGTTTTATTTGATGAGTAATAATTTGGAATTGCCTCAGGATAATCTAGCATTATCTCAGGATGTTAGTTACAGGAACTCTATAACTACAGGATACTATAAATGTATATGCGTAAGATGTAGAAAAAAATGGGTTCAATTTAATAAGCACTGGCCTCAGGTTATACTCTGGGTATTTAAATTTTTAACCAAAATCCTTAAAGGAACTGCAGTTGGAGGGAATGGATATCTCTTTTTTATCAAAGTTGAAGGGAAGAAAATTATCTAGTTTCAATTAATCAGGACCATCCATGCTATAATTCATTCACAGAGCAACTAACTTACTAGATGCTTACTCCGTGTCAGCTAACGACCTAAGTGCTGGGAACACAGAAATGGGAAGACAAAGTACCTCTCTAGGATTCTGTATATTTCAATGTCTCTGCAACTGACTGGATGAGAATTTTTAGTGGGTCTTTCCTATTGATTTCTAGATAAGGGCAGAAACAAGACTTTCATTTTTTTAATTTTCCATAGCACCTGGCACAGTGCTCTGCAGGCCATCAAGTATAATAGTTGATAAATGTTAATGACTACTCAACTCTTTCATTCACCAAATTAATAAGTGTACTTGAAGAGAATATGAAATGCAGCTGACTAATGGCCCAATCTGTGCCATTTTTGTTATCTAAGAGGTTTGGTCAAAATGAAACATTCATCTGTGCATTATAATAACCAGCTACATCACCCTGAGCTTTATAAAAATGTATAGTTTCACTGAGGATTTAGTACTTTTTTTGACTACTCACCTGACACATGGGAGAAATGAGAAACCTAAACAGATTCCCCCCTCTGCCCCACCCACGACAAAAATAAAATTTCCTCAGATTCTCTGGTAACCTATACAGATATTATACCATCTTTACCATCACACACAAAAAATGAACTTTGGGTGATGAATCTCCAGTCCTCAGCTCAGCTTCATATCTGCGCTGATAGATCTGGAAAAGATGACTGATCACGGTAACCTACTGAACTCTACAAATTGGATATTTTCTGAACCAAAAAGCCAGGCAGGAATATTCCCAAGAAAGGGGTAGAAGTAGGAAGTAGTGTCTAGGGAACAAGGGACAGTGAAGGAGGCCGAAGCCAGTTCTCACCGAGAGGATCTTATCACCCTCCTGGAGCCGCCCATCCAGGGCCGCAGCCCCATCCTCTTTGATGCGGCTGACGTAGATGCCACTGTCGTTGGAGACATACTGCTGATCTGTCCCACCGACGATGTTGAAGCCCAGCCCTGAGAAAATCATGGAGGAGTTGTGAAGGAGATAGGGGTGAAGAAAAAGAAAGGGTTTAGAGAAGAAGATAAAGAGAGAGGAATGTCCTAGTAGCGAGGGGAGGCTGGTGAGTCAGACTGATGTAGCTGGTGAATATTCATAGGCAAGGTCAGTGAATAATATCACCAAGAGTGGTCAAGTGTATCTAGAATTGCCCCCTCAGATCAGGTAGAACTAAAAATACAAACACAATGGTCAACATAGTTTGTTGAATATAAAAAGAAAGATCTATGTTAACTCAGTGAAAGAATGATGATGATTCTTATATAAGATGTGCTTCTGTTCACATTTGATTCTGATTCTACTGATGGCACTCAGTGGACCCAATTTTTTGACTTTCCTTTTATTCATGTAACAGGGTTAGCTGTGTCCATGAGAAGAAGCTATGCTTTTAACTAATTAGCAAATAAACTATTTTTAATTTAGTAGAAGAGAGATTACCAACCAAACTTTACTTTCCATACTTCTCCAACCTTTGGGAGAATTTGTGCATGGTGGTATTTTGGAAGAAATGGTCTTGGTAGTCTTATTTATTTTTTCTATTTTGCTTTGAGGGGGCAGTAGTGTGTTGGCAGCAAACCTGGGAAATAGAAAGATAACTGATGCTTCATTATAGAATGAAATTATCAAATTCACTCTTCTTTCCTTTTCTACCTCAAGTGCAAGCAAGCTCGTACTTTGGTACAGTGATTACTAAGTTTTATTTGCAGTAGAAAACTGATTCAATGATTAGCAATTCCCCATTTCAGCTTCTCCCCATCCCCAGGTAACCACCATTCTTTCTATTCCTCCCTTCTAGGAGTGACTATTTTAAATAGGCATAAAATTTCAATTACACAAGATTAAGCTCTAGAAATTTGATGTACAACATTGTAGAGATAACAATAGTGTATTGTACACTTAGAAATCTGTTAAGAGTCCTAGTCATTTAGCTCAATGGATAAAGTGTTGGCCTGAAGACCAAAGGGTTCCAGGTTTATTCCAGTCAAGGGCACATATCTCGGTTGCAGGGCCTGGCCCTGGTTAGGGGTTTGCAGGAGGCAATCAATCTATGTGTTTCTCTCACACTGATATTTCTTTCTGTTTTTCCCTCTCTCTTTCACTCGCTAAAAAATCAATGGAAAAATATCCTCGGGTGATGATTAAATAATAAATAAGTAAATAAATAAAAACTATAGTGTTGATTACATAACTCAATCATAACTTTTTTAAATCTGTTAAGGGAGTAGATATCATTTAAATGTTTTAATGCAAATAAAACAAAATAAACCTGACTATCAAAATAAACCTATTATTTTCATGTACCAACCATTAAATTGTGGGATTTCAGTTTGTGAAAACCATTGTTATAAAAGGATTTTATCTATGCAATAAGAAGAAAAGAAAAAGAACTTCCCTAGAGTTTTCTTCACGTCAAGTACTGTAGAAGTGAAAACACAGAGCAAAGAGAAAGGAAATAGTTTAGAAACAATTAAAAAACAAAAATCAGGTAGTACAATTGGCAGGATTAGCCATAATCACTAGCCTACTTATTGATTTCAATAAAAAGCAGATACTTAAAAAGACATATGTGGGCTTTCTAAAAGTTCTCCTCACTGGTGGGATGAGAACTTACATGTAAAGCTCATAATATTAATATATGCACTAGAAAATTAATCTGTGATTTAAGAAAATGCATGGCTGAAGAGAGAAGCAGCAGGAAATATTTCACTTAAATAGTGTAAATTGTGCACAATAGAATATCTGCAGCTAGAGAATGAAAAGAAGGATTTAAGATACATGACAGAAGAACTACTTCTGGAAAATGACTATTTCAACTTCCTTGAAGGCAGTATATAAAAAATGTAAAGTTACTAAATGATTTCTCTTAATTTGTATTATGGTGGGTGGCAGGTATTGGAAAGGGGCTGGTGGAGTTATTTGAGATAAGATGGAAAGGTAGGTGGAGCCTACCTTATGGAAGGCTATGAAATTACTTAAAAACTGTGACAGGTCTACCCTAGGTGGCTCAGTGGATAGAGCCTTGGCCTGTGGACTGGAGGGTCCTGGGTTAGATTCTGATCAAGGGTACATGCCTGGATTGCGGCCTCTATCCCCAGTAGAGGGCATGAAGGAAACAGTTAATCAATGATTCTCATCATTGATGTTTCTATCTCTTCCTCTCACTTCCTCTCTGAAACCAAAAAAAAAAAAAATATTTTAAAAAAACACACACAACTGTGACAGGTTTGAGCAAGGTGGCTCAGGCCAACTAGCCTCTCTCAATAATGGAAGAAATTATTTGGAGAAAATCTTTCAATAAAATCCAACATCCTAATCAAACACTACTATAGCTGCCACTAGAAATCTTGGATAGAAAGTACATTTTTAGCAGATGAATGCAATATAATAGTAAGAAAGAGAAGTGGCCCTGGCTGGTTTTCTCAGTGGTTAGAGCTTTAACCCACACACCAAAGGGTTGAGGATTCAATTCCCAGTCAAGGACATGTAGCTTGGTTGCAGGCTCAATCCCTGGCTGGAAAAGGGTGCATGCGGGAGACAACCAATCCGTGTTCTCTCTCACATTGATGTTTCTCTCTCTCCACTGCATCTCCTTTCCACTCCATCTAAAAGCAATAGGAAAATATCCTCGGATGAGAATTAAAAACAAGAAAAGAAAGAGGAGGAACTTTGCTACTGGTTATTTAAACCTATAGAACAGTGTCTAAAAAAGAGTGGAAGAAATCTTACTGAAATGTTCTAAAAATAAACAAGTGCAGACATTCCCTCCAGAAATCCAGGCATGTTTATAACTACTGCTGCTTCAGTTGTAAATGAACCACACCAATGAAAACTCGTGGACTTATGTGAAATCCCTTTCTTCAGCCCGAACATTTACAGAACTGAGCTCACTTATAATTCAAAGCACTGCTGCAATAAACAGAAGTCACCAAAGTACTGAGTAGCAGCAACATTACCAATTCAAACCTGGTACCTATGGATATCTAAATAATCCCCAGTTCATGTGTTCATTAAAAATTACTGGTGCCGAAACCGGTTTGGCTCAGTGGATAGAGCGTCGGCCTGAAGACTGAGAGGTCCCGGGTTCGATTCTGGTCAAGGGCATGTACCTTGGTTGCAGCCACATCCCCACTAGGGGGTGTGCAAGAGGCAGCTAATCGATGATTCTCTCTCATCTCTCATCGATGTTTCTAACTCTCTACCCCTCTCTCTTCCTCTCTGTAAAAAATCAATAAAATATATATTTTTAAAATTACTGGTGATTGGCCCTGGCTGGGTAGCTCAATTGGTTAGATCATCATACCAATATGCCAAGGTTTGGGTTCGATCTCCAGTCAAGATGAGCACATACAAGAATCAACCAATGAATGCCTAAGTGGAACAACATATTGATATATGGGTTTTTTTTCTCTCCCTCTCTCTAAAAAAAAAAATTACTGATTGACCATGTATCAGGCATTGTGTTATGTTCTGAGAAAGACATAAAGCTAAACTAGACAGTTCCTGCTTTAATCATAAACAGAAATTTACCCCTTTTCCTGTCCCTTTTAGATTTTGCAAAAGCAAATAAAAATCAGAAGACCGGGTCACAAACTCAACTCCATAACTTAAGAGATTCATGGACTAAAAAAAGTCATTGCACCTCTGAACCACAGCTTTCTTTTCTGTAACATAAGGATTATAATGTTACCCTCCCTATCTCAAAAGGTAATTGTTAGGATCCAAATATCTTAATAAATCTAAAAAAACCCACAAAACTCTTATAAACTAGAATTGCACTAAAGTAGTTGTTAACGAACTAGTAGTACCTGCTTACAGTCCCAAATCAGATAGTTTGATGGAGAAAGGAAGAATAACTGTACAGTACAAATGTGAATAAACCTGAAATGTAGGAAAACAGAGAGATTAAAAAGTCCATCCAGCCTGCTAGTGTGGCTGGGTGTTTCAATTATATAAATCCCAGATACCAGGAACTCTACTTAGGTCACCGAGGTTCACCTATGAACCAGGAGGTCACTGGTTCAATTCCCAGTCAGGGCACATGCCCAGGATATGGGCTTAATCCCCAGTCGGAGGTATGCAGGAGGGAACTGATCAACAATACTCTCTCATCATTGATATTTCCATTTCCCTTCCTCTCTAAAATCAATAAAAAAAAATATTTTTAAAAAGTCCATCCACCCATTAATGGGACAAGACTGGACAAACTCAAACTTTAAGTATGTCTATAACCTTTAACCCAGACATTTCTCCTCATGAGCAGTATCTACAAAGAGTGGAATTTAAAATAAGCAATAATCAGTCCAGCACATGCACCAACCAACTGCAACAGATGTCAGTTGGAAGCAAAAAGGGAAGGACCATCCCAGTACATATCTGTTGATTATCACCTGTGTCTTAGAGCAATCTGCCATAAACAGGGTGGACCACATTTCCTGTTGGTCAGGGAGTTTTGAAATACTCCTGTAATAAAAATACTCCCCATCAATTTCAAAGGCATCTCAGTTTGGACCAATGTGATCATCCTATCTATAAGGATGATGTAAGAATATGTTAATTGCAGCATGTTTTGTGATAGCGTGGACTGACGGTAATTTAAGTGTCTATTCTTTGGAGAATTGGTAACTAAAACCTAGTTAAAAGTCAGAAGCACTGAATAATCCTATCTAATAAAAGTAATATGCAAATTTACCATATCTATACTATACCAACAAGGCACGCCCACCAGCCAACCAGGAGTGAGTATGCAAATTAATCCAACCAAGATGGTTGTGGGCAGGAGGTTTGGGTTTCCCTGGCAATGGAGGAAGCCAAGCTTCCTGCACACCCTGGCCAGTCTAGGCCTCCACTCAAGGCTACAAAGTTTCAATTATATAAATCCCAGATACCAGGAACTCCACTTAGGTCACCGAGGGGCATGGCCGGCCTGCAAATCACCACAGGCCTCTAGCCCAGGCCACCCCACACCCCAAAGAAACCCCCACCCTGATCCAGGACATCCTTCAGGACAAACCAGCTGGCCCCCACCTGTGCAGCAGGCCTCTACCCTATCTAATAAAAGAGTAATATGCAAATTGACCATCACTCCAACACACAAGATGACTGCGCCCATGTGGACACAATCAGGCTGGCATTGGAGTGGTTAGGGTGATTAGGCTGGCAGGCAGAAGCGGTGAGGGGTAATCAGGAAGGCAGGCAGGTGAGCAGTTGGGAACCAGCGGTCCTGGATTGTGAGAGGGATGTCCGGCTGCCATTTAGGACCGATCCCTTGAGGGGTTCCAGATTGGAGAGGGTGCAAGCTGGGCTGAGTGACACCCCTTTGCCCTCATGCACGAATTTCGTGCACCAGACCTCTAGTCTTCTGATAAATTAAAAACCCATTCGCACAAAACAGTATTATCTATTTATAAAAATGCATGCATATTTAAGGACATGTGGAGACATATTAGAATGGGTAACTATTAGGGGAAGATAGTACATGATGAGGTTAGAAATGAAGGGTAAAAATAAAACAAAAACAAAAAAATCTTGCATGTACTGATGATGACAATGTGTTATGGATCTAAAGGATATAATCAATTCAGTTCTCAGCATCTACAATCCAAAAGGGGTTAAGGTGAGAGAGCAAAGAAAACGACTACTAGTAGATTCACTAGAGATAAAAAAAAAAAAAAAAAAAAAAAAAAAAATTTAAATGTGATGCGAACCAAAATATCTAAACTGTAGTCACTAATATTGGGGTGGGTGGAAGGGCCTAAAATGGAGTCAGGAGGCTATTAAGAAAGTGGGGCCTAACAGCCTATGCACATTTGAGCCTCAATTCTCAGAGCTGCTATTAAGTTGCTAAATCTGTTGCTAAACACAGCTCAAAGCTGAATCATCAATATCCTGGAACAACTGCTACATGGAGTTTACCTGTTTCCTATAGTTTTTGCCTCCCTTGTTTGCATATTGGAACTAACCAAACTTTGTTAACCTTCATTTGCATGAAAGAATTACGTTTTGTGATTTTTCCCTTTAAGAACCCTTATTTTGTTCTTCCTTGGTCTCAATTTAGGTTGCTACCTGAATCTATGTATCTTGGGCTGCAGCTTCTTTTGCTCATATTAATGCTTTTTACTCTTTACTACAGTCTAAAATTAATTTTGGTTTGCAGTGGCTAGATTAAAATGGGTGGCTTAGTCTCAACTTTAGAAATCTTAAACACAACAAAAGTAAGTATGGCATAAGAATGGCACCTCCTCCATAGGACTGGGAGAGAGTGTGCCTAGGTTAAGAGCCTTGGAAATTTAAACAAGAAACGTCTTCTTGTGGACTGCTCCTATTTCCAGGTCTGGACCTTGAGCTTGTTTATAAATAAGATCAGTAATAGCAGCAGCAACACCTAAACGTATTGAGCATTAAATATGTACCAGGTATTCACTATGTACTGCACATATATTATCTCATTTAATCTTCTCAAAAAAAAAAATGTTACAGGTGAATTTAAAAGGTGAGACATAAAAACATTAGGTAACTTCACAAAAGGTCAGTTAGCTTTTCATAAAGCCAAGACACTAAGCCAGGATGTTTAATTCCAAAGTGTGAGTTATAAGCCATTTTATTACTACACTGTATCTTTGCAGAAAATATAAAAAAATGGCTTTAGAAAAAAAAAATCTTTGGCTCTGAATAACAAGTGTTGGGATAATTGTAGAACAGTCCCCAAGGGCAATATATTCCAGAGAAAGAATTGGTCCTTCTGGAAACCCTTAGGATCTCTATTGCCAAACTTTCAGGCCAGAAAAGGAAAAACCTTTAATTTATTCAGTTGTAAAATAAAAGACCAGTGTTTAACAATCTGTTATCCTAGAAATAATGTCTGAACATAATTAAAATGGAAAAAAAACTAGTCCACTAATATCAATGACAAATGTTGCTTGCTGAGTTATGAACTCCAGACTGACAAACACCCTATTTTCTCCCTATTTACTTTTTCTGTACAAGATAATTTTATAATTTCCCTTAGATATCAATCCAACTCTACTAAATACACAACCCAGTCCTTATTTATTTTGTGATAAGATAAACATAACATAAAATAAAACTGTATGAGACACAACTCACTGTTTGTTTAGTAGTAAACAGTAACATGAAATTTAACATTCTAACCATTTTTAAATGTGTTACATTAATTCAATGGTGTAACACATTTAAAAATGGTTAGAATGTTAAATTTCATGTTACTGTTTGTGCAACTATCACTATACATATTTAGAACTTTTTTTTATCATACCAAACAAAAATTCTGTACCCATTAAAGAATAACTTCTCACTCCTCCTTCCTCCAGCCCCTGAAGACCTCTATTATACTTTCTGTTTCTATGAGTTTGCCTATTCTCTATATGTCAGATAAGTGGAATAATCCAATATTTGTTCTTTTGTCTTGCTTACTTCCCTTTGTACATTCTTACTGTAACATGTATCAGAATTATTTCATTCCTTTTAAAGACTGGATAATAATCATTGCATGCATATACCATATTTTGTTTATCTAGTCGTCAATGTACACTTGATTGTCTCCATATTTTGGCTGTTGTGAATAATGCTGCCGTAACACTGGTGTATAAGTCTCTGCTCCAGTCCAGGAAGTTGTGTGAGTTCTCAAACTTTGTTCTCTCTTTTAAAGATTCTCTAGTTGTTAGGATATCCTTTGAGATTTCACATGAATTTTAGAATGGGTTTTTCTATTTATGAAAAAAGGCTGATGAAATTTTGATGGATATTATTATACATTGAGTCTGAAGACTGTGTTGGATAGTGTTATTTCCTTAACATTATTAATCTTCCAATCCATGAATGTGGGATATATTTCTATTTATTTTTGTCTTTAATTTCTTTCAGTCAAATTATATAGTTTTCAAAGTATAGGTTACTATCTTCTTGGTTGAATTTACTAACAGTATAAGTATTTTATTCTTTTTGATGCTATTGATAATAGAACTTCTTGCTTAATTTCCTTTTCATATTATTCATTGTTAAATATATAGAAACTTAGCTACTAGAATTTCCAATAGCATGTTAAATGGAAGTGGCAAAAGCAGGCATTCTTGTTTACTTCTGATCTTAGGAGGAAAAAACTTTTATTCATACACTGTTAAGTTTGTTAGCTGTGGATTCTTCATATATGACCTTTGTCATGTTGAGGAAGTTCCCTTCTATTCATAATTTGTTGATTGTTTTTAACATGAAAAAGTGTTGAATTTCCTCAAATACTTTTTCTGTTGAGATAATCTTGAGGGGTTTTCCTTCATTCTATTAATATTATGTATTGCATTGATTGATTTTCTAAAATTTCTTTGCATCCTTAGAATAAATCCCACTTTGTCATGATATATTGTATAATCCTCTTAATATGCTGTTGGATTAACACAATGTAGCTCTCTGATCAGCCTGATTTACTGTATAGCAGCAATTTCTGGATCATAACCACAGGAAGAAGGGCCCAAGTACAATCTAGCAGCTTCACTGAGTTGATGAGATAGGAAATCAAAGTTTGTGGATGATGAGGTTGCTAGAAATTATAGGGTAAAATTCTGAAAAGGAGGTAGTTTGACAGAAAAAAGGAGTTCAGGGCACCTGCATGTGTCTTTACCAAGTACTAGGTCATGCATATGTTGAGTGAAACTCCACAAGGTTGGACACACAAAAACTAGGGAGTTGTATGCTGGATCATTCTCATAGCTCACATAAGTCAGGGAGATCTTCAAGTCCAGAGGTTAAATTACTGGGCATTTTTTGACCCAAAATTATATATCCCCTGGAGAAATCCTCTGATACAAAAATGAAACATGTCACTTGTCATTTTGTTACCTCTCCCAAAAGACAGTTAACAAATATGCTTTGACAAATAACGACAGAAAGAGGGAAAATCTTTCACCTCAAAGGAACAGAAGGATGGTCCAACAATAAAAGCATGTATTATGCCCTCCTCATCTGACAGGAGCAACAAAGAATATGGCCTACCAAACATATTTCAGGCAGTGCCTGCCAGGATCTACACGGAGGCCTCTTTTTATTGCTCCTAAACTTCGCTTTCAAATATCGAGGTAGGCATTCTTATTCTCTCATTCCAGAACCAGCCCTTGTTCAAGCACTGAGCGTAAATGCCAGGCTTCTACTACATCATGTCTCGGTTTGCTTCATTGCTTTTGAAGTGTTTCAATCTCTTCATTTTTGCCTCAAATACATTCTGTACCCTCTCTACTACCCTCTTTTCAACTTTCTCTTACTCCAGCTCTTCTTGCCCAACATACGGTAAATGGCACAATGTATGATCATTGCCATTGCCTGAAAATACTTTAGTTTTGTACAAGGGGAAAAATAACATTATCTAATTTGTTTCCAAAATGCTTCTTAAAGACGTTTAATATATTCTTGGGTTTTTTGTTGTTGTTGTTGTTTTGCCTGACATGATTCATTGCCTCTGACTCTTCAAGGAACACAACATATCTGATGAGGATCCATAGCACTTTCATTATTCTACCTCTTAAAGGTACTTGACACATGCCTATCATAACTACCTTCCTATTGAACTGCAACATTCTTTTTTAATATATTTTATTGATTTTTTACAAAGAGGAAGGGAGAGGGATAGAGAGTTAGAAATACTAGTAAGAGAAACATCCATCAGCTGTCTCCTGCATACCCAGTACTGGGGGATGTGCCTGCAACCAAGATACATCCCCTTGCCGTAATCAAATCTGGGATCCTTCAGTCCGAAAGCTGATACTCTACCCACTAAGCCAAACCAATTAGGGTTCAACATTCTTTTTAATATATTTTTATTGATCTCAGAGAGGAAGGAAGAGAAAGAGAGAGGCAGAAACATCAATGATGACAGAGACTCAATCATTGGCTGCCTCCTGTGCACCCCATACTGGGGATAGAGCTCACAAGCTGGGCATGTGCCCTGACTGGGAATCAAACCACGACCTCCTGCTTCATAGGTTGACACTCAACCACTGAGCCAGGCTGAACTGCAACATTCTTAAAAATAGGGATCATTTTTAAACTTTTTATTCTAGCAGCCATGACTTCTAATCATAATGTAGTGAACACTAAATGAGTATTTTTAAAAATAGCTTCCCTTCATTTCTGAGTCTTCTGAGACCAATAGTTTGTTCTGATTCATAATCTAAATATAAATTTTTTCTTCAATACATAATTTTGATCTTACTCAAATATAATAATTGGCTACTTTGCTGCCTAGCCACATGATTTCAGAGAAGGAGAGGGAGAAATAGAAACATCAATGATGAGAGAGAAACACTTATCAGCTTCCTCCTGCTGATAGTCTTAATCAGAGAGATATCTAGCCTGGGTCAGAAAAGCTTCCTGGAGGTGGTGACTCTTAAATTCAGTTTTAACCACTAAATACAAAGGGGAAGAAATCAAGATGGAACCTTAAAGAAAGGTTAAGTTTCGCCCTGGCCAGTGTGTTCAGTGGTTAGTGTTGGCCTGTGCAACAAAGGACTGCAGGTTTGATTACAGGCCCCACCAGTTGGGGTAGCGTGTAGGAAGCAGCCAATCTCTCTCACATTCTCTCACTCTCTCACTTTCTCCCTCTCTCTCTCCCTCTCTCCCTCTCTTTCTTTCTCTGTCTCTCTCTCCCCCTCACCCCCTCCTTTCCAATGTCTCTAAAAATCAATGGAAAAAATATCCTCCAGTGAGGATTAACAACAACAAAAAAGAAAGGTTAAGTTTCCACAGCAACACAGAGACTTTTAATCATCCAATCTCTACCAATTTTTACAACTTCATCTCCCTTAACTCTCCTTCTATCTAGTCTGGTTTACTCACTGAGTTCAGAATATGCTTAATTTATTTTATTTTCTCTATTATTGCTTAGGCCATACCCATCCCTGTTCCTCACTTGAGCCTAAAGTCAATCTACAAAATAAACGTAAGCTCTATCTTCTTTAATTGGTCAATCTGGCCCTTATCAACAACTCCATTCTTTAAACTTTTCTATCACAGGATCAGATGAACACATTCCCCTATATACTTCCTTTGCCCTCCCATTACATATATGCAGGTCATAATCTGTAACCATCTGCACCTTTGCACAAAGATTTAACTTTTTACATGAGAATGCCAAGTATGTAATTTCCATGAGGGCTAGATTTCATGTAATCAATAGAAAATACAAGGATATAGCATTTCAGTTTCAGCTCTAATTGGTACATGAAGGAATAGGTCATAAAACTGTTAGCACTGTCTCAGGTTAAACAGAAGCACATGAGAGGCTTGTAGAGGCTTACGTGCTTGGACTTAATGATTTTTCTTGTTTTTAGGTTCTCACCTTGACGTGCCCTGGCTCTGTCAACAGCAAACTATAAAAACTTTCCACTGTGGATTGTGTAAGTCATTTAAGATGCCTCAAATCCTTTGGGAATAAGGCATGATATTATAAAATAAAGGTCAGGAGAATGATTGGAGTCAACTCCCTAAACATGGCTTCTCTACTGGGATGTAGCATATGAAACAGTAGACTCAAGAGATGTGGGTTAAATTCCTAGCTCTTGAAACTCACTGGCTTTAGAACTTGGGCAAATACTTAATGTGGATTAATCACTTATCCTTAATGTGGATTATTCACTTAACACTCAAGTTTGCTGTGAAAATCAAATGAGTTAATACATATATAAAGTAACTAGCACAGTAACAAAAAGATATTTGCTTAATTATTCAATATTAAAACATTACACCAACCCATTTATCCCTGCAACTCCTTTTAAGAGACTAGAGAAAGAGAGATCTTTCCCCACTCTTTCAAGATATCTCAGGAGCAACTTACTGAAACCCACTGAGACTCAGCCCTGAACAGGGAATCCTAATCCTAATACCCAATATACAATAGGGTTGTCTTTATGACCAATCTCTACCTGTTTCAGTGGGGGGTTTGAGTGGGGGGAACCAAGATTAGATTCTAATCATACTTCTTAGAGTAACAGAGTCTTTCCAACATTAAGAACTCTCAATTTTATTATTTTTTATTTTTTGTTAATTTCTTTATTGGTTAAGGTATCACATATTTGTCCTCAACCCCCCATTCCAATCTCCACCCCATTCATGCCCCCACCACCCTATTGTCCTTGACCACTGGTAAGGCTCATATGTGTGCACATTAGTCCTTTGGTTGATCTCTCCCTTTTTTATCCCCATTTGATAAAGGAACAAGTAGGAGGCTTAAAGACTTAATCAAACTAGACTACCATAGAAAGAAAACTGGTAGTGTTCCATAAAGCATAAAAGGTGAACTCTTTAAACGCTTGAAGACATTTGAGACTATGACCATTGTCTTTAACAATTCTTCAAGCACCCACTATAGTCCAAAATGGCAGGAATCATAAAATAATATATGAAATGACCAAAGAATCCTGAACTCTTGGAAGTGGAAAAAATGTGCAGTCATCTGACCTAAGCCTCTCCTTACACAGAGGAGGAAGTTGGAATAGGAGAGAAGCCAAACTGCATGCCAAGCTTCTTTTTGCCTCCCCAGATACCTCATTGTTTTAATTTTCCTAAGATTTCATTATTTCCTTTAAAATAACCAAGATCAGACAGAACAGTTCATCTGCCTTGCAAAATGGACCCAAACACTGGAAATATCCAAGATGTTTGCCCCTGACAGAACACTGGCGACATAAAAAGCAAAGATATATACACTGAGTGGACAGATTATTATGATCTCTGAACGCATAATAATATGGCCACTCAATATATATATATATATTTTTTTGAGTGGAGATATATATATATATATATATATATATATATACACACACACAATATATATATATATATATATATATATATATATATATATATATATATATATATATAAATTAGAGGCCTGGTGCATGAATTCATGCATGGGTGGGGTCCAGCCAGCCTGGCCAGGGGGAGAGGACATGGACGGTTGGCCAGCCTGCCTGCTGGTCAAACTCCTGGTTGAGGGGACAATTTGCATATTAGCCTTTTATTATATAGGATATACACTGAGTGGTCAGATTATTATATATTCAGAGATCATAATAACTGGCCAGTCAGTGTACATTCTTACAGTTACCTGATTAAATTATCAAGTTCCTGCATAGGAAGTTGTACACAAAGAATGACAATCGTGTCTACAAACAGAAATGCATACTGAGAACTAGAGGCTTTTCATAGTTCTTCTATAGAAAGAAAGGTCCCTATGGGGACTACCAAAATCACTGGAAGTTTCCAGTGGTGATAACTGACTTCTTCCTAATGTATTTGCATGATGATACAGTGAAAAAAAAAAAAAAGCAAAAAAAAAAAAAAAAAGCTGAATTAGACTGTGAGACTTCTTAGGAATACCACATACCAGGTAAGGAACTCTGGGAGGTTATAACAGAAATCTGATATCTTTTCTTATTAACTGAGCCACCCAAACTTCAAATGATTGTTTTCATCTAAGTTCAATACAAAATTTGTGGCTCTATTCTCTTGTTTATCAACTTACATGAGTATGACATGAACCTACTTAAAGAAGCCACCAGGTGAATAAATACACATATAGTATAGAAATTAAACCCCTTTTTGGGGAAACATATTAGCTAGATATAGTTATTCTTCTTAATTAGTCCCTTGAAGTTTGTCCTAACTGCAATAATTCAGAAAAAAAAATGCTAACATCTGTTAAGATCAACATGGAATTTTAGTGAATGTGAGCTAAACATCAAGCAACATTGTTAGGCAAATACCAAAAACGGTAAAGTGATACTATACGAACTTTAAAAGTATTTAGTGACTAGAACATGGAAGATAATATCAGAGTTCTGCTCTCCTCTAATAAGGAGATCCTGAAAATATTGGATGCCACAGCCAAAGGACTATGTCAAAGTACATTAAATTCCTAAGAGACTAGAAGAAAACCTCAAACCACATCACAAGAGATCAAAAGGAGGTTAGAGCAGCAGGAAGAGACAAAACAGAAGCAGGATGCTTTTAAATCTTTGCAGGGCAATCAGAAAAGGAACTACCATTGTTTTTTAATGGGCCCTATGGAAAGAACAAGTATCAATGGATGAAAAACATAAAAACAGCCCTGCCACTGCAGCTCACTTGGTTGAGCATCCCGTGCAACAGGAGGTTGCTGGTTTGATTCTCAGTCAGGGAACATGCCCAGGTTTCAGGCTTGGTCCCAAGGAGGGGGCATGCAGGAGGCAGGCGATAACTATTTCTCTCTCTTCCTCTTCCTTCCTCTCTGTAAAGTCAATAGAAACATATTTTTTAAAATGAACAACAAAAAAGGACAGATTTTGGTTTAATAATTTTTCTATGTTAGCTTCAAAGTCAGCTCCTTGAAGGTGAAAAGAGATATTTATGTAAAACAGGAAAAGAAAACCTAAGAAACTTGGGCATAAGAGCCTTTGATAAAGGTTTAGGAGCTCATATGGCACATGACACTAAACCATGCAGATAAGCCATGAGTTATATTCTGATAAGTAAAGCCACCTTCCCATCATTTTTTTATAACAAGAAAGAAGGCAAAATATGAATGATTCTGAAAGCCATATGTTATGGGGAAAAATTTATAAAGGGTAGTCAGGCTATTACAAAATTCCATGTGAGAGAAGATAATGGACTGTTCTAGGTAAAACAGAAAAGAGTGGAAGGCTCACAGAAACATTTTGGAGATGGAGCTCATGGTATTTAATGACTTATTGGAGACTCTTGGAATAACAGTATTTAGTGGGATTTACTGTGTTCATCTTGCCATTCATCTATTAACAATAACAACAGTAATAGCCGATACTTACCTAGTGCTAACCATGTGGTGGGAAATATTCTAAAAGTATTACATAGTTGAATTCATTTCATTCTCATGACCCTATGAAGTGTATTCTATTATGCACATTTTATAGAGGAGAAACTAAGGCTTACATCAGTCAAATGGTCAGAGAATAAATATCAAAGAACTAGGAGGAAATCAGATGCCAGATTGAGACCTACATAATCCCACAGCTAAAGCTCCTAAATCCATACACTAGACAGGTGCAAGGGAAAGGCAACAAAATTCGGGACAGGCAGCATGCAGTGACGGTAGCAGCCCCGTGAGTGAAGAGGATCAGGGGGAAGAGGGCTGTGGGTAAATGAAAATTTGGACGGTATCAGAACTAGGGAACCATTATCCATGTCAAGAAACAGAAAATAGTTGGCACTCCAGAAGCATGATGTCTTGTTCACACACACACACACACACACACACACACACACACACACAAATGATAAAATACCTGCTTTGAATCCAAATTCCTGGAGGCCGGACCTAATAATTAACTTTTTTTTTTTTTTTTTTTTCTTTAAGCAAAACTCTGGTTAATTTTGAGGCAGAACCAGGTTTGGGAACTTCTGTAATGGATCGCTAAGTTTTCTTTCTGCTTTAAAATTTAACTTTATACGAAATGACTTTCCCAGAAAGAAGAAAGGGAGGAAGACTAGCACCAAGAAAATGGCTGTGCATTTACAGTCTACACCGTTTATAATTCCATGTTTATTAAAGTCTCTCGTAGAAACAGGTATGGACCAAGCAATGGGAGGAGGGGTGTGCTGTTCATTGTGTGCTGGTTAAAAAGCAGGCTTTCTCCCAGGATTTTCTGGTACCGTTAGCCGAAAGAAACCTGTCCTGACTATAATAAGATGGTAATCCAACTCAAAAATAAAAAATAAAAAAAAATGAGACGGATTCCTCAGGTCCTTGTCTGGCTAACGACGGATGCCAAAATATTGTTCTACATGCTCAAAAGCGTGACAGGAAACCTCTAGGTTGGGGCCTGCCAGCTCTGAGTCCAAAAGAAGAGGTGCGTGCCTGCTTTGCAATCACACTTCAAGGACCCTACTCCCAAAGATGCCCAATTCCGAACGTACCTGAGGGTCCTCGGGTAAGATTGATCTCTTCCTCAGTGACCAAATAATCCACTCTTCCGTTCATATTTTACTGCCTGTCAGGTTTCCCACCTGGTCAACTAGGTCTCGCACAGGTGAAGGTGAATCAATCTCAGTGGGGCGCCTAAAAACTCGGTACTTTCAGTTTCTGCGGCCCCTGGACCGGAAGCGGAAGCCGAACGCGGGGAGCACCAGGAATGCTGGGAATCGTAGTTCTGGTGGCGGATGGGGCTGCGAAATCTTAGACTCTTGATTCCAATAATTACAGGCGGTGGTTGTTCCCTGTGATTAAGCACCTAGGCACTGGAGCAAAGTGAGCCTGGAGCAAGTTACTGCTGCAGGTGGGGGATGGAGGGAAAGCAAAGGTGAGAGACGTAAGTCAGTGTCAAGGGAACATTAAAAGGAAGATACCCTGCAATTTCTAAGAAATCTCCACCAATGGAGCAAAGAAAAAAGAAAAAAGAGCTCTATTATTCTGTGATCACCAAACCAGACTAGGCGTTTCACACAATTCCCCCAAATGATTGCAAAGATAGACAGAAACTTGACTCTTTTATGTAGCCAGGCAGATACAGTGCACAACCTGCACGTTTTCACGGGAGACGTGCAGGTTGTGCACCGTTTGCTATACACCCTTTGGTCAGGCACCTTTTTGGTGGCCATCTATGTTAGTTAATTGCCATAATCAAGAGTAAAAATTAAAACTTTTCTATCTCTATGACAAGCAGGTCCTTACAGCTTTGAGCAAGGCAACTATAGACTTATAAAAGGGACAGTGGAAGGATTTATGGTTACAAATTCACTCAAGAAAATTCTTTAAGAAAAGGGTAAAGTTCTCTTTGTTTTAGTAAAAGAGAAAGTTTAATCCTTAAAAAAAAAATTCTTACAGTAAGACTAGTGGGTGAACTAGCTGTGACTTCAATCCAGCCTTCCTGACTCTGGAGGTAAAATTCCAAAACAGGGCTTTAGGGGTCAAAAACTCACAAGCCTGAAGGATCAAGAGGGTGATTTAAATCTAGGAAATTACCTGGAGTTAGACCACCGGAATTGGTGGGGACTCTAAAGGACTCAACAATGCAGTTCCCATTAAGGCATTCAAATTCAAATTAAATCATTAAAACAGAAGCTACAGTACTTACCAAGCAAAACAAAAAAATAGGTGGATTCCTCAGGAAGGCCTTTTATTAGCTAATTCAGAGAGAAGTGAATATGGAATAGTGGGAAGAACACAGGAGATAATGTTAGAAGGCTTGATCTCAAGTTTTGATTTTATCTTCTTCCAGTTATCTAGCTTTGTGAGCAAGTAACATAAACGTCTCCTGTGTTTCCCCCAACTGAAAAAGTTTCTTGTGGACTATTGAAGGGAAAACCACTAGCTTATACCTGGGAATATTACCCTTCTAACCTGGACACACCCCTTCAAGAGAGACACATAAAACAATAAAAGGAAAAGAATCATCAAGTAAGTTCAGGAAATACTGGTAATTAGTGGAGTAACAGGTTAGGCATGTAAATCGCCTCTATATCTTAATGTAAGTATAGTTTTTTAACAATGATGAAACTTGAATATGTAGGAAGGCAGAAAACTGAGGATATACTGATTTTTACTCAGAAAACAATTGAGAAAAATTATGGAATCAGGATAATGATGGAGGATTGGTATTTAGGGAATAGCAAATACAACAGAGTCTGAGTGATAAAAGCAGAAAGAATTGACAAGGTGATCAAATAACACTGAAAAAATAGTCTAGAAATAGATCAGGGAGGTACACTGGTGCAGAGATATGCACTTAATTCTATTTGCAATAGGCTAAAATGGAATTTTATTTATTTGTATTAAACAATTCTGGAAATTGATAGCTCAGGCCTCCTATCAAGATGCCTCAGTCCCCTGGCCCAGGTTCCTTCCAGCTTTCTGTTCTCTTCTCCAGTCCCCTCCCCTGAATATGGCCTTTGCTTCATGGTCCAAAATGGATTTTGGAACTTCAACCCTCATTTACATTCCAAGAAAGTAGCATAGAAAAGGCAAAGAAAGGTTCATTCCATACCTTTATGAGACCTCTTTGAAGTTTTATGTATTACTTATATTTCAACTAGAGGCCCAGTGCACGTAATTTGTGCACTGGGGGAGAGCGGTATCCCTCAACTCAGACTGTACCCTTTCTAATCTGGGACTCCTAAAGGGGATGTTCAACTGTCTCTTGCAATATAGGACTGCTGGCTCCTAACCATTTGCTTGCCTACCTTCCTGATTGCCCCTAACCCCCCTGTCTACCTGCCTGCCTGATCACCCCCTGCCATCCTGATAGCCCCCAACTGCTCTCCTCTGACAGCCATCTTGTGGTGGCCATCTTGTTGGGGCCATCTTTTGATGATGTGGGGCAGCCATCTTGTGATAATGTGAGGGCGAGGGCCACCTAGGATTTTATTAGTATAGATAGCCAGAAACCTGTCTTATGATTATACCTAACTGTAAGGGAGACCTAGGATATGTTATATTTTAGTGGAATGGAAATGTGCCAACTAAAAAAAATCAGGGCTACTATTATGGGTTAAAAGATGAGAATGGATTTTGGCAGGTAATTGGTAGACTGACCCACAAAGTAAAAACATTGTTTGTCTGAACTAGCCTGTTTAAGACCTTATGACCTTGAAGTATTAAAAAGTATGAATCTTGGGTACCTCAGCCTACTATCTACAAACATTAGTGGAAACTTTGCCTCAAAGCTTGAGGGACCTTATTTACAACTTGCTCTATCTTTGCACATTTCATGTCATATATTCACTTTGTCTTCCCAATCTTGTGTTTCTTCCTATCTTCTCTGATAGATTAAATAGAGAAGGTAACCGGAGACCAGGATGGCAGGACACACACAGGCTTTATTGGAGGGAAGGGTACCACTGCCAGCTGCTTCCACAGAAAGGGACGAAGAGAGCAAGGGCTAGGTTAAAAGTACCTTTAAGGATAGGGGGCGGGGCTTAGGGCACTCAGCACACACTGATTGGTGATTAGGGACCTAGGGACTTAGGAATGGGGGCTTAAGGTATTTGTTAGGTGCTGATTGGTAGTTCAGTGCTCAGGATTGTCTGGCCGCAGGTGGGGTTTACGTCTGTCCATCAACTGGAGGAAGGGAGGATCTATCATTCCAGGCTTCTGGTAATATTTAAAAAAAAATTGAGAGTCTGGGCAAGGTCAGGGGGCAAAGGTCAGTATTCTGTAGCTACTTCCAGCTGTGAAGGGGCGTCGTCTTTTAGGGGCATCTACCCAGAGTCTCAAAGATTCTGGTGTTCAGTTATGAATTCAGTGCCAGATCTCTCCCACCTTCTGGTTGGCGAACACCTGCATTCTGTTCTGTAAGAGACTAGTAAAACAGTGCATGAGACAGATGCCAAAGAGCAAAATTAAGAGTATAAATACCAGTGGGCCTAATAATGAGAGGAGCCATTGGGTACCTGAGCAAAAAACAGGTAGTTTTTCTGTGCTGGTTGAGGGGTGTGCAGCAGCATGATTTCTCCAAGAGACTGGTTAGTGAAGTCTTGAGAGTGATCCTGTTGAGTCACTTGGGAGGTAAAAGCTGGTCCTGAGGCTGCCACAGCATCACTTGTCTGGTTTTGCTGCTTTTCTGTGCTTAGAGCTGAAATACAATCTGGGGGGTAAGATTCTTGGGGAGGTAAAAAGATGGGGCTCCTTGGTGTAGCCCGGATTCCAGTCAGAACCATGGGCAGAAGGTCCAGCTAGGAGCTGCGAATATCGAGAGAGAGAGAGAGAGAGAGAGAGAGAGAGAGAGAGAGAGAGAGAGAGACAGACACACACGAGAGGGGTGTCCTGGAGTTAGAAAAAGCTTGGTGAATGAGGGAGGGTGAGGAGACCTGGTATAAGGGCTTAGCTAGGAGAGAAAAATGTGGGATCCAATGATAGAAAAATTCTACCAGTGGAGGCCAGCTGTATGCCTCTGAGACGTGTAGGGCTGGGTTCTAACAAGCATTCTTGGAGGTCTCTGGGTAAGGCCTGGCCAAACAGATGACTGTCTCTGAACCCCAGGGGCAAGATTGTTCAGGTGAGTGGGAGACAGATCTAGAGCTGAAAGATAACTGAGACCCAGATGTTATTTTTAGGGAGAAAAGAGTAGGGGTCTTAATTGCCTCACTAGTGATATGAAAGGGGAGAATAGGTTACCATTGGAAGTAGGTTCTTGTTTTTCCAGTTTTGCCCCTTGCTGGGCATCCACATGTTCCTTGTATTATAGTTCCTGAGACAGGGTTTCAAAGTAGGTAGAGCAGTAGTTAAGCTCCCTATGGCAGTTCCAACTCCTGCTATGATGTCAAGGGTTAGAAGCAGAGGGATAATCTGGACTCCTCTTTTGTGTCAGATATGATGGATAGGGGGACAGGTAAAGACTGATTATTGAGGCTGCATCTACGTTTGGTGAGAGACAGATGAGAGTCCAGGTTCCTGTCCAGCTGATGGGGAGACAGATGTATGAGTTTTCCCCACAGAGGAAGAAAAATCCCTGATGGAGACAAGCTGATAGGCATAAAGAGAAGAGGTGGATTATGAGATTCCTTTTTCTAGTTCCACACTCCAAGCTGAGAGAGTAGTCACCATGGTACTAAGAGGTGACAGATGAGTGATTGAGACTGTGTTGCAGTGAAAGTGGGAGGGGAAGGGGAAGGAAAGGAGTAGTGAAAGCTAGGGACTTGGATGGTTGGATAAGAGGTTAGAAACCGAATATTCTGGTTTAGCTTAAGAAGTGTCCAACAACCTGGTCCTGTCAGGCTTGGAGACTGAAGCCTCACTTTCTTGCTGAGAGTACCTTACTTTCTCTTTCTTTCCTTTTCTTTCTTTCTTTTTTTTTCCCTTTTCTTTTCTTTTCTTTTTCCCCCCTTCTTTTCTCCATCTCATCACATGTACAAATCTTCACAAAAACCTTCACAATTTCAATTAGCCTTCAAACCTTCCTTCTATGTCCTTCAAAAATGCATAATCATGCCTTAGACCTTCCATTAAGTATTTCTAAAAGGCAAGGGTTGGGGGAGGGAGAAAACAGGCTCCACAGCCTGTTTCCAGGCTAGCCAGGCCTCTAGCCACTTGAGTTTTTAAACTGCCTGCATTCTTCCTAGAGATAGAGGAGATAAGGCGCTTACAGTCCAAGGAATGGTTTGGCCTTTTGGATTGAGAGAGTGAAACTGAGGTAAGTGACTGTGGTTTGAGACAACTGTATTTTATGAGGGGATGCACAGTAGCCCTGGAGGAGTACCGAGGTAGAATGAGAAAAGAGTGAATGGGGGAATTTGAAGTGGCTAATGGCTGTGAGACTAATCTGTCAACCCCCATAATAGAGACTGAGGAGGGGACAAGGGTCCTAGCAAATTCAGACAGGGCAGAATGAGTGGCCACAGTGTCAATGAAAAAGGAGATCGGCTTACCTGCCACCACAGTCATTACCGAGGCTCTGTCCTGGTGATGTAAGTCTGTGAGGCCCTGTCAGGGCCTGGGCAGCTTCTTGGGTGGCCAGTCCCAGGAGGTCTGGATCCAGAGGGCGGCTGGCTGGACTGGCTGAGGCCAGACCGGAGGGCCAGACGACAGTCTGATTTCCAGTGGCCTTCCCTCCGCACCTTGGGTAGGGCCCAAGCAGGGATCTCGTGTTTGAGCAGGCCTTGGCTCAGTGTCCTTCGTTGCTGCATTTGAAGCATGGGCCCGGAGGCTTAGTCCCTGACTTACCTGTGGGAGGACTGGCACTTCGTTTGGGGTTTGTGAGAGTGGTGGCTAGGAGCTGGAAGGCGTCCTAACTTGGCCTGATCTCACCTTGTTGTTGGATTTGAGTCTCCTTGTCTCTATTTTTAAAGACCTAAAAGGTCAGGCTAACGAGGTCTTTTTGAGGGGTTTGGGGACCTGAAGTTGTGGCGTATGTCCGGTACGAAAGGTGGTCAGTCAGTGGAAAAAGAAACCTGAGATGCCTCTCAATCTGTGAGGTTGGACATAAGAGAATGGAATGTAGACTCAGGAGGAGGAAGTGATGGAGGGGGAAGGCAGAGGTGGATGGCCATACCAGGTGGGGCCTGCAGAGAAGGGACTTACTGGTTTAAAATGGCGGCCATGTACCAGAGACCACGTGGTTGGAGAGGGGCAGGGCTTGTTGCACCAGGATGGTGGTGACCCTGTGGGAACCGGAGAAGAGGGGCGGAACTCGCCATGCCAAGGTGGCAGTGTTCACATGGAAATCACATTTAGCAGTTTGGAACTCAGATTCTTAGGATTAGAATTCTCAGAGACTGGGGAGAAGGCAGCTGCTGGTTCTATTTGAGAAAGATCAGAGAGCGAGAAGGGAATTCAACCACTTGTGAATACCTTTGCTAGAGGCTACAGGAGCCGAGATTAGGGGGGGCGCACAGGGAAGGCGGAGCGCGCAGGCGGGGGAGGCAGGGTAAGCAGACGGGGGTTAGAATTCTCAAGTAGGAATGCCCCACCCTACAAGTGCGGGACTAGGAGGAGCTGCGCAGGGAGGGGCCTGCAAACGCAGCCACTTTCTGGCTCCGTGGCCACCACCGTGGCTGAAGGGGGGGAAAAGTTAAAACTGCTCACGGAGTCCGCTCCAAGGACTCCCGCACTCAGGCGCACGACTTGGGGATAAGTGCTTACGTAGTTAGAGAGGGACAGGTTTAAGGTTGTAGAGAAAGGGGTTTTAGAACAGATTTGAGGAGTGCAGAGAGGATATTCAGGTGATAGAGGAACATGAGGAGTAAAGCAAGGTGGGAGAGCGGGAGTGAAAGGGGGAGGGGAAGCCTGCTCGTAGGACTCTCTGAGGCTTCCTTGTCTGGTGGCAAAATTATCTAGATCTTGGAGGATATCGGGATGCCATTTTACAAGGCAGTTTGGCGGAAGATATTGGAATTGAAAATGTCATTTTAAAAGAGCTTTTTTGGTTCGATGTAGCCAGAAAGACCAAGGGTCGAGAGATTGGCGAGGAGACACCTTAGGGGCGGCTGGATTGGGTGAGAGGTTCCCATGACTGGAGGGGAAAGGGCCACGGAGAAGTTGGGAAGGGAATAAGAAGCGTCCTTCTTTTCCCCCTAGCCAACCTGCAGATAAAGAGACGAGAAAAGGTCCCAAGGTCGTCACCCCAAAACCTTTCCCGTGGAGTAGAACAGAGTTTTCCTGGCCAGGCGCCTGGGCTTTCGTAGAACGTAGAACGTGAACTTGGAATGTACAACGCTAAGCCGAGTAGACAAAAACTCTGGGGTCCTTCCAAGTCAAGGGAACAAGGATGGGAGGGGAGGGAGATCCCTGAGGCCTACCGGTAAGGATTCCCACATGTCCTGGTAAGGCAGGGTTCCCAGAGGTGTTCTGAACGGGCCATTCAACTCAGGACCCTAACACCGAGCAGGGCCAGAGGATTTACCACATTCACCAGAGTCCGAGGCACCATCATGATAGATTAAATAGAGAAGGTAACCGGAGACCAGGATAGCAGGCTTACACAGGCTTTATTGGAGGAAAGGGTACTCCTGCCAGCTGCTTCCACAGAGAGGGGCTGAAGAGAGTGAGGGCCGGGTTACAAGCACTTTTAAGGATGGGGGCGGGGTTTAGGGCACTCAGCACACACTGATTGGTGATAAAGGACCTAGGGATTTAGGAATGAGGGACTTAGGGTATTTGTCAGGTGCTAATTGGTGGTTCAGTGCTCAAGAATGTCTGGCCGCAGGTGGAGTCATATTTTCCGGCATATAAGACGACCCCCTAATTATTATTATTATTTTTTTATTTTTATTTTTTTACAGTTAAAACAGGTTTAGGCCTATATTTGCTGTATAAGACTACCCCCCCCACCCCCACTTCAAAGAAAAGACTTACTTTGCCGTCAAGATTTGCAGATAATTTTTGTGCAATTTTGGTCTTTTGCCCCCGATTTTCGGTTGACTTTTTTTGTTTCAAAAGTCGTCTTATACGCCGGAAAGTACGTCTGTTCATCAGCTGGAGGAAGGGAGGATCTCCTACTTCAATATTTTATTCTATCACCTCTCTGATGACTAACTCATAGATGTATTTGAATTTAAGACTTCACCATCTCTCCTTTGATATGGCATTTGTTCCAAGTTGCTGCCCTGTAATTGATTTCTTTGGTTTCAGGCTCACATATTGTATTTTTTTGTATGTTTAAGTGATTAAACCTCTTTACTTGCTGTGTTATTATACTTAATCAGAATGTATTAGCTTGTTAGAGCTACCATAATAAATGCCAGAGACTGAGTGGCTTAGACAACAAAAAATTATTTTCTCACAGTTCTGGGGGCAAGAAGTACAAGATCAGGTGTTAGCAGTATTGGTTTCTTCTCAGGCCACTCTGCTTGGCTTGTAGATGTCTGTCTTCTTTCTCTCTGTTTAAATGATTTTTCTTCTGTGCATGCACACATCTGCATCCAAATTTCCTCTTCTTAAGGACACCAATCATGTAGATTTAGGGTTCATCCTAAAGGCCTCATTTTAACTTATTTTCCTCTATATAGACCTTATCTCCAAATATTATTAACACTATAGCCTGGTGTATGAAATTCATGCACTAAGTGTGTGTGTGGGGGGGTGGGGGTGGGGCCGTGTCCCTCAGCCAAGCCTGCACCCTCTCTAATTTGGGACCCCTCGGACATCCCTCTCACAATCCAGGACTGTTGGCTCCCAACCACTTGCCTGTTTGGCAGCATGTTCAACCTCTAACCACTCTCCTGTCAGTATGATTGCCCCCAACTGCCCTCCCCTTCCAGCCCAATCACCCTCAACTGTCCTCCTCTCCCAGCCTGGTCTCCCACAATGGCCCTCCCCTGCTGACCTGGTCACCCCTAACTGCCCTCCTCTGCTGGTCTGATCACCCATAAGTACATTCCCCTGCAGGCCCAATCCCCCCACAACTTCCCTCTCCTGTTGGCCATGTTGTGGTGGCCATCTTTGACCACATGGGGGCAGCCATCTTGTGCAAGGGCATGAGGGTTAATTTGCATATTATCTCTTTATTGTATAGGATTATAAAATAGGATTCTGCGGTACTGCAGGTTAGAGCTTCAACATATGAATTTTGTGGGGACACAGTTTATATCAGGGGTGTCGAACTCAATCAGAGAAGGGGCCAAAATCTAAAATCCAGCCTAAATCGTGGGCCGAATGGTTTACTGAACAGTCATAAATTGACAATGTTAACCAGAAATGTGAATTTAAAATGAGTGGAACAATCTTTTCCTTAACAGTGCTGTTAACCAACTCACATGCTATCAAGCAAAACAGTAATATTGGTATCAAGCAAAACAGTAATATTGGAATGTACCTAAAATGCTCATTGTTTTGTTTTCTGGCTAGATGTCTGACACCGTTTTCCCCGGATCAATGAGTCAATGTTCGGTTTTATTTCTTGGGCTGTAGCAACCCGCAAAACAGCATGGAGGTTGTCATCGGTAATGCGTGATCTGTGCTTGTTTTTGTTCAGTTTCATTATTGAAAACATCTGTTCACAAAGATAGGTGCTCCCGAACATGGATAGAATACGGGCAGCATGAAGTCGGAGCTCTGGCATTGAGTCAGGGGGCAGTAGAGGGTAGAAGTCCTCAATTTCAACATCCTGAAACCTTGATTTCAGGCCACTGTCAGACTGAAGCTCGATTATCTCCATCTGAAGGTGATGGGGCACATTGTTGACATCAACTGTAAAAGGATTGGCAAAGATGTCAAAGCCTGAGTGCTGTGTTCTAAAGTCAGAGAAGCGCCGCTCAAATTCACTTAGTAAACAGCTAACTTTGGTAGCCAGCTGACTGCAAGGAAAAGTACCAGAAATAGTGGTTGAGATACTCAAACAAACGGGAAAGTGGGCAAGATTGTCCTGTTCCAGTTGGGACTTCCATAGTTGAAGTTTACGCTGGAATGCTGTGATCATGTCAGACATCTTCGTGATGACTTGTTTGCGTCCCTGCAGCTTCAGATTCAGTTGGGCGAGATGCTCGCATATGTCACACATCATAGCAAAATCACATAGCCAGGCGGGATTCGACAGTTCAGGCAAGGGCTTTCCTTTACTTTCCATGAAAAGAGCAATTTGTTCTCTGAGCTCAAAAAATCTTTTGAGGACTGCGCTCTTGCTCAGCCATCTTACTTCTGTGTGGTATGGCACGTCTCCATGCTCTGCACCCACCTCCTGTAAAAACTGCTGGAACTGGTGATGATTCAGGCCACGTGCCCGTATAAAGTTAATAGTTTTAATGACTGTGGTCATTATGTCATTCATGTCCAGAACTTTTCCACACATAGCCTCTTGGTGGATAATGCAATGATAAGTAATCAAGGGTGTGTGGCAGTGACTTTTTTGCATTCTTTCCTTCATTAGTCCAACCAAGCCTTTCTTTTCTCCGCACATTGAAGGTGCACCATCAGTAGTTAGCCCCACCAACTTTTCCCAGGGTAATTTAAAATTATTTATAGATTTCTCCACAGCCTCAAATACAATATATCTCTACCAGTCATCGTCCCATGCATGGCAGCTACATCCAAAAGTTCCTCAGTGACAGAGAGGTCGGTCTTCGTAGCACGTATAAAGATGGACAGCTGCACTGTATCAGTGTTGTCTGTGCTTTCATTGATAGCAAGTGAAAAAGCGAGATAACTGCATGCCTGTTCAGCCAGCTGTGATGATAGATTTCCTGAGAGTTCTTGAACTCTATCTGCAATGGTGTTTCTTGACAAACTGACATTTTGAAAACTCTGTATCTGGTCTGGGCATACTTGCTCACACACTTTTAGCATGCATTGCTTCAAAAAGGCACCCTCTGAAAAACACCTTGAAGTACGGGCAATTTCTTCAGCCACTATAAAGCTTGCTTTCACTGCAGCATCATTTTTCGCTGTAGCCTTTGTAAACATTTGCTGCTGTGATTGTAGTTTGCCTTTTAGTTCTTTAACAATTTTATGCTTTTCTTCCAAAGTATATTTGCCATACTTAACATTATGTTTGGTGTCAAAATGACGACGTATATTGTACTCTTTCATCACCAACACTGTCTCATAACACAATATACACACTGGTTTGCCCTCTCTAAGCACAAACATGTATTCATTTTCCCATTTGTCATTAAATTGTCTGCCTTCACCGTCAACTTTTCTTTTCCTGGACATTTTGGGATCAATATTGGCAGTAAAAGATGTAGTTTATTGGAAATCTGCGTTAGAAGGAAAAAGTTGAAAACTGCACAGGGATAGCTTGATTTGGCAGATGGAGTGGAGAAAAAACAAGTCAGTCAATAAATGCCTGGCTGGGTACAGATAGCAGATTCTGTTGCGATTTTTATGCCTGCACTTTATGCCAGGAACTGGCAGCTTCTGCTGTGTATTTTTTATGCCCGCACACTCACTCTCTCCTCTGCTCTGCCACCCGCACAACCACATCGGATGCTGGACTATAGGTCACGCCTCCTGAATCTCGCGTGACTTGTTATCTATGTGCATGCGTAATAGATAGCAAGTACGGCGGCCGGCGAGATCACAAGCCTCCTATGTCACCGCGTGTCATTGTGACGGAACGCAGCGGAGTGCAGTGATGACAGCGCGGTGCGGGCCACATTGCAAGGCCTGGTGGGCCGGATTTGGCCCGCGGGCCTTGTGTTTGACATGTGTGCACTAGATCAAATGGACCTAATTGACATCTTCAGAGCATTTCACACCATAGCCAAAGAATATATGTTCTTTTCAAGTGCACCTGGGACATTTTAAAAAATAGACCACATATTAAGTCACAAGCAAAGTCTCCCCAAATTCAAAAAGATTGAAATCATATCAAGCATTTTCTTGGACCACAATGGCATAATATTAGAAATAAACTATAATAAAAACATTCCAAAGAACTCGGAAACTTGGAAGCTGAATAGCATGCTATTAAACAATGATTGGGTGATCAACGAGGTCAAAGAAGAAATTTTAAAAAATGCCTGGAGACTAATGACAATAATAACACAGCAATGCAAATGCTATGGGACACAATGAAAGCAGTACTGGAGAGCGAAGTTTATAGCTCTACAGGCCTACCTTAAAAAAACAAGAAAAAATGGCAATAAATAATATAACTCAAAAACTCTAAGAATTAGAAAGAGAGCAACCAGAAAAGCCCACAGTGAGCAGAAGGAAGGACATAATAAAGATCAGAGCAGAAATGAATGACATAGAGACAAAAAAAAAAAACAACAAAAAAAACAAAAGATCAACAAAACCAAGAGCTGGTTCTTCAAAAGGATAAGCAAGATTGATGAACCTTTATCCAGGCTCACCAAGAAGTAAAGAGAGAGTACCCAAAATAAACAAAATCAGAAATGAAAGAGGTGAGCTAACAGCGGACCCTACAGAAATACAAAGGATTGTTAAAAATACTATGAACTGCTCTATTCTAACAAGCTACACAACCTAGAGGAAATAGACACATTCCTAGAAAAATGCAACCTTCCAAAACGCACTCAGGAAAATTCTAAAAATCTCAATAGGCTGATAACTATGGAAAAAATTGAAGCAGTCATCAAAAAGCTTCCAGCAAACAAAAGCCCAGGGCCAGATGACTTCACAGGGGAGTTTTACCAAACATTCAAGAAAGAACTATTGTAAAACCTATCTTCCTCAGACTATTCCAGAAAATTCAAGAGGAAGGAACACTTCCAAGCTCTTTCTATGAAGCCAACATCACCCTAATAGCCAAACCAGATAAAGATAACAGAATGAAAGAGAATTACAGGCCAATATCCCTTATGAATATAGATGCCAAAATCCTGAACAAAATTCTAGCAAATTGAATCCAGCAGTACATCAGAAATATCATACACCATGACCAAGTAGGATTCATCCTGGGGATGCAAGAATGGTACAATATTTGCAAGTCAATAAATGTGATACAACACATAAACAAATTGAGAGATAAAACATTATATCAATTGATGCCGAAAAAGCATTTGACAAAATCCAACACCCTTTCTTGATAAAAACTCTCAGCAAGGTTGGAATAGAAGGATAATACCTCAACATAATAAGCCATATATGACAAACCCACAGCCAACATCATACTCAATGGGCAAAAGCTAAAACCATTTCCCCTAAGAACAGGAACAAGACAGGGATGCTACTCTCACCACTCCTGTTCAATATAGTGCTGAAAATACTAGCCATTGTGATCAGACAAGAAGAAGAAATAAAAGGCATCCAAATTGGAAAAGAAGAAGTTAAACTGTCTTTATAAGCACATGACATGATACTGTACATAGAAAACACTAATTACTCTATCAAAAATTATTAGACTTAATAAATGAATTTGGCAATGTAGCAGGATACAAAATAAATGCCAAGAAATCTATGGCATTTCTATACACGAACTTACAGAAAGAGAGTCTTAAAAACGCAATCCCATTCATCATTGCACCAAAAAAATTAAGATACCTAGAAATAAACTTAACTAAGGAAGTAAAAAACCTACAATATATGGGGAAAACATACCATGCTCATGGATTGGTAGAATCAACATCATCAAAATTTCCATACTTCCCAAAGCAATAGATAAATTCAACGCACTTCCCATTAAAATACCTACGCCATATTTCACAGACCTAGAACAAACTTTCCAAAAATTTATCTGGAATAAAAAAAAAAAGATCCTAAATAGCTGCAGCAATCCTGAGAAAGAATATACTAGATATTACAAAGCCACTGTTCTTAAACAGCCTGGCACTGGCACAAAAACAGACATATAGACCAATGGAATAGAATAGAGAACCCAGTAATTGACCCAAACCACTATGCTCAATTAATATTTGACAAAAGGAGGCATGAACATACACTGGAGTTAAGACAGTCTCTTCAATAAATGGTGTTGGGAAAACTGGTCAGATACTTACAAAAGAATGAAGCTAGATCACCAACTTATACCAAACACAAAAATAAACTCAACATGGATAAAGCACTTAAACATAGGATGGGAAACCATGAAAATACTTGAGAAATCCACAGGCAGCAAAATATCAGAACTCCACTGATACTACTCTTAGGGCAATGGAAGCTAAAGAGAAAATAAACAAATGGGACTACATCAAAATAAAAAGCTTTTCTACAGAAAAGGAAACCATCAATAAAACAAAAAAGCCCACTGCATGGGAGGACATATTTGCCAATGATATCAACGATAAGGGTTTAATTTCCAACATTTACAGGGAACTCATGCAGTTTAACAAAAAGAATATAAACAACTCAATCAAAAAATGGCTAACTGATTTAAATAGACACTTTTCAAAAGAAGACAGAAGGAAGGCCAAGAAACATATGAAAACCTGCTCAAAATCATTATCATCAGAGAGATGCAAATTAAAACAAAAATTTGGTATCATCTCACACCTATCAGAATGGCTATCATCAACAAATCAACAAATGACAAGTGCTGGTAAGGATGTGGAGAAAAAGGAACCCTCATGCACTGCTGGTGGGAAGGCAGACTGTGGAGAACAATATGGAGTTTCCTCAAAAAACTAAAAATGGAACTCCCATTTGATCAAGTGACCCCACTTCTAGGAATATATCCCAAGAAACCAGAAACACAAATCAGAAAGGATATATGCACCCCTATGTTTATAGCAGCACAATTCACCATAGCTAAGATCTGGAAACAGCCCAAGTGCCTATCAGCAGATGAGAGGATTAAAAATCTGTGGTACTTCTACACAATGGAATACTACGCTGTGGTAAAGAAGAAGGAATTCTTACCATTTGCAACAACATGGATGGAATTGGAGAACATTATGCTAAGCGAAACTAGCCAGGCAGAGAAAGATAAATATCACATGATCTCGCTCATTTGTGGAATATAATGAATAATATAAACCGATGAACAAAAATAGATCCAGAGACAGAGAAACATCAGTCAGACCATCAAACCGCAGGGAAGGTGGGGTCGGTGGGAGTAAGGGGGAGAGACCAACAGAGGAACTATGTGCATGCATATGAACCTAATCAATGGACACAGACAACAGGGGGGTGGGGCATGAGTGGGGGTGGGGAGTAATGAGGGAATAGGGACATATATGTAAAAAATAAAAATCAATAAATTAATAAATAAAAAAATTATAAGAAAAAATATATACTAAATCTAATCTATACATGTGGTCACTATAACCCTAAGAGAAATTGTTTCATATGACAAAGATTTTTATTTTATTTTATTTTATTTTATTTTTTAAAATATATATTTTATTGATTTTTGTACAGAGAGGAAGGGAGAGAGACAGAGAGCTAGAAATATCGATGAGAGAGAGTCATCGATCAGCTGCCTCTTGCACACCCTCTACTGGGGATATGCTCGCAACCAAGGTACATGCCCTTGACCGGAATTGAACCCGGGCCCCTTCAGTCCCCAAGCCGACGCTCTATCCATTGAGTCAAACCGGTTTCAGCTCATATGACAAAGATTTTTAAATGAAACTCTGTGCAACCTGAAAATTATCATGGAAGGAAATAAAGAGAGGTTTCCTTCTAAAGTCGTAAGGATTGCCCTAACTGGTTTGGCTCAGTAGATAGAGTGTCAACCTGTGGACTGAAGGGTCCCAGGTTCGATTCTGGTTAAGGGCATGTAATTTGATTGTGGGCACATCTCCAGGAGGAGGTGTGTAGGAGGCAGCTGATTGATGTTTCTCTCCCTTCCTCTCAGTGGAAAATCAATAATATATATATATATACACATATTTTTAAAAAAGTCGTAAGGGCCAAAACCAGTTTGGCTCAAGGTCCCAGGTTCGATTCTGGTCAAGGGCATGTACCTTTGTTGCGGGCACATCCCCAGTATGAGGTGTGTAGGAGGCAGCTGATCAATGTTTCTCTCTCATCGATGTTTCTAGCTCTCTATTCCTCTCCCTTCCTCTCTGTAAAAAATCAATAAAACATATTAAAAAAAAAAAGTCGAAAGGATTATAATTGAAAGTCAATATATTTGGCTTCTTGAATTAAAGTAAATAATTTGTGTGTTTGCCTCCCTGACAAAGTTTACATAAAGTTGCAAAAAGAAATTGACAACCAGTTTGAAGTTGAATTGCCAGGGCCCAGAGCAAAGACTATCCTTACATGATATTATCCTACAATGTCATTATAAATTTTGATATTTTACAACAGCATATTATTACCCCCCTCCCCCAAAAAAAACAAAAAACAAAAACAAAAACAAAAAAAACACCTTACAAACTAATTCTCTGAATGTTTGGCAGCAATTAAAAAAGGACATGAAAGGATTTAATCCCTTTCAGAAGGAATTAAGGCACTGGGAAGGCATTTGAACATTTTATATTATCCCCTCTTGCCCTTTTTTCACAATTCAATTGCCCACAGTTGTTGCCTGAGCTTTCTGTTCATGCTGAGGTTGAAACCTTGTGGTGGCTGGTACCAGGGATCTCTCTCTCTCACCCAATGCTATGAGCTGGGTCATCCCTGGAGAAGAAACCTGAGTCCTCCGAGATATGTGATCAGTGCGGGGGTCCACCAACAGGTGAGGAGATCCCAAGACAGGAGCTGGATGAGGAGGCCATGGAGACATAGGCTACCAAGGAAACAGAACTGAACTTCAAATCACCCTGCTTGGCCCTGGAGGATGGCTGGTTAGCCAGGAGTTGGGTAAGATTCCTCAGGGAAGGAACAACCTAAGACAGGCACAGTTGCAGAGCGGCCATCAGGAGACAACGTGGAGATCAACAGAGGTGGGGCACAGACCCTCATCACCCCACCCCAACCTTGCAGGGACTTGATCTCTCACCCCTTCAGAGGGAGGTCTCCTGCCTCCATGGCTGCTTCACTTCCCATGCCCAGCTCAGATTGGGACCCAGGTAACAGACAGAGAGTTGGCCGAAAGCAGCTGCCCTATATCTAAATCTAGAAAGCACCAGGAATGCTCAGGGCCTACTCAAGAATGAAAATAATCCTCTCCACTAATATTTACAGAGTAAACTAAGATTGTTGTTAAGAGTATTAAATTTGGCAGTAAAATAAGAATCAAGTTTTCAGGTTAATTTAAATTAGTTAATAGAAATAAGTGAACATCCAAGAAAATTTAAGTGCACTGGATAAAAAAGCTGTTTCTAAATATTAACTAAACTATTGGTAGTGCATCTCATGGTAAAATTGCTTAACAAGAAATGAATCTAAAGCAGTCTTATTTTTGTGGAAAAACTTAAAATTTAAAGTTATCAAGACCGCATTACAAAATTTACAAAAGCATCCATAAAAAAAAAAAAGGAGGAATAGTAGGGTAACATCATGTAAGAAAAAATATCCTGTAAGTAAATTACATCTGGAAAATTTTTACTGTAGAAAATTAATTTTCATTTGTAATGCTAACAGCAAGACACCCATGAAAATCACACATGGTGTCAAAATAAGCCAAAGGAAAATCGTTTGGGCAAAAAATAAAAAGGATCCCAAGTCAATTTTGTAGAAAAAATGCTTTTATTAACTTTTGGTGGAGAATATGTTTGAATATTTTCAGAAAACTACTCCAAGATCATTGGGATTCCTGCAATAGAGAGAAGTTGTCAGGTCTGCTCCAACTATGAAGACAAGAGGAGAAACAGTTCAGAGATGGAAGACGCTGATGATGCTAGCAGTCAGCAGCTGTGTGTCGATGCAGGTTACCCAGGACCAAACCAGAGAGGGTTGGACCTGCATTGCCACCATCTGTCCATCATCCAGAACTGCAATATTATTGCTAACATGTACACATAAGGAACTGTTTGACATTGAAACTGGATCTCAGAACTGTTGGACATTCAAAATAAAACTCAAATATTTTTTGTTATTATATGTTTATTTCTAGTCTGCAGTTGCAAGATTTTTTAAAGAAAAGAAATGGGGGAAAATAGTTATAAAGATAAAGAACCATTGAACAGACTGTCAAACTACAGTGAGAAGGCAAGGGAGGTTAGTGGGGGAGCTGTAAGAGAGCCACTGAAGGACTTGTATGCATGCATATAAACATAACCAATGGATACAAGACACGGGGGGGGGGACAGGTGAAGGCATATGCTGGGGGGTAAGGAAGGCTGAGGGGAGGTCAAGGGGGGGAAAAAGGAGACATATATACTATTATTTGTAATGCTTCAAACAAACAAACAAACAAACAAACAATAAATAAATAAAAGTGAAATCTCTCAGCCTAATTGCAATTGATTGATGCTTTCTTAATAGGATACAGTCAATATATATATATTTTTTGCTCTAAAGCCAGTATGTTACAAATGTTGGAAAGAGTAGGAGCATCCCATTAAAGACAGGAAAAAGACTTAGATGTTCATTATTTCCAAAATAATTTAACAATAAAAAATCATTTTGTAAAGTAATCAGGCAAGATAATATAGTAAGAAAGAAGCAAAGAACTATGAAGTAAGACATGAAAAGATCCTTATTGATAATTGATATAAAAGTATACATAGAAACCCCAAGGAAATCAGTGATTAAAATTAAATACAAATAGCAATGAATGCAATTATTTCACATAAGAAAAATTAACCCCAAAACCTAGTTCTCATATATATATATATATATATATATATATATATATATATATATATATAACCTATTAATATTTATAAGATTTAATGGAAGATACATTTCCACTTACAATAGCAACACTGAATATGAAAGAATAGGAGTACCTTTAGTAAGAAATTTCAACATATATGCATTGAAATGTAAACCTTGAAAAACAAAAAACTTGACTTGTATTAGACAAACATCTGTTGGTCTTAGACAACATTTCCTGAGTCCATAAAAATGCCAGTTTTTCCAAAGATAAGATATTAATTCAACATGATCTCAACAGAAAAGTTTAATATAAACCAGTTAGAGAATTCCCAAAGAAGAGAATTAGGAACAGGGTAGCCCTATCTGTTATTAACACATAGTCTAAATAAAGCATCTGTAATTAAAACAGCATGGCAAATGAGTTGAAACATAATCAGTGGAGTAGTGTACAAAATTCAGAAATCAAGTTCATAAAGAAATGTGATATATAATAATCGTGGTGTCTGAAATCAGGTCTATGCTTCATTCTTAGCCTCTTATTTTTCCAGTACATGCAGGCATCTTAAACTGTGACTCTATTGCTAAGAGCTTTTTTGTTTGTTTACTTTTATTTATTTTATAGCTGCTGAAGATTGCTCAGTGTGCATGAAAGTCTAAAAAGTGCTTTGGAATCAGTGTGCCCAGTAGCAATCTGCAACCACTAAAAGATAGGAGTTTATGGATAAACCAGGTTTCTCACTCCTAATATTAATAAATTCTGATGCATGTTTTACAGTTTCTCAGAGATCCGCATCATGAATGAGACCCAGATGCTCATAGCAGTAGCCTACTCATTAACAGACATTGTAGGGCTGTTTCTCTTCCCTTTTTTATATTTCCACTCTTATACTTGTATTTCCTGAAGGCACCTCTTGAATGAAGTACTTGAACTTGATCAAGTCTTTTTCTCTGAGTTTGCATCAATAGAAAAGCTACTAAGATAGTTGGTACTGTAAGTGATCTTAGGCAGTGGACTTTAAGAATGGAATTATGAAATTGGATCACTCAATAGCTTTTTGACAACAGGACCATTTTTATGGCAGAAAGTAGGGGTAATGATAATAAGTATGCCATTGTATTAACTAAGACTATCATTTATGATAGATTCAAGTAGAAGGAGATGCAATAGCTTATGCAAGATCTCTAGTTATTGAAAGTTCTGGAGCAATGGTAACAATAATAATTGTGAAATTGTATGCCTATTTTAATTGCTATAGAATTTCTGTTTGGTGGTTCAGACCAATCAGTTATCAAGTTGGAATATCTGCCGAAACCGGTTTGGCTCAATGGATAGAGGCTTGGGGACTGAAAGGTCCCGGGTTCGATTCTGGTCAAGGGCATGTACCTTGATTGCGGGCATATCCCCAGTAGGGGGTGTGCAAGAGGCAGCTGATTGATGACTTTCTCATCGATGTTTCTAACTCTCTAACTCTCTCCCTTCCTCTCTGTACAAAATCAATAAAATATATATTTTTAAAAGTTGGAATATCTTTTTTTTTATAAAGATATTTTTAAAATATATTTTATTGATTTTTTACAGAGAGGAAGGAGAGAGATAGAGAGTTAGAAACATCAATCAGCTACCTCTTGCACACCCCTTACTGGGGATGTGCCTGCAACCAAGGTACATGCTCTTCACCGAAATCAAACCTGGGACTCTTGAGTCTGCAGGCTGATGCTCTATCCACTGAGCCAAATTGGTTTCGGCAAGTTGGAATATCTTATAAAACCCAGAAAAATCTCCATTTAAAGATGCATTCAATACAAAGAATCAAGATGGTGGCATAGGTAAATGCTAGCACTAACTGCCTCCCACAACCACATCAAAATTACAACTAAAATACAGAATAACCATCATTCAGAACCACCTGAAATCTGGCTGAATGGAAGTCCTACAATTACAGAAGTAAAGAAGAAAGCACATTGAGACTGGTAGGAGGGGTGGTTGTGTGGAATAGGCTGGTCCAACACCAACGTGTGGCATTTTTTTTTTTAATTGTGAGGGATATCTCAGCTGCAGAGGCCTCCCATAAGGAGCAAGGGGTCTCAGCCCCACATCAGACCCCTCAGCCCAGGATTCTAGTGCCAGTAAAATAAGTCCCCCTAACTTCAGCCTGTAAAAAGTGGGGATTGTGGCTGAGTGACAAGGAGGCTGCTGGAATCCCAGGCAGTTCCTCTTAAAGGGCCAGGGCATGGACTTACTTGGACTCACTACCTCTGAGCTCTAGAGCTATAGTGGCTTGTGGAGATACAGGGACATACTGAGAGGAACTGGATTGTATGGCATCAAGGCAAGAACTCAGGGGCAGCTTTCTCCCAGACAGGAGCACTCACCAGATTAATTGTTCCTATACCCCCTCACTCCTTGTTGCAGAGCTGACTGGCAGTCATCTCTGAGTCTCCATCAGCCTGGTTCACGCTGCCACCCTGGCGATTTCCTGAAATCCCCACTCCATTTAATTTTCAGTGCCCCTCCCCCCCACCAAGCTGTTTGCAGCAGCTTTTTCATATGAATTACCTTTCCTGGCTCAGGCTTTAGACTTTCCTAAAATCTCTCAGACAAACAGCAGCTGGCATCAGCATGCCCTATATCTATCAATAAGAGTTCCAAGACTCAGCACTAGCACCAGCCTGCCTTGCTTCACAGCTTGGCCTCACCTGGGCATTTACAAGCCCAACAAGTAGCAGCCATCTGTAGCTCCTGCCAAGTGGCCCCAGTGGCTGACTTTGCACCTCCTGGAAGGGCTCAGAACAAGTGTACCTGATGGACAGCTTCAGACCACATGAGATTATAACTCTACATGTCCACAAGTGACACACTCAAGGGGCAGACTTGGTGAGCACCAAACTGCACTGAAGCAAGTCCTGCTTCATAGGGATGTATCCTGCACAACAGCTCTTCCACTGTAGTCCCAGCAGGTTCTCATAGCCAATAAGCCTGGAGGTCAATCCCTCCCAATGAACCAACAGCAATCAAGGCTCAACTCCAACAAGACTGTACACACCCTCACAGAGGGGCAATTAGAGTACCCAACTCAGGTGAATGGGGAGGCTGAGCCAATGGATCCTACAAGACACCAACTACACAAGGCCAGTTTACCAATTCCAGGAGACATAGCAACTCTACCTAATATAGTAGGTCCTTGGATTATGTGTGCAACATAAAGTGATTTTTGCCATAGTCAGAACCCATCTACATAAGCACCTATGTCATTCACATGAACAGCAGTAATGAAGTGAAACAGTAAAAAAAAAATTTTTTAAAGAAAGATAACAATTCTTGACCTTTACTTGTGGTAAATACAGTAAATAATAATAATAAAAAAACCATAAAGCACATATGTACATATGTTGAAATGATGGAATTTTTTTAAAATAAATAAATGGGAGATGGTAATGTAATCATGAAATGACATACTTCATGTCTGATGTAACCAGAAGACTGCCTGTGCATAGGAACAAATACAAGAAAGTAGTGAAAATACAGAGACAAAGAAACATGTCACAAATGAAAGAACAGAAGAAATTTCGATAAAAAGAACAAAATGAAAAAGAAGCAAACAAACTATTGGATACAGAGTTAAAAAACAATGGTTATAAGTATGATCAAGGATCTTAATTGGAGCTTCAACAGACTTAGTGAGAATTTTAAGGATCTTAAAATAAGTACGAACATCAAAGACATGAAAAAGGACCAGATGGAAATTAAGCATACATTAAATGAGATAAAGAATGATTTACAGGGGGAAAAAAGTAATTTACAGGGATTCAACAGTAGAGTAGAGGATGCAGAGAATCAAATCAGCAATTTGGATTATGAAGAAGCAAAAAACACCCAATAAGAACAGCAAAAAGAAAAAAGAACCCCAAAATATGAAGATAATGAAAGGAGATAGATAGCTTGAGTGTCTTATAAAAACACTAATCCTATATCTAAAACTGTAGAATGTGATGTTAATTATTAGTATGTGTTAGTAAAATACAAAAAATGAATACAAAAAAAAAACCACGAAGAAAAGAACCTATATCTAAAACTGTAGAATGTGATGTTAATTATTAGTATGTGTTAGTAAAATACAAAAAATGAATACAAAAAAAAAAACCACAAAGAAAAGAACCAAGATGGCAGCATAAGTAAACACCTGTACTTGCTGCCTCCCACAACCACATCAAAATTACAACTAAAATACATAACAACTATCATCCAGAACTATGGGAAAGCTCGCTGATTGGAAGTACTACAACTAGCGAGGTAAAGAAGAAAGCGCATTGAGACTGGTAGAAGGTGTAGAGGCTTGGAACAATCTGGCACCCGGGTGTGCCACTTTTTAATCGGGAGAGAGATACAAGCTCCCGCTTGCTCTGAACTCCAGTGCCAGGCGAGAATCTGGGAGACCCAGACACATACAGAGAGAAACTGGACTGTTTGGCATCAGGACAGGAATGCAGGGGTGGATTTCTTCCAGACAAGGGTGCTTGCAATGGTCATTTTTCCTGTGCTGGGACCTCCCTGGTGCAGGGCTCACTGGCAGCCATTGCTATTTGCTCTATCGTGGAGATTCCCTGAGACCTTGCCCTTCCCAATTTACAACCCCACCCAAGCTGTGCATAGTGGCTTTTGCATATGAATGGCCTGTCTTTTCTCAGCCTAAATCCTGTCAAACAATCTGGGCCTGGACTGGACACTTCCAAAGCCCATACAAAGAGGAGGAATCTGCAAATGTCTCTGTAGCTCCTGTTGGGTGGCCCAGGCAGTGGCTGACTTTGCACCTCCTTGGAGATCGAAGAGCCAGTGTACCCAGTGGTCAGTGAAAGACCATACCAGATTATAACTTCACATCCATAAGTGACACACTCAAGGGGCTGACTTCGTGAGCACCAAAGTCCCACTGAAGCAAGTTCTGCCCCACAAGGGTGTCTCCTGCACAGCAGCTCTTCCATTGTAGATAAAACTGGTCCTCATAGCCAATTGGCCTGGAGATCAATTCCTCCCACTGATACCAACAGTACCGTATTTTCCGGTGTATAAGACGACCCCCTAATTTTACAGTTAAAGCATAGGTTTAGGCCTATATTCGCTGTATAAGACTACCCCCACTTCCGAGGCAACAACAGTTCTTTTTTTAATAGACCGCCTTTCTGACTCTGGCCAATCCGAGCAGGCTTTTTATTAGAACACTGTGTAGCTTCGGGTACAGAACATGTATAATTTGCATGCATAAAAAGCCTGCTTGGATTGGCTGAGTTAGAGAGGCGGTCTATTAAAAAAAGAACTGGTGTTGCCTCGGAAGTGGGGGGTAGTCTTATACAGAGAATATAGACCTAAACTTATGTTTTAATTGTAAAATTAGGGGGTCGTCTTATATGCCGGAAAATGTGGTAATCAAGGCTAAACTACAACAGCCTCAAAGTAGTGCACCAAGAGTTTCCAATTCAGGTGATTGGGGAGGCTGAGCCACTGGACACCTATAGGACACCTAGTACACAAGGCCACTCTATCAACTCAAGGAGACTTAACAGATACCTAATACATAGAAACAAACACAACATAGCAGCCAAAATGCAGAGACAAAGAATCATGTCACAGATTAAAGAATTGGAAGAAAGCAAACTACTTGATATAGAGTTCAGATGCATCTAGTTGAGTAGGATTGAAACCCACAAGAATGTTGTAAACATCTTGATCAGGCCCTTACTTTGCCTCACGGAATCTGCTATAAAATGAAGACGCAGCTTGTGGACTCAGTTGCTGTCTCTCAGAGAAGCAGCATCCCACCAAGACCCAGCTTTTATTCTCTTGACTGTCTTTTTTAAGCTTTTCATCACCCCCACTCAGGGTCACCCTTGGCTATGCTGGTGCAAAACATACAGATAAGCTGGTGAATAGGATTCCTAGCTGTCAGGTCTCTGACAGCAAGCTGGCCACCTATTGAATCCATGAGGAATGGAGCTCCCTCTTCCCTCCTGTTAGGGTCTGTTTTGAAGGCTTGCCATTCTCCCTGTTGGGCCAGACCCAGAGTTCTACCACTCAGTGGCTTCTGCCTTGGCAACTCAGGACTGACTGCCGCTGCGAACTCCTGGCACTCTACTCCAAGAGTGGGTTCTTCTCTCAGGCCTCGAGGGAAACAGCTTGGGGAGGGCGCAGCTATTGCCAAGGCAACCTAGGACTCAGTGCCTCCACACTCTGAGAACCAGTTCCTGCCTCAAACCTCACCCTTAGCCAAAACAGCTCAGGGAGGGTGCAGCCATTGCCAAGGCAACCCCTGCATGACTGACTTCCTTCTCATTGGTCCAACTCCTGTGTTACACTCAGGGTTTTTATATGCATAGAATATACATACACTGAGTGGCCAGATTATTATGATCTCTGAATGCATAATAATCCTGCTACTCAGTGTATTGATGTTATAAGGGAAAGCTTGTAAATCTTGATACATCAAGGGACCAAGAGATAGTGGCCCCCAGCCTCTGGCTAGTAAGTCCTCTGCTTCTTTCTAACTACCCACAATGCAGTTCTTATATGGAAAAACCTTATTTAAAAATCTCAACTCTATGGTTAGTCTACACTGAGTGACCAGATTATTCGTTCAGAGATCATAATAATCTGGCCAATCAGTGTGTATGTACACACACACACACACACACACACACACACACACACACACACACACATATATACTAGAGGCCTGGTGCACAAAATTCATGCATGGGAGTGGGGAGAGGGGTTGTCCCTCAGCTCAACCTGCACCCTCTCCAATCTGGGACCCCTCGAGGGATGTCCGACTGCCCGTTTAGGAACAATCACAGTGGAAATGGGCCTAAATGAGCAGTCGGACATCCCTCTCACAATCCAGGACTGCTGGCCCCCAACTGCTTGCCTGTCTGCCTTCCTGATTGCCCATAATTGTTCAGCCTGCCCGTCTGATCACACCCTAACCACTCCCATGCCAGCCTAATTGATGTCTAACTTAAGGTGACCAGATGTTCCGCTTTTGGTGGGACAGTCCCTATTTTTAACAATTTGTCCTGTGTCCTGTGGCATTTTAAAAAACGTCCAAAAAAAGATTTAAAAGAATCTTTCCAAAAATTGTGACTTTTTTTAAAATGCCGCAGGACATGGGACAAATTGTTAAAAATCAGAATTGTCCCGCCAAAAGCGGGACGTCTGGTCACCTTAGTCTAACTGCTCCCCTGCCAGCCCGTTTGCCCTCAACTTTCCTCCTCTGCTGGCCTGGTCACCCCTAAATGCCCTCCCCACCAAGGTTGATCGCCTTCAACTGCCCTCCCTTGCAAGCCTGGTCCCTCCCAACTGCCCTCCCTTGCAAGCCTGGTCCCTCCCAACTGCCCTTCCCTGCTGGCCATCTTGTGTCCACATTGTGGCAGGATCTTTGACCACATGGGGCAGCCATATTGTGTATTGGAGTGATGGTCAATCTGCATATTACTTTTTTATTAGATAGGATAGAGGCCTGGTGCACAGGTGCGGGCTAGCTGCTTTGCCCTGAAGGGTGTCCAGGATCAGAGTGAGGGTTCCTTTGGGGTGTGGGGCAACCTGAGAGAGGGGCCTGTGGTAGTTTGCAGGCCAGCCAGCGACCCAAGCAGAGGCCCTGGTATCTGGGATATATCTACTTTCTATAATTGAAACTTTGTAGCCTAGAGTGAAGCCATGCCTCCTGCTCACTCAGTAGCACCAGCCATTTCTGTTTGGATTTGTTTACCTTCTATAATTGAAATTTGTAGCCTTGCCAAAGCCGGTTTGGCTCAGTGGTAGAGCATCAGTCTGCAAACTGAAAGGTCCCAGGTTCAATTCCGGTCAAGGGCATGTACATTGGTTGCGGGCACATCCCCGATAGGGGGTGTGCAACAGGCAGCTGATCTATGTTTCTCTCTCATCAACGTTTCTAGCTCTCTATCTCTCTCCCTTCCTCTCTGTAAAAAAAATCAATAAAATATATTTTTTTTAAAAAGTAAACAAAGAAATTTGTAGCCTTGAGTGGAGACTTAGGCCAGCAAGGGCAGGTAGAAAGCTTAGCTTCCACCATTGCCAGTGAAATGCCTCCCTCCGGCTCTCTGTGGGTGTAGCCATCTTGGTTGGGTTTATTTGTATACTCACTCTAATTGGCTCGTGGGTGTGTCTCATGGGCATGGCTTGTGGAGCGGAATAATGGTTAATTTGAATATTACTCTTTTAGGAAGGGTTTCTAAGGCAATATTAAGGTAATATCATTATTGAAGAAACCATTTAAGAAAAGCCAACAAGTTTTAAGCCCTTATTATGCTAATTCTATCATTTTCCTAATTGTTATTTTTCTTCGGTTGTGTGAAACCTGGGATATTACAAGTATAATTACTTAGGCCTTGCATCTTTATTGTAAAACTACACCTAAGGAGACATTGATCACCAATACATCATTTCATAAGGCCTCTGGTTATTGAAGTCATAGTATCCCACAATCAAAATCTAAGGAATTGACTAATCACAGCCTGCCTAAAAATTGCAGAATAGAACTGATTGTCTGATGTGTGTACAAAGACACATATTTAAGTCAAAGGAAACAGAAAGCAATTACTTCAGAAACAGTGCACAAGGACAGAGTCTAATAAGTAGTGTGTTGTATTTGTGCCATTTAGATACCTTAGGCTTCAGATCAAGTTTCTTTGTGAAAATACAAAGTCCAGATGAGGGCAGCCACCCAGCAGTGGAGGAGGGATGCAGCAAGAGAGAATCAGTATGCCACATTGCAATTTATCCATCTTACATAGAGCACTCATGGCAGGCACTTGTCAGGTGGCTTACAAGTATGTGGTTAAGTGATTTGGATCTTCATCCTTGATGGGTCTGAGTCCCTATTTCCTATACTCCTACCAAACAGGAGACTGCATTTGCAGTTGTCAATCGGATGTCCTAAAATCAAGGTTGGATGAACACTGATTAACAGGTTTATTTCTTGCAGGTGCACGGTCAACTGTTGAAAGAAAGGAGAATCTGTTCCTAGAAGGAGAGCAAATCTTTTTCAGTTTCAGTAGCCTGTTGACCAGAACATGTTAATTGCAGACCCAGCGAGATTTTTCCTCTTTCGTCCCACCACTTCCCAGACCACTTTTTTCAATATTGGCTCATATCCTTAAAAATCTGTTTTGCATTTGTTAAGGACCTTTGTTTCATTGGGGCTGTTTAATTTATACTACCATAACTTAAAGAGTGTGCAGCTCTGTCTTCGGTTAATATGCTCTCTCCAGAATGGTGAAATAAGATTTCAACCACAGGGTGGGTGTAGTCTGCCCATTTAAAATGTTTTTACATAGCATTGACAATTCAGGATGTACGCCATAACTACTAAAAGGTGGCTGTGTCATGGTAAGGCCTACCATGCATATTCTTTATTTTATTTTATTTTTTATTTTTTATTTTTTATTTTTTTTAAATATATTTTATTGATTTTGTACAGAGAAGAAGGGAGAGAGATAGAGAGCTAGAAACATTGATGAGAGAGAGTCATCGATCAGCTGCCTCTTGCACACCCCCTACTGGGGATATGCCCGCAACCAAGGTACATGCCCTTGACCGGAATCAACCTGGGACCCTTCAGTCCCCAAGCCGACGCTCTATCCATTGAGCCAAACCGGTCTTGGCTAATTTTTATTTTTTATTTATTTTTATTTTAATATATTTTATTGATTTTTTTTGCCCCCCTCCCTCCCTTATGTATATACCCTCCCTCCTCAGAGTTTTATGTCCATTGGTTGTACTTATATGCATGTATACAAGTCCTTCGGTTGATCTATTATCTCCCCCAGATCTCCTTCCCTCCCCAGTGTAATTTGATAGTCTGCTTGTTGCTTTACTGTCTCTATATCTATCTTTTGGTTCATCAGTTTATAATGTTCTTTATTATCCATAAATGAGTGAGGTCATGTGGTGTTTCTCTTTCATTGATTGGCTTATTTAACTCAGCATGATGCTCTCCAATTCCATCCAGGTTGCTGCAAATGATGAGAATTCCTTCTTTTTTATGGCAGCATAGTATTCCATTGTGTAGATGTACCATTGTTTTTTGACCCAATCATCTGCTGATGGGCACCTAGGCTGTTTCCAAATTCTGGCTATTGTAGATTGTGCTGCTATGAACATAGGGGTGCATATATCCTTTCTGATTGGTGTTTCTAGTTTCTTGGGATATATTCCTAGAAGTGGGATTACTGGGTCAAATGGGAGTTCCATTTTCAGTTTTTTGAGGAAACTCCACACTGTTCTCCACAGTGGTTGCACCAGTCTGCATTCCCACCAGCAGTGCACGAGGGTTCCTTTTCCTCCGTAACCTCGCCAACACTTGTCGTTTGTTGATTTGTTGATGTAGTCCATTCTGACAGGTGTGAGATGGTACCGCATGGTTGTTTTGATTTGCATCTCTCGGATGATTAGAGACTTTGAGCATATTTTTCATGTGCCTTTTGGCCTTCCTTCTGTCTTATTTTGAAAATATTCTATTTAGATCCATTGCCCATTTCTTAATTGGATCATTCATCTTCCTTTTATTTAGTTGTATAAGCTGTCTGTAGATGTTGGAGATTAAACCTTTATCAGTGGTATTATTTGCAAATATGTTCTCCCACACCGTGGGCTTTCTTGTTGTTTTGTTGATGGTTTCTTTTGCTGTAAAAAAGCTTTTTATTTTGATGTAGTCCCATTTGTTTATTTTCTCTTTAGCTTCCATTGCCCTAGGGGCAGTATCAGTGAAGAAGTTCTTTTGGCAAAAGTCTGAGATTTTGCTGCCTGTGGATACTTCTAGTATTTTTATGGTTTCCAGTCTGATGTTTAAATCCTGTATCCATTTTGAGTTTATTTTTGTGTATGGTGTAAGTTGGTGATCTAGTTTCATTCTTTTGCATGTGTTTGTCCAATTTTCCCAACACCATTTATTGAAGAAACTGTCTTGACTCCATTGTATATTCGTGCCTCCTTTGTCAAATATTAACTGAGCATAGTGATTTGGGTTGATATTTGGGTTCTCTATTCTATTCCATTGATCTATATGTCTGTTCTTGTGCCAGTACCAGGCTGTTTTGAGAACAGTGGCTTTGTAATACAGGTTGAAGTCTGGTATTGAGATCCCTCCTACTTTACTCTTCTTTCTCAGAATTGCTGTGGCTATTTGGGTTCTTTTATTGTTCCAAATGAACTTTTGGAGAGTTCTTTCTAGGTCAGTGAAATATGCCGTTGGTATTTTAATGGGGAGTGTATTGAATCTATAGATTGCTTTAGGAAGTATGGACATTTTGATGATGTTGATTCTACCAATCCATGAACATGGTATGTTCTTCCATCTCTTTACATCTTCCTCTCTTTTTTCAGTGTCGTGTAGTTTTCTGCATATAGGTCCTTTACTTCCTTAGTTAAATTTATTCCTAGGTATCTTAATTTTTTTGGTGCGATGGTAAATGGAATTGATTTTTTAGTCTCTGTTTCTGCAGTTTCACTGTTGGTGTATAAAAATGCCATGGATTTCTTGGTGTTAATTTGTATCCTGCTACATTGCCAAATTCATTTATTAAGTCAATTAGTTTCTTAATGGAGTCTTTTGGGTTTTTTATGTACAATATCATGTCATCTGCAAATAAGGATAACTTTACTTCTTCTTCTCCAATTTGGATGCCTTTTATTTCCTCCTCTTGTCTAATTGTAATGGCTAGCACTTCCAGTACTATGTCAAACAGAAGTGGCGAGAGTGGGCATCCCTGTCTTGTTCCTGTTCTTAGAGGGAATGGTTTTAGTTTTTGCCCATTGAGTATGATGTTGGCTGTGGGTTTATCATATATAGCTTTTATTATGTTGAGATATGATCCTTGTACTCCCACCTTGTTAAGAGTTTTTATCAGGAAAGGGTGTTGGATTTTATCAAATGCTTTTTCTGCATCAATTGATATGACTATATGATTTTTATCTTTCAATTTGTTTATGTGATGTATCACGTTTATTGATTTGCGGCTATTGTATCATCCTTGCATTCCTGGAATAAATCCTACTTGGTCATGGTTTATGATCTTTGTGATGTTCTTCTGGAGTCGATTTGCTAGAATTTTGTTGAGGATTTTGGCATCTATGTTCATGAGGGATATTGGCCTGTTATTCTCTTTCATTGAGTTGTCTTTATCTGGTATTGGTATTAGGGTGATGCTGGCTTCATAGAAGGAGTTTGAAGTGTTCCTTCCTCTTGGATTTTTTGGAATAGTCTGAGGAGGATAGGTTTTAGTTCTTCCTTGAATGTTTGGTAAAACTCTCCTGTGAAGCCATTTGGCCCTGGGCTTTTGTTTGCTGGAAGCTTTTTGATGACTGTTTCAATTTCTTCCCAAGTCACTGGTCTATTGAGATTTTTAGATTCTTCCTGATTGAGTTTTGGAAGGTTGTATTTCTCTAGGAATATGTCCATTTCCTCCAGGTTGTTCAGTTTATAGGAATAGAATTGTTCGTAGTATTTTGTAACAATCTGTTGTATTTCGGTGGGGTCTGTTGTATTTCGGTGGGGTCTGTTCATCTCTTTCATTTCTGATTTTGTTTATTTGGGTCCTCTTTCTTTGTTTCTTGGTTAGCCTGGCTAGGGGTTCATCCATCTTGTTTATCCTTTCAAAGAACCAGCTCTTGGTTTTGTTGATCTTATGTATTGTTTCTTTGGTCTCTATGTCATTTATCTCTGCTCTGATTTTTGTTATTTCCTTCCTTCTGCTTACACTGGGCTTTTCTTGTTGCTCTTTTTCTAACTCTTTGAGTTGTAGAGTTAGATCATTTGTTACCATTTTTTCTAGTTTTTTGCAGTAGGCTTGTAAGGATATGAACTTCCCTCTCAAAATTGCTTTTGCTGTGTCCCATAGAATTTGGATTGTTGTGTTTTCATTGTCATTTGTTTCCAGGATGTTTTTAATTTCTTCCTTGATTTCTCTGGTAACCCAGTCCTTGTTTAATAGCATGCTGTTTAGTCTCCATGCTGTTTAGTCTCTTTGGATTATTTTTATTGTAGTTAATTTCCAATTTTATGTCATTATGATCTGAGAAGATGCTTGATATGATTTCTATCTTCTTGAATTTGAAGAGACTTTGCCTATGTCCCAAAATGTGGTTTATCTTTGAGAATGTCCCATGTGCACTTGAGAAGAATGTATATTCTGTGGCTTTGGGGTGAAATGTTTTGAAGATGTCGATTAATTCCATCTGGTCTAGTGAGTCGTTTAGGATTGATATTTCTTTGATGATTTTTTGTTTAGATGATTTGTCGAAGGGTGACAATGGGGTATTAAAATCTCCTACTATGATTATATTGCTATTAATCTCTCCCTTAATGTCCTCCAGCAGTTTTTTTTTTTAATGTATTTGGGTGCTCCTGTATTGGGTGCAGATATATTTACCAGGGTTATTTCTTCTTGTTGGATTGTTCCCTTTAGTATTATGAAGTGGCCTTCATTATCTCTTGTTATGTCCTTCACTCTGTGATCTAACTTGTCAGATATAAGTATTGCTACCCCAGCTTTTTTTTTCATTTCCATTTGCCTGGAAAACCTTTTTCCATCCCTTCACCCTCAGTCTGTCTGCATCTTTTTTTCTGAGGTGGGTTTCTTGTAAACAACAGATGTATGGGTCTTGTTTTCTTATCCAGTCTGTTACCCTATGTCTTTTGATTGGAGCATTTAATCCATTTACATTTAAGGTTATTATTGATAGGTACTCATTTGACGCCGTTTTTATTCTATACCCATGTTCCTTCTTCACTTCCTATTTCTTTATTTTTACAGTAGACCCTTTCGCATTTCTTCCATTGCTGGTTTGCTGGAGATAAATTCCTTTAGTCTTTTTTTGTCTGTGAAGCTCCTTATTTCACCTTCAATTTTGATTGTTAGCCTTGCTGGGTACAGTATTCTTGGATTCAAACCCTTCCTTTGCATGACTTGGTATATTTCAGCCCATTACCTTCTTGCCTGGTAAGTTTCTGTTGAGAGATCAGTTGTTAGTCTGATGGGGGTTCCTTTATATGTAACTTTCTGTCTCTCTCTGGCTGCTTTTAAGATTCTTACTTTGTTGTTGGTGTTTGCCAATTTAATTATAATATGTCTTGGCGTCGGTCTTCTGGGATCCATTTTGCTTTGGACTCTGCAAGCATCTTGGATTTGTGTGGGTTTTTTCTTCTCTTTCTCTGGAAAGCTTTCTGTCATTATTTCTTGAAATACGTTTTCCATGTCTACCTTGGTTTTCTTTCCTTCCGGAACCCCTATTATTTGAATATTGTTTTGTTTTGCATTGTCCCAAAGCTCCCGTAGGTTCTCCTCCTGCTTTTTAATTTTTTTTTCTAGAAGCTGCTCAAATTGGGTATTTTTTTCCATCTTGTCTTCTAGCTCACTGATGTGGTCCTCTGCTTCATCTAGTTTACTTGATGCTTTCTATTGAGTTCTTCATAGTAGCAATGTCATTTTTCATTTCTTCTTGGTTCTTCTTCAATTCCTCATGGTTCTTCCTCATTTCTTCTTGGTTATTGTCAAATTTCACTTCCATTCTTTTTAGCCATCCTATGATCATTATTCTGAATTCTTGCTCTGGTAGGCTGCTTGCCTCTGACTCGTTTACTTCCTTTTCTGGTGATGCCTGCTTTTCTTTCATGTGCGGGCTATTTCTTTGTCTCCCCATGGTCTGTCTTTTCAGGATGTCTGGTTATGTAGTGTTCCTTCTCCTGCCTTGATTTAAAGGTACAAAATACAACACTACCAGGTACAACACAAGAGGCACTTAACAGGAATCTATTTACAATATTAATAATCTCTAATAAAGGTGACCACTACAGAAAGGCAAACTAGGGGATAGGAGAGAAGGAAGAAAGGTAAAAATAAAATTAAAAAATTAAAAAAATAAATAAAATAAGTAAATAAAAAAAGAGGGATAAAGAGTTAGAAAAAGAAGAAAAAAAGTAATGACAAAATGAAGTTGGAAAACAGGGAAAAAAGAAAAGAGAGAGAGAAAGAGAGAGAGAGAAGAAGCAGACTAAAAGAGAAATGGGAAACAAACTATATATATATATGGAGAAAATTCCCATAGAACAACCACTAAACCCAGCCAATGCCAGTAACAATACTTGGAGATTAATACAAACTACAATATCCACTATTATTAAGTAAGGCTATGATATAAAGAAGTAAAAAAACAAACAAAAACAGAGGATTTTAAAAAAAATACAAAGCAACAATAACAACACAGGAATAAGCTTAACAATTTCACTAAAAAGCATAAAAATTCACAATAATCAACATTCACACAAACAATGAGAAAAGGATAGAGAGGAGAACAGGGGTTTTTTTGTTTGCTTGCTTTTTTTTTTAACTAGTTAATATAGTGCAGAGAGTGGTATTTATACACTTGGATCAGGGGTTGGAACTTAGGTCTATAAGTATAGTAAGATCTTTAGCAGGGGGTATATAAAAAGAATAGAGGAAAAATTAAAGCCGGAAAGGGATAGTATAAATAGGAGACTAAAAGGGTAAAGTTTAGTAAGAGAGTGATGGTGTAATGGTCGAGTTGAGATAGGGTTGAATGATGCTATAGTAGAGATTAAAATAGAATGAAGGTTACTCCCAATGTGAAATAAAGAAAAAATAAAATGGTACTGGAGAGGGAAAAAAAAAAGAAACAAAAATTGCAAAATAGCAGTAGTATTGATAATAGTCATGATAGAGATTGAAAAATGTAATAATTGAAAAGGTAAAATCAAGTAAGGAAAAAATAAAAAAATTCATTTCTTAAGTAAAAGATGTATAAAATAAAAATAAAATAAAGAATAGTAAAATTAGCATAAAAATGTCCAGTAGTGTTCATTCACTTCCTCTGTTATTGTATTTGGCACACCTGATTCTCAGAACAGACAGTCTTGCAGTTCCCAGCATTCCAGTGCACCTCAGTTTTGTAAGGTAGTCCTTAATTTTAAGTAGGCTATATCTTAGTTATTTGTGTCCATTTATTTTTGATTAATTAAAAGTAAAAAAAGAAAAGAAAAAAAAGGCAGTTTGTAATTCAGCCCCTAGGTGGCAGTGTTTCCGGTTTGACCTACCAGTCTTTTTGGGTGCTCTGGCCTTCTTTCTCTATGGCTCTAGCTGGTAGAATGCCAATTGGCTCCCAAACTATCTCTTCTGGCTCCGATCCCTTGTTTTCAAGAAGGCAATTTCCCCCTGCAATTCCCCGGATATGCCCAAATGGGCAGTCCTTCCCTAGTATTCAGGAGCAAGGAGGTGAAAGGGATCAGGCGCCAAGGTCTTCAGATATTCCGCTCTTGGCGGGAGAGCCGCGATTCCTAACAATCTGTCTGTGTCCCCTGGCGTTTTAAAAAAGTCCAGCTTCTGGGGAAGATTACGCCAAACCCAGCACTGGGTGTTGCCGGGCAGGATTCTCGCTGAGGCCTTCTTTGGGCGCAGCTCGGCACGGGCAATCCACGGCTACAGTGGAGGCGGGGCCTCGCAGGAGCTACGCAGCTACCATCAGGACCCAGAACCCTCATGCTATCCCTGAAAACTCTGACCTTTCCGTGGGTGATTGAAGAACTCCCTTGAATCCATGAGTTTGCGCTGATTGGGGCATCACAGCTGTTCGATGGTCTCCTCTGCTGTGGGTTTTCCAGGCCTTAGAGAAGATCCTCCTTTCCTGGTAAGATGGAGCAGCCCTCCCTCTGAGCCCATACCTCCAAGAGAGGTCGCCGCTGCCACAGTGCTGGCCGCTTGCTCAAGAAATCCTGTCCAGAGGGCCCTTCTTTACCTTCCTTGAGAGTTCTGCTGCCCCTTAGCTGCCAATCAACATTCCCTGAGCAACTCATGCTGTTTTATCTGTTCTGGGACCAGGGTCAGAACAAGTCTTTCTGCTCGGTAGCCATCTTGTCCCATGCATATTCTTTATTTATTTATTTATTTATTTATTTATTTATTTTAACCGGTTTGTTTTTTATTTTATATGTGTGTTCTTTAAAAGTGATTTCTAATTAGATCCAGATATATCTGAGACAGATTCATTGCAGCTGGACTTTTCCCAGTTAAAGCAAGGGCAGAAATGCTCAAGAGCAGCCTGAAATTTTTTTAAATCCTATATTTAGGGCTTTGGCATACCAAGAAAGTGCAAAATTATAAGACAAAGAGAAGGAGGTTGTGGTGAATACAGCACTTGCTAGAAAAGCTATAAGGACATTTATCCTTGCCACATAAAGTCTGGTTGTTTATGATATTCTTTTTCTGATCATAATAGAAATTAGCAATATGACTAAATACATGGTTGCACTTGAGGCCACCTTAGTTTGCTCTAGCAATGACAGCACATCTGATGCAGCAGCTACAATAAGAGATTGAGCTGTGTAGAGCTTGATGTAATTTACAGTCATTCTTCAGAATCAGTTAGGTTTTTGTAGGGGCCCAATTTGTGATTTCAGTGGGTTCTGATAGAGAAAACCACTGCTGCATGTTTTAGATTTTTTTTTTTCTGATTCAATTTTAAATTTTTACTCACATTTCATAAAACCCAGGTACACTTACAATATCAACATGTGAATTTGGAACAAAAATAATTAATCTATAGCACTTCCCAGTCAAGATACACAAGTTTTCCATCACTGTAAAGTTCTCTCCACTCCTCCATTCCAAAGTCAGGAAACTACTGATTTAAATTCTATTGCTAGAACTGGCTTTGGCGGTTTCTAGAACATCATAAAATTTAAATCATATATTATGTTGATTTGGTCTCCTGTCTTTCTATCATCATCATCATCATCATCATCATCATCTCTGTGAGACACAGCCATGTTCTTACACGTATCAGGAGTCTCTTCTAATTTGCTGAGAATATTCTATGGGACAAATATACCCTTTTGTTTATCCATTGGTCTGTTGAGTAGTAGTTGTTTCCATTTGATGGGATAAATTCATGAATAATGCCCCTATGAATATTCATACCCACATCTTAGTGGTAATTTCCTAGCAGTTCAATCTTGGGACATAGAGTAATGTGAGTTTCACTCTACAAGAAACTATGATTATACACCCCGGTTACTCTATTGGTGACATCAACTTACACTTCCTTTCCAATACTCAGTCCAACTGCATTTGATTTTTATAAACTGTGAGAGAATCTAATACTCTCCTCAAAATTCTTCTACAGAGAAGCTTTCACTCTCCTTACAATTCTCCATTTTAATGTCATGTTGACCTATTATGTTCTAGGATTGAGGAAAAAGCCACCAAGTGTCTTTAAATTACGCCCAAATCCACTTAGCCTTCCCCTGAGTCTTCTCTAGGAGACCAGGGGACCTTGCAGCCCAGGCTTCCTACATCACTAAGCACAGCCTTCCCCAAAGAATGCACCATTGTTATGTAATAGCTACGCCCTCCCCCTCCCAGGCTCTGGGGGTGCCAAACATCCAACCTCTCTCTGCTGTCCTCCTGCTGGAAAAGATGCTACTGCAGCTTTAGTCTTGCCTGCACTTTCTATAGTCACAGGTTTCCTGGTTCATGGCGCCTGCCTGGGCCAAGGTCCACCTGACAGAGCCTCTCTGGCTGTCCCTCCTCTGGCTACTCCTGTCCCCGGTCAGTTATTCCCATGCCCTACCCGGATGGCGTTTCACTTCGTCTGAAATTGTGATTCCCAGGAAGGTGTCCCACAGGCTAGATGGAGTTGGGGTCCGAGACCAGCTCTCCTACAGGATTCACTTCAGTGGCCGAAGACATGTGGTTCACATGAAGGTGAAGATGGACTTCCTGCCAAGACATTTTCCAGTTATCACTGATAATGACCAAGGTGCCATGCAAGAGGACTACCCCTTTATCCCTCGAGACTGCTACTACTTTTGCTACTTGGAGGAGGTTCCTGGGTCCATGGGCACTCTGGACACTTGCTATGGGGGTCTGCGAGGCATGCTGCAGGTGGATGACTCGACTTATGAAATCAAGCCAATCGAGGCTTCGACCAAGTTTGAGCATGTGATTTCTCTGCTTGTAAAAGAACCATCAACAGAGGACGAACGTTGTACGATTCAAAAAGAAGATGCAGATCTAGCATTTGAAGAGGCAAAGTTTGTAGAAACCCCGAGAGCAGCACCTGTGTATTTATGGTGGCCCCATAGGAGAGACTTAAAACTTCACTACACAGTTAGTAACTCATTATTCAGGATCAGGCCCAATAAGACAGATGTAATAGAGAGAGTAGTGATGATGAACAGCATATTACACAGCATTTATTATCATCATCGTCTGGTTGTCCACTTACATGCCATATTCATATGGGAGCATAGCGATTTACATGACGTAACATCTCATAAAAATGTATATATAGCTATTGAATCATTTGGTATGTATAAATATCAAAATATTTTTAGAGAACTTAATCACGATACTTCAATACTTCTTACAGGACATAAAATCGGTGGTAAAACATATTTTGGCTTTATGAATGGAATTTGCAACCCCAACTGGGGGGCAATGTATGTATATGTACGACATTTTCACCTATTCTTCGCTGCCAGTGTCTCTGCACATACACTGGGTCATATTTTGAACATGAAGCATGATGTAGCTGGTTGTAAATGTTTTCGAAGAACTTTCTGTGTCATGGCTCCTCACCCAGGTCTTAACGATATGTTCAGCAATTGTTCTTATACGCCAATCCACTATCGAATGCAAGTTTATGATGAATGTTTGGCTTACACAAGGGCACCATACAATAATTTTCCTTATGTAGCGCCTCGTTGTGGCAACAAGATCATAGATGGTTCCGAAGAATGTGACTGTGGCTCCTTGAAAGACTGTGCTGAAAATAAATGTTGTGAGACCAATTGTGCCCTCTCCCTTGGAAATCAATGCAGTACCGGAGAGTGCTGTGTTAACTGTAGATATGCTCATCCTGGAAGGATTTGTAGAGAGAAGGGTGGCATTTGTGACCTATTGGAATACTGTGACGGGAAAAAGGCTACTTGTCCAGATGACTATTATATCCAGGATGGAACCCCGTGTTCTCCATTATCCGTTTGTGTGAGAGGAAACTGTAGTGACCGTGACATGCAGTGTCAAGCCCTGTTTGGCTACCAAGTAACAGATGCCCCGAAAGTGTGCTATGATATCTTGAATGTAAGGGGTGACCGATTTGGAAATTGTGGGCAGTACTTTTATAAAGGGGGAGAAAGACATAAACCATGTGAGTCAGATGATGTTCTTTGTGGAATTTTGCACTGTCGTGATGTCAAAGAAGTACCTGGTGGAGGTGAGCACACTACATTTCATCAGCTATTAGCCAAGGATGAAAAATGCTTTGGATTCGATTACCACTTTGGCATAGACCTGCCACCACTTGGGTATGTAATGGATGGTACAATCTGTGGGCCAGGAAGTTACTGTTTTAACAAGAATTGCACTTTTCATGAAGACATGGCCTTTGACTGTGATGTCAAGAAATGCAATTTTAGAGGGGTATGCAACAATAGGAAAAATTGTCACTGTCAGCACGGATGGAATCCACCCCTGTGTGACATCCGAGGACCAGGTGGCAGTATAGACAGTGGCCCTCCACCTGACAGAGAACCATCTATTCGTGGCAAAATAGATGTGATCGTAAACAAGGCTCTAGTTCTAGTAATGATTCGGGCAGTCCTTGTAATGTGTGCATTCATTATTGGCTGCATTTCATACTTAGGTTCAGGAAAGGATGAAGGTGAAGATGAAGAGTCTAATAATTAAACTGGTACAGAAACAGAATCCCCACAAGTTTCCTAAATGCTGACTGGAACCTACGCAATCAGTCAAATCACATTGTACTTACTGGAGAGAAATGGTTAATACTCTGATAATGACATCATTATACAGCTATTCCAAGGTTGTCATCTTGAAATAAAATAACTTGAAGATTTCAAAAGGCCCAGTATGTTTCAACTCATTTAACACGTCATATGTGGCCATATTGTTAATATACCTTTAGGTGATAGTAGGTACTTAGGTTCACTAGCATGAGGACCTGTACTTAAGTAAGATGTTGGTCCCTATGTCTTATAGATACGCCTGAAGAAAACCTTCTGTACAGTAGTGTGCATGATTTTTATAACAGTTTTCCATTAACTAGTTATGTACTTAATTTCCGTTATTTGTTCACTTTATTGTGAGTGTAAAGTAAGCATTTGAGGAATTCCTCTTTAGAAAAACTGGGAAGATAAAAAAACTTCTGCGGCATAGGCCAGTGACATCAACAGTACTTCTACCACTTGCTCCGTTTTTTATCCTTCATGAAGTCTTAGAATTTTATGTTTTCAAGATCCACAAATACATGTAGAAATTATAGATATGTATTTCTAAGGTTAAATCATGCTCAAAGAAAACATCTAAGAAATGCCCGCAGGTTTGAAGCACATTCTATGCTAACTCTGACATTTTCCTAATTGTCATTATTCTTCTTTGGTTGTGCTAAACTGGAGTATCCTATATAATAAAGATGTAATATGCAAATTGACCATCACTCCAACACACAAGATGATCAGCTTCAGGTGGTCAAACATGGCAGCCCCCACATGGTCACAAGATGGCTGCCACAGTTGGCCAGCAGGGAGGTCCGTTGGGGGTGACCAGGAATACAGAGGAGGTGGGGGACCCAGGCCTGCTTGGGAGATCAGTTGTGGGTGATCAAGCCAGCAGAGGACAGCACTCAAGGGTCAGGAGACCTGCAGGGGAAGGCAGTTCAGGGAGACCAGGCCTGCAGGGTAGGGCAGTTGCTGAGGACCAGACTGGTAAGGAGGGCAATTGGAGGTGAAGAGGCCAGCAGGGGAATGAAGTTTGGGTTGACCTGCCCAACCGGGGAGGGAAATTAGGGTGGGCAAGCTAATATGAGAGGAAAGTTAGTGGGGAAGTGGGCCTGATTTAGGGTCATCAGACCTGCAGGTTAAGACAGTTAGGAAGGTGGTTCCCCGGCCTGCAGGGGAGGTCAGTTATGGGCCATTAGCCCTGCAGGAGAGGGCAGATATGGGTGACTGGACCAGTAGAGGAGAGCCATTGGAGGGGACCATGCCAGCATGGGACGGTATTTGGGGTGGGGGATCAGTAGCAGGGGTGATAAGTTAGACAAGACCAGGCCGGCAGGGAAAAGCAGTTAGGGGAGACCAGACCAGCAGGAGAAGGCAGTTAGGGGCAGCTGGGCCAGCAGGAGAGCAGTTAGGCATTTATCAAGCTGGCAGGGGAGAAGTTAGGGCGTGATCAGGCAGGCAAGCAGAAGCAGTTTAGGGCAATTGGGTATGCAGGATGGCGAGTGGTTGGGAGCCACCAGTCCTGAACTGTGAGAGTGCAGTCACACATTCCTTAAGAGGTTCCAGATCGCAGGCTGGGTTGAGGGACACAAAGCCCCCTCCCTAACTCATGCCATGCATGACTTTCATGCACCATGACTTTCATGACTTTCAGGCCACTAGTTGCAAATATAATGACTTCAGCCTTGCATCTTTATTGCAAAACACTCAAGGAGCTATTGATGCTGATACATCATTTCAGAAGGCCTCTGGTTATTGAAGTCATAGTATCCTGTGTCACATAAGCACAGCCAAGAGTGAACGTGAGTGGGGACTGTGAAGGATTGAGAAAATACAAACAAGACAATGAGAGCGGGGGCTCAGTGGGACACGGTCCTTTTTAATATAGAGCCTCTCTGATGGAGAGCTAGTGACAGCGCCATGGACTACAAGCCATGTGTTTATTTTATAACCAGATGCTAGGAGACAAAGTAAGGGCGCGGGCAAGATGTTTACAACCTTCTCGTGAGTTTTGATCCTACTCAATTACATGCATCTGATCAAGCTTTGTTTCCTTGCAGCCTATATCACTTAGGCATGTGGTTATTGAAGTCATAGTATCTCACAATTAAAATCTAAGGAAATGACTAATCGCAACCTGTCTATAAATTACAGAACAGAACTCATTGTCTGATGTGTGTACATAGACACACATGTAGGTGAAAGGAAACAGGAAGCAATCACTTCAGAAATAGTGCACTAGGACAAAGTCTGATAAGTAATGTGTTGTATTTGTGCCATTTAGATGCCTCAGGCTTCAGATCAAGTTCTTTTAAAAAATACAGAATCCAGATGAGGGCAGCCACCCAACAGTGAAGGTGGGATGCAGCAGGAGAGAATCAGTCTGTCTCACTTCAATTAGTCCTTCTTGTATACAGCTCTAATGGCCAGCACTTGCAGGTGGCTTACTGGTATGTGGTTGAGTGATTTGGACCTTCATCCTTTATGGTTCTGAGTCCCTATTTCCTATACTCCTACCAAACTGGGGTGCTGCACCTGGATGTCCAAAATCAAGGTTGAATGAACACTGATTAACAGGTTTATTTCTTGGTGATGCATGGGCAATTGTTGAAATCAGACTCCCTTACTAGGAGGGGAGCAAATCTGTTTCAATTTAAGCAGCCCGTTGACTAGAGCAGTGTTTCCCAACCTTCTCTCATGATGAGAATCACCTGGTGGAGTTGTTAAAACACAGATTCCTGAATCCCAACTAAGAAGTGCTAAACTAGAATTTTTGAGAACATATAGGTAAAATTGCATACCTAACTTAGTGCTCTGTATATAAAATCTGTCTTAGAGCACTAGTTAAGTATACAATTTTACCTATATGTAAAATTGTATACTTAACTAGTATACAATTTTACATATAGGTAAAAATTCTAGTTTAGCACTTCTTAGTTGGGATTCAGGAATCTGTGTTTTAACAACTCCACCAGGTGATTCTCATCATGAGAGAAGGTTGGGAAACACTGGACTAGAGCATGTTAATTGTGAACCCAGCAAGATTTTCCCCCTCTCCTCTCCACCGCCTACCTCCCACACTTTTTCAATTTTGGTTCATTACTTACTAATCTATTTTACATTTCTTAAGGACCTTTTCTTTCCCCGGGGCTGTTTAATTTCTTCTATGATAAATTAGATAGTGTGCGGTTTTGTCTTTGGTTATCATGCTCTCTCCAGAATGGTGAAATAAGATTTTAATCACAGGTGGGTTTAGTCTGCCCATCTACATAGCATTGAAAATTCAGGATGTACGCCATAACTTCTAAAAGGTGGCTGTGTCATGGGAAGGTCTACCATGTGTATTCCTTAAAGTGATTTCTAATTGGGCCAGATATCCAAGATAGATTCATTATAGCTGGAGTCTTCCCAGTTAAAGCAAGGACAGAAGTGCTCAGGGTTAGCCTTAAATTTTTAAATCCTATATCTAGGGCTTTGGCAGACCAAGAAAGTGCAAAATTATAAGACAAAAGTAAGGGGGATGGATTAATGTGGCCTTTGCTGGCAAAGCTATTAATAATGACATTTATCCTTGTCACATGGAGCCTGGTCGATTATGATACTCTTTTTCTGATCATAACATCAATTAGCACTATGACTAAATCCATGGCTGCATGTCATGCACTTGAGGCCAGCTTAGTTTGCTCTAGCAATGACAGGACATCTGACGCAGTAGCTACAATAAGAGATTCTGCTGTGTAGAGCTTGATGTAATTTACAGTCATTCTTCAGAATCAGTATGGTTTTTTAGGGGCCCCATTGGTGATTTGAGTGAGATATGATAGAGACAAATACTGCTGCATGTTTTAGTCTTTTCTTCTTTTCTGATACAATTTTAAATGTTATTTTACTCACATTTCTCAAAACCCAGAACACACTTAAAATTTCAACGTGTGAATTTGAGAGGGACACTAATACAGCACACTCCAGTCAAGATCCACAGTTTTCCATTACTAGAAAGTTCACTCCTTCATTCGCTAGTCAAGAAACTACTGATTTAAATTCTATTTCCAGAACTGGTTTTGGAATGTTCTAGAACCTCATAAAATTTAAATAATATATTAAGTTGCTTTGGTCTCATGTTTTTCTGCCATCATCACATCATTATCATATCTGTGAGACACATCCATGATAGATCCTCTTTTCTCCCAACTGATGGATCAGAATGAAGAGAACTCTACCTGCAGCCCAAACATTCATGAACACCTAACCAGGCACTTTATATGGACTGTACATTGAACCAGCAATCAGCACCTGCCAAATACCCTAAGCCCCTGATTCCTAAGTCCCTAATCATTTGCCTTATATAAATCTACCAATCAGTGTGGGCCAAGTACACTAATCCCCATCCCTTCCCTTTCCTCCTCTCAAAAGGCTCCTTCAACCCTGCACATGCGCTCTTTCTCCCTTTGGAAGGTAGTCTGGCGAGGGTCTTTTCTTCTAATAAACCCTGTGTCCTGGTTCTCTGGCTCTCTGTCTCATCTTTCAATCCATGTTCTTACACGTATCAGGAGTCTCTTCTGATTTACTAAGACAATTCCACAGAACAAATATACCCTTTTGTTTATCCATTGGTCTGTTGAGTAGTAGTTGTTTCCATTTGATGGGATAAATTCATGAATAATGCCCCTATGAATATTCATACCCACATCTTAGTGGTAATTTCCTAGCAGTACAATCTTGGGACATAGAGCAATGTGAATTTCACTCTACAAGAAAATATGATTATACACCCCGGTTTCTCTATTGGTGACATCTACTTACACTTCCTTTCCATCACTCAGTCCAACTGCATTTGATTTTTATAAAATGTGAGAGAATCTAATTCTCTCCTCAAAATTTTTTTACGGAGAAGCTTCCACTCTCCTTAAAATTCTCCATTTTAATGCCATGTTGACCTATTATGTTCTAGGCTTGAAGAAAAAAGCCAACAAGTGTCTTTAAATTACCCCCAAATCCACTTAGCCTTCCCCTGAGTCTTCTCTAGGAGACCAGGGAACCTTTCAGCCCAGGCTCCCTACATCACTGAGCACAGCCTCCCACAAAGAATGCATCATTGTTATGTAATAGTTACCCCCTCCCCCTCCCAGGCTCTGGAGGTGCCAAACATCCAGCCTCTCTCTTCTGTCCTCTGGCTGGAAAAGATGCTACTGCAGCTTTAGTCTTGCCTGCACTTTCTATGGTCACAGGTTCCCTTGTTCATGGCACCTGCCTGGGCCAAAGCCAACCTGACAGGGCCTCTCTGGCTGTCCCTCCTCTGGCTACTTCTGTCCCAGGTCACTTTTTCCCATGCCCTACCCGGATGGCGTTTCACTTCGTCTGAAATTGTGATTCCCAAGAAGGTGTCCCACAGGCTGGGTGGAGCTGGGGTCCGAGATCAGCTCTCCTACAGGATTCACTTCAGTGGCAGAAGACATGTGGTTCACATGAAGGTGAAGAAGGACTTCCTGCCGAGACATTTTCCAGTTATCACTGATAATGACCAAGGTGCCATGCAGGAGGACTACCCCTTTATCCCTCGAGACTGCTACTACTTTTGCTACTTGGAGGAGGTTCCTGGGTCCATGGGCACACTGGACACTTGCTATGGGGGTCTGCGAGGCATGCTGCAGGTGGATGACTCGACTTATGAAATCAAGCCTATGGAGGCTTCAACCAAGTTTGAGCATGTGATTTCTCTGCTTGTAAAAGAACCATCAACAGAGGACGAACGTTGTACGATTCCAAAAGAAGATGCAGATCTAGCATTTGAAGAGGCAAAGTTTGCAGAAAACCCGAGAGCAGCACCTGTGTATTTATGGTGGCCCCATAGGAGAGACTTAAAACTTTTCTACACAGTTAGTAACTCATTATTCAGGATCAGGCCCAATAAGACAGATATAATAGAGAGAGTAGTGATGATGAACAGCATATTACACAGCATTTATTATCATCTTCGTCTGGGTGTCCACATACAGGCCATGTTCATATGGGAGCATAAAGATAAAAAGGACGTAACGAGATGGAAATCTGCATATAAAGCTGTTGAAACATATGGTTTCTATAAATATAAAACATATTATAAAACAATACCTCATGATACATCAGTACTTCTTACAGGACATAAAATTGGTGGTAGAGTATGTTTTGCCTTTGATAATGCAGTATGCAACCCCAACTGGGGGGCAATGTATGTATATGTAAAAGATTTTCATCTATTCTTAGCTGCCAGTGTCGCTGCACATACACTGGGTCATATGTTACACATGAAGCATGATGAAGCTGGTTGTAAATGTTTTCGAAGAACTTTCTGTGTCATGCATCCTTACGTAGGTCTTAACGATATGTTCAGCAATTGTTCTTATACGCCAATCCACTATCTAATGCAAGTTTATGATGAATGTTTGTCTTTCACAAGGGCACCATACAATAATTTTCCTTATGTAGCGCCTCGTTGTGGCAATAAGATCATAGATGGTTCCGAAGAATGTGACTGTGGCTCCTTGAAAGACTGTGCTGAAAATAAATGTTGTGAAACCAATTGTGCCCTCTCCCTTGGAAGTCAATGCAGTACCGGAGAGTGCTGTGTTAACTGTAGATATGCTCATCCTGGAAGGATTTGTAGAGAGAAGGGTGGCATTTGTGACCTATTGGAATACTGTGACGGGAAAAAGGCTACTTGTCCAGATGACTATTATATCCAGGATGGAACCCCGTGTTCTCCATTATCCGTTTGTGTGAGAGGAAACTGTAGTGACCGTGACATGCAGTGTCAAGCCCTGTTTGGCTACCAAGTAACAGATGCCCCGAAAGTGTGCTATGATATCTTGAATGTAAGGGGTGACCGATTTGGAAACTGTGGGCAGTACTTTTATAAAGGGGGAGAAAGACATAAACCATGTGAGTCAGATGATGTTCTTTGTGGAATTTTGCACTGTCGTGATGTCAAAGAAGTACCTGGTGGAGGTGAGCACACTACATTTCATCAGCTATTAGCCAAGGATGAAAAATGCTTTGGATTCGATTACCACTTTGGCATAGACCTGCCACCACTTGGGTATGTAATAGATGGTGCAACCTGTGGGCCAGGAAGTTACTGTTTTAACAAGAATTGCACTTTTCATCAAGACATGGGCTTTGACTGTGATGTCAAGAAATGCAATTTCAGAGGAGTGTGCAACAATAGGAAAAATTGTCACTGTCAGTACGGATGGAAACCACCCCTGTGTGACATCCGAGGATCAGGAGGCAGTATAGACAGTGGCCCTTCACGTGACAGAGAACCATCTCTTCGTGGCAAAGTAGATGTGAACGTAAACAAGGCTCTAGTTCTAGTAATGATTCGGGCAGTCCTTGTAATGTGTGCATTCATTATTGGCTGCATTTCACACTTAGGTTCAGGAAAGGATGAAGGTGAAGATGAAGAAGCTCATAAGTAAACTGGTACAGAAACAGAATCCCTACAACTTTCCTAATTGCTGACTGGAACCTACGCAATCCGTAAAATCACATTGTACTTACTGGGAGAAATGGTTAATACTCACTCTGATAATGACATCATTCTACAGCTATTCCAAGGTTCTCATCTTGAAATAAAATAACTTGGAGATTTCAAAAGGCCCAGTGTGTTTCAACTCATTTAACAGGTCATATGTGGCCATATTGTTAATATTCCTGTAGATGATGGTAGGTATCTTAGATTCACTAGCAAGAGGACATGTACTTAAGGAAGATGTTGGTCCTTATGTCTTATAGATACACCTGAAGAAAACCTTGTGTACAGTAGTGTGCACAATTTTTATAACAGTTTTCCATTAACTAGTTATGTACTTAATTTCCGTTATTTGTTCACTTTATTGTGAGTGTAAAGTAAGAATATTTGGAATCCCTGTTTAGAAAAACTGGGAAGATAAAAATACTTCTGGGGCATAGGCTCATGATATCAACAGTACTGCTACCACTTGCTCAGTTTGTGATCCTTCATGAAGTCTTAGAATTTTATGTTTTCAAGATCCACAAATACATGTAGAAATTATAGATATGTATTTCTAAGGTTAAATCATGCTCAAAGAAAACATCTAAGAAATGCCCGCAGGTTTGAAGCACATTCTATGCTAACTCTGACATTTTCCTAATTGTCATTATTCTTCTTTGGTTGTGCTAAACTGGAGTATCCTATATAACACATGTGTCAAACACAAGGCCCGTGGGCCAATTCCGTGCCACCAGGCCTTGCAATGTGGCCCGCACCGCGCTGTCATCACTGCACTCCACTGCGTTTCCATCACAATGACAGTTTATGACTGTTCAGTAAACCATTCAGCCCGTGATTTAGGCTGGATTTTAGATTTTGGCCCCTTCTCTGATTGAGTTCGACACCCCTACTATATAATATAGATGTAATATGCAAATTGACCATCACTCCAACACACAAGATGGTCAGCTTCAGGTGGTCAAACATGGCAGCCCCACGTGCTCACAAGATGGCTGCCACAGTTGGACAGCAGGGAGGTCCGTTGGGGGTGACCAGGAATACAGAGGAGGTGGGGGACCCAGGCCTGCTTGGGAGATCAGTTGTGGGTGATCAAGCCAGCAGAGGACAGCACTCAAGGGACAGGAGACCTGCAGGGGAAGGCAGTTCAGGGAGACCAGGCCTGCAGGGTAGGGCAGTTGCTGAGGACCAGACTGGTAAGGAGGGCAATTGGAGGTGAGGAGGCCAGCAGGGGAATGAAGTTTGGGTTGACCTGCCCAACCGGGGAGGGAAATTAGGGTGGCAAGCTAGTATGGGTGGAAAGTTAGGGGGGAAGTGGGCCTGATTTAGGGTCATCATTCCTGCAGGTTAAGACAGTTAGGAAGGTGGTTCCCAGGCCTGCAGGGGAGGTCAGTTATGGGCCATTAGCCCTGCAGGAGAGGGCAGATATGGGTGACTGGACCAGTAGAGGAGAGCCATTGGAGGGGACCATGCCAGCATGGGACGGTATTTGGGGTGGGGGATCAGTAGCAGGGGTGATAAGTTAGACAAGACCAGGCCGGCAGGGAAAAGCATTTAGGGGAGACCAGACCAGCAGGAGAAGGCAGTTAGGGGCAGTTGGGCCAGCAGGAGAGCAGTTAGGCATTTATCAAGCTGGCAGGGGAGAAGTTAGGGCGTGATCAGGCAGGCAAGCAGAAGCAGTTTGGGGCAATCAGGCAGCTAGGATGGCGAGTGGTTGGGGGCCACCAGTCCTGAACTGTGAGAGTGCAGTCACACATTCCTTAAGAGGTTCCAGATTGCAGGCTGGGCTGAGGGACACAAAGCCCCCTCCCTAACTCTCTCCATGCATGACTTTCATGCACCAGGCCACTAGTTGCAAATATAATGACTTCAGCATTGCATCTTTATTGCAAAAACACTCAAGGAGCCATTGATGCTGATACATCATTTTATAAGGCCTCTGGTTATTGAAGTTATAGTATCCTGTGTCACATAAGCACAGCCAAGAGTGAACGTGAGTGGGGACTGTGAAGGATTGAGAAAATACAAACAAGACAATGAGAGCGGGGGCTCAATGTGACACGGTCCTTTTTAATATAGAGCCTCTCTGATGGAGAGCTAGTGACAGTGCCATGGACTACAAGCCATGTGTTTATTTTATAACTAGATGCTAGAAGACAAAGTAAGGGCATGGGCAAGTTGTTTACAACCTTCTCGTGAGTTTTGATCCTACTCAATTACATGCACCTGATCAAGCTTTGTTTCCTTGCAGCCTATATCACTTAGGCATGTGGTTATTGAAGTCATAGTATCTCACAATTAAAATCTAAGGAATTGACTAATCACAACCTGTCTATAAATTACAGAACAGAACTCATTGTCTGATGTGTGTACATAGACACACATGTAGGTGAAAGGAAACAGGAAGCAATCACTTCAGAAATAGTGCACTAGGACAGAGTCTGATAAGTAATGTGTTGTATTTGTGCCATTTAGATGCCTCAGGCTTCAGATCAAGTTCTTTATAAAAATACAGAATCCAGATGAGGGCAGTCACCCAACAGTGGAGGAGGGATGTAGCAGGAGAGAATCAGTCTGTCACACTGCAATTAGTCCTTCTTGTATACAGCTCTAATGGCCAGCACTTGCAGGTGGCTTACTGGTATGTGGTTGAGTGATTTGGAGTTTCATCCTTGATAATTCTGAGTCCCTATTTCCTATACTCCTACCAAACAGGGGGGCTGCAACTGGATGTGCAAGATCAAGGTTGGATGAACACTGAGTAACAGGTTTCTTTATTTCTTTTTCTTTTTTTTTTTTTGAGGTTTAAAAATAGATTTTATTAGCCTCATTGGTGATCTTAGTCTTGAAGATTTCTCGGAGAACAATCAGCAGGTACTTTGTCTCCCATGAAGATATCTTACATCAGGTATTTTATTTTTTATTTTTTATTTTTTATTTTTTTAATTTATTTTTAATTTATTTTTTTTAATCAGTCTTCATTGTTCATATTATTACAAAGGTTCCTCATTTCTTCCCCCTTCCACCAGGTTCCCACCCCATCCTCCGCCCCCTCCCCACCGCCCATCGTCCTCATCCATAGGTGCACAGTTTATGTGCAGTCTCTTCCTCCCTCCCTTTCCCCCCCGAAAACAGTCAGTCCACTCCTCTCCCATATCGCCCACTCTAGTACAATGAACCGCTATTATGGTTCATCAGGTTTTTCAATCTCCTTTTTTTGTTGTTGTTTTTTTTTGTTTGTTTGTTTTTTGTGTTTTGTTTTTTAATAACTTTTACACTTCTAAGAATAAATTTTAAAATCTAATAGTTTTAAACCTTGTTTGTTTTTTTTTGCCTTGGGAATTAAGAGCAAACTTGTTTACATGTAAACTTGCCCTTAGGCTATCAAAAGGTGTAGCCATTCAAGCGAAAATGGACACAGTGTTTAAGGATAGCTGCTGGTCGAAATTGGATTACCTGTTTTGGGTAGGAGGGGCTTGTCATTCCCTTTCTCCGTTAAAATTAAGGTGTTAGCTTTAAAACCTGTTTTTGGCAAGAGACCTTAAACTTTCAGAACTTTAAATTTTTCAGATAGTAAATCAGTTACTTAGCATTTTCTCAAATCAATAATACCTCCACATGCCCAGGGATACACTTCACACAAAAGACATTTCCAAATAGATCAACCAACCTCATCCAGGCCCCACACAAGGCACTCACAGATCAACACCCCAGCACTATCCTAACTCAACACATCCAGATCTAAGCCTTCCTCACTTGATTCAGCAGACCCTCAAATTGCCCCAAAAGTTTCCAGCCATGTCTGAGAGACAGGCTTGGGGCGGAGGCAGGCGAGGAGCGAGCTGTTCCGGGCCTGGCTGCTCAGGGCCTGGTCTCTGTTGCTCTGGTCCGTTCCACAACCAGCTGCTCCGGGTCTGGCCACTGCCGCTCCCCACCTTGCCGCTCTGGGCGTGGCTGCTGCTGCTCCGGGCTTTGCCACACCCGACCCGGTTGCTCTGGGCCCAGCTGCTCGGGGCCCGGCTGCTCCGTGCCTGGCCTCTCCTGACCTGGCTGCTCCAAGCATGGTTGCTGCTTCTCTGTGCCTAGCTGCTCTCAACCCGGCTGCTCTGGGCCCGGCTGCCCCGGGTCTGGCCGCTGCGAGCCTGGAAGCTCCCGGCCTGGATGCTTCCGGCTTGGCTGCTGATGTTCTGGGTCTAGCTGCTCCCGACCCGGCTACTCTGGGCCCGGCTTCTCTGGGCCCGGCCACTCCGGGCCTGGGTGTTCCTGGACTGGCCTCCCTGGGCTTGGCCGCCTCCGCCTCAGGCCTGGGTGCCACTGCCCCAGGTCTGGCTGCTCCAGGCCTGGCTGTTGCTGCTCTGGTTCTGACTACTGCTGCTCTGGGATCTGGCTGTTGCTGCTCCAGGCCCAGCTACCACTGCCTTGTGCCTGTGCCTGGCCACTCAAGGCCTGGTCACCACCGTTCCAACATTCTGGCCTTTTTTTTTTTTTTTTTTTTTTTTTTTTAATGCATTTATGTTGCAGTGTTGGCTGCTGAGTTGAGTTCTGACTTAGTCTTCGATTTTTCAAGATCTTCTTTATATTCTTTCTTAAGTAATTTTACTATCATTTTCTCTCACTTGATTTCTTCACATTGAAAGCTTCTTCGGTTTCTTCCTCCTTGTCCTGGAAGCTCAGCAGGTTGGCCTGTGGCACCCCTTTGTTCTCCGGGGGCTCCTGTGCGGCTTCAGCCTGTTTCAGGGGTCGACGCCCCCAGGAAGCAGCCCCCAGGAAGCATCCCCCGGCCTTGGCTCTATGGCCCTGGCTCAGCAATCGAAGGCCCAGGGGCACCCCCCCCCCTGGGGGCCCCATCGCCCGACTCTTTGCTGGCGCCTGGCTGGCCGGTCTCCTGCAGGGGCTCCTGCTCCTGATCGCGTTCCTCCAATCTGGAGCTTTTTTTCTCCTTTCCGCTAGGGGAGTCT